>NC_064629.1:456479197-457104197 GCF_023864275.1 Schistocerca cancellata
ATCTTTTGTGTCGTTCGTGGGTGCATATACGCCAATAATCACAACTTCCCTAGCAAATAATGTCATTTCAACAGTTATAATACGTTGAATGATGAATGTTTAATTTGTGATTCTTTCTTTCCATGATTTCTTTATCATAATGGAGACTCCTGCTTTGGCTCTTACTGCTTTTGATACCCCACTCCAGATATGTACATAATTATCCAGTTCTTCTTCTCCTTGGCCTTTCTTCTTTGTTTCAGAGAGTACGACAACATCCATGTTGAACATGTCAAGTTCTGCAGGGAGTAAATTTATTTTAGTGGAAATACTTTCCACATTCCAGCATCCAAACATAATTTTCCGTTTCTCATTGCCAGTTCGTCGTCCGAAGTTCCAATTTTTCCGAGGCATATTATTAGGTTTTTTAGCATTTTTATGTTTTTATGTGAGTGAGGAGCTGGCCCACTGCACAACCCCCAACCCGGAGGACCAGGTAATTTTTACTCAAGGTTTTCTTCCTTTAGCCTTTGATAAGCCAATATCATACTACAAGGCAGCAGCTGCTAGTTTTGGTCCACCCCGGGTATTTTATTTCCCCGGTACCCACCATATCTGGTGAGCATTCCCCTATCCGCCACCTGGGCAGGCGCCCGATGGGAGACCAGCAAACTCCACATTATTCCTAAACATTAAAATACCGTACATTTGTAAGTTGAAGACGACTTCTGGTAGCGTGGTAATAGTTGCTGATAACATTAGTGGCACATCTTGGCGAAATGGGTGGTCAGTTACGTTAATTAGAATGAGAGGATTTAGTAGCATATCGTCTGACGGAAACGCACAAATTCCCTTACCGAACGCTGTCAAACTTACACTCCAGTGGTTACATTTCACCATTAACCGTCGAGTACAATTTGTTGGAAGATAAATTCAGATATAGAACGTTCTTCATCGGAGACAGTTTAGTCCGAAGTCAGTGTACTGGAACATTGAGTGTAATACTGTGGTATTCAGTGATGAGGCTGGCTTCTATTTGTGGCGCTCAGATTGATGTTAACAATTCCGTGGACTATATGGTAGCTCACAGTAAGCTATAATTCTCGAGGCCCGTATCTCTCCCACTTCTCAGATCACCCAGAGTGATATGGTAGTTGTTGAATGGAGGGTGAAAGCTCGTCAGTAGATGGCGAATAACTGTAAACCCTGTTTTGCTATATTCTACCAAAATAATGCGGGATCCTCCACTGCATTTCCCACCCGAAACCCATTGCGAAATATGTGAATCATTGACTAGCCTGCCAGGTCCTGATTTATTACCTGAAAATCATGTCGGGGATGCGATTCGAAGACATATATTTCATACCACCCTCCAATGCGAATAATAATAGGACTGCTTATTGTCAAGAGAAGTGGCAGCATAATACACGCGAGCAGAAGAGAGACAGAAGAGTTGCAGTTAGATGTATTGTGTTTCCTAGAACAACATACTAAGGCTGGAAAGGCGATGACTCCAAAGATAGTCGCTCAAGAGCAGCAATAATAGTATTTATCTGGACCATCACAGTGAAAATAATATCACAGTATTCTTCAGAACACGTAATCTGTATGGATGAGTTAACCGGAATGGAGAGTGGCATCCTGGTTTCAACGTATTTTCAATTTGGTGACGAGATCATTGAGCATCTGCTAAAGTTAAGGGATATTAATCACATAGGACGAATTATCCCTCTTCTGTACGGTCAGATTGATGACCATGATAGATAAATAGAAGAAATCATCACTGAACTCAATACACAAGTATGGAATACCCCTCACAATCAGCCATCGTGTGACGGGAGAGACCGAACAACGTCAAACACAGACGTCACTCAAGCACATGTGGCAGCGATGAGCCGTGTGCAAGGCTAGAAGATTGAGAGTGGAATGACATAGAGGAATCACAGTATCACACGCTATTTTTTGACTGGAAGGAAAATTCAACGTACTACAGTAAACGTGCGCTGAAGGCCCAAATACGACGCCAAGGAGGCTACCTGGGAAGTATTTCAGTGTCAAGGATGTCCATCACTAGGTGATGATGTAGATATTAAAGCGTATAGACTGACAGTAGTCATACATACTGCAATGGATGCGTCAATACCTATCAGTAGAGGTGCTTCTAAGACCAGTACCTTCTATCTGGACTGAGGAGCTGCCAAAATTATGATGTGAAATAAGAAGAGCGAGAAAGCTCCACCAGAAAAGCATGACCCAAGAAGAAAGTATCTGAAGGCTAACTAGATACAGAGGCGTTTAACAAAGTTTTGAGTAAGAGGTATGAAAAACAAAAATGGAATGATGGAAACCATTAATGGAAACTAACTTAGAAACTCATCCCTGAGGAATACTACACAAAATAGTCTTCCTGAAAATACTATCACCAACAACTTTTTCGCCGCTCGGAAGAAATTATGGAACAGTAATAGAATGTAGTGAACTGTCGACTGCTCTGCTAATGGAAACATTGTTTCCTGACGACTAAGATCAGCGTAGATTACGGGCTATACCACAATAAACTTGTGTACCCCTTCGCATAAGAGGAAATAAGGCAAATACTTCTCAGGATGAAACTCAAAATCTTTCGGGCCGGATGGGATCACTGCCAAAGTAATACAAACCTCATGTGACCAAATAGGTATGTATTTGTGTAAACTGTACTACGGGTTTCTCTGGCAAGGAGGGATTCCTGCGCCGTGGAAGAATGCCGACGCAATGACTACTAGTAAAGTGGAAGACAATGACACCAAAATGGAACAGAAGAATATGTCTTGTGAACTTTCTTAGTAAGATACTTGAAAGAATATCACGTAAGAGTTTACAAGATCAAGGAATACTACAGGTATAGAAGAAGCAAGTCAAGTGAAGATGCAATTAATAAGGAGAGCTGCATGGCGAAAAAAATTGATTTTAGGATCGCTCTAGCGATTGTGATCGACATTACTGGTATTTTTGATAATCTATGGTGGTCACCTTTCTTTGCTTGCCTTAGGGAGTTAGAGGATTCAGAGGCACTGAACAACTACCAGAGCGACTATTTCAGCAAGAGATTAGCATCTTTAATATGCCCAGAAAAGGAAATAGGAAAGACAATAACAAATGGCTCTGCACAGGAATCATTGTGTGGCCCAATGTCTTACGATATACCATTGGAACCCTTAATTCTGAAGCCACTACTCGACAGCGGTAGCGTAAGCGGACTGTCAGTATTTGCAGATGACGTGTTGTTAGTTGTAAGCGGTGACTCCAGAAGTATTACGGAAGATAAGTGTAACACAGCGCGCCATGAGCTTAGTGCAGAAGAGTCAAATTGACACTGGCACCTAGTGGGGCGGCGGGTTAATAATAATAATAATAATAATAATACGAGGGTTGGAACTTAAATAGTGGCAACTATTTATTCACACCCGATACAAATGAGTTACATGTTTGCACCTGTTCCTGTCCTTCAAGGTAGTTCAAAATTTTTCACATGTGTGTGAAATCTTATGGGACTTAACTGCTAAGGTCATCAGTCCCTAAGCTTACACACTACTTAACCTAAATTAACCTAAGGACAAACCCATGCCCGACGGAGGACTCGAAATCCCGCTGGGACCAGCCGCACAGTCCATGACTGCAGCGCCCTAGACCGCTCGGCTAATTCCACGCGCCTTGACAGTAGTCACCAGCGTTGTGTAGAATCCGTTGCCAGCGATGTGGAAGGCGTAGTATACCGTTAGCAGAGCCTGTTCTGTTGATGGTGCGTATGGAGCGGTCTACTGCCTGTCGAATCTCTGGAACAGTCCTGAAACGAATGCCACGAAGTGATTCATTCATCTTCGGAATCATATCGAAGTCACATGGACTCAAGTCTGGGGAGTATGGTGGATGGTACAGTACTCCCCAGTCCCATCGGCCGAACAGAGCAACCACAGCATGCCCTTCATGCGCCCGCGCATTGTCGTGCAAAATGATGGGTGGGTTGCGCAGAAAGTATCGCCGCTTCTTTAGCAAAGCTGGTCGCAGGTAATACTCCAAAAACGAACAGTAACCACTTCGTGGCATTCGCTTTAGAACTGTTCCAGAGATTCGACAGGCACTAGACCGCTCCATTCGCACCATCAGCAGAACAGGCTCTGCTAAAGGTATACTACGCCTTCCACATGATTAGCGACGGGTTCTACATAACACTGGTGACTGCTTTGAAGGATAGTAACAGCTAAAAACATGTAAACTTCTTGTATCGGTTGTGAATAAACACTTGCCACTACTAAAGTTCCAACCATTGTAATAATAATAATAATAATAATATTAAAAATAATCTAGTACGTAATAGGAGGTAATAATGGAAATATTGTTTACTACCTTTAAAAGACCCTGGCAACTATATCTGTGGTAGTTCAGAAACTGATCGAGAACATACTGACCATAATTACCAGTCTGCAAGTTCACATTCTTGTCCAGCCCACTGAAAGGAATATTCTATTCTGCAATTGTTCGGTGGGATCAGGACTATGATTATAAATGAATCATGACTTAACAGACTTATGGATCACTTCAACACGAAATTCGCCACAGTACAGTATCTACCACATTAACCTACTAATTGGTTAGTTTAACCTACATAACTATTTCACATTCGTGTGACCCATTATTACCTTAAACGTCCTACAACGTAGATAACCATGGAAGTATGTCATGCCATAAATGAGGTTCAACATCACCTGCTTGGTAGAATAGTCCCTCTTAATCTTATTTGACACGACAAATAGGTGACCTGGTGTTCCCTTCCCGCTGCTTCATCACTTATCACATAATGGTTCGTGTCAGGAGACAGCATGAACTCCTTTTCATGATTTGGATAGACCAATACCAGACTTGATATGAATAACTCCTCCAGTTTTTCAAATGCACCTTCACATTCTGATGTCCACTGGAACATTATGAACCTTTTCCATAAATTTCGTATGATAATTGGCTAACCCTAAAACTGACTAATTTTATCCATTGCGCAGTGTTATAAAACTTCGTAGAGCATTATTAAGTCTTGGATCTGTTGGCATCCCGTCGTAACAAATAACATGTCACAAATAATTCACCTACTGTGGCGCAGTGTGTCACTTTTCTGTTCCGAGAGCCGGTGTGTTGCACGCAGCCTCAGAATAGTCATGGATGCTTTTCCGTATATTTTGTATAACAATTATATCGCCCTAATAAACTACAAATTGTCTAGGCTTCAGTCTTCTCAACACCAACAACCGGTGAAATGTAGCTGGTGCATTGTTAATTCCAAACAGTATACAAAAATATTGGCAATGTCCTCTATGAACTGTAAACATAGTTTTAGACTGGGGTGGCAAAAGTCTACGGATAGTGATATGCACATGTACAGATGGCGACTACACAAGGTATAAAAGAACAGTGCATTGTGGGGGGCGTCATTTGTACTCAGCTGGTTCACGTGAAAAAAGTTTCCTATTTCACTATGGCCGCACGAAGGGACTTAACAGACTGACCGCGGAATAGTAGTTGCCGCTGCACACATGGGTCATTCGATTTCGAAAACCGTTAGGGAACGGAATACGTCGAGGTCCACGGTGTCAAGGGTGAGCCGAGAATACGAAATTTGAGGTGTTACCTCTCACCACAGACCAAACAGTCTTTCTTTTTTTTATTTACTTGGCCTTCCGAGTAGCAACTCGATCTAGTCATCAATAACACACAGTTACAATGTACCTAGAACTGACTAAAAGAATACAGAAATACGTACTTACAAGTAGAGAAAACTCAAAACTTCACCACTCCGTCTACTACATTTTTTCAATAATTAGATTAAAATGTAGTTAAAATTGTGTTGAGTTACAGTTCGCACCATTCCCGAAATATCTTCAGAAGCAAAAAATAAAAAAAAAGTGTACACCATTAAAACCTACAAACTATGTCCAGTACTTTTAAGGAACTTAATCACATTATAAATGCGAATGAATGTCTTTGGTAAATAAAAGATAAATAGCTGATTGAGGGAGGTGGTATCCCATACTCGGCAGTATCTTCAGAAAGTCCAACAGTTCTCAGTCAAGTTGGGGACACATAAAGAAAATGTGCTTGACGTCATCTTCCGACGCAGGATCACAGCCACTAGTGGCTAAGCCTCAACGTCAATACGATGTAAATGTTGAGGAAATGAGGCCTGATTGAAGCGAAGTCGCCCCATTCTAGAAATCGTGGATCGGTCCAAATGTGTCCTCACGAACCACGGCTGTGAGTGAATCCGAGGTTGGAGTACGGCGTAATAACCACCTTTCATTAGTAGTCAGTGTAAGGTGATTTCGGCTCCAGGACAGTGCCTAAAGATGTTGCTTGCTCTGCTAGTGCATCAGCATCCTCATTATTTAAGGTACCTGTGTGGGAAGATACCCATAGAAAATGGATTGTCCGTCCCATCCGTGTGCTGCGAACGTATTCCGAGAAAACATCCAAAATACAGCGGTTAACTGTTTTGTTCCATATCCGATGTTGATTATTGTGAAGGACACTTTGAGAGTCAAACACAGTTATTATCTTGGGGAAAGACGTGGAAGAGACAAACGTAAGAGCTTCTGTAGGTGCCACTGTCCCCGCCGTGAATACTGAAGCCGCAGTTTGTAGGTTTTCTGAATCTGAATCTGAGGGCAGAGAAATGCACATCCAGTATACTCTTTCTTCGGAATTTTGGCTCCATCTGTATATACAAAGAGCTGCAACCCACTAATGACATTAGTGCTTTCCAAACAGTGTATATTAAAACAATATACTGGAATATGACTGCTGAGTGTATGAAGATCGTAGTCAAAACGAGGCAAATTCCACGAATATCGTAGAGAACGTAAAAGAAGTGACCATTATCAAAGATGGTACAAACGGCCGGAGCTTTATTGATATCGTAGGAGGCATCCCATAGTCGGTAAATGCAGTGTTTACTTCGGTAGACAGAACTGTCCATAAAGGCCATGCCTTGACTGCAGAATTTATCCGATAAAATTTGGCGTCTAATGGCTATGGGTATCTCCCATGTTTCCACTAAAACAGCGTTGGTGGGCGTCTATCGCGTGGGTCCAAGCCAGGCACGAAAGGCTCTGTATTGAAGAGTATGAAGTTTGGTGAGATGGATCTTTGGCGCACTGTGGCACAGTTGACATCCATAGTCTAGCCGAAATTGAATAGTCCCCTGGTGCATGGTGAGTAAACTACTCGGATGCGCTCCGTACCACACACGGGTAAGAATTACATTTCAGCCTTCTTCACACTTGGTAACAATGGAACGGATATGAGACTCCCAGTTAAAATTAGAGAAAAAATCATCACATTAAATCGAGCTTGAGATTCTATGTGGAATGTGTACTTCCCATACGTAGTGTGACCATCAATGCGAGCGGATCTTGCCTTGTAAACGAGGACGATTTCTCAGCCGAAATCAAATGGTTCAAATGGCTCTGAGCACTATGGGACTTAACATCTGAGGTCATCAGTCCCCTAGAACTTAGAACTACTTAAACCTAAGTAACCTAAGGATATCACACACATCCATGCCACGAGGCAGGCTTCGAACCTGCAACCACAGCTGTCGCGCGGTTCCAGACTGAAGCGCCTAGAACCGCTCGGCCACTACCGCCGGTCTCTGCCGAAATCACCAGCCCATTAGTAAATAGCCACTCGTCAATGTATGCAATGTTTGTGAGTAATGTGGTTGGTTGAAATGTCTCTGAGCACTATGGGACTTAACATCTGAGGGCATCAGTCCCCTAGAACTTAGAACTACTTAAACCTAACTAACCTAAAGATATCACACACATCCATGCCCGAGGCAAGCTTCTAACCTGCGACCGCAGCGGCCGCGCGGTTCCAGACTGAAGCGCCTAGAACCGCTCGCGGCTGTGAGTAATGTGGTTTCGGCCTGAACGTACGAAGCGACAGTGGAGTAAACACAGACATCGTCTGCATATTGCAATATTTTTGTGAGGGGAGAGCCATGATGAGCTCTAGATCATGCGTATACAGAATATACAGAAGTAGGCTTAAAACTGCACCCTAAGGCATGTAAAGGGAGACAAGATAAGGTCCGATCATGTTTCCATTGTAACGGAAGTAGATGGTTCTTTCAGCAGCCAGCGTATTGATGCTGTCAATCATCCGTGGAGGAATTCCGAACCCTGACAGTTTGTCCAAGGGAATTGGTATGCGAACGTCATCATACGCTCGCTTAACGCCCAGAAAGACACCGACCACATTTTATTTCATTTGAAAGGCCGACATACTATCGATAGCAAGCAAATGCTGATTTTCCACACTTCCTTTGTCCTTTCTGAAGACATAGTGACTCCGAGGCATCAAATCACGTTCCTCAAGCAACCGTTTCAATATCTTGGCAACACACGGCGACAAAGCAATCGGTTGATAATTAGAGGACACATTTGGATCGTTGCCAGTTTTCAGAATTGGAATTTTTACTTGTGCCTTCCGTGTTGCTAAGAGGTCGTTGAAAATCCAGTACCGATCAAAAATGCATAACAGCAAACCATTCGCCTCTGTGGGTAGATTCGCAAGCATAGAATAATGAAAAAAATCAATACCAGGGCAGCTGTCACTCGATGATTTAATAGCTTCGTTGAGTTCTTCTGTGGAGAAAGGACGAAGGAGAACATGGTGCCGGCCTACCTCAACAGGAGACGAATAATTCAAGAATGGGGCCATGGGAGGACCAAGTGTATCTATAAATTCCTCTAGCCAGGCACGAGGGGGGCGGGGTTGGGGGGGGGAGACAGTCGGTTGGTTCTGAAAGCCTTGTTTTATGCCAGATGCTTGCTATACTGATTTTATTATTGTGGGAAAAACCAATAGTTTCTCCAACTTTTTTTTTTTTAGGAATTTGTTAGCTCACGCATTCGCTTTATGAACAGCCAAGGAGTTATCCAAATTGGGATTTTGACGATGGATTATCAAAGCAAGTCTGCGTTTCGCAACTTCTCGAGATCATAGGGGATTCCACCAGGGAGGTTAACGGTGTTTCATAGCGGTGAAGCCTTTTTATTAGGAATACTGACATCCGTCGCAGTATTCATAGCGATGATTCAAGCTTGATACCCATCTTCATGCGGTAAGTCACTTCTGAGATTTACGAGCGCTTGCCGAACTGTCCCTTCATATAAGTTCCATTTGGCTTCTTTGATTTCCCATGTAATATTTGTGTAATATATTTGCGTAGTATCAACGTCAATATTGACGTCGAACTCATTTAGCATTTAGGAGATGATCGGATCCCACTGAAACTGTTTTAAGGCGATTATTAGATAATTAAGTAAAACTGGGAATGCAAAGCGTTACATCGACCGCCGAGGGTCTCTGGTAAGGTGAAGATACCATATTAGAAATGCCATCATTGAGTATCACTGGGTTACTGTCTTCGACAGCATTTGTCAGTGTCCTGCCATTGGTGTCAGTCGTGTCTCCTCCCCATGCTACATGATGGGAATCCAGTACTCTAGCTAAAATAAAGGGAGGCCAAAGCTGGCTTAATAAGTGCCTCCATTCAACTTCAACGATACTATGATGGGGAGCGTTACACAACGAGGCAACTTTACAGGTTTTGTGGGCAGTTTGCTTCTGCACAGCAACTTATTCGATGTTGGCGTTGCCGACGTATAGAGGGTGTGGGTGATGCGGCAGTGAAGTTTTTACTAGTATTGCAACGCCTCCCCACCCAACGAGCCGGTCTTCCTCAACTATGAAATAATTTTCAAAACGAACAGCCCGCTAAAACTTCAACTAAGTTTCTCACAACAGAATTATATCTGACTGACTAATAAAGAGTTCTCGTTGCAAGATTTCCCTATTAGAGATAGCTGATCTCGCGTTCCACTATAATACCTTTACAGTAGTTATAATTTAGGCAGAGAGAGACAAAAGAGCCGGTGACAAGTTACCGGATATCGGAATCATTCATAAGATTGCGTTGTCTCACATTTTGCAGGACAATATCAATAACATTCATTATCTTATCGATGAATTCATCATGAACTGGGGCTGTCGGTTCAGAACTTGTGGAGTTGCTAATCTGTTTGTTTACTTCCGCCTGCCGCCGGGAAAGTCGGTAAGCGATGGTAGTCTACCGGGGCACATTCACACATTGCGTTCCGTCCCCACTTCCGCGTTGTTGACTCTGCATGCTTGTGTTGGGCAGCGGCGGGAAGAATTGGGCATGTAGAAAGCCCGGAGCGCTGAAGTTTGTTGCAGCAGCAATTATCGGCGCCGGAAAGAAATGATGTTGACTCCCGTTGACAGATGCATAGGGTGGCATATGAATAAGAGACGTGTTAGGAGAGGTCCAGGATTCGACAGAATGAGGCTAACTACATTTTACGCATCTCGTCTGGGGTCAACATTATTTAGTGAGGTGCAAATAACGAAGGCAATTTAAGCACAGCCGGACAGTTGGCTCATAAAGATCTACAGGACATCTTGTGCGATGAACAGAAACAGTTTCTGACAATATTTGAGCGTCTAAGGTTAAGAAGCATATGTGTAAGTTGACAATATGGTTTTTACCAAATCTCTTCGCAAACCCCTGAACGCCTATATCAGTTATGGGAGATTTTACAGCTTCCAAAATCTCCGTTTCTTCAACGTTTATGTCTACTTGCCTTATTAGTTCCAGTTTGTGAACAAATAAAGAAGAAATATAAGCTTCTATGTTTTTAGACCTCAATACCGCACTGCCAACTAAGAAATTAGCATTGTCTGGAGTGCTCACTTCCATCTTAACTTTGGTTTTTCTGCCGCAGAGAATTTAACCATAGCAGTTTTCATTTCTGGAAAGTAGAGATGCAGGAGTTTCCCGAGAGTCACAGGGTGCTAACGGTCTAAATTTTTACCCAAACTTTTCGTACAAACAACTTTCGTCCCACTATCTGTGTGTCTGTAAAAGTTGTGAAACCGTTGCGTAGGTACAAACCCGACAGGAGGAGCGTTGAGTGTATGGTTGTAAGGATTGAGACCGGATGCAATTGTTGCAGGTGGATCAGTTGCATTTGAAATATCATTTGCAGATTGGACTTGACTGGCGTCCGGTACAAAGGTTTTGTAACTCCTTAAATCCACACTAAACTCACTTTCTCGCTTGTTCCTCGTGGTGGAGAAGCCTGAGGATTCCCGTTCCGATAGCTCCGTCTGCTCAACTGCCGGGTGTATCGCAGAGGCGACCCGAGCAATCGCTAATGGGTGGCTGATTCCTGCCACCGTGTTGTCCAGTGTAGGTCCTGAAGAGGCTGGATGCAGCCACTGGGAAGTCGGTTGTTGTTGTTGATGTTGCCCCGCGTGAGTGACGAAATCACCTCCCCCTTCTACACATACCCCGCCATACACGGCGGGGCTTCTGGCCACAGAAAGTAAAGTCGTGTTAAGGTACGTTACAGATAACGGTACCGAAGGTAAAGCTGAAATCCACACACATACTAAAAGGTAATCACAAGCATCACAGGGAACATAGATGGTGGAGTATGTCTGAACACTTACGTGTCTGCGAGCGAACTGTTACGTAGAGTTATCTGTGCTAACATACAGTTACCACTACGTGAAGTAAGCGCACAAATCAATGTGGGACGTACGACGAACGTATTCATTCGGAAGGTATCGCAAAATTTTGTATTAATGGGCTGTGGCAGCAGACGACAAACGCAAGTGCCTTTGCTAACAGCATGAAATCGCCTGCAGCGTCTTTTCTGGGATCGTGAATATATCGGATGGACCCTAGACGACTGGAAAATCGTGGCCCTCTCAGACGAGTCCGCATTTTAGTTGGTAAGAGCTAACTGTAAGGCTCGTGTGTGTCGCAGAATCAATGAAACCATGGACTCAAGTTGTGAACGAGGTACTGTGCAAGATGGTGGTGGCTCCATATTGGTGTGGGCTGTGTTCACATGGAATGGACTACGTCCTCTGGTCCAACTAAATCCATCATAACTGGGAATGGCTATGGTCGGCTACTTGGAGAGCATTTTCCGCCATTCGTAATAACGGCGGTATTTGTATGAATGCCAATTCACCATGTCATCGGGCCACAATTGTTCACGAGTGGTTTGAAGAACATTCTGGACAGTTCGAGCGCAGGATTTGACCACCCAGACCGCCCGACATCAATCCCATCGAACATTTGTGGGACGTAGTCGGGAGGTCAGTTCGTGCTCAAAATCCAACACTTTCGCAATTATGGACTGTTGCAGATGCAGTGCGACTCAATAATTCTGCAGAGAACTTCTAACAACTTGTTGATTCCATGCCAGATCCAGTTGTTGCAGTACGTAAAATGAAGCCCGATACGATGTTAGGACGTGTCCCATCACTTATCACCTCAGTGTGAGCCACTCCTGTGTTTCTACTTGTATCTGGTGACAACCATTCCGCATGTTAACAGTGGCAGTTACCTAAACTGACCAAAACTGTCCAATGTTTCTGTTGTATTTTGGAATGAGTATGTGTTACTATTTGAGTGATTACTGAGGTACCTGCAGTCGCAGCAACATTCATGTTACTTTGTTCCATCTGTGCTTTTCTTCCTTACGATCACCTCCACTGCGCGCCAAGGGTTGGTACTTTTCCCATAAACACAGTCGTGCAAATGTTGAATAATAAACTTCTCCATCACCGTTTGAAGATGATGAAGTGCATGAACTGGGTTATGGTACACAGTTGGGATTCTATATTGTGTCACGGGGGTCAATGGTAAATGCCACACGATGACTTAACCGATCCTGCGATTACATTCCTTCTAAATATCTCTCTTCCTCACCTCATTCCGTTACACTGGCGGCTTACATCAGGCTAAGGTTAAAATTAATCCTTCCCAGACCACATTAATCCAAAACATCCAAATTGATGGCGAATACTTCCTTAGACAAACCAACGCCTTTAGTCCCATAATTATCTATACAAGTGTTTCCAACCTGTGGGTTCGCAAAGTGTTGGTAGGCGGAGTCGTGACAGCAGGATTATCTGCTATGATAGAAATGCCGTATGGAAGTGACATGTTTTCGTGAAAGCGCATTCTAAAGCCGCTCAAGTTCGCATATGCCACTTATTTGTACTAATAAATATTAATTCCATTTAAACCTGTCGAACACATCAAATACGAAAAGACTTGCAGCTGTGAGATTTGTCACGATGTTTCTCGAACTCTTCCGGTAACTGCGGAACGGAATTAGGGTTTCACGGATCGCTAAGTCATATACAGTCTGTATTCACGAGTAAATCACTGTGAGGTTCGTGGGTGGGAACGGCGGCGCGGGGAAAAAACGTGTGCAGTACTGACGACTTAGTTTTCGTGTCGATTATCTGCTGCGGTAAAAGTATTAGATGGAACTATAACAATTCATTACAGCGTATTTAAAAGATGCTAGCTTTGAAATGACATACAAAAAGGCCACAGTAAGTCACACACACAGCTGACGTGTGAGACTTCGCAACGTGGATACTAGAATCCATTTAAGTAATAACCGTGATTCGAGTCAAACAATAGTCCAGTAGGATTGGCGGCGATGAAAGAAGGTACAAATCAAAGCTCTTTAGCAGTTATATATATAGACTGTAAATGAGTCTGCGATCATCTTACGGTACTTTACTGACAAAGGACCGTCTTGATCACACAAATTTTACAATTCACAATTACCGTTTCGGCTGATGACATCTTCAAATCTCCTACAAATAGAAGAATAGGGGTTTAAGCAACTAAGTTGTATTAACTGAAAGAAAATCTGTAACAGGCGTATTAATACATAAGAAAAATTGATACATGAGAAAAATAAAAAAATATTTACATGATTAACAGCCATTCATATCAGCCAAACATACTAGAAAATACTCTGATGTAGATATCAAAGTCAAAATCTATATATGAAGGAACATATTAAGTGCTGGTGGTGGTGTGTATGCGACTAGTATTTATACAAATAACCGAAGCCAACAGAGGGAATTATAGCTGGGGAACAAAAGTAACTAGTATCGCAAAGTTAATAGTCAAAATGAAGTATGTGTAGTCGTTAGTTGAAATTAAATCATATGGCAAACTAAGCGGCTGACACTAAAACATGAATGACGCACAACATGTGAGATTACATCCATACTTAAACGTGTAAAGAGTAATAATGGGAAACTCCTGGCCTGTCAAAGTCAGTAACACACAGTTGTGTAAAAGCCAGATTAATAAGATTAAAAGAAACATCACGCTGATAATTCGAAATTTTTCAGAGTGACAAAATTAATAAACATAAACGTAAGTGCAAGGTAATTAACTAAACAGTGACGTAATTAAAATCTCGAAGGATACACTAGCTCCAGAGGGCAAAAAGTTTGTTGCAGAGTCATACAATAGGGCTTTTCCAACAGAATCGCACAAGTTTTCAGAAAAACCGAAGTAAAAACTCGACTTCGAACGAAAAGTATAGTCTACGCCACGCAACAAATTTGGCAACAGTAGCAATAAATATGTAGAACCTGGGGTCTACGAGATCAACTGCCAAAACTGTGACAAGTTTTATATTGGTCAGTCGGCAAGGAATATCAAGACGCGTTTTAGAGAACATAAATATAGCCAGAATATGAGCGCTTTCGGTACACATTTCGATAAATAAAAGCATGTGGCAGGAAACTTAGAAGGTAATATGGAAGTGTTGGATAAGTCACCAAAAGAACAATATACTGAACCTACTCGAAGAAATGGAAATTTTCTTGCACCGGAAACGGTAATCGGAATTACTGCTGAACGACGAGAACGAGTTTAACTAGAATGCTTATTCTGATGTATTCAGGAACCTACTCGTTGAAGCAGCGTCGAACGCCTGAGCAGCTACGCGTGAGATCATGTGCGTCAGCCACCAGTGTGGAGGAGTTTGGGCCTCTTCCGCAAGCTCCGCCACAGGGAAACAAGAACTTCATAAAAGGAAACCACGAGACGGCGCCTCAGCTTCCAATCTGGACCCGTTATCGACTATTGAGGTTTTATTAATACTTCAAAAATGGCTCTGAGCTCTATGGGACTTAACTTCTAAGGTCTTCAATCCCCTAGAACTTAGAACTACTTAAACCTAACAAACCTACGGACATCACACACATCCATGCCCGAGGCAGGATTCGAATCTGCGACCGTATTTATTAATAGTCATTGTTTTGTTATTTCCCTTGCATTTACGGTTATGTTTAATTGTTTTGTCATGCTGAAAGATTTCGAATTATTAATGTGATGTTACTTTTAAACATTTTATTCTGGATTTTTCATAGTTGAGTGTTATTTACTTTTCCAGGTCTGGAGCTACCCATTATAGTTCTTTACACGTTTTAAGGATCGATTTAATCCCACATATTGTATGTCACTTCATGTTTTAGCGTCAGACGCTCTTTTTGCCATATGGAGTAATTGCAACTAATGACTAGGTATACTAAATTTTAACGATTAAATTTACGATACTGGTTACTCTTGTACGCTGACTATAGTGCTGTCGAGTGGCTTCATTTATTTGTATTCATACTGGACACATCTACACCATCACCAGCACTTGTAACTACCTACATATATAGATTTTGACTTTGATATCTACATCAGAATATTTTATGGCATGTAAGGCTGGTATGCATGGCTGTTAATCGTGGAAATATATTTTTTAAAGTTTTTGTTATGCATCAATACGCCTGTTACTGATTTTGCTTGACCTAATTGAACTTAGACGGTTAAACCACTGTTTTTCTATCTAAAACTCATGTGCTCACCTAAGATCGTAATTGACACGCTGTGTGTGTGGCCATTCTATATCCGTAGCTCTGTGGCTTTCTCCCATACAGTGCTTAATACCAGGCTCATTTCTCATTTCATTCATGTTGTCAATCGTGGTTGCGGAGATGAGAATCATTGTTATTTTGACAGCGCTTTATGAAACACTTGCAGAATATCTTCTAAAAACCTAGTACAATAATTTGTAGTAAAATATACAAAATATTCTCATGATTAATTAAACATAAATATTACGTCTTTCCAATCTGAATGAAAGTAAAATTAACAGTCAGCCCAGTGTATGTCTGAATACTAGAGGTTCGGTAAACTTCAGGTTGAGTCACTAACTATTGCCACGAGAATAACTCCGAAATTATGATAGGATCTGAAACGTCTGTGGTATAAAAGTTGCTTGGGTACTTATTTTCTGATAGCGGCTATCGAGACGAATCCAATGATGTGTAACAGTAAGGTCTTTGAAGGTCAACGAAGGTCGCGAAGTTAGCATGAACGTCCATTTACAGAAGGTGTTTGAAGTCATGACCATTGGTATCAATGCAGTGCTCCATTCTTCTTATCATGGATAAAGTGGTATTCCTTATCACATCGGCACTTATCGAAGCACATGCTCCGGCAATTCTCTCTCGCATATCTTCAGGTGTAGTTGGAACGTGTTAATGTCTTTTAAGAATCCCCACATGAAAAAATCAAGAGGCGTCAAGTCTGGCGAGCGAGCCGCCCACGACACATGTCTTTCGCGTCCAATCCAAAGATTTGAGAATTGACTCTGCAAGTCATTTGTAGCGATCTGCGAAAAATGTACCGGACACCCATCGTGTTGATACCACGTTCTGTTCCTTGTTCCTAAAGGTATTTCTTCCAATAACAGACCTAATGTTTGTTGCAGGAATGGGGTGTACTTTCTACCATTAAGATTTCCTTCAACGAAATAGGAGCTTAAAATTCTTTCCTCCAGAATCCCACACCATACATTCATCGACCACTGTTTTCGGTGTGCAACTTGCCGCAGCCAACATGGATTTCCAGTTTCCCAATGATGCATGTTATGCCAATTAACATTTCCATGGTTCGTGAATGTAGCCTTGTCAGTAACTAAAATCAAATTAATAAATGTGTCATCCCACTGAATCTGAAGCTGAACCCTTCAGCAGAATTCAATGCGACGCATACAATCCGTAACAGTTAATTCTTTGTAGAGACTGATATGGTAAGGATGATATTTATGGCGATGCAGTACACGAACAACACTGCTCTGGCTCATGACTGATTCCCTTGTGATTTGACGCGAACTAACACAAGGATCTCAAACCACAATGGCAAGAGTACCAATTTCCGTTTCCTCGTTAATAACTTTCCTCTGCCGGATATGTTTCCCATGAATTAAAGGTCCATTTGTTCTCAATTTATCATATACATACTTAAATGTACAACTTGTAGGGTGAGTACGTTGAGGATATCTTTCAGCGTATAAGTCTGTAGCTCTCACTGAATTTCGTTGGCATTCTCCGTATTTGAGAAGCATATCGAGTTCTCCTGCTTGATTAGACGATACTAGTCTTACCGTTCCTATTAGAGTTGTATTGAGAGACCGCCGAATGGTGTTCACATGTCAATGGTACATTTGATGGACACGTCATATTCGGCGAATATTAACTATATGCACGATATACGAGAGAGAATTGTCAGAGCATGTGCTTCGATAAGTGTCGAAGTGATAAGGAATACCACTCAATCCATGATAAGAAGATTTCAGCACTTTATTGATACCAATGGTCATCACTTCGAACACCTTCTGTAAATGGACGTTCATGCCACCTATCTGACCTTCGTTGACCTTCAAAGACCTTACTGTTACACATAATTGAATTCGTCTCGATAGCCGCTATCAGAAAATAAGTACTAAACTACAGCATCCTACTTTTTCAAAAAAAAAGTTGAGCTTCATATCCCTGACGCGATCCCACCTAGCAACAAAAAACTGACGTCATATTATGGCCCCCGATGTCCCATGCAACATTTGTCCTAAAAACGTTTCAGCTACTATCATAATTTCGGAGTTATTCTAGGTGGCAATACTTAGTGACTCACCCTGTATAACATAGCCCTAAGAAAAACGAAACTTAATTATTCTTAGAATTTTGTTATACATTGTCCAACATTTGTTCTGAATGATTAGCACATAGACTGTTATATATTAAATAAACCGTGTTAACGATGAATAAACGCAAAACTTGAAAACAGTTTTCGGAAAGCGGTCGATAACTAAATTAACAATATCCAGTAAGTAAAACTGAGAAATTCGAAAACGAATCTGTATCTTTACCGACTGGCTGTACAGTTAGACCTCGTTTAAAGAGCATAATTTACTTTTAAGTCTTACCTGCAATGTGAAACATCCCTGGGCGTGCGAAAAGTAATGCCTCCGAATCTTTTATTCCGTTCTCAATACCGGCTGAGTTATTACATTGAATGCATATTACCCGCTCTAGTTTGCCCCTTCGCTGACGGAAGTTACAGCATCATGTCGCTAGAAGGCTCCGCACTTGAGCGTGCAACATGACCGTGTGTAACGTAACTATTACTGTCCTTGGGAAGTAGTGTCTTATACACTCCTGGAAATTGAAATAAGAACACCGTGAATTCATTGTCCCAGGAAGGGGAAACTTTATTGACACATTCCTGGGGTCAGATATATCACATGATCACACTGACAGAACCACAGGCACATAGACACAGGCAACAGAGCATGCACAATGTCGGCACTAGTACAGTGTATATCCACCTTTCGCAGCAATGCAGGCTGCTATTCTCCCATGGAGACGATCGTAGAGATGCTGGATGTTGTCCTGTGGAACGGCTTGCCATGCCATTTCCACCTGGCGCCTCAGTTGGACCAGCGTTCGTGCTGGATGTGCAGACCGCGTGAGACGACGCTTCATCCAGTTCCAAACATGCTCAATGGGGGACAGATCCGGAGATCTTGCTGGCCAGGGTAGTTGACTTACACCTTCTAGAGCACGTTGGGTGGCACGGGATACATGCGGACGTACATTGTCCTGTTGGAACAGCAAGTTCCCTTGCCGGTCTAGGAATGGTAGAACGATGGGTTCGATGACGGTTTGGATGTACCGTGCACTATTCAGTGTCCCATCGACGATCACCAGTGGTGTACGGCCAGTGTAGGAGATCGCTCTCCACACCATGACGCCGGGTGTTGGCCCTGTGTGCCTCGGTCGTATGCAGTCCAGATTGTGGCGCTCACCTGCACGGAGCCAAACACGCATACGACCATCATTGGCACCAAGGCAGAAGCGACTCTCATCGCTGAAGACGACACGTCTCCATTCGTCCCTCCATTCACGCCTGTCGCGACACCACTGGAGGCGGGCTGCACGATGTTGGGGCGTGAGCGGAAGACGGCCTAACGGTGTGCGGGACCGTAGCCCAGCTTCATGGAGACGGTTGCGAATGGTCCTCGCCGATACCCCAGGAGCAACAGTGTCCCTAATTTGCTGGGAAGTGGCGGTGCGGTCCCCTACAGCACTGCGTAGGATCCTACGGTCTTGGCGTGCATCCGTGCGTCGCTGCGGTCCGGTCCCAGGTCGACGGGCACGTGCACCTTCCGCCGACCACTGGCGACAACATCGATGTACTGTGGAGACCTCACGCCCCACGTGTTGAGCAATTCGGCGGTACGTCCACCCGGCCTCCCGCATGCCCACTATACGCCCTCGCTCAAAGTCCGTCAACTGCACATACGGTTCACGTCCACGCTGTCGCGGCATGCTACCAGTGTTAAAGACTGCGATAGAGCTCCGTATGCCACGGCAAACTAGCTGACACTGACGGCGGCGGTGCACAAATGCTGCGCAGCTAGCGCCATTCGACGGCCAACACCGCGGTTCCTGGTGTGTCCGCTGTGCCGTGCGTGTGATCATTGCTTGTACAGCCCTCTCGCAGTGTCCGGAGCAAGTATGGTGGGTCTGACACACCGGCGTCAATGTGTTCTTTTTTCCATTTCCAGGAGTGTAATAGAATTTTTAACCGCGGGAAACGTTCACTCACACATGGAGCACACTCTCCTTCAACACGACAATGCCAGACAACACATTAGCTCTACGATATCTCGAGCAGTTCGACATCTTTGGTTCACTGTCATCGATCACCTTTCATACAGTCGCGATATGGCCCCACCCGATTTCCATCTGTTTCCAGAACTTAAAGAACCAATTCGAGTGCTTCACTTTGATAGCGATTAAGCGGTGAGAGCAGAGGTAAGGTTGTGGTTTGTCAACAAAATCATTGTACAGTGATGGTTTCAATAAACTGCCCTCTTAGGAATGAAAACGTTTACAAAACTGGTGTAACATTCTACAATACTTATTAGTTATATCATGAACTGGTTTCCGGCTGTTACGCCATCATTAGGTACAAAGATAAGTATTTGGAGCAGTGAAATTTTATAGGATGAAAGACTTTAAACTAGTGCTTCTACAGAGTATCTCCTTTTGCAGGGACGAAAAGTGTTAATGTTAGGTTTAGCAAAAAAGAGAGGAATTATTTCCATGTAAATATGATGATTATTCAACAAAGAAAAAATTTCTGAAACAATGCACTGCAAACTGGTCTCCTTTTGGGAGAAATTTATTAATCACCATGGTGACTGTGTTGAGAAATAAATAAGTGGACATGAATAACAAAGTTTTGTACTGTTAATAAAGTTTGTTTTATTCGAAAAACATTAAGAGTTTTTACATTAAAAATTCGGATGCATTACTTTTCAGCACGCCTTCGTATTTTTCTCTAGGAATTCACTTAAAAATAGGATCACACTTTCCATCCAAAAAAATACTAAAACAGTTTATAAAATAGTAGCGTAATGTAGAATACTGTACATCAATTTGTACAAGAAAGTCTCCAAAAGATATTTGTTTTTGCTTACTATTCAAAATGAGTGCTAAACACGGATGACAGCTAGTTTAATGCAACATCTCTCAACCTATTGGTTAATGGGCAACTTCACTGAATTCCTGTTGGTAGGCAACGACAGATCTAAAATGGAATTCAGCGCCTTATCAGCACAGCTGCAATTTGATGATATGGTTGGATTGGATCAAAGTCGGTTTGGCCGTACGCAAGAGGGAGCGCCTTACATTGCTGCTGCAGATGAGGCGAGTACACTGTTTGCTTACGAATTATATTTACGAGCTACAACCAGGAGCTCCTTATATTCAGACATCTCTGTGGATTGTAATTTATATTCTCAATTTTTCCCGAGTTTTACTGCTTACCAGGCACAGTCGAGCAAGCTATTAACTGCGTAGAATACAGTTTTGCTGCCTTTGGTAAGGACAATTACTGTGATTACTTTGTTCAGATGCAGACTGAGGTGGTGAATCTTCCAGCACAATTGTGACAATGTTGGGTTCAGTCTCACGGTTTGAAGCTGTTGCCAATGGCCATCGCTGTATGGGGCCAGACGTGAGGATCCAGGGGAAGTCCAGCAGTCCTACGTATGCCCCCCCCCCCCTCACCGGGCAAGCGACTTTCAAGTACAACGTCCGACCTGTACAGGAATATACATAATTAATGTACGAGTACAGGTAGTAGACGCATGATTGATGGCATATGGGAGTTTGGGTGTGGCTGCGAGTTGTGCACGGATAGCCAAATGGTAAGACGACCACTCGCCAAAAGCCGGAAATCCAAGTTCGAGCCGTGGTCCGGCACGAATTTTCATTGTAGCCATTCCATTCTACAGCTGATGGTTGTCCTTATGCGCAATTTGGAAAATATTTAAAGCTTCTGACGAAGTCCCTGACCCAGATGAATCACTCAATCTGTTCCAGAGGAAGCCTCTCTGCTAGCATGGTCTGGGCGTGTACAAAGAGTGATTTAACGGTAGTTAGAGCTTCACAGATACGGGCATTATGGGGCCTTTAGAGATATGGCTGCTAGCGAGCGAAGGAATCCATTGTATACTCGGTGTGCGTACCGGGGGGAGTCATTCCAGATGGGGAAAGGGTGCATCTGAATGCCATGAAGAGCACAGGGTGCAGCCGACTGCAGGTAGTGGCTGATGTCAGAACCAGAGATCTGTGTCACTTTGGATCAAATGATATTCGCTCTGGTTTCGGGTGGCTAGCTGAAGTAGTAAAGACAGCCAGCGTTGCTTGTAAGATGAAGGCGGAGTTTGCCGTCTGTAGCATCGTCGATAGTACCGGTCCATGTACAAAGAGCCAAGTGGAGGGTCTGAATCAGAGGCGTAGATGGTTCTACAACTGTGTAGGTTGTATATTCCTCG
This sequence comes from Schistocerca cancellata, assembly GCF_023864275.1. Classification (NCBI taxonomy): domain Eukaryota; kingdom Metazoa; phylum Arthropoda; class Insecta; order Orthoptera; family Acrididae; genus Schistocerca; species Schistocerca cancellata. The sequence goes on from NC_064629.1 coordinate 456,501,313, forward strand.
AATTGCGCCGTAAGGTGGTGGGTTTCCGAATTCTGCATGCTGGATCAGGCTTCCACAGCACAGAAGGAGCGATTACACGAGTATCGGAGCTTGTGGAGGGCACTGGGTGGTTTCTTAGGTTAGAGGGTCTTTGGGAGACGACAGAAAAAGAGTCAGTCTAAAAGGGTGCAGGGACAACACGAGAAAGTAGACCTAGAAACAGCCGACACTGCAGTTGTAAATTATCGTGTGTTGGAAACGAACAAGAGCTCCTAGCACTAACTGAAAGCACTGAGCCACAAATCGTTATAGGTATAGAAAGCTGGATAAAGCCGCAGATAAGTTCAGCCCAAATTTTTATAAAGGACATAACTGTGTTCAGAAAGGGTAGCTTAAATACTGTTGTTGGTGGAGTGTTTATCCCCGTCAGAAGTAGTTTACCTTGTAGTGAAATCAGAGTAGGAAGTTCCTGTGAGTTAGTGTGTGCAGAGGTAGTACCTGACAATTGGAATAAATTAATAATTGGACTCAGATGATGGAGTTGCTGAACTATGCAAAGAAAAATTGAGTTTCATTTCAAACAGGTCCCCACTCTTACAATTGTTGTTGGTGGTGACATTAATCTTCCCTCGATATTTTGGCGAAAATTCTTGTTTAAAGTCGGAGGCAGACGTAAAATGTCTTCAGAGATCGTTCTGAATGCGGTATCAGAAAATTATTTTGAACAGTTTGTTTAGGTGCCCACTCGAAGTGTGAATGCTTGTGAAAATATGCTTCACTTCTTAGCAATGAATAATCCTGAGCAAATAAGAAACATCATGATGGATACAGGGATTAGTGTCTACAAGGATGTTGTAATGAGACTGCTTACCATATAATCTAAACCTGACCAAAAATAAACGTCATATACATTTATCTAAAAAAGCACGTGTAAATCGCTTGAGGCCTTCCTTAGAGACAGTCTCCACTCCTTACAATCTGATTATGGAAGAGTAGACCAGATGTGGTTTAAATTCAAAGAAATAGTATCGACAGCTATTGAGTGACATATACAATCGCTCGTTGAAAGATCCGTACGAAAAGACTGGGAAGTGGCACAAGTTACACCAATACCCAAGAAAGCAGACAGGAGTAATCCGCTGAGTTACAGACCCATATCACTAACGTCGATTTGCAGTAGTATTCTGGAACATATACTGTGTTCGAACGTTATGAGTTACCTCGAAGAAAACAATTTGTTGACAAACAGTCAGCGCTGAATCAGAATTAACGAGTGCTACTGACAGGTGACGTCAGATTGATTCTATATTTTTAGATGTCCGTAAAGCTTTGGACAACATACATTACAAGCGACTTCTAATCAAATTGCGAACCTATGGACTATCGCCTGAGTTGTGCAACTGGATGTGTGAATTCTTATCAGAAAGGTCAAAGTTTTTAATAATTGACTGAAACTGATCGAGTTAAATAGAATTAATATCTGGCGTTCCGCAAGAAAGTGTTATGGGCCATTTTCTGTTCCTTCTGAACATAAACGATTTCGGAGACAATCTGAATAGCATTCTTAGATAATTAGCAAATGATGCTGTCACTTTCCGTCCTATAAGATCGTCAGATGATAAAAAGAAATTAAGAAACGATTTAAGCAAGATATCTGTATGGTGCGAAAGCGGACAAACGACAGTAAATCATGAAATGTGGGAAGTCATCCAGTGAGAACCAAAGATATCCGCTAACTTTCGGTTACATGATAAATCACACAGATCTAAAGGTTAAAATTGCAGCTAAATTCCTAGGGATTTCTATTACGAATAACTTGAGTTGGAACGATCATATTCATAACGTTGAGCAGAAGAAGAAGGAAGAGATTAATGTATAACTTCCCATCGACGTCGGAGTCATTAGAGATGGAGCAGAATCTCGGATTAAGATAGGATAGACAAGGAAAGCGGCCATGCACTTTCGAACGAACCATCCCGGCATTTGCCTTAGGTAAATCACGGAAAACTTAAACCTTGATTGCCGGACGCTGGTTTTGACCGTCGCACAGTGGAGTATTTTTACCGAAATCTTAGCCAAAATTATGTTTCAAAGTTTTAATTGTTTAAATCACTCACATTCATTTTGAAGCTAATTATAACAACAAATAACTCTAAATTAATTCATTTCCAACCTCATAGAGGCTCTTGGGAGGACTCGGTGTGCATTTGTTAGTATGTATGGCCGCCTGCCTTTGTCTGCGCCGCTACAATCCACAATTACTGGTCATCTAGCGTCATAATTTCAACCTAGGCGTATGAGATACCGTTAATTTACTGTGCAGCTTTAGGTGTCAATACAACGACACGAATGTATCAATCAGAGCAACACAATGTCACGTCATGTTCATGAATATTTTATAAGTTGTTCATTCGGCATAATTTCTCTTAGCAAATTTCAAAAATTTCCCTACCACTAATAATATTATCTATCAGGGTATCTTATTTAGTTTTTGCGTAAACATATATTGAGCATAATATTTTAATGCGTATATGTGCTTCTGGCAAAGTTGTTTCTAGATCAATTCCTGATCTTGTTTAGAAAGAGAGAGCGTATGATGATTGCTTTTAGGTATCTGTGTAACAGTATAACAGGAATAAGATGAGAGTAGCTTCTACAGTCTTGTAAAACTCACATGCATTTACAATTCTGAAAGTGGCTCCTCGTTTGTAGATTAATACGCATGAACAGGATGTTATGAACTTATTTTCCGTAAAAAATTTAGAAGTACGAAATTATTTTACTAGTAGGTGTTTCAAATGCAGAAAGAAAATATTGGTTCTTTCTTTGAAAACGTTTAAGAAATTTAAAAACCATTGAAATAGATAACACTTTATTCAAATGCGGAAATCAGTAATTGCTTTAATACATTTAGATTTCATGTGAATAGCTTCAGTCTGATTCTTCACAACTCATATCTTCGCATTTATTTTCAAATTCGCACTACTGGCCACTTTCTTCTTGGATTTTTTCAGGAGAACCAATATCTGACGTCTCTGGAAGATGTTCCAATGTATCACTGCTATAAGACATACTTCTTTTCATTTTTCTTTTCCTTGGGCTTCTGGTATAAGGGTCGTCGCTAAGAAAAAGCCTGATCAATATATCTCTGTCGTAAATATCTCTGTTGGCCATTCTGGAAAAGTTTCTGCGATAAAGTCTAAAATACTTGTTTCTGACCTCAGCTGCTTCTTCTGACAATTGACCAATCGGTACAATAGCTTCTTTAATTACAGCCGCCCTGTGTATCAAAACTTTACACATTGTTGGGGTCGTGGGGAGCCAACTGTAAAGTTCCACCAACTGTAAAGTTCCACATACAGTCTTGATGTTTCTAAAGCATATGCTTGAAACTTTTCTACATCAATATGATGTCCACTGCTAACTGCTCCCAGTATAACTTTGAATCTTTTTATAAGTTCTACATCAACTCCAGTTATTTTTGAAGCAGTTTCAGGATCAGAAAAAAAGCGTCTGGCCGTGTTCCCATCGTTTGTATCTCCAAATTCCTCTTTGGAATGTCCACAAGTAGTCCCATTTCTGTCTGGAACACTCTTTAAATTTTTTTCTTCGTGTCAACTACAATTCGTTTCTCTCCTCTTCATCCCTTGCTTGCCATTTCCGAACTGGGATTTTGTATCATATGTGTAGTGCTGACTCAAGGAATCGAATAAATGTGTGCAGAACTGACAGACCAAACTTCAGTGTGTCAGGGTTTTTAGGAACGCATTTTCTAATGTATTGAAATCTTTTGACGGAAGACCACAGATATAACTTCTCATTGTTGATGCTGTGCTTGTAGGAGCATTGCACACTTTTCCATCAACCACTTTCAGCAACATTGTGTGTTTAATTCTTAAAACACATCCAGCAATTGGAACTTCTGTTTGTCCAACACATTGATTTGCTCCTCAATGTACTGAATCTCCTCTTTTGCAACGTCAGATGTTTCATGTACGAGACCGATGTGTATTGGCCGACAGAATAATGAGAAGGATGGGGTTGGGTTTTGTCATATGGTTCTCTTAGTTTCATTAATGTTAGCAACTAATTTAATAGTTACACATTAACTGTGAAAAATATTTTCATCACAGTCACTGATATTCTGATATTTTTGCTTAAACTGTGATTGCTGAGAGCCATCGCAACCAAATTTCGATATTAGTTCGAAGTTGTGATTTGCTTCTGAATCTAAGCCTTGTATGACTTCTTGTAAATACTCAAACATACGCAATACGGAATGATCTAACAGTCATTGCAATTTAATTTCAGCTAAAATTTCAGTGACGTTAATTGAGTCTTTTCGCGATTTCGACCAACTAGTAGCAAGGGTATATAGCTTTGTTTGCACTCTGTATTACTTCATACTGCTTCCTGGTTAGTTCTGCATTTATAAAAATGGCCATTGCTTCTTCAGGAGTAAATTTATTATCTTCGTTTCTCCAGACATTGAAATCTTTTTCTTCAGTTTTGTCGCCTTTGTTGAAATCTCTGCAATTGTTGTAATCATGTGAGCCACGTCAGTGCTTCCATCAGCTCTCTGACTCATAGTGGCAGCAAATGTTAACTCTTCATGAAAAGAAGATTGCCTTAGATCCACTGTTTTCCTCCGCTCGCTCCTTTCACTTGACTTGCTGAAATACTTTTGGGGCGTTACTGAAAATGTGAAAAAATATGTCTGTGCCTTCATGCTCACTGCTAACCAATCATGATTTTTCACTAAGAATCTCTCCTCTTCATTCTTTGCTAAGATCCATCTTCTCTTAAATTCAGATTTGAAATGACTCAGCGAACATCTTAACGAGCTTCTCTCAGAACGTAGGCGTCTTGTTACTTCAGCGACTCTATCTATCATTTTCTTCAACTTCTCATCGACTGATCTACTAGACAATACCTTAATGATTTCCAATAAAGCTCCTCTAGTAAATTCTTTTTCCATTTTATGAGGCTGAAATTTGAAACGAAAGTGACCTGTAGTTAGGCAGTAAATTTACATATTTTATCGAGCGTATATAGTGCCTAAAAAATAAAACACGTGAATAATAGCATTGTATATTTCAAAAGAGAAAGAGCTAGTATTTGTTTACCTATCAGAGAACAGTCTTCAAAATCTCTTTTATCCATTCGTATCTCTCAACTAAAATAAACGGCCCATGAAACATACCCCGAAATCATATTACCGAAAATAAAACTTATAATTGTCCACAGCTTGAAAAAATTACAGACAACACGACACAACATAAACGTAATAATAACAATAAGGAAACTGCAACTTACGGAACTTGACATTCACATATAACAGATAAAACATACACAACAAAATTGCTGGTCCGTGACAGCTATGACAGCGCTGACAACGGTCACATAATGGCAGCTGAGAGTGAAATGTTTTTGCTTGCGTTCGCTAGATGGCAGCACTGAGGACTGTAAATATGGACACTTCAGTTTTGTACAGCAGAAGTTTTATTATATAACGAGAAAATTCCCAACTAGCAATAGGACTGACATTTATAAAAGAAAAATATGTTTACTTTCATATACATAGTCATTATTATTATTATCATTATTATTATTATTCTTGATTGTTATAATTATTTTTTGATTGTTGTTATTATCATTGTACTAGTTTTATAATCTCTATTTTTTTTCTTTAACATTAATACTGTATAACATGTTATATGTCCTTAATATTCTGTAGAAACTGAAATTTGTTCAATCTGAGTATGCCTGGTTAGGTGTAAGAGAGGGCCTGAAGGCCCTAATCTTGCCAGGTAAAAGCATAAATAAATAAATAAATAAATAAATCCCATATTTTGCATTTCTATAATTTCTTTCATGTGAAATACTTCAATTTCTATTTCTTTAGTTAAATAATTGATAATTATCAATTAGAAGGTTTACTAAATGTATATCATTGATGTTTTGGAGGCTAAATTGAGCCACTGAAGTTACATATTTAGTTGCAAGGGCGTTTCAATTCGTGAAACACATAAACGTCTTGAATTTCTCGAGAAGCCCAGCATAAACAGTATATTCTTTTAAAAAATCATATAAATTAGTAGGGGAAATTTCTGTAATTTTTTATTTTTGCAACCGTCTCTGAAGACTGTACCAATCATGACAACAGTTCAGAATTGGCTGGGCAGTGCTGGGCACGTGTCCAAAATTGCTATAGATATAGAAGGAAAAATAGTTTAGTAAAATTTTAATAGTTGATATTAGGAAACAAATTTAAGTAACTGGGGTGGCCCCTATTTTAAATACAAGGTAGTACAGTTACTCAACATTTAGTACTGTTTCAGTTTCAATAAATGGTTTAGTGTGGTCAGAAAAAAATGAGATTGAAGCTAATAACGTAATGGATACACGCGCCATTTGCCAGAAAAAGCACTGCTACAACAGAAGCTAGGACCTTCCAGAAACGTTTAGCCCACCAGTTAGTCAACTAACAAAAAATAGAGTTGTTAGAATTGTTGGGAAAATTTAAATTTTTCGCTCTTTGGCCAGGATTTCGACTCTAATACTCCACTGTGCGTCGTCCTGCCGAATGCGAGTCCATTGTGCTAACAACTGTGTCACCTAGCTCGGTGATAATGTTGTGGGTAAAGCAAACCAAAGACTAAGATTTATTGGAAGAATACAGAGAAAATGCAACAGGTCTCCTAAAGAGACTGACTACACTATCCTTGGACATCCTTTTTAGCTCCTTTTACACGATCAACTTTGTTGTCTCAATTGACTACTCGAGATAAGTGAGTCTACTGCCGCACCCCTGGCGTTTTATTTCCGTGCTGAGCCTTCGGCTGTTTCGTTTTGCCATTTTCGTTTCCACGTCAGCCCTAGTGCTGGCGTTATGAGAGCTGTCTGCTGTGCAGTTTGGCATGTGGATTGTGAAAGAGAGTTTATGAGGGACTATCATTTTTACGAAAACTTCTAAATTTAGTAACAAAATGTAGGAAAAAGCGATGACAAAAGATGTTATTAGTGACTAAAGCAGACTTCATAGTGGAAGTTCTGGTCAAAGGTCATGCCGTAAATTGCTCACACTCATGAGAACTGAAAGAATAGGAAAACAGTCACCCAAACATTTCAGATCATATGCATTAATTCAGTAGAGAAAATACATAGTTGCAAACACACCGATCAGTATGTAGAACACAGTAAATAGCGCATTTCGGGTTTATTCTTTGTATCTTGTTTCCTTGCTACGTGCCAAATAACAACGAAACTGATTTTTCTCGCCTGATAATTCTGACTTTTTCACTGTTGAAAGAATTTTCATTCATAGATGTTTATCTATTTCCGTTCCTATTTATACCTCGTATAGGTTGCCTCTTATCTGTAAACCTAAATACTTTTTACTTTCAGAGACTTCGTCCTCTTGTAGGAGAACACTGGTAGGAAAAAATACCTGAGTTTTCAAGGCGGCAGGATCTTTTCATGGAATTTGCTGTCACCAGCTTTCTCCTCAGAGTGTAGAAATATTTTGTTGCCACTCACCTACATAAGGAAGAATAATCACCATGATAATATAAGAGAAATCAAAGATGGCACATAAAGATTTAAGTGTTCGTTTTTCCCACGAGCTATTCGAGAGTGGAACGGTATAGAAATAGCTTGAGCGCGGTTCGATGAACACTCTGACATGCACTTAACTGTGAATTTTCGAGTACTCATGTAGATGTAGTTGAGGATAAATGAAGAATGTCCCTCATTTGCATTATTTAAAATCGTACTTGACATTTATTAGAATTTTATTATTTTTTGACAGATTTTATTCATAGTGATACCAGCGTCACCTTTCACAGGTGCTACTTAGTCAGATAAAAATAAGCAAGGTGTGTAGGTCCTAAACTATGATAAAAAGACAATGAAAAAGCTATGCCTGGTTAATTATTAACAATTTGTCAAATTGTGGATCTGTTTTTTAAACAGAAAGAACCAAATCGCTTTATGATTGAAGCCTGTTTCTCTTCTTAGTTTTTATATTCACCATTGAAGAGATCGTTAATTCAAGTCCGTAGGAAGTGGCGAATAGCACTAATAACTTCAAAGCGTCATTTCCCACCTGTAAATATTCTTCTTTTCTCTTCGTCCAGATGACGTCAATCTTTTGCGAATTAAATTCCATTTTAAGTATGCCGTCAGCAGCAAAATATGTAGGTGTTTCTTTCGTCTTTGTGCTCAGATCAGCCTTTTCTACTGATACACCCAAGAAACGATTAAGTAACCATATATTCCCTTTGTCAGATAGAGAGTTCATTTCGAGAAAGTTACTTAATAGTTTCTCTTAAAAATTTAGAAAGCTCTGTGTCATGCAAGAAATGTGAGAACTTATTACCACCGACTTTTCCATTGCTATTTATTCGAAAATTTTCTTAAGTGAAGAGAAAGATTCAAACGTCATATTTTGCAAAGATGTTATCACAAATGAAGTTTGTAAAGGAATTCTCTGCTTTTATCCTTGGCCGTTATAATGTTTTCTTCTCTCCCTTGCAGGCTGTCGTTTAAAATATTTAGGCGATTAAGAAGGTCAGCGAGAAATGTTAATTTTAATAGGCAAACAGGGTAACAAGTTAATTCGAATATCCAGATTTAGGATCTTGTAAGAAAACTAATAATTCTGCGTTTCGTTCCAGAGCTCTTATCAATACCTTTCTTGTAGAAAGCCACCTGTCCTTCGTGTGAAAAAAGGAGATTTTTCTGGACGGAACCCATGTGTTCACATATGATTCTATACAGTTGGGTTTGCAACGCTTTACCTTTCATAGATTTCACAACTTAGATCACCTCTTTAAACATAGCATTTGAATCAGAAGGTAAAACCGTGGCTGCGAAAGCTCGTGGATGAAGAAAGCAATGTGTCCATAACCTTTTTGGCTTTGTTGATTTTAATTTCACAATGAGCCCAGTTATAACTTTTGCAACATCACTAAATATGGCGATATACTTTTTCCAATCAATCTCGTACTTGCGACAGCTTTCAAAAAATGTGTTGTACAAACACTGAGCTATAGTGTTCGCAGGAACTGCTTTGCAACATAAAAAGTCTTCCACAACACTTTCGTTTGCTTCAGAGCGCACAAATACTATAAATTCAAGCAATATGAAAATCAGTATATTCGTCAAACAGCATAGCAAAATGTGGGCTCTTCTTTAATGTTTCGACAAACTGTTATCGGATCTCATCGACCATATAGTTTCTTCTGCGTTCAAAGGTACTATCAGAAAGGGGTACCCTTTTAGCTGTTTCGCCTCCTGCTTAAATAACGTAATTTTAGCCATATCCAGTGCTTCTAAGATTATCGTCATCTGTGCGCAGCTTCCCTGCTTTAGCATCTCGACATACGACCTAGTAGCTAGCTAATAGTGCTATCTCGTTGACACTGGATACCTAAAATCAGATAAAAAACCGTTGTTAAAGCAGAAAAACATATAAATGTTCAGTAACATAACACCACATTTTTTTCAACAAGTAACAAGGATATTTTATTATCAGAATCGTAGAAGTATGCTGCTGGTTATGAGTTTTCAGTTTCCTTTCAAGATATCTAGCGGTTTATCAGCTTCCTGGAATATTTAGCTGAGTGCTAACGCTGAAGCTTTGATGTTTTCATAGATTCACAAGACTACATTCCTCTAAAAATTACACAAAGAGGCTTACTATTCATGACAGTAAAACCCTACTTCAAACAATTTTCGTGGTAAAGGATCTTTTTTCGATTCTGATTCGCCTCCGCCAGTACCACTTGTACCAGACGTGGAGGACTGCTCTCATCTTGCGAGAAATGTGTCCATTTTATGCCTTCTCGGAACGAAGAGCGAAGACAAAGTAATCGAGTTCGTACTCAATGGCGTACTCGAACATCTGATTGAAGTGAGCGAAAACGTGGGCCTCTGCAACCGCTGACCCCATCGAACCTCCATGCCTTCACCGCGGCAAGAATATAATTATCACCGCCAGCAGAGCGCCGTGACTACCTTGCACAAAGAACCTGATTTTTCGATCAGTGTAGCATCAATAGAAAGAGAATTAAATTCGTAGCCTTTGATATCTCCGCCGTAGTTTAATTACGGTTCTGGGGGCGGTTCCCACATTTTTTAATTTTATTTTTTTTTATTTGGAGAGGAGACGCATATTCTCAAAGGTTGAAAAACACTGATCTATACCGACTGTCACTCACTGTCCATCGTCTGTTTCTTGTATGTGTACAACATTGCTGTGCGTGAAACACCGCGCTATAACTGATCCACGGTTCCTGTTAGTGGCACAACCACAGATAACACATTCACCAAAAGATCCATTCCCATACACACTCTAACCAGTTTCTCTACAATACAGTGTTTTATAACATGTATTGATCCTTAGTGCTCTTGCATGCAGTTTAATCTATACATCTTCAGGGAAAGATTGCAGCACTGCGTCTCAATCAACAGTTTCTATTAGAGGGAACGGTGTTACACTGAGTTGTACTGTACGTTGTTCGAGGCCAGATTTGGCGAGACGCTTACAGAGGAAATCTGTCGCTCAGTAGCCATCATCCTTACGAGTCAAAACTTCCATATATTCCCTGAAATGTCCTGCTCCAACCTGCAAACTTAACATCGCTGAACCTTGCGAATGCACGTCATTATCCCCTAAGCCACATAATTTATATCGTGTAGGGTATAACTGCCTCTTCCCTTTGAGGTCCAAACTTACCACAGACATAGAAACCCCTGTGCATAGTAGAACCTTGTGTTCTATTCCATCCACTACGCTAATAGAGCTGACTTCAGCCTCTACACATTTGCAGGTAGTGCTAAAATTAACTGGGAGTGCCGCTTGGCGCCCTTGAGCTGCCTTTTACAGCGAACGGCGGATTATTCCTTATTCGTACTTTCTTCTCACGCCTCTTATTAGAAGACCTCGGCTGTAAACAGTGGTAAGCACCATGCTTCGAGAAAGCACGCAATGGAATGTCAATAAAGTCTCATAAATAAGATATTGTACGAACATCCAATGTGACTTCTTTATCCAGATACGTTATTGATTTCACATTGATATGCCATTACGAAATATTTTTTAACTGGTAAATCCCATCCACAATACCGATCTTAGAATTTCGTCAATGGGCACTTGACGTTGTCTACTTACAAACAGACTGCACTTAGCATCAGTCATCATTGACTTTCCACTGTTTACTTTCTGCGTGAATTAATGGGACATTACAACGAAATACAAATATATAAAGCCTTTTTTCGTATAACACTTTTCTACTGAAATGGATCTGTAACTACGCATTTTGCGTATCAAGGCAATTTAGCTGCAAGAAATTCCTGAATATGCGTTGCTTATTTTCTTCACTTATACGTTCGAGAAGTTTTTTAATGTATTCATATGGTGCACTCATTTGTTCCTGGGTACATTCACGTTTCACCCTCTTGTGACCTTTGTGTCGGCGCCGCTGATCGTATGTATCAACTGTAACGTCTAGCAGTACGCCAGGATCTGCTACATCTTCGGAAGGATGCCCATCTATGATGTTCCTGTGAACCTACAGAAATTCAGAGTTATAGCGTTAACATCCTCCACGTATCTCAGAATAATTTCACGCACAAAAGCAAGATACATCGATCGATGGTTCATAGTAAGTACTCATTAACCGTGTCATACATATACAAAAAATAAAAATACACTTATCACAGTTCTTTCGTGGTATATAAATGAAATAATAATGGACGTAAACAGGTAAATACATAACAGCCTTTTGAACGTATGAGGTTTTAAAGGTATTGATAAAGATGTAGGTAGTACTTTATAAAATAGTAATCCAAGCAACATTCTGCAAACAGATTAGTGACACCTTCTCATGCGCGTTTCCGTTCAGGAATGTATGCTGGACCTTTAACGAAGTCATATCCATCTACATCATCTTCCAATTTTTACAGCTCGTTCCTGGTAAGCATTATCTTGACACGATCTCCACACACGCTACGATTATAGCCGCCATGTTAATGACACTTACCACTGTTTATATGCACATATTCCGCCAAAGTCCCCACTACCTGGAAACCAATTTCCGAGATACGGCTGCTATCCCTCCGATTATTGTGGAACTTCCAACTAAAACGATATTGCAGTGCCTGTGTTATTCCAAATTACGATGCAAAGTTACAGGCACTCCGTCGACTACAGACGTTATGACATACATAAAATGTATTAGCAATTTCGAATATGGTGTATCATCAGCTTTTTAATGGAATGATAACAATGAAAATTTGTGCCGGGTTTACCGCTTATCGCGAGCGGTCGCCTTACCATTTTGCTGTGCGAGTACAACACATTGTCAGACCCAAACTCTGGTATTTCGTGCACTATGTGTCTACACTTGTACCACGCATGCACGTCCGAAAGAACTTCGCATCGTAATTCGAAATAACACAGGCATTGCAGTAGAGTATCTATCCGCCGACACCGAGCAAGCGACTTTCAATAAAATTTCTGTTGGTCCATCATGGCCAGGAGACATTCGCTGGTAAGTAATTTTCAGTGTCAATAAAATTCACCAACAGCCATATACTTTAAGATATTTTATTTTATTCTGAAAGTAACCAATTTTGGCGTTTCATTTCGCCATAGTCAGGCCCCATACCATTCACATAAACAAACTTGTCGTGTAGCACCATAAATCACTGGATATCGTGAATTTCAATCGTTATACAACGTGACAGCAACTTTACTGTTGGTGAATTTTGTTGTAGCGTAGCAAAACAGCCACGCCACTCTGAGGTAGCCGAAAGGCACGCGTACACACACGCCGGCTGGCGTGAATTCTGTAACAGGATACCTAATTAATGCTATAAGAAAAGTATGCAGCTCCTTGAATACTTAACTTTAATGCATCCTTGTGGTACATCGCTATTGACGATACAAATGAGTCTATCTCCAGATACGGTTAATTACAATCACTGTAAGGCTAATGACGCCTTGCTAGGTCGTAGTCATGGACTTAGCTGAAGGCTATTCTGTCTCTCGGCAAATGAGAGCAAGGCTTCGTCAGTGTAGTCGCTAGCAAAGTCGTCGTACAACTGGGTCGAGTACTAGTCCGTCTTTCTAGACCTGCCATGTGGTGGCGCTAGGTCTGCAAGTACTGACAGTGGCGACACGCGGGTCCGACATGTACTAATGGACCGCGGCCGATTTAAGCTACCACCTAGCAAGTGTGGTGTCTGGCGGTGACACCACAAATTTTATTGACATTGAAACATCAAGCAAATTGTCTCACCCGTGCGGGAATATACATTATGGATGTACGACTGTAGGCTGTAGACACATGGGTGAAGAGGTATGGAGGTTTGGGTCTAGCCGTAAGTTGTGCTCGGATAGCCAAATGATGTGGTAGTAGCTCACGATAAACGGAAAATTGGGGTTCGAGTACCGGTCCAGCGCAAATTTTCATTTTCTTCATTCCATTATACAACTTCAGTCCATTATGCAGCTGATGGTAGTCCATATCCTCAACTGCGAATACATTTCATTTGTTTCTAGTGATAGTGCTAAAGCACATCAATTACTATGTTTTGTATGAAATAACTCATTTTTCCATCCAGTATCACGTATCACTGTTTGCAGTCGAGTTCTTAATTTCGCTTTCAGTCCCATTCTATATATGCTCATTCCCATACCAATTACACTGTGGTTAATGACAATCTCGCTGTATGTGGCCCGAAGTTGCCAGCGGAATATCTGCTTTTCTGCTCCCAGACATTGGGTATCGTATCTATTTCTTCACAAGACGTTGCAGTGCATATAGCTACAATTAAGTCCTTAGGAAATTTGGCACGTACTTTTCTCGACACCTTGGGTGGCAATCAGTGTAAAAGTATGTCTAACGCCATTTGCTCTTCTTACTGTGGAGGGGTCGTACTCATGTCATCATTCTCCGTTAACATAATGAGACTCCTTATTCTATTCACGAAAGTTCCTATGGATTTGTCCTGTCTTTGAGACACATCATTTGACTGTTCCCGATAATACCTGCAGCTATTTCACCTACTGTACAATTTACTAAGGCTCTGTACCGTACTTCAAATAACCGAACATTTGTTATGTCCTCATGGTACACTAAGTATATTTTAACATCACCCAACACACGTAATAACAGTTTACTTGCACAATAACGCAGCTTTGCAGCCGTCAAGAAATTGTTGTCCACAAACGCTAACAAATCCTCCGTTGACTTACCTGAGAAAGGAGAAACCAAGGAAGCGGTACAAGTATCTGATAAATTGGACAAGGCTACGTGCTCTTTGATAGCATTTAACTACCTTGCTGGTCTACATTTTCTGCCCTGATCTGAGCAACTTGATTAATAAAAACTCAACTGCTCCTGGAGTAGAAACATCTGTTCCCCTCACATACTAATTGTAAAGAGTATGTGCAACAACTGGACAAACTACAATACGCGAAACGCAAGGAAACACCTAACCTTAGGAATACTGAAACAATTTTGAAAGCTGTTTTATCTGCACGGCTAAGAGCAAACCTCGCTCACTCGTTGCCATCTCTGGCGTAATGCCCAATCCTTCTACGCTTGAATCAAATTACAGGTGGCGACTGAGCGATGGAGCATTATGCCCCAGCAAATTGCATTGCGTACTTCGGGCTGGGCACATACTCACATACAAGTACTCTGAGGTGACAAAAGTCATGGAATAGCGTCATGGCGGCCGGGGTGGCCGAGCGGTTCTTGGCTCTACAGTCTGGAACCGCGCGACCGCTACAGTCGCAGGTTCGAATGCTGCCTCGGGCATGGCTGTGTGGAATGTCCTTAGGTTAGTTAGGTTTAAGTAGTTCTAAGTTCTAGGGGACTTATGACCTCAGAAGTTAAGTCCCATAGTGCTCAGAGCCATTTGAACCAATAGCGTCATATATATATATATATATATATATATATATATATATATATATATATATATATATATATATATATATATACAGGGTGAGTCACCTAACGTTACCGCTGGATATATTTCGTAAGCCACATCAAATACTGACGAACCGATTCCACAGACCGAACGTGAGGAGAGGGGCTAGTGTAATTGTTTAATACAAACCATACAAAATGCACGGAAGTATGTTTTCTAACACAAACCTACGTTTTTTTAAATGGAACCACGTTAGTTTTGTTAGCACATCTGAACATATAAACAAATACGTAATCAGTGCCGTTTGTTGCATTGTAAAATGTTAATTACATGCGGAGATATTGTAACCTAAAGTTGACGCTTGAAACCTCCGACGTTCATTTGCGTGTTGTAACAAACACGGGCGTTTCATAGGACGTGGAGGACGCATAAATTGGCCAGCCCGTTCTCCTGATCTCAGACCTCTGGACTTCTTTCTGTGGGGTACATTAAAGGATAAGTGTACCGTGATGTGCCTACAACCCCAGAGGATATGAAACAATGTATTGTGGCAGCCTGCGGCGACATTACACCAGATGTACTGCGGCGTGTACGACATTCATTACGCTAGAGATTGCAATTGTGTGCAGGAAATGATGGCCACCACATTGAACATCCATTGGCCTGACATGTCGGGACACACTCTATTCCGCTCCGTAATAGAAAACGGAAACCACGTGTGTACGTGTACCTCACCCCTCATGGTAATGTACATATGCGTCAGTGAAAAAGACCAATAAAAAGGTGTTAGCATGTGGACGTAATGTGCTGTTCCAGTCTCTTCTGTACCTAAGGTCTATCACCGTTCCCTTTGGATCCCTACGTAAGTCGGTGCTCTCCGATACACACGATCGAACAGCGGAGGAGTGGTACTCAAGCGTCAACTTTAGGTTACAATATCTCCGGATGTAATTAACATTTTACAATGCAACAAACGGCACTGATTACGTATTTGTTTATATGTTCAGATGTGCTAACGAAACTAACGTGGTTCCATTTAAAAAAACCTAGGTTTGTGTTAAAAAACATACCTCCGTGCATTTTTGTATGGTTTGTATTAAACAATTACACTAGCCCCTCTCCTCACGTTCGGTCTGTGGAATCGGTTCGTCAGTATTTATATGTGGTTTACGAAATACAGGGTGTTTCAAAAATGACCGGTATATTTGAAACGGCAATAAAAACTAACGAGCAGCGATAGAAATACACCGTTTGTTGCAATATGCTTGGGACAACAGTACATTTTCAGGC
The DNA here is from genome assembly GCF_023864275.1 of Schistocerca cancellata. NCBI lineage: Eukaryota > Metazoa > Arthropoda > Insecta > Orthoptera > Acrididae > Schistocerca > Schistocerca cancellata. The sequence continues at coordinate 456,517,531 of NC_064629.1, forward strand.
GGACAAACTTTCGAAATTACAGTAGTTACAATTTTCAACAACAGATTGCGCTGCAAGTGATGTGAACGATATAGAAGACAACGCAGTCTGTGGGTGCGCCATTCTGTACGTCGTCTTTCTGCTGTAAGCGTGTGCTGTTCACAACGTGCACGTGTGCTGTAGACAACTTGGTTTATTCCTTAGAACAGAGGATTTTTCTGGTGTTGGAATTCCACCGCCTAGAACACAGTGTTGTTGCAACAAGACGAAGTTTTCAACCGAGGTTTAATGTAACCAAAGGACCGAAAAGCGATACAATAAAGGATCTGCTTGAAAAATTTCAACGGACTGGGAACGTGACGGATGAACGTGCTGGAAAGGTAGGGCGACCGCATATGGCAACCACAGAGGGCAACGCGCAGCTAGTGCAGCAGGTGATCCGACAGCGGCCTCGGGTTTCCGTTCGCCGTGTTGCAGCTGCGGTCCAAATGACGCCAACGTCCACGTATCGTCTCATGCGCCAGAGTTTACACCTCTATCCATACAAAATTCAAACGCGGCAACCTCTCAGCGCCGCTACCATTGCTGCACGAGAGACATTCGCTAACGATATAGTGCACAGGATTGATGACGGCGATATGCATGTGGGCAGCATTTGGTTTACTGACGAAGCTTATTTTTACCTGGACGGCTTCGTCAATAAACAGAACTGGCGCATATGGGGAACCGAAAAGCCCCATGTTGCAGTCCCATCGTCCCTGCATCCTCAAAAAGTACTGGTCTGGGCCGCCATTTCTTCCAAAGGAATCATTGGCCCATTTTGCAGATCCGAAAAGATTACTGCATCACGCTATCTGGACATTCTTCGTGAATTTGTGGCGGTACAAACTGCCTTAGACGACACTGCGAACACCTCGTGGTTTATGCAAGATGGTGCCCGGCCACATCGCACGGCCGACGTCTTTAATTTCCTGAAGGAATATTTCGATGATCGTGTGATTGCTTTGGGCTATCCGAAACATACAGGAGGCGGCGTGGATTGGCCTCCCTATTCGCCAGACATGAACCTCTGTGACTTCTTTCTGTGGGGACACTTGAAAGACCGGGTGTACCGCCAGAATCCAGAAACAATTGAACAGCTGAAGCAGTACATCTCATTTGCATGTGAAGCCATTCCGCCAGACACGTTGTCAAAGGTTTCGGGTAATTTCATTCAGAGACTACGCCATATTATTGCTACGCATGGTGGATATGTGGAAAATATCGTACTATAGAGTTTCCCAGACTGCAGCGCCATCTGTTGTTGAACATTGTAACTACTGTAATTTCGAAAGTTTGTCTGCCTGAAAATGTACTGTTGTCCCAAGCATATTGCAACAAACGGTGTATTTCTATCGCTGCTCGTTTAGTTTTTATTGCCGTTTCAAATATACCGGTCATTTTTGAAACACCCTGTATATCCAGCGGTAATGTTAGGCGGTAGTTCCGCGTATGCAAGGTGTAAAAGGGCACTACTTTAGGAGCTGTCATTTGTACACAGGTACTTCACATGAAAAGATTTGCGACGTGATTATGGCCGCACGACGGAATTTAACAGACTTTGAACGCGGCTTCGTAGTTAGAGGTAGGCGCATGGGACATTCCATTTCGTAAATCGTTAGGGGATTCAGTATTCCATGACCCACAGTGTGAAGAATCTTGCCGAAAACATAAAATTTCAGGCATTACGTCTCACTGTGGACAACGTAGTGGTCGGTTGCATTCACCTGACGACCTAGAGCAGCGGCGTTTGCGTAGAGTTATCAGCGCTATCAATATGGGACGTACGACGAACGTATCCGTTAGGACAGTAGAGCGGAATTAGTCGTTAATGGGCTGTGGCAGCAGAAGAGTGCATTTGTTAAGAACACGACATCGGCTGTAGCACGTGTCCTAGGTTCGTGACCATATCTTCTATTTTCTACACTATGCAGCGCGCTTGCACAGCCATCTGAATATGGCGTGTGCAGTGTTTTCCCCTCCCCTCTTCCCCCTTCTCGTTCTCAGACACCACCGTGGGGAAATCTGCCAACCAGGCTGAGTTCTTCGCCATTCCGGCCTGGGCATGGCCTGTGAGCTGAACTCTTGGCCACTCTTGACATAAATGTATGTGTAATGGAACTTGTAACAGTACAAACAACAGAATCATTCATCTCTAGGTCAACACACACAACTGAAATAACTGGAAGTCGCTGAATGATACGTTTTGAAAATTATTATTGTTCTTACATATGTAAATCTTATGAAGATATTTTACCAACGTATTTCGCCTTTTTACATGTTAACTGTATATTAGCCACGGTCGAAATTATTCCATATTATACCTTTGATGCAGTAATCTGCATGTTACTAACTTCAGTTGCACATTTACTCACAAAATTCCATTTGTTTGCATTGGAAAACAGAGGTTATCGTCAAAGAGCTTACATCTAAGAAGTACAGAGATGTTACACACAGACACATAACAGATACTACAAATTCTGAAAATGTAATTATTACACGATTGTTTAACGACATTGTTATTTATAATATATACAATGGTTGCTGGCAAATTATATTAGATTATACAGACATTGTCAAGTACATATTTTTAATTACTAGTTATGAGGCGGCTATGAGCTACCGTTTCAGTTCTTAAATGTTTCATTAAAGGTGAGTAGTATTACCTTATTTGCAAGGTCTGCTTGTTCATTGAGAATGGAGTGTGTTTAGTTGGAGTTTAGGATATAAATTTTGACCAAGGCAACATGATTCATTTTCCTTCCTTTGCTGACAGTGTGTAGTATTTGCTAGTTGTCTTTAATGACTGAGGCTGAGTGTCCCTTTCATTTCAGATATGTTGGAAAACAGGTTGTTTTACAGACATGTAGCCAGAAGGCACCCATGTGCTCCCAGTACTTAATGATGAAACTGTTTCCTGTATTTCTAGGAATGTGAGTAATTCTTGGTAAATACCTAATTTTCTGTTACACTGACTATTTGTCTCGTAGCAGTGAAGGATGTGCTACTATGGATTAATGTTAGTGCTCAGAGATATTAGAATAGCGTTTTAATGAAACAAGTTAGTAACTGGTATGATATTCTTCCTGTAAAGGGGGTGTAAGCAAATGCGAGTATTTGTTCTTGTGAATCTGATTTAGGGAGTGAGCATTGCTTAATTTTGATTTCGTTCTGAAGTTTATCAGTTATATCAGGATTGTATCCACCGTATGGGAATCAAGGAGTTGCCTACATAAAAGTGAAATTAATGTACATTTTAGATAAAACTAGTGACTCGGTGAGCCAGGAAAAATTCAGTTTTGTCAACTAGACAAACTCAGAAATTACTTTCCGTCATATTTAACAGAAGACAACAATTACAATTTCCTTCCACACCAGGACAAATGTTTCATGACAGGGTGATAAACTACGCTACTGCCACATTTGACATACATGAAACTGAGTTGCTTGAGAATGGGGTCACACATAGTGTCCCACTGTTGCTGACTAATGAAAATATCAAGGATTTAATTGTCTGCTGTAAAAGGCATATGAGTCAGCTAGAAACAACGGTAATGAACATATCAGTATAATTCTTTAAGATAAGAACATAGTACACAAAAACCTACAAGCCAGAGACACACAACAGTGCAAAAACTGTGCTAACCGATCTGAAAAAAAATTTGGTAGTGAAATATGGCAAAGGGTTCTAAGTTGTTTGCAGTGTATGAATCTGAATATATCGACAAAACATTGGAATTTCTTCATAAAAACTACATGCATGAAATGCAGAATGATCCCACATCCTAATTTCAAGTTTATCTAAGGAACCTAATGACATTTTCTGACATTCTATTATGTAACTCTGATCTCTTAAAATGGCTTGTCATGAGCTCATGAACACCAAAACTACGTTAACAACCAAAACTATGTAAGCCTAATTGTCCTATACATTCGGTAGTTATCTCAAGAACTAGTCCAGCATTATTTATCACCAAGAACTGGAAGGATGGTCTCAACAGTTTTTATCATTATGAAAAAAATTGCCAATTAAGAATAGCTATGACGTTATAGAAGATATCAAAGACATACCATTACCAAAGGCTACCAAATTTCCTTCAGTGGGCACACTAAACCCATTCATCAACATACCTACTCATGATGCAGTCCAGCTGTTTAAGAAATAATTAAAACACAAACATTCTAGAAGACTGAGATGTATGAACTCACTGAACTGTCTGTGATTATTTCATTATTAACAAAAAAATTACAAGTAAGAAGATGGTCATGCAATGGGCAGTAATTTGGCTGAAATCTTTACAGATACTTATATTAACCACGTACAAAAGTAATTCTTTAGGTCAGAAAGTTTACTTAAAGATAAAATACTTTATTACAACAGGCATGTCGATTATATCATTAACCTGTTCAATGGTCCTAACAAAGAAATTTAAAAACTTACAAATGCTCTCAGTAGCATTCACAACAACAATAGCTCCAGTGTGGAACATCAGTTAGATAAAGGAACCAGTTTTCTTGGTTTTACAGTCTCTAACATAAATAACAAATCTGTCTTTCTAATTTACCGAAAGCCAGGCACCAGTTATGTAGCTATAAATAACTCCTCTTGTCACCCACTGTAGATCAAAATATGTCTTCAGATCTATGCTTAATCGTGTACACCAAGTCCTATCAGGTCCTCTTGATTAACAATAAGAAATTAACATTATCAAAGAAAGTGAATGAAGGAATGCAAGAAATAATACTCACATCTGCCTATCTCACCTTAATACGAAAAATTTCATACCAACTTCCGAAACTGTTCTGTAACAGTGGTATTCAAATACCCTTCAGCGCTAACAACAAGCTACTGCAGCCACACAAACCGTCAGTATCACAACAAATCCGGTATTTATGAACAGTTCTACAGAAACAGTTAAGAGTTTCACTATTAGATACTGCGGATGCCTTCCAGGTAAACAAGCTCAATAAATCCACATTTGTAATATATGTAAGGAATATGACTACTTAGCCACAGATATTACAACAACCAACTAATACTACATAGAGTAAGCAAATGAAAGAAAATGATCATCTTGAAAAGGTCGAAATTTACGTCCGTAGCTCCAACTCATCAAGCCTCATTCTCAGTGAACAAGTAGACGTCACAAACAACTCAGTTCTGCCAGTCTTTAATGAAAAATTTAAAAATGAAAACTGAAACTCAATATCACCTCACCACTATTAACTAAAAATACATATTTGATAATGAGTGTAATATATTTTACCTGCTAAATTTTTTTTTCAGTATAAATAACTGTGTGGTTCCACAATCAGGTAACAGCTTCATGTTCGTAATATGTAATATATTTTAGGTTTTTGTGTCTGTAACATCTGTGTACTTCTTAGATTTACCATTTTTCCTCATCACCTGTGTTTTGTACTGTAACACGTTGGATGTTGTGAGTGTATGTTTTACTTAAGTTAGTAACGTCTTAAGCGCCACTACTGTGTCTGAGGAATAATATGGAGGCACATATTATTACCATCGCGGTTAATATATAGACAAAGTGTAAAAAAATCTAAATATGTTGGCAAAATATATGATAATGTGATGTGGAGATGATACAGATACTCCAATAATATGTATCTACAATAATATTTTCAACACGATGTGGCTTAGCCACATCGATTTTTTTCTGTTATGTGTTTAATTACTTCTTCGAATAACCCTTTGGGCTTTGGTATTTAATCTTCGTATTTAATATTCATTGCTCCCAGACTTCCGTCATCTGAGAGTGCCGTTCCCGTTCTTCCTGGGCCTACTTTCTTCCTTTTGCAGGGTCTTTCTTTCCTGAAATTATGCCTTTTATGTTGCTTCTCTAAGAAGTGTTCTGTTATTTATCATTTCCATTCTAGTTACTGTGTTTTCCATTCTTTACGAGTTTTGGTGAACTATTTTGGTTTGGATTTGTAGCTGTTTAGTAAAGCGAGTATCTCCTTCATAAGTCTGTTATTATCCATTCGGTGTATGTAGCCATAAAACTTTTGTATTCTTTTCCTAATTATGTTAGTTACCTTATCCATTTTCAAATTGAGATCTCTGCTTGATCTTAATTAGCATTCAAGATTAATATTACCTCTAGATCCTAATATTTTCCACAGAATTCTTCTCTCAACTTTTTCCAGTTTTTCAGGATCCCAAAATACTCTTAGTTTAAGTGTTTCTGCTGTACAATGTTTCAGCCCTTACCACTGTTTGGTGGTGTCTTAGTTTTCTGTTCCTGACAAAGTTCTTTCTTATATACATTTTCTGTCTTTTGGAATTCCCTTTTCATTCTATGTATTCTATTTTGCATTAATGTACTTCCTTTTGTGTTATCCATTCTCCTACATATTTAAAACAGTTTTTTAAAATATTGTGTTGTTGCGAATTTCAAGATTTGGAAGAACATCGCTGATATTTGTCATGAAATGTGGTTTCTCAAATGATATTTTTTGTCCTAGGCTTTCTGCTTGTTTCTGTACTTCTGTGATTTGTTCTTTGGCACTATCCAGTGAATAAGTAACTAACGTCATGTGATCAGCTACAGTTAGACAACCTATGGTGATTTTATTTGGGTTTCATGCTAGTTGAGCTATTGTTGTATTGATAGATTTTCTCCATTCTCTCATTACCTTCTATAATGCACAATTAAAAAGTAGGGGTAATAAACCATATCCTTGTCTTACTCCTGATTTTATTTCGAAAGGTTTCGACATTTTCTCCATAAATTTTACTTCTGGTGTTGTGTTTCTTTAAGTCCCTTTAATTATGTCTGTTGTTTTATTGTTGAGTACGAATTTCTTTGAAGTGTGGCTCAATGCATTTCTACCAATTAAGTCTTATGCTTTTTTTTAAATCTGCAAAAGCTACCACGTATTTCAGGTTTCTTATTTTCTTCATTTACATAATGTTCATTAAATTTAGTATTTGCTTTGCACAAGACCTTCTCTTCCTAAATCCTGCTCGACACTCTCCTAGTTATGATACAAGCATTCCTTCAGTTCCCTTTAAAAGTGCCATATACTTGATGATATATGTCATGGTAAGAGGAAGATCCTTCCATAATTGTTAGGATACCTTTTCTTTCCCTTTTTATGTAGTGAATGTATTAACGGCAATGTCCATTCCATGGTAAGCTGTTTGTTGTCCAAATTTCGTTAACGATTTCTGTTGGAAATAGAATAATGTTATCAGCGGAGTGTTTCCACAGCTCAGCAACTATATTGTCATCTCGTAATGCCTCGTAATTTTCGAGTTGTTTTCTAATTTCTTTGACTTCCTCTGCTGTTGGTTGCTTTGAATCTGGTTGTATTAGGATTGCACTATCAGAATGAAATACTTCTTTTCGTCGATCACAGTTGTGTAATTCTTTGAAGCAGTCTGTATGTATTCTGAAGTTCTTTGTATTATTATATAGGGTCTTTTGTGTTTTTGAATCTATAATCTGTATACTTGGTGGTGTATATTTCTTCAAACAACTTTAGAACGTTTAATAAAAGTTCCTTGTGTCCCAATTAACATTAGTTGATCTTTTATATGTGGTACTTTTATCTCTTTGTGTCCTTTTGATTCATGTTTCGTTGCTTCTATAAAACTCTTCCTCCTCTTGTCATTTTTATTTGTGATCCAGATATTCCAAGCTCATTGTTTCTTTAATAATCAACTCATCACAATCATCATTCCATCCAGAACTTTCCCATTTCTTTTTAAGAGGGATAGTTTATTCTGCAGGCTCATATAGTCTTTTTACACTTGTTCCCAAAATTTAGATATTCTTTTTCACAACTCTGTATGTCGAAATTTCTGGGTTGATATTGGTTCATTTTTTCTCAATATTGGTCTAACCTTGAAATCAGTAATCGGAATGTAAACCGGCGCTCTTGGCAACCTTGATATTGAATATTACCATTGCAGTGTATGTACATACACAAGGTGTTCGAGTGGATTTTCACCACAAATTGCATTTGGAAATATCCATGTAGTTTGTTTCCTGGGAAAGTTTTTGAAGAACGAGCACTACATCATGCTGCCTGCATAGGCTTAAGAGTCTGTCACTGTTTTCATTAATTCTTTTATGTCCATGGAATTTTCCTGCTATTGATATGTACTACGTTCTTTGCCAGTTTGAGCATTTAAGTCTCCAACTAGTAATAGTGTGCTTTTCGATGGAATGTGATCCAGGGTATGTACACAGTTTGCCAGAAATTTTCTGTTAGCCATTTCTGTGTTCTGATTTTTTATTTGTTCATGTATGTGTAATTAATACAGTGCAAACTTCGCTTGACGAGTTAGATGCTAGTAAAGTCTTTCAATAATCGATTTAAATTCTATTACTGAGTTCAATATCTTTTTGTTTACAGTGAAACCCGTTTCAGATTAGGGTACCTCTTTCACAACTCTGTTTTCGTATTTTCCCTTAAATATCATGAATCCTTCTGTATCGAAAGGATGTTCATCAGTAAATAACTTTTCTTGTAGTGCTGTTAACATTATATTTTTTTCCTTTAGAAAGTATGTTGAAGTTAAAAACTTTCCTGTTTTTAAGAGTGAATTTACGTTAAAAGTGGCTAGGTAATTTATGTTTCTGTTTTAATTTAATGGATTTGCTGTTTAAAGCACGTTTCAGAATGCTCCGACTCATTCTTGGCGTGAATTTGTAGGCCAGAAGAATCTGAATGCCTACTACTCCTTTCCTTAGAAATGTGATATTGGGTGCTCAGTGTGGTAAAAGCTCTTACAAATTGCACCTCAATCGTTGATTGCTTGTTGAGTTGTGGGAACAAGTCCCCTAAAGATATTACTCAGGGCTGGTAGCTCTGTGGAAGATGTTTCCAGCCGCACATGGGGTGAACAGACACTGAGCACTTTGCCACTTGTTGCAAGTCAGTCTCATCATGGATATTTTTCTTGTTTTGCTTCTTCCGCTAGTTCTTTCCCCTTTCTGTCTTCACTACAGTTGGAGTCTTCGCCGTAACTCTTGCAAGAGCCATTAGTGGCTGCTAGCACTCAGCCCAAGTGAGCCACGTTTTTTTTACGAGGCTGTTACTCCTCCCCTCCCTCCTTCTACATGACTTTGCACCATGAGGCTCTGGGATTGGGACTGGGATAGCAGAGTTGTGGGTATTTAAGCATTATCACATTATTTGTTTTCTAGTTTAGCAGCGACGTCCAACACTGAGTATGGAAACATGTGAATGAGTGTAAACCACCTGAAGATTGGCATAAGCCTGAAACCGGTCGTGTGTTAAGTAAAATCACCTTCCATTTGACTGGTAGTGGTTCGAGAGTGGAATTAGAATTCAGGGTGAAAGGATATCAATGACAATATTCGCTGATGACACTGTCGGTGAAACTAAAGAAGAATTACAGGATCTGCTCAATGGAATGACGAGTCTAATGAGTAAAGAATATGGATTAAGAGCAAATTGAAGTAGGACGAAAGTAATTAGAAATAGCAGAAATGGTAACAGCGAGTTACTTAACATGCGGTTTCGTGATCACGAAGTAGATTAAACTAAGGTATTACGATGCCTAGGCAGAAAAATACCGCATGACGGACGGAGAAAGGAGGATATAAAAAGCAGACTATAGTGGCAAAAAGAGCATTCCTGGCCAAGAGAAATCTACTTATATCAAACATCGGCCTGAATTTGAGGAGGAAATGTCTGAGAATGTATGTTGGGAGCTCACTATTCAGTGGTAGTGAAATATGAACTGTGTGGAAGCCAGAATAGAAGAGAATCGAAGTACCTCAGATTTTGTGCCAAAGAAGAACGTTGAAAGTTTGGTGGACTGATGAGGTAACCAATGAGGAGGTTCTCCGGAGAATCGGCGAGGAAAGGAATGCGTGGAAAACACTGACCAAAAGAAGTCACTGGATAGTAGGACATCATGGGATTAACTTCCATGGTAATAGACGGAGCTGTAGAGGGTAAAAACTGCAGAGGAATATAGAGAATGCAAATATCCAACAAATAACTGAGGAAGCAGATTGCAAGTGCTACTCTGGGATGAAGAGATTGGCACAGGGGAGGCTTCTATCGCGAGCAGCATTATACCGGTCAGAGGTCTGCTGACTCAAAAAAAAAGGCTTTTGTTATTCTACACGTCCGAATTAACTACCGGTTCCGCCGCTTCTGCTAACATAGTATTGAATACACAGTATCAACAAGAAACCGATTTTACTTTACCTAGTTGCTGAATGAAATCATGCATTCAGGGCAATGTAATTCACCCTGTAAACCTCCCATCATTGCCCTAATAGTGTTTGTTCCCTTTACGTTTCAGACGATTATAAAATACACAAGGTGGATGGTTCAAATGGCTCTGAGCACTATGGGACATAACTTCTGAGGTCATCAGTCCCGTAGAACTTAGAACTACTTAAACCTAACTAACCTAAGAACATCACACACATCCATGCCCGAGGCAGGATTCGAACCTAGGACCGTAGCGGTCGCGCGGTTCTCTGTAGTCAGTGCTAAGCAATACTTCATGTGGTGTAAACAGTAATGCCACTGGACAATTGGTAACTGGAAACGAGTCATCAGTACTGAACGTTACCTAGCATCAGTGAAATATGTAGGTGATTCTGATACAGTATGGGAGCGTTTTCCGTGGTTAGGGTGTTTTACCCTTATTGCACTTAAGACACCGATAAATACCGAATTATGTAAACGTATTTCAGTGCACCGCGCTCAGCGTACAGCGGTACAACAGCTCACCCTGTCATAAAGGTAAATCTTTGAGAGAATGGTTCGTGGCCTATAACATTCCTGAACTAGACTGTTCAGCCCCGAGCCCCAACCTAGACCCCATGGCATACCTTTGGGATCAGTGACAATATTGACTCCACTCCAGACCTTTAGATCCGACATCACTACCTTATCTGGTTTAGGTCAATGAGGAAGAACGAGCTGTAATTGCTCCTCAGATATTCAGATGCCTCATCAAAAGTCTTCCCAGGAAGCTGAAACTGTCATCAAGGCAAAGGGTGGAATCAGTCCGTATTAATTTTACAAGGTTGGTAACTTTTCAGTAGGGCAATTTGTTGAAGATTTAAGCTGCTGTGTGGCAACTTATGGCGATGATGCATGTTTATATGTAACAGTGAGAGAGGAAGGGAACGAAATAACCTGATCAGTATTTCACGTGATAAATTATATATATATATATATATATATATATATATATATATATATATATATATATATACAGGTATATTGCTTGAAGTTTCGGATGGATGTATTTCAGACGTGTTCAAGAACATTCCATCAGTTGAAATAGACTCCTACAAGGTGTGTGGATATAATCCACGTAACTACAACGCCTGGACACGTAATACAATTCAGCGTCTGAAATGCATTCAGCTGGGCTCTACCTCACCGCAATCGAAATTGATCAGTGTTGTGAGATGTGCACAGATTATTACGTGCGACTAAAAGAGCGACACACGTTTTTGTACTGCAAAATTGTGACCATCCTAGCACAAGGATCCAAAGTGTCTTGAGTTTGAGTATCTGTTACCTGCCGCATAGACCGAGTTTCCATGACTATGCGGCATCTTTAATTCTTCCAACATCAAGTTCCTTGCAAAGAGCAGAATCCCAGCGTATGATGCTATTTCAACAATGTATGACTCCTGACTAAAGCTTAGTAATCGAATTGTTATCTGCTGTGCCTGAAAAACGGCGCGTTATAAAAGCTGGTTCTAGGCGCTGCAGTCTGGAACTGTGAGATCGCTACGGTCACAGGTTCGAATCCTGCCTCGGGGCATAGATGTGTGATGTCCTTAGGTTAGTTAGGTTTACGTAGTTCTAAGTTCTAGGGGACTAATGACCTCAGAAGCTGAGTCCCATAGTGCTCAGGGCTATTTTTATAAAAGCTGGAATATTCACTACAGTGGCTTGGCATTGATGCAGCACCATCAGCGACGCTGCCATTATCTTTTTAGTCACTGTCATCGCTTTCTTCACCAAATGTAAGCGCAACATGCACCACACACTATTAATATATTTTCTTATCAATTACTTGTAATACACAAAAATACGTATTCCCTTACTTCCAGCATGTGGGAAGCATATTACGCACTGAAAGACTGTCAGCTTTGGAGAAGAAAAGGCCAGTACTGAGCACTTAGACATGTCAACACCAGTTTTGAAGTGGCGTAGTTGGTTAATCGGCAAGACTGCACGGTTTATCTGGCATCAGGACACTAGATCATCACTGTCGTTGATTTGACTTTCTCATAAGCAGTGGCGTGTGCATGATATATTGTGGTAAGCTGAACAACATTGACGCAATCGTTTTCTAGAATGGTTATAAGTAATTAATTGTGCGAAGTAAGACAACTCAGCATGTATAAAGACGTCAGTTCCTATTGACAAAATAGCACAAAATGGAAGTATAAGAGATGTTAATAGCAGATCTCTTAAAGAATACTCTGAAGGCTCACTTTTTAATTTGAAGGAGAGTTTAGTTCATACATGTAAAGCCATTAGTTTCAGAGGTAAATGCAAAAAAATAAACTAACTTAAGATGGAGTGCCTTATAAACTCTGAACACTTTGTTGTTTTGAAATGTGCTGTTGATATGAATGTATTACACTGAATATATTACAATGAACTGTTTCTGTATCAGTATAACAAACTGGTGTTTAGGTGTGTACGATAGATATCAATGTATTTGCTACACTGAACTGTTTATGTATCAGTATAACAGACAGGTTTTTCATTATATTGAGGAAATATTGTCCGAGTGTATGTAATACAAATGTAATTCAGTGCTGTTTCCATTTCATTAACGCAGATACAGCAGTGAAAAACTGTCTTATGGAGATGTTTCAAATACTTACTCAAATTTTATCAACCTACTATTTGCAATAAACGATATTCTGAAAGACGTTGACAATGAATAGCTGAATTATGTGCTTCCAGTGTGTGACAGCATGAAATGTCAAACGATTTTTTCAAAGTTAACTGTGATTTATTGTATTAATTTTTTACAACAAAATCTGTATGTATATTACATTTCCGTTTCCCTTTCAATCCCTCTGTTACACATTATAATGTTGAGGCAGATGTGAAATATTTTGTACAAATACATCCGAAATGAAATTTAATGACGTGGTACTATTGTATTTACAAATGTGAAGCCACGCGGAATGGCCGCGCGGTTTCAGGCGTCATGTCACCGACTGCGCGACCCCTCCCGCCAGAGGTTCGAGTGCTCCCTCGGGCATTGATGTGTGTGTTGTTCTTAGCATAAATTTGTTTAAGTGGTGTGTAAGTCTAGGCAGCGATGACCTAAGCAGTTTGGTCCCTTAAGAATTCACACACATTACATATGTGAAACACTATGCAGTATGTGTGTGTGTGTGTGAGTGTGTGTGTGTGTGTGTGTGTGTGTGTGTGTGTGTGTGTGTGTGCGCATCTCGGTGTTTTACGCAAATATATTTGACTCTGACGCCTATTCCAGTAAAAGGTGCTTTTTTCTTTCGGAAGTACTGTATATTTACGAATACCAAGGCATGTGAAATGAAGTTTTTATATTGTCAAAAGTACACTCTAATTAGGTGCCCTCATTTTAATACTAATCTTACATTGCCTTGAAAAGGGAGGAGGAGAGCAAAGGAAGGGGGATATTTTACAATGCACAACGTGGCTCTTTCCACCGATTTGGATTACTGAAATTTGTAACAAAGATTTTAAAGTTGTTACTAAATTTTCTGGCATAATGCATTTTTTAACTGGCTGCCAGCGCCGTCTTGCGTTTTAAAATTTTCCTTCATCGAACACGTTGGATTTTCGAATACTCTGCCGCAGCCAGAGCTGCAGCACCTCTACTGTGGGGCTGAATAATGGTTGAAACTCGGGAACTATACCCGAGAGTACACATACATGTACTACTTAGAATTTTCACTTCCACAGTCTCAGAGACCAAGTGTCATACTTATGCTATGGACGTGCCGTCTTCTTAGATCAGAAAAGATGTGTTCACAAGGCTGCATGCAAAGACTCCTTGTTTGATGGAAACCTAGGCTCCCGGGTGGCTCTCTAAGTCATCCGATCTTAATCTATTACAAGATCAGTGTAACAATTTGGAGCGGAGAATAAAACTATTAACCACTATCTCAGAAATTTGATACCTCCACTGGATCTATTCTGTAATCAGTGGTTTCAAAGATGGTTCAAATGGCTCTGAGCACTATGGGACTTAACATCCGTGGTCATCAGTCCCCTAGAACTTAGAACTACGTAAACCTAACTAACCTAAGGACATCACACACATCCATGCCCGAGGCAGGATTCGAACCTGCGACCGTAGCAGTCGCGCGGTTCCGGACTGAGCGCCTTAACAGCGAGACCACCGCGGCCGGCTCGGTGGTTTCAGATAGGAGAAATTTTTAAACCCTTTTCTGTGCGTAACAGAGACCGTTGTCAAGGCTAGTGGAGATGACAGGCGGTTTTAGTGAAAGTGGGACTTATTTGTCGTTCGGCTTCCTTACAACACGACGATCATTGGCAGAAGCAGTTCATTAACACTTTGAAACAACTCTGTTGAATAATTGGAAGCTTCATTGTCCCACAGATGATATGTAACACAATGAGCAGCCACCTTCTACCTGAAGTTTCATTTACAATTGACCACACAGGGTTAATTTTACTAAAGCACTTGGTATAGTGCCTTTCTTTAACCTGTCTGACGACATTGTTCTGAATCATTACGCTCTTTCAGGTAACTGGAACCTGTACCAAGTCAGTGGTACGTCGAATTTCATCTAACTGATTGCACTGATGGTGGTATCTCATTTCGCTCGATCTTTCGATGACGAGTGTCGCTTCTGATACTTACACATCCGATCCATTGTCCTAATACCAGTGGAGAAGGATGAACTGAATTTTCAAAGATATTGACTCATTTTTGTGGTTTATAGTACGAGGAATCGTAGTACAGTAACAAAATAACCTTATCATTTTCCATATTTTTGCCGGTTGGTATACACTGAATTAAAAATGCCACTTTTAGTGGTTTTAATTATGTATACTAAAACGAACTCCAGTCAGTAACAATCCTAATTTCCGGTGCAGTAGTTGACTCTTTGGTATGTATCGTAACAACTACGGCAACCATTTGGATGCCGTTTTAGCACAAGAACCTCGTGATCTGAAGAAAGTATCACTACTATCTCTTCACTTTTGGCTGGGTCTAATGAAGTACCTTTTTGGAAGCCTAAACTAAAGATGAAGAACGTTTCAAATATCTTCGTTTATCGTTTCGTCACTATGTGGAGTGGAAATATAAGAAGATGTGTTCACAAGATGTGTTCACAAGGCTGCATGCAAAGACTCCTTGTTTGATGGAAACCTAGGCTCCCGGGTGGCTCTCTAAGTCATCCGATCTTAATCTATTACAAGATCAGTGTAACAATTTGGAGCGGAGAATAAAACTATTAACCACTATCTCAGAAATTTGATACCTCCACTGGATCTATTCTGTAATCAGTGGTTTCAAAGATGGTTCAAATGGCTCTGAGCACTATGGGACTTAACATCCGTGGTCATCAGTCCCCTAGAACTTAGAACTACGTAAACCTAACTAACCTAAGGACATCACACACATCTATGCCCGAGGCAGGATTCGAACCTGCGACCGTAGCAGTCGCGCGGTTCCGGACTGAGCGCCTTAACAGCGAGACCACCGCGGCCGGCTCAGTGGTTTCAGATAGGAGAAATTTTTAACCCTTTTCTGTGCGTAACAGAGACCGTTGTCAAGGCTAGTGGAGATGACAGGCGGTTTTAGTGAAAGTGGGACTTACTTGTCGTTCGGCTTCCTTACAACACGACGATCATTGGCAGAAGCAGTTCATTAACACTTTGAAACAACTCTGTTGAATAATTGGAAGCTTCATTGTCCCACAGATGATATGTAACACAATGAGCAGCCACCTTCTACCTGAAGTTTCATTTACAATTGACCACACAGGGTTAATTTTACTAAAGCACTTGGTATAGTGCCTTTCTTTAACCTGTCTGACGACATTGTTCTGAATCATTACGCTCTTTCAGGTAACTGGAACCTGTACCAAGTCAGTGGTACGTCGAATTTCATCTAACTGATTGCACTGATGGTGGTATCTCATTTCGCTCGATCTTTCGATGACGAGTGTCGCTTCTGATACTTACACATCCGATCCATTGTCCTAATACCAGTGGAGAACGATGAACTGAATTTTCAAAGATATTGGCTCATTCTTGTGGTTTATAGTACGAGGAATCGTAGTACAGTAACAAAATAACCTTATCATTTTCCATATTTTTGCCGGTTGGTATACACTGAATTAAAAATGCCACTTTTAGTGGTTTTAATTATGTGTACTAAAACGAACTCCAGTCAGCAACAATCCTAATTTGAAATTTCCGGTGCAGTAGTTGACTCTTTGGTATGTATCGTAACAACTATGGCAACCCTTTGGATGCCGTTTTAGCACAAGAACCTCGTGATCTGAAGAAAGTATCACTACTATCTCTTCACTTTTGGCTGGGTCTAATGAAGTACCTTTTGGAAGCCTAAACTAAAGATGAAGAACGTTTCAAATATCTTCGTTTATCGTTTCGTCACTATGTGGAGTGGAAATATAAGAAGGCTTGTTTGATTCCAGTTTTAAATTAAATATCACCAAGTAAGAGGGAAGCAATTTAGAACGCTGTTATTAAGATCACAGGCAACATAACATATCAACATTCTGCATGAGCCGTAGTCAACATGCTAGAAAATTTCAATAATATAGGCTGTTAGAGGAGCCTACACGTTAATTTGATGCTCCAGGATGTTCTCCCTGGTCGTTATTTCCCTTTTAGGGACAATCTTCTTCCAGTGTTGTGAATTTCGCTGTTAAGTGTACTCGCTGTGAAATTCTGATTTCGCAATATTGTCCAAAAAAAATAAAAGATCTCAGCAAACACTATGAAGCACGCGACTAATCAGTGACGCAGAGAAAACCTGATAGATCACAGCCCCGAGATTAAAATTCTCGACGAACTTTGCATGAGAATTTAGTAGATGTTGGTGAGAAACAAGTTCATCAGGACATTCGATAGAAGAGGGCTGTCACAGTCCCAGTGACAGCAATATGATGAGGAACTGCTGTTGATCTCTTCTTTGAGACGAGGAAAGAGAAATTTATGAGGGATAACGGAGCTTTATTGATGGCTTAACAGGACGAGAGTAAGTAAATATAAGTTCATGGCTAATCATTTCTGACGTAATATAGAGTTTATTTGAAATTTGTTCTTGAATAAAACCTTTATCATATTGTGAAATTTTAATTCCAATTAAATGTACATTATCAACTTCGTAGTTCCTGACACAGTAATATTGGGAAGGAACCGTATGTTATAGAACAAAAATGAGTTCAGATATATACTCGGTGCGTGAGAAACGATAGCGCAAGATATTATATAACAAAGACTAATTAAGAAATTGTTTTTCGTTGGCTTGTGTAACCAGTCCCACACACGACTGCAACAATGACAAAGTATGATATATGCCCCTGTTTTTCTAGGCTTAGCTTATGTTTAATGTTACAGAGCGGATATTACGTATTTTTAGTAAGACTTAAATAAACTGTATGATATGTTTTCACAAGTGTCTACCAATTTATCCATCTCTACAGCTAACATAAATCAGATACGCGATACTTATAGTTTTGTTCTAGGTCTCGAACTAGTCCACTGATTTATTGGTTTTTGTCAGAAACGTTAATTCTATTAGTCAGTCACAGAATCAGTTTGTGACCCAACCCTTCGTTCTTTCATTAGAAACAAGTAAGCCGATAAATCCTTAGTTGAATTCCTGTTTGCAAGGTAAGAATTTAAAGATCACGTAAGAGCGACCCACTTGAACTTTTTTGTAGTACTATTCATCAATTCTAACTACAAAAAGACGTTAGCTTAAGTGCCTGTGCTCTTATTGCCATATTCATTACTCGAAATTTTATTTCGCGCGCTGTCTCTTTTGTCGACGAGATAGCCTGTCTTTAGCCACTACCTCCGGCCGCGTGACTCACACAAAATACTCATACCACCTGCCAGGCCTCGCGTGTATGATGCACTGTAACGTACTCTCTTATTCAAGCAAGTGGAGCATATACATACTTCTTCACTTAACAATAAGGACTCAATCTCGTTTTCTTTACTACATATTTTAATTAACCTTTTTACCGGTGTTCCTAATGCGTTTTCCTAACTTGATATGGCACTTAGTATTTTCGAACTTCATCACTAAGACCCAGAGGTGATCTGATGGTTCGGCTAGCAATAGCATAACGGTTTAACTGTCATGGGCAACAAATCACTGTCAACCATTTACACTACTTCATTGTATTGTAGTTCCAATCAGCCTCAGTTAGGTTCGATGTGAGCTACTGCCACTTACCATGAGGAATCCCCTCAAAATCGTAGAAAAACGTCAAATATTCGTCGTCAGCCCTGCAAGAGCAAATGTTATTCAAGGTCTCTTAAGGAAACGGGAATGTAATTCTTTTCTGTAGGAAATGTAAAAAGTAACAAAATGTAAAATTTAAATTTATTGAGTTGTTTGCTTCAAAGAAAATAGCTGTACTGCTACTACCCTGTTTATGCATTTCCTGCAAACTCGAACACAAGATGGATACGCTGAGTTTACTTTACATGTAACATACTCGCTGCTAACTCTGACTATTAACGTGCAATATGACCAAAAATTACATTTTAATCATGTCAGTTTTAATCCGTTATCTTCCCATGACACACAACCTTATCGAAGCCACCTTTAGTGGTGGGTTGGAGGATTTCCGTCCTCCAGCGAAGCCTAGGGCTATTCTGCCAGTAGCTTAACCTCTGTAAGGTTCGTCAAGCTGAAAAGGATTCGACAGAGGAGCCATAGAAATCATGTCTGAAATAGTGTAAGGGGTGGGGATAGGGAGTGTCTCTATTGGTGAAGGAAGCCATCCTCCATAGGGGAGTAAATCCACAGGGCAGAAGATATTAAATTTATTACACCTGATTGAAATTAGATTGTTTTATTAGGTAATACAACAGTAATAAAAACGCCTCTACCATGTTTGACTTTTAATTCCTTATCAAGATCTTCTAAATCAAAATTTGATAATTGTTTATTATTTTTAGTACATTCATTTTTTACTCCGGTTCCTTTCTTATACACTGGAAAATCACGTCATATTGGTTCTGATTATTTTTCATTATTTTGATTTTTATCGAATATTGTTTTTGATACACCTGTTAATCCACTAGCTATTGCACAAATTCTACGTGAATATGGTAATGCAGCCAAACGTTATTGTAAAAATCCTCTTTCATGTTTCACTAATACAGAAATTGTTTTTTATATAAGGTGTTCAACATTTCTTTCCAAGTTGGAGTAACTAATGTTATAAGAAGAGTACCACGAGTTTCTTTTCTTGGATTGTGTTTGCATGTCAGATGAAAATTATCAGTACAATTTATTTGATCATGATTTAGAGTCATTTCATTCCTTTAGGTTTAGCTTTACCACTCAGCAGCAAAGTATAATCAATTGTAAAATTATTCATTTATCTTGAATAAAATTTAACATTATTCTATTAAACATTTATGAAAATATTTTAAGTACATAAAAGTTTAACAAGATTTTGATTAAAAATTTATAAAAAAAATTCCATACCAAAACTGTATAATATCCTATTAAAATTTTTTAATAACATTTAATTGAATGCAATACAAAATTTATAATCATCAACTGTTATTATTGAACTACATTAACATTTTAGTCTTTCCATACATAATTCCTGTAACTGCTATTGCCACTAAGTTTTCAGAACATGAACGACCCTTAGCATACATTCTTTCTTTTTGAGTTAACTTAATTTCTTCCTCTGCTTTATGTGTTTTTTTCCGAATGTTAGTTATCTCTATAGGAAATATTGTGTTTTTTACAAGCTCCACTTAATGTATTTATTCCTTTACCACCTCTAGTTAATCATTCTTCCGACTTTGTTGTGGGACCACAATAATTATAACCAGGAATATGCATTGCAAAACGTAATTATTAATTAATTTATTATGTAGATATTTTCCATATTTTTCTGATTCCCATATTATGTGCAGTAATTTTTCAAACATACAACTAAATAAGGCGTTTCTTTTAATTGTTAATAATAAAGCACTAAGATAATTTGTTAATATTTTTGCTGTAATATGCTTTTCATTACCGTAATTTTATTTCAAGTTATTTCTTTTAGATGAAATACAGGAAATGTAAAAATTAAATCTCTGATGTAATTCATCCATATTAAACTCGTTTTTATGTATTTCGTTTTCCTAATTTCGCTTTGATAGGGTCTTAATCTTCACTTAACTTGAGGTCTGCTGTATTTTTTATAATTATTGACAATTTTTATGAAATGTTTATGTTTATTACCTTTACATTAGTTTATTTTCTTTTGGGATACTACCAGAGTATAATACACATGATTGATATAAGATATCCTCATAATTTGAGAAATCAACAATATCAAATTTTTGAATTTTTATCATTGATAGTGATCTGTATTTTTAGTTAAGTATATTCACTAATTCAGCTATGTATTCATGTGTCCATCACTAACTGTTAATTTATCTCCATCAAATTATATTGGTAATATTCGAACATTTATAAATGCGCCTATGGTCGTAATAAAAAAAATTAATGTTTACCATGATTGATGTACTCAAGCAAAGTTTTTCTTACATTTATCTTTATAATAGTTGATGCTTGTCCTTTAATTCACACCTTTCATCTCTTACTCATATTTATTCAGTAAATCTCATTTTTCTGATTTGCTTAAAGTTAATATATGTCATATTGTTTGATTGTTTTAATGTCATTAAATTCTTCTGAGCGATTTTGTTGATGATGATGGTAAGCAACAGTTTCTTTTTTAAATTTTTTATTATCCTCAATTCATTTAAAACTTCATGTGTTACAAATTCGATTCTATCGGCAATAGGTTCATCTCCTTTTTAGATTTATAATATTCGGTTTTAAGTTGTTGTTTCCGTTATTTTATTTCCTATTTTAACTGTTCTTCTCATATTATTCTTCTTTCAGCTTTTTTAACAAACTAATGCTCATATTTTTCAACATGTAATAAGATAAGAAGTATTAATGACTTTTCTTTAGTTTAACATTTATGTTTAGAATTAGAAGATTATGTTGAACATTTATTTTTTATGTTTATGTTTCTAAAACCATTTTAACGGTATGTATTCCGAATTGTGACATGCAATTTACATGTTTTCTACTAAAATATTTAATTTTGTTTGTAAATTTTCTTTTATTAATCCTTCTTGTCATACACATTCCAATAAATCGTAATTCATAATTACTCCATCATTTAGTGCACATTTCTTTAACATGATCAAACTGTATGTCACCACAAACCAATTCATTATTTATTATTGTGGTTGTAGACTATGGTCCTGAGACTGGATTGCTGCAGCTCTCCATGCTATTCTACCCTGTGCAAGCTTCTTCATCTACCAATACCTACTGCTACCTACATCCTTCAGAATCTGTTTAGTGTTCTCATCTCTTTGTCTCCCTCTACGATTCTTACCCTCCATGCTGCCCAGCAATACTAAATTGGTGATCCCTTGATGCCTTGGAATATGTCCTACCAACCGACCCCTTCTTCTGGTCAAGTTGTGCCACAAATATCTCTTCTCCCCAATTCTATTCAATACCTCCCCGTTAGTTGTGTGATCCACCCATCTTAACTTCAGCATTCTTCTATAGCACCACATTTTGAAAGCTTCTGTTTTCTTCTTGTCTAAATTATTGATCGTCCACATTTCATTTCCATACATGGCTACACTCCATACAAATACTTTCAGAAACGACTTCCTGGCACTTAAATCTATAGTTGACATTAACAAATTTCTCTTCTTCAGAAACGCTTTCCTTGCCATTGCCAGTCTACATTTTATATCCTCTCTGCTTCGACCATCATTAGTTATTTTGCTCCCCAAATAGCAAAACTCATTGACTACTTTAAGCGTCTCATTTCGTAATCTAAATCCCTCAGCATCACCTGACTTAATTCGACTACATTCCAGTATCCTCGTTTTGCTTTTGTTGATGTTCATCTTATATCCCCCATTCAAGACACTGTCCATTCTGTTCAACTGCTCTTCCCAGTGCTTTACTGTTTCCGACAGAATTACAATGTCATCGGCGAGCCTCAAAGTTTTTATTTCTTCTCCATGGGTTTTAATACCTACTCCGATTTTTCCTTTTGTTTCCTTTACTGTTTGCTCAATATACAGATTGAATAACATCAGGGATAGGCTACAACCCTGTAAAACGCCCTTCTCAACCACTGCTTCCCTTTCTCTTCCCTCGACTCTTATAACTGCCATCTGGTATCTGTACAAATTGTAAATAGCCTTTCAGTCCCCGTATTTTACCCCCACCACCTTCAGAATTTGAAAGAGAGTATTCCTGCCAATATTGTCAAAAGCTTTGTCTAAGTCTACAAATGCCAGAAACGTAGGTTTTCCCTTCCTTAATCTATGTTCTAATATAAGTTTCAATGTCAGTATTGCCTCCAGTGTTCCAACATTTCTACAGAATACAAGCTGAGCTTCCCAGAGGTCGGAATCTACCAGTTTTTCCAATCGCCTGTAAAAAATTCGCGTTAGTATTTTCCAGCCGTGACTTATTAAAGTGATAGTTCAGTATTTTGCACATGCATCATCACCTCCTTTCTTATTGATTGGAATTATTATATTCTTTTATGATGTCTGAGGGTATTTCGTCTGTCTCATACATCATGCTCACCAGACGGTAGAGTTTTGTCTGGTCTGGCTCTCCCAAGACGATCAGTAGTTGAAATGGAATATTGTCTACTCCTGGGACCCTGTTTCGACTTTGGTCTTTCAGCGCTCTGTCAAACTCTTCACACAGTATCATAAATCCATTTCATATTCATCTACATCCTATTTCATTTCCATAATACTCTCCTCAAGAACATCACCTCTGTATAGACCTTCTATATAATCCTTCCACTTTTCTGCTTTCCCTTCTTTGCTTAGAACTGGGTTTCCATCTGAGCTCTTGATATTCATGCAAGTGGTTCTCTTTTCTCCAAAGGTCTCTTTAATTTTCCTGTACGCTTCATCTGTTTTACCCCCTAGTGATATATTCCTCTAAAGCCTTACATTTGTCCTCTAGCTATCCCTGCGTAGCCATTTTGCACTTCTTGTCCATCTAATTTTTTAGATGTTTGTATTCCTTTTTGCATGCTTCATGTACTGCATTTTTATATTTTCTCCTTTCATCAATTAAATACAAAATTTCTTTTGTTACCCAAAAATTTCTACTAGCCCTCGTTTTTTTTACCTATTTTATCCTCTGCTGCCTTCACTACTTCATCCCTCAAAGCTACCCATTCTTCTTCTACTGTATTTCTTTCCCCCATTCTTGTCAGTCTTGCCCTAATGCTCTCCCTGAAACTCTCTACAACTTCTGGTTCTCTCAGTCTATTTTTTTATGTTTGGCTAAAACAGAAATCATATAATTATTAATGTCTTCCACTGCTAAAATATTGTTTAACAATATCTTGATTTCCTGTTATAATGTCATCAAATGAAACAAATGCATTGTCTTCACATTCATTTAACAGTATAGCTTCTTCACAAATGAAGTGCCTGTTGATTTCATTTTCTCTTTTTTGAACTTTACACTTTTTTATATACCTGAGTGTTTCAATTGATCTAATGCTTTAGAACAAATATACAAAAGTGTTATTTGATCCCTAGGTAATCATGCTGGAGCTAAACATTAATGAGGCTACTGTTCATCTGCTTCATCTAATTGTTGGATGAGGAATATAATTCAGTAAACATTTATCACATTTATTTTTAATTTTATGGAAATAAATTCTCATTTTCTGTTCCCTGTCTATTATATTATTCTTTCAGTCTAATAATAGTTTATTAATAGTGAATGAGCTATCTAATTCAATTAAATGATCATATATCAATTTTCCAGAAAAGTTTAAATTAAGTTATAGAGGATAATTGTAGAAAAGCCTCTTAACTTGGTCTATATACACTTTTCTACACCAAATTTTACTTAAAAAATAGTATGTTACGTTCTGATTGGTAAACTATAAAAATATCTGTATGCCAATATAATTTCAAAAATTATTCAAAATTTGTTCATACTAAGAACCTAGCATTCATATTAAAGGACATAAAATGTGGAGTAAAGTAACTGTAAGTGATGTTAACATATATATAGATATACAAAACAGTCTTGGAGATGTTTTAGGTCTCAAAAACCTAACTACTGTAGCTAAAGAAAAAATTAAGATCAGAGTGATTTCAAAATAATTGCTTTTGAGGTAAATAATGTAATTTGTAATTTAGCTGATGTTATGATTATAATATATAACGATTATTCTCACTGAGAAAGAGATATTTCTGCTTTTTTAAATAAAAAACAGAAGTAGTATTTTATAGAGTAACAATTTATAAACAGTATTTTCCTTCATTTGACACTATTCATAACAAATTTGAAGATTTTTAAATAACCATAATCAATGAAAATAATAATTTGATTGATTTTGGTAGCACTAATATTATAGTTGTGTTTCAAATGAATTGAAGGATTTGACATTTATATTAATAACAAACAGATGTGTTACTTCTAAGGTACTGAAATAGTTTCGACTGCACTCAGTTCTTAAAATTTCTTACATTCTCTGATATACATTTACAGATATAGGTTAATAAATGAGTCTCAAAATCCTTTCAGAATTAGGATTTCTTTGTCTAATTCCACTTATTTGTCTTTTTCATTGCCTTATCACAATATTATTGGGTGTGAATATTTAAATACTAGATATCCAGAAAAAATTTGTATGGAGGTTAAAAATGTGTTTAAGCTTGCTTTAGCAGATAAATATTATAATTAAATTACTGACCAGGATTTCCAGTTGACTGAAATAGAATAAATGAAACTGTAATATAAAGGAATGAAGAAACAAAGAAGTAGAACTAATGAATGTCATAATCATCTGGAATTCCCTCCATGATAATATTGCACTTTTTGATAATGAATTTATTTTGTATTTTACGTTCACCAGAATTACCTTTATTCATTTTCTAACATTCACCTTTTATAAAAAAAACATTAAACGTATTTTCTATATTCACCTCTATGAGGAAAGAAATAATTAATATATAACAACCGAATGAATTACTAAAAATATGTATTATTATTAATTTTCTAGGTAATTTAATATATAAGAGACTTTTTAAAAAGAAAATTCGCAAACTTAGTTCTAGAATAGGAATTGTAGTAGAGGAAATGTAGCAGTCATCTGTAACTTGGGTCAGTCCTGCTATGAGCCATGACTCAGCCAAACAGTCTAGAACTGGTATTACTTATGTACTATTATAATTGTGATAAACTAATATTGCAAAAATCTTATTTAAAAAATTATTGGAATCTATGGATATGTATTTAAAAGACCTGATGTTTCAGAATTAGCTGGTGTTTTTAAAACTCTTGGAAAAATTTCTATAAAAACTGTTGAGTTAGATACAGCTTGGAATAATACAGCAAAAGTTGGAGCTTTCTCTTTGGTCTCAAAAATTACTGAATAAACACTTGCATTCCTATATGAATAAGATATGATTTTGATGGTTGGAAAAGGAATAAGACGAAGTATATCTGAATGTTGGGAGAGACATGTTAAAGCAAATAATAAATGTTTGAAAGGAATGATCAACATATTAATCAGAGTTTTTAATATACACACGTCTAAGAAAGTTTTGCATCACTTCTGTTCCTAGAGTTCCTGAAACTGTACATAAAACTGGGGACAGAGAGCAACATAAACATTATTTCGTCCCTTATTATTGCTCATGAAAACCACACATTCTATGATGTACCACCATACAGCAAGACCTTCAGAGGGGGTGGTCCAGACTGTTGAACACAACAGTACCTTTAATACCTGCTACCACTTCTTCTTGCATTGATGCATTCCTGTATTTGTCATGTCATACCATCCCAAGTTCATCAAGGCACTGTTGGCCAGATTGTCCCACTTCTTAACAGCGATTCAGAGTAGTTCCCTCAGAGTGGTCCATAAACGGCCCTTTTCAATCTATCCCAGCCATGTTTGATAGGGTTCATATCTGGATAACCTACTGGCTACTCTAGTCGAGCGATGTCGTTATCCTGAAGGAAGCCATTCAAAATATGTGCATCATAGTGGCGCGAATAGTCATCTATGAAGATGAATACCTCTCCAATATGCTGCTGATATGGTTTCACTATAAGTCGGAGGATGGCATTGCCACCCCAAAACCGCAGGGAACCTCCACCTTGCTGCACTCGATGGACAGGGTGTCTAAGGCATTCATCCTGACTGTGTGTCCTGAAACACATCTCCAATGATTGTCTGGTTGATGGAGTATGCGACATTCATTGGTGAAGATAACCTAATGCCAATCCTAAGTGGTCCATTCGGCATGTTGTCCCTATTTTTACTGAGCTCTACTCAACATGGTGGCGTTGCTCTCAGTGTTTCTCCGAGCTATAAAACGTTGGTAGTGGTCACCCACTGCAGTAGTAGCCCTTGGACGGCCGGAGCAAGGCATGTCATCGACAGTTCCCATCTCTGTGCATATCCTCCATGTCCAAACAACATTTCTTCAGTCCACTGTGAGATGTCTGGACACTTTCCTTGTTTAGAGCCCTTCCTGGCACAAAGTAACTATGTGGATGCAATAGAACCATATAATTCACAGTCTAGGTATGGTTGAACAACACACAAGATGAGCCATGTTGCTACTTCCTGGTGGAATGACTGGAACTGATCGACTTTCGGACGCCCCTCGTCTAATAGATGCTGATCATGCATGGTTGCTTACATCTTTCGGTGGATTTAGTGCCATCTCTAAACATTCAAAGGGACTGTGTTTGTGATATAAAATCCACAGTCAACATCTGTCTCCAGAAGTTGTGGGAACCAGGATGATGCTAAAAGTTTTTTGATATGTGTATTTAGAAGCAAATAATTGAAATGGCTATGCCATCACCTTATATGGGATGACACACTTTTGTTTGATTCTAAAAAGTGACTGCAATTTTAGAGACTTCAAAAATTTGTTATGTTTTGAAGTATATTTGGAATACAAAAAAATTACATGAATTCCATAAATATTTACCATTACCTACTGTACACAAAACTGTACCAGAAACTAATGAAAAAATTATTAAATACTTTAGATAAAAACATATTAATATTGTTCATTGTCGATATCTTAATGTATTTTTATAATCAGGAATGACAGTTTCTAAAGGTTTTTAATTTAAACAGATAGAGTACTTAATAATATAGTGATTTAAATAGGAAAATAGAGCTCAAAGCAAAAGACAAGTGTGAATAAGATTTCTACATACAAATGAATAACTGTCTTTTTGGGAGAAAATGGAAAATAAAAAATAGATTTAAGATTAAGCCTAGATTATGAATTACACACAAGTAAAATTTTAAGAATTATACAATTTTTAGTAAAAATTTAGCTCTAATACATGTGAACAAAATTTAATTAAATAAACCCATAAATACTAGCCAATAAATAACCCTAAATTATTGTATTTATTGAAATTTTGTATGTATACTTTACACCAAAATGTTATCGAACAAACATACGACTACAATTGTGCATTTAAATTAAGATACTGATTTCATATTCATAATATGAGGACTGCTTATCTTCTGATGATATAAACGCTGTAATTAATTATTTTCAGTCTAGAATTCATCCAGGAAATTAAAATTATGATATACATAAAGTTAATAACAAGGGAAAAATGAAATAAAATATACTTGGAAAGTAGTGGAGGAATTTAGTAGATTATAATGAAATCTGTATTCTTATAAAGTTGATGATAAATAAGAGAAAATATCAAAAGCATTAAATAAATATGCTGTCAGAAATTAAATATATATATCACTTTCAATTACAACTTAATTTTAATTTTATCCCCTTTTGTATGTAATTAGTTTCCTTAGTTTCAATAACTTTCTCAGATTTTTTAAAATTGTGATGATTTTCAGAAATTCCATTGGCTTACCAATCACAAATTATTTGATTGTTTTTTATGTAAAATTGTAAGTTAAAATGTGGTAAACAAAGCAAGTGAAATCTTTTCTTTATAATTATCTACAGTTGATAAACTTATACTTTTCTAAATAAATTATGTATGGACATTATATGAACTAATTAAATGATTTACTATTAGATTAAATAAATAAAATAATAGACTGAGAACAAAAAATTGGAAATTTTAACAAAATGAAAACTAACACTATAAATCTCTACTGATTCTATTCAATGCCCAATCACGAGCTCAATATGGGCAAAAGCAACATTCATGTTGCACAGTCTCAAATTAGCTCCAGGATCGTGAACTTGGGGTAATGTATTTCGTTTATATTTCTTCTAAATTATTAAATCACACAAAATATACTGGCTTAAAAGATGTAAAAAATTAAGTGAAAGCAAAACATAGTTAACGACTGTATTAAAAGACGAAGATGTAAAGAAATAGATTGTTTCTGTTTTGGCCAGACTTAAAAAAACCAAAAAGTTAGTAAGAGCTAATTCACACTTATTAAATACTTTTATACCAGTTGATACAAAATTATTGAAGGGAAAAATATGAGTATAATTAAGTTGTTATTGATAATTTAAAATCTGATGATCTTAATGAAATTTGCCCTTAATGTTGGAATAAAGATAATTTTTTTTTACATTATGTGTCACAAGATAGAGTAACTATGAAAAATATGGAACAAAATTTAAAACTTAAAAACATATAATGTAAATGTTGAAAATAGAAACACTGAAGGTTAAAAAGTTATTTAAAGACATAGAACTAAAAATAATCATAAACATTTTCTTCAAAAGCTGAATATTAACGATAAATTTACACAAGTAAATTATGAATATATCTTACCCTAATTAAATGTTTACAATATGTGATCCTAAGGTTATTGAAAAAGCTAGACAAAATTGAAAATGAGAGTAACAATTAACAGAGGGTTTAAAAAATGGGAAAGTAAACTTAGAACCATTTATGACAAATATTAAAAAGAAGATCAATTTGTTATTCATACGATCGAAATATAAGACGTGAAGTTTTAAAACAATTGAAGAAAATAAAGAATTAGAAATACTAGTTGTTCCTTATCATCATGACCACAGCATCATTTAGGATAATTTGGTGACATATGGACGGTCTCCAATATGACAGAGATCATTCTTTAAACGAATCACAAGTATATGATTTATTGAATAAATGGAACAAGAGACTAAATGTATAAAAATTTACAAAATAAAGAACATGCATCAACTATTAAAAAGTTAATGTAAAGGGAAGTATGTTAGAGTAAATCAACATTAGTAAAGATACATTTTTAGGATTCAGTCCCGTAGGTACATTATATATGTTGGACGACTGCTATTAAAATTTGATGGAGATATATAAGCAGTTGGAGATGAAAAATTTGATGACATAGACAGATAATGAATAATGTAACTAAAAACCAGGTTACAATGGATGATTTAAATAAAAACATTTGACACTGTTAATTTACCAAATTATGAGGTTTTTAATAATGTTTATTAATTATAAAGAATAGCCAAAATAGAATAAAATTAAGTGAATATAATAAATATAAACATTGAATAATAGAAATTTTTAATAATAATTTTTTTAAAAATTACCAGTAGATCTAAACTCAAGTGAATAGCTAGTGGAACTTAAAATTGACCAAAAACCAACTGATTGTAGACAGGTGAATGACATTAATGATTTGATTGTTAGATTGCAGTTATTCATGAGTACGAATTAGCTGAAAACAAAAAGTTAACATACAAATTTAGTTCTTTTATTAATAATGAACCAAAAGAAATAATGAGTATTATTAAGGTTTTGACAAATTTACTGCACACTCTACAGAAATCAGAAAATATTTAAAAGGATTACACAATAAATTAATTAACAATTTACCTTTCGAAATGCATGTACCTGGTCCTAATCCTTTTGGCAATCTAACAAATCCAGAAGAAAGATTAGTTAGAGGCAGAAGAGTAACGAATCCATGAAATGGAGCATGTGAAAACTGTATTGTTTCTTACAGAGGTAATAAACATTTGAAAAAGATATGAAGAAGAGAAACCAATACAGTTACTGGAACAATACATAATGTATGGAGGAGACCCTTAATTTGGAGAAAAATTAGCAGCAACAACACTTAGAGGAATAATGTACAAAAGAAGAAAATTCGGAATGAAGCTAGTTAGTATAGTTGTGAAATATAAAAATTTAATGAAACATTTTAGAAGTTATTGATCTATGTGACATATCTGTATGTGCTTTTGATCAAATTATTATAAAATTTTAATCTAAGTGTTAAGTAACTTATAATTCTTTTTACTAGAAAATAATAAAATTTAAAACCAATTAAATGAATCATTTTATAATTGAATTATGAAAACATGTCTATAATCATAAAATAAATGTAAATAAGAAAGAAACAAATTTTCTTGTTAATTTTTAAATTTGTGTTGAAATTAAACTTAGATAAAAAAACTGTTGGAAATTTCATTATAACATTCGATATTTTTATAGGAAAAAAATTTAATATCTTATAGAAAGACAACATTGTCTGCTTTATCAGAGCACGAAAGAGGATTTTTATCATTGCCTTTGCCTGTATTATCATATTCAGCTACGTTTGGTGCATCACCTTGTCTAGTACCAGGAGTATTGAAAACAATAATTGATAAAAATCAAAATGATAAATTATTAGAACAACACAAACATCATAATTTAGTAGAGTATAACAAATGAACTGGAGAAAAGAAGAAAGAATGCAATAAAAAAATAAACCATTATCAAATTTGGTTTTGCAAAATCTTCTTAAAGAATCTGTTGGTCAAGCCGTCTGGATAGGACCTTGGCTGGTGGTTGCTGGAGGTGGTTGTTTTTGCGCGACAAACGGACGCTAAAAGGCCTTCCCTGCCGCAGTGTGTGCATTGCGCCCAACGGTCTGGGCAATCTTCTCTATCATGTGTTGAATAGCAGTTGGGGTAGGAGAGCAGGCGGAGACGATCCCCTCGACGACGGTGCTGGTTGTGTTGTTGCTGCAGTGGCTTCTCGCTCCGACCGGGAGTGTGCGACTCGGCGTCTTGTTGAGGAGGAGCTCTCCGACCGCGGCGGCGGTAGCAGCGCGGCGTTGAGCCCTGCATTGCTGCGACGTCTTCGGCGTCCGTCGTGGCGTGTCTCGGATTGCTGCTACATCTGCTCAGGATTCCAGTCTACGATCGGCGGCTGTAGAAATTTCGAACCTATAGGCTAGTTCTATGATCTGATCGAGGTACGGGTCTTCTAACTTGAGGGCGTCGTGGAGGAAAGCGGAGTCTGGCGCTGTCTGTATTAAGTGGTAACGCACTATGTCATCGGCGTATGATTCCTTGGAAATACGTGTATGATACTTACATTTCCTGCTGAGACCTTGCAGCTCGGCGGCCCACTGGCGATAGGTCTGCTTGGGCTTCTTCCGGCATTGGTAGAACTCGACGTGGGCTCCGAGGACATGATAGCGGCGTTTGTAGTAGGCATTTAACGTCGCACAGATAGCGGTGAAGGTGAGGGAGTCGCGGTCCAGCGGCTGTAGTTTCGTGAGCAGGACATACATCTTCGATTGGTTCCATGACTAGAAAAATGCGCGCTGCCTGTCTTCTTGGGTAACTTGATGAATCGTGAAGTGTTGCCGGAGACGTCGTTCATATGTTTCCCATTCTTCGACTTCATCATTGTATGCATAGAACAGCGGTGGCGTTGTGGGTCGGTGGGGGCTTTGGATTTCGGTGATCAGTTGTGTCTGAGTTTCCAAAAACTGGTGC
The DNA here is from genome assembly GCF_023864275.1 of Schistocerca cancellata. Taxonomy (NCBI): domain Eukaryota; kingdom Metazoa; phylum Arthropoda; class Insecta; order Orthoptera; family Acrididae; genus Schistocerca; species Schistocerca cancellata. The sequence continues at coordinate 456,549,589 of NC_064629.1, forward strand.
AGAAGTCCGTGAAAGAATTGTTGCCATTCCGTAGGTGCTGCTGTCGTAACCATGATGGTCGTCGGTTCGTTCCACTATACTCGTCGCCACTGAAGAATACTCAGTATTGTAGATGACTCAGTATAATGACGTTTATTGAAACGGAACTACACTTCTCAATCACTATATATACACAAGAAAACAAATAACATTCATCAAGAGCGTCGGTGAGGTCCGTCGGAGCTGGTCCTAGCTCGGCGAGGAACTGGCTGTACTGGGGCTGCGCTGGACTTATAAAGCCGGCGGAGGCCGGCGGAGTACTCCTGCTTTCCGTGTATCTGTGAGGCGACCTCTGCAGAAAAAGGTTCGCATTCGTCTCTAGCAAGCTCTGTTTGCGTCGAAGAATTGTTTTCCTCTTGGTTGCGCCTGATAGTGCTTGTTCATGTTATATTGTGCAGAGGGGTGTCTGGAGTGTAGTCTGCCTGGCAGGGGCAGTCTGTGACAGACGTGATAGCCGCAAAAAGACCGGGCTCCAAACTGACACGCGGCGCTTCCGAGAGGGGTGACCATCATCTTTGGTATATGGCTTTGGCCTACAGTATTGCGTCTGCTGCAACAATTTGAGAACCAGTTGGCACCACTGTGACACAATGAACTGTTACATATCGATTACTTCAAGGACAGCTCCGAGTCAGACGCCCTGTAGCGTGCATTCCTCTGACCCCAAACCACAGGCATTTAAAACTTCAGTGGTGTCAAGCGAGAGCTCAGTGGAGAGCAGGGCAGAGGTCTCTTGTATTTCCTGATGAAAGCTGATTCGATCTCTGTTCCAGTGATGACCGTCTGTTAGAAAGAGACCTGTTGAGAGCCTGCAACCAACCTGTCCGCGTGCTAGACACATGGACCTACTCACGGAGTTACGGTCTGGGGTGCGATTTCGTATGATAGCAGGAGAACTTTCATGCTTATCCCATTCACACTGAATGCAAATTAGTGGGTCAGTGAGGGTATTTGACCTGTTGTGCGGCCATCCATGAACACCATTCCAGATGGTGTCTTCCAACAGGATAACGATCACCCACATACCGCTGTTGTAGCACTACATGCTCTACCGAGGGTCAATATGTTGCGTTGTCCTGCTCGAGCACCAGATCTGTCACCAGTCGAGCATATATGGGACATCATCGGACGACAAATCCACAGACAACCACAAATAGCATTGACCGACCAAGTGCCACAAGTATGGAATTCTATCCCACAAACCGACATCCGGCACCTGTACAACACAATGCATGTCCCATTGCATGCCTGCATTCAACATTCTATCAATTACACCTGTGATTAATGTACCTGCAATTACTTACCTTGCGCTTAGATTAACCTGTGATCTTGCAATATTCTTCACTTAAATATGTCACCTAGACAAATATATTCCAGAAATTTCATTAATCTACATTAATTATTTTCTGAAGTTGCGATTTTTTCTCTTCCGTATATGATACATAATTCATTTCCCTCTTAGAAGGTATCTGAAAAGTGTTTTGGGGATAAAGTTTGGAATGAAGTGAAGCAGAAGCGATTCCAGAACGAATTCTTAAACTCAGAAATTAATACTGAGTGGTACGTGAAGAAGGAAGCGGATTACTATCGAATATATGGGCATAGGAGCTTGAGGAGAGGAGAGAAGATGTGGGTGTAATGGCGGCTTGTGATGATTTATGTAATGGAGGTAATGAAACTGAAAAGGTACCTACAATCAATGTCTATGATATAAATGTTGAAAGTCATGAAATAGAGCAAGGAGCGAATTCAGTCCGGAATTGATAGTGTTGTTGGAGGAAAAGGGAAAAGGCCTATATAAATGATAAGGTGTTACGTATCGAGGCTAGAGCTACTCAGAGCTATACGATGGAATTGGACACAGATACCTTCAGTCGTATTGAGGAAGATGCGGTGCAGGCTTTAAATCATGAGATCGATTTAGATTAGAGGACAGAGGATTTAGACGATTACACTATAGAGTACAGGAGGTTGCGTGGTAAAAGTTACAGATGTCATACGGTTTTGCGGGGATATGAAAAGATCGAGATATGTAGAGAACCTAGAAAAGAGAACAAGTGAACCAGGGGTGATTGAATCGTTTGATGAATTATTTGAAGGAGACCAGGAGATTGAAGGCTGTTCTACAGACGAGATACATGTATTGGAAGTGGAAGAAAGAGATGGGGATATCGAAAATAATATAATAAGATACGAATTTTTGTAGAGGGAAGAAGATGAAATCTTATAACCAATTATGGATATCAGGATGTACATGTATTATGAAAAGGCTGTGCTGTTCTCGACTCAGGAAGCTACGTGTCTGCGGTTTCAGAAGAGTTTCTAAATAATCATAAAAATATGGATTTAGTAATCTTTCCACTAAAATGCTGAAGATCCAAACTGCCGCTAGTGAGCTAAGTATGTCAATAAAAAATGAAATGTTGTTAGAATTTAATTGTGGAAGCATAATTTTAATATGAGGTGTCTCACAGTAATTGGACTAATAAAAAATGTTTGACTGCGTATTGATATCTTGTGAAAATACAAACGCTCACTTAATTGTGAGTAAAAGTATTTTGAGCTTTAGCTGGAGAATAAGAAACAGAAATTAAAATTGAAGGATATTCTAACAGGGTACGACGTGTCAACCACACCGAACAGGTTAAAAGCTGGGATAATATGTAATTGTTGAATGAGCAGACAAAAACATTATTGACCCGATTGAAAATATTTCAGTTACAGAAGAGGTAGAATAGGGTAATTTATTAAATCAGTATAATAAGGTCTCCCAAGACCAGCCTGATCGGGCGACTAGATTTGAGTATGTCATTAAAATGGGAGTGTATGAACCAAGTTAAGTAAAACCATATCAAATTGCAACTGCCCATAGAGAAGCTGTCAGAGCTAGTCTAGAGCAGATGTTGAAATTGATTGTAGTGGAGGAGATGTACAAGTGGCCACTGGAATCCCATTGTAATTATGAAGAAAAAAGATAATACTCTAACAATGGTCTTAGATGCGCGCAAACTAAATAAGACAGGTATTAGAGAACATGTTGAGTTGGTCAATATGTCAAAATTGCTGCAAAACTTTAGGCATGTGGAACTGATTTCAAACGTAGCTTTGACGTCGGGGTTTTGACAGGTTGAACTGGCGGGAGAAAGTAAATGATATGCATAATTTACAATGTTCAAGACATCTTCAAACGAGTGGACATATTCTATCCATCTTGAATGCTTAATGCTTGCGTAGTTTCAGCACAGACGTCCATCCTCATGCATATACGGCTGACAGAGGTCGTTTCGAGGATGATATTTTGATGTGCTTGATCCCTTGTCTGTTCATGAACTCATTCCACTTGACTCAAGTAAATTGCAATCCGTTGTCAGACAACAGTGTCTACGGTTTCAACACCTTAGAGAAGTAGTCCTACTCCTGTTTGGCAATCAAGGTTTTGCTGTTAGGCTTCCAGATTGGCTACTGTCATGTTCATAAGCTGGAACTCTTCGTATTCTTCCTTCTCATCAATGTCCTCTTCATTAACAGGTAAATGAAATAGCGCTGTAGCCATGCAGTTATTGGTACCCTTGACGAAAGAATTATTACGCCCTTTTACAGCTTTCCAATTCACTCAAGACTTATTGTTGAAACAGTGAATATGGAGTTAATGAAATGACTGCATTTACAGATCAATAACACAGGCGGTTCTGAGGTATCAGATATCGACCAATGATGAAACACCAACATCAGTATGTCGTGTGGAATCCACGGGCGGATAAGCTGCTGCTGATTATGGTATCCAGGTGATCGTGCAATTGGCGAATACTGTCCAGTGATACGTTATGCCTCGCCTGCTCGACGTGTTAACGTAGGTCTGCAAGAGGTATTTGTTGATGAGTCGCACTTGTCACTTCTCGTCCCGTCATGTCTCGTAGGCGCCTGACTGGAGACAAGTCTGGAGATCGTGTTGGCCAGGCAAGTTGCTGCACGGGTTGCAGAGCACGTTTGGTTTCTCTGGCAGTATGTGGGCCAGCATTATCCTGCTGGAAGAATACATCTCCTTCCTGTTTCAAGAAAGACAAATGAATGTGTCTCACAACATTCTGCACGAACCAATCTTTGGTCAGCGTCCCCTTCAGAAACACCAAAGGTGAAAGAGAGCTTCAACTTACCACACCACAGACCATAAGGACTGAAGTCCTTCTGCTAATAAACGGTTCTCAACAGATCGTGTTGTCACGTCTTTGCTGACAAGCTCCCTGTGTTGAGCTGCTATACCTTCTGACACTGCTGACCTTACAATACGACGATCCTGGCGTGCGTCTGCGCTGCGTGGAAATCCAGAACCTTTTCTGTGGTGTAAGAATGTTCAAGTGACGACTGGTACTAGAATCGTGGCCCAACCGACGCAAGACTTCCAACTTCTGTGGCAGTTCTCCGAAAGGATTATCCCACCACTCGGACCCATTTCAAAGTCGCTGAGGTGGCTTTAGGAAGCACACATCTGCACCACACTAATCCTTCGGACATTGAACATTCCCAATCAAAAAGTAGACACAGATGGCGCTCTAGTAGTTATGCTACTACGCTATCTGTTGGCGGAAGACGTTGAAACTATTATCACCCAGGTAGCATATACCGTCCTGGCATCAAAATCGACGTCCTCTTTTCAGATGTAGTGTTTCTTTCCGGCCGTTTATATTTAAACGTTTGAAAAAACTTCTCGCATCGCATGAGTGATATTTAGCCGTCTACGGTTTTACAAGTACCTAAGCACCTTATGATCAGATAGTACAATCAGGTCATGACCTTCCAGATAAGTGCGGATCTTCTGAAAGCCGTAAACTACTGCGAGTAGCTGCTACCAAGAAATACTGTATCCACTATCGTGACTGTTTTGCATCCGACTCGCAAAAGCCCCGCTGCAACGTTCCATCTTTCCATCCACCACTTTTCTCTGGAACAGCTGACATATCCCACCTTATTCTGATCTGTCCGTCGCAAGACAGAACGGCAAGGACATATCTCGGTAACACAGTAGTTTGCTCTTGCAAAACTGCCTTTAATTCGTTTGAATTCCCGTTCGCACTCTTCGCTCCGTTTTCACACTGTGTTCTTCTTCAACAAGTTTTACAAGTAAGGAGTGTTCATGATCCCATCACCCATAAACTTACGATAGTGCCCGTACAATTCTAAATTCGTTTTCAACATTTTTCTTGTCGAAGGTCGCCTACAGTCGGTTATTGCTTTAACTTTTCATCTTTCGGGAGTATACCTTCTGTCTGAAAGTAAGCCGCAAGAACTGTATCTTGACCCTCACAAACCCGCATTTCGACAGCTTGAATGTCATGCCCCATCTCCTGATGGCCATGAGTATTTCCTTCAATAGTTCGCAGAGCTCACGCTATGAACCAGTTGCGATTAGAAGGTCGTCTACATTGACAACCAACTTGAGCATTAGTTGCGTTCCTAATACACGGCTGAATACTCTCACAGACACAGCAACAGACACAGTCATCCCTAATGGTACAACCTTCAAATAAAAAAACAATCAGGGACTGAGTGTTACTGAGGACCAAGGAAAAACCAAGTGAGGAGGACGGTGAGATTAAAGAGTTACTTGACTTTTATTATGATTCATTCATTGTTCCAGATTATCCACACCCGAAAGCTTACCAGCTAAGGCATCCAAAATCGAGAAAACGTCTCTGTTTGAGGACTAAGGTCGCACATAGAAAAAATTAGAGCTCAAGATATTGATATATGATTATGTATATGTGTTTTGAGTAGATAAAGATTTATTATATTGTGTAATGAGTGCATTTTGAAGGCAGTACATGTTAACAGAAGCACAAAAGCCACTAATCTGTGTGCAAGGATGGATGACAATTTTGAGTCCATGCCTGCGATCTAGGTGCTTGAAAAACGGAAAATCGTGAAGAATTATTTTAAGTAGGAGTTAAATGGAATATTGTGTACATAATTCTTTTTGAATAATTTATTATGTCTTTTAGTGCCATATTTAGAGGGTGACAAGTTATTGAAGTACATAAATTCTCAATGCGAATAAAACTTTGTATGACTTCAAGACGGATAAAATTTTCCCTTACTTTAAGAAATTGATTATAGTTTCTTACTGGATGAACTGATGTTAATATGGAGTTCTTATGAACAAATAAAAAGAGAAAGTTTCACATAATCAAGCATTTCTGCCAGGTAACAATGCTATTTGCATTGCCACTTATGTATTTGCGATTTCACTAGAGAGGGCGTTCTGTGCCTGAACTAAGGGAATTCGTTGTAATGTCATTCATTGGTAGTTACACTTTGGTCACTTTTCGACAGGTCTCACGTCTTCATTGCTGACGGTGGCTACAAAGTAATACATGTGTGATGGAGGTATTTGGAGTCTAGTGCCACCCTCATCACTGAGAGGCTCTACAACTCTTAGTGTAGCGAGTCTAACGCCAGAACATCACTTGGTTTCCGTGAACTGAGAAAGTGAAATGCCATGACGAGTTCAGTGCTGTGACGCAAAACAGTGAGCTGTTTAAGAAGATGTAAAGATGGATTTACATCAGTTAATCCATTAAAGGAAGTAATATTTTACGCAAATGAATGTAAATTCATAAAAGACATCTACAAGTCAGAGATATGGAGCTACAATTAATCTAATTTATATGTTTAAAATAATTTCATACTGAATGTAAACGTTACTGAATGTGCCTGGGATGAAGCCCTGTAATTTCATTAGGTGACTCATACTACCTCACACCAACTCAAGTTGTTTACGCTGTTAGTTAAGACACCAATAGTGGGTACGCTCAATGTCACTAGTTATGACAGGTGCTACTTAATATGCCATCCAGTAATCTAAACGTCACATGAAGTGAACGTATTGTAACTTAACGACTCTAGGGAGAAGCCCTCGTGGGAACTGGACGTAACAAATAGTTAATACTTGTTAAGCAGACGAGGACGCTCTTACAATAGAAGACTATAGCTTAACGAGTGTTAGGAGAATGCTGAGACTGCAGAGAAACCTAACAGAGAGTCTAATGGGCCTTGAGACTGAGTAAATATGAACAGAAAGCTAGACTCTCGAAAATGATTTCCGATGAGTAGGTATGCAGAGGGCCTACGCTCAATGACCAGATCAGCCCGAGTGAACGACTGGGTTTTACCAGCAGGGCGATTACAGGCAACAGCAGGACAGCCACGATGGACGGCAGTAGTTGGACCCTAAAGTATGCGGCTGGCTAACGGTAGACACGTTATACGTTTTAATAACATAAAATGAGACTGGGAAGAGTAATATAGTAAATACAAAAGTATCAAGTCAATAAATAGACGTCAAAACAGTGTATGAAAATTGGCAACTGCAATCATAATATATTTACAATTACACCATTCATTCCAGCACCAATGTTTCCACTTACTGAGTGATAAATAATTTTATGTTTCACAATAAATCATATGGTCTGTAATGGCACTGGACAGTCGTCATCATCGGGACAGACACTGTTGTCAAATATTCTGTAATATTAAGTTTATACGACTAAGGATGTCAAAGCAGTTCGGTCTCCATAATTAACTTGAGTAAATAAACAGTACGTAGCTATTAGTGTATCGGCTTATTAGTTCATGATGAATGATGATTACTATATCAATGAGGGTGCACTAGAAACACAAGTGCAAATGGAAATAAAACCCCACGCCTCTTGACAGAGCGTAGGGGCACGATGCGGGAGACCCGTAGCGCCGTACTGCGCAAGGTCCTAATGGGGGTGGTTTGCCGTTGGCTTCCTCCGACCGTAATGGGGATGAATGATGATGATGAAGACGACACGACAATATCCAGTCATCTCGAGGCAGCTGAAAATCCCTGACACTGCCCGGAATCGAACCCGGGACCCCGTGCTCGGGAAGCGAGCACGCTTACGCGAGACCACCAGCGGCGGACAGGAGCAGAAGTAGACCAATGTAAATAAGATACATAACTCGTTTTAGCAGACGCGTCATGACATAACTTATCAATTAGAATATGGATTTGAGAGGTATGACCACTAGTGTGGGAATGGTGTGCCATTTGCATGTAAGTCAAGAATTGTATGAAGTGTCTAACTTGGGGGAGAGCTGCTTGGGCTTTCATAGACTGAAGTTTCATGAGATTGGTGGATTTTGTTGGTTGAAGAGGTGTTCTCGGGAGCGGGATGGACGAAGTGCAAGGGGAAAAGTTGTGGGCTCGACGAGAAAGGAGAGAAACTAGTTTTCTGCCGTCAGAAAGTACAGCAAAGTGGTGTGATTGAATTTATGTAGAGACACTTCGGATCACTTTTCGTATCTAGTTTAAGGGCATCTAAGAACATAGGTGAAGGAATTTACGGCTTGAAATAAGTTGTATTTTGATCTGAGTGGGGATTCCATCACCATTCATCAGTCTAGAAAATTCAAGGGCTTTGATGTATTTCAATAATTAACATTAATCAACTTAATTTACTGAGAACCTACTTGTAGGACCACCATTCGGTAGGAATTTGGACCTTACTGAATAAACCGTCAGTTCTTAAAAGTTAAATTTCCAGCCTATGTTTATTACACATGTTTCCCTGTTTGTTCATTAATTTATATTTAGCATAACTTGTCTTCTTTCGGTTATTCGACCGCACGAGCACCTTTTAGTTGGTCACTTTGCTAATAAAGCAACTGGGCATGAAGCAGATGACTATGGCTTGTCCGTAGGACTTCTACGAGACAAGCTTTAGTTAGCATCATACATTTGCTCCTCTGTCTTTTTAAATACAGAGCAATAACGACGCACCCCAAACATCTACAGCTTACACTGTACTTTTACGATATCATCCTTATTACAGAAAACTGTACAAAAACTCTAAAAAACCACTATGTTGCAGTGGAATCATAAAAAATTAACCAACATTGCAGCAAACATTGTGAGAAACTGCCTCATGTTACGTTCACTGTGTAACATATTGTCCAGTGTTAAGCAACGGTCACCGAATCCCTGCAAGTAGTAGAATCCTACTAGAGCTCTAAGGTGGACCACAGACCGCACACAACAGATCGTTACAAGTTCTGCATCACTCATATATCAACTGTGCTGAAACGGAATCTGTTAGTAGCTGTAATGTCGTAGCTTTCAGAAGTATCCTCTGCTTTTACCAAAGACCTCTTACCTTCAACAGTCATATCCCAGTGGTTTTTTCATAAGTGTCAGGTACTGTAAGGGTTGTTGGATCTATTTACAGCTCACAAGCATTCTGTACTTGATGCGGTGACCATGGTTGTTAGATGTCACACTGGAGGTACCAGGTTTTGGCACAAATATGGAATCACAACGCAGAATAAGTTCTTCAACATACATTGAGGTGAGAAAGTCATGGGATACCTTTCACTATCATGTCGGATTTCCTTTTACCCTGCGTAATGCTGCAACTTTTACCGACCTCCCGACTCAGCGGCATTAGTGGCAGAACGACTGAGAGAAAATTTGGAATACATTTCACATAAATTTTCTCAGCATGTTATAGTCTTAGGTGGAGATTTCAATTTACCAGATATAGACTGGGACACTCAGATGTTTAGGACGGATGGTAGGGACAGAGCATCGAGTGACATTATACTGAGTGCACTATCCGAAAATTACCTCGAGCAATTAAACAGAGAACCGACTCGTGGAGATAACATCTTGGACCTACTGATAACAAACAGACCCGACCTTTTCGACTCTGTATGTGCAGAACAGGGAATCAGTGATCATAAGGCCGTTGCAGCATCCCTGAATATGGAAGTTAATAGGAATATAAAAAAAGTGAGGAAGGTTTATCTGTTTAGCAAGAGTAATAGAAGGCAGATTTATGACTACCTAACAGATCAAAACAAAAATTTTTGTTCCGACAGTAACAATGTTGAGTGTTTATGGAAAAAGTTCAAGGCAATCGTAAAATGCGTTTTAGACAGGTACGTGCCGAGTAAAACTGTAAGGGACGGGAAAAACCCACCGTGGTACAACAACAAAGGTTCAAAATGGCTCTGAGCACTATGGGACTCAACAGCTTAGGTCATAAGTCCCCTAGAACTTAGAACTACTTAAACCTAACTAACCTTAGGACATCACACACACCCATGCCCGAGGCAGGATTCGAACCTGCGACCGTAGCAGTGCCGCGGTTCCGGACTGCAGCGCCAGAACCGCTAGACCACCGCGGCCGGCCAACAACAAAGTTAGGAAACTACTGCCAAAGCAAAGAGAGCTGACTCCAAGTTTAAACACAGTCAAAACCTCTCAGACAAACAGAAGCTAAGCGATGTCAAAGTTAGCGTGAGGAGGGCCATGCGTGAAGCGTTCAGTGAATTCGAAAGTAAAATTCTATGTACCGACTTGACAGAAAATCCTAGGAAGTTCTGGTCTTACGTTAAATCTGTAAGTGGCTCGAAACAACATATCCAGACACTCCGGGATGATGAAGGCATTGAAACAGAGGATGACACGCGTAAAGCTGAAATACTAAACACCTTTTTCCAAAGCTGTTTCACAGAGCAGGACCGCACTTCAGTTCCTTCTCTAAATCCTCGCACAAACGAAAAAATGGCTGACATCGAAATGAGTGTCCAAGGAATAGAAAAGCAACTGGAATCACTCAACAGAGGAAAGTCCACTGGACTTGACGGGATACCAATTCGATTCTATACAGAGTACGCGAAAGAACTTGCCCCCATTCTAACAGCCGTGTACCGAAAGTCTCTAGAGGAACGGAAGGTTCCAAATGATTGGAAAAGAGCACAGGTAGTCCCAGTCTTCAAGAAGGGTCGTCGAGCAGATGCGCAAAACTATAGACCTATATCTCTGACGTCGATCTGTTGTAGAATTTTAGAACATGTTTTTTGCTCGAGTATCATGTCGTTTTTGGAAACCCAGAATCTACTATGTAGGAATCAACATGGATTCCGGAAACAGCGATCGTGTGAGACCCAACTCGCTTTATTTGTTCATGAGATCCAGAAAATATTAGATACAGGCTCCCAGGTAGATGCTATTTTTCTTGACTTCCGGAAGGCGTTCGGTACAATTCCGCACTGTCGCCTGATAAACAAAGTAAGAGCTGTGTGGTATCAGACCAGCTGTGTGGCTGGATTGAAGAGTTTTTAGCAAACAGAACACAGCATGTAGTTCTCAATCGAGAGACGTCTACAGACGTTAAAGTAACCTCTGGCGTGCCACAGGGGAGTGCTATGGGACCATTGCTTTTCACAATATATATAAATGACCTAGTAGATAGTGTCGCAAGTTCCATGCGGCTTTTCACGGATGATGCTGTAGTATACAGAGAAGTTGCAGCATTAGAAAATTGTAGCGAAATGCAGGAAGATCTGCAGCGGATAGGCACTTGGTGCAGGTAGTGGCAACTGACCCTTAACATAGACAAATGAAATGTATTGCGAATACATAGAAAGAAGGATCCTTTATTGTATGATTATATGATAGCGGAACAAACACTGGTAGCAGTTACATCTGTAAAATATCTGTGAGTATGCGTGCGGAACGATTTGAAGTGGAATGATCATATAAAATTAATTGTTGGTAAGGCGGGTACCAGGTTGAGATTCATTGGGAGAGTCCTTAGAAAATATAGTCCATCAACAAAGGAGGTGGCTTACAAAACACTCGTTCGACCTATAATTGAGTATTGCTCATCAGTGTGGGATCCGTACCAGATCGGGTTGACGGAGGAGATAGAGAAGATCCAAAGAAGAGCGGCGCGTTTCGTCACAGGGTTATTTGGTAACGGTGATAGCGTTACGGAGATGTTTGACAAACTCAAGTGGCAGACTCTGCAAGAGTGTAGCTTGCTCGCCAGGTTTCGAGAGGGTGCGTTTCTGGATGAGGTATCGAATATATTGCTTCCCAGATTAGAGCGCGCACGGAGGCTTTCAGACAGTCGTTCTTCCCGCGAACCATACGCGACTGGAACAGGAAAGAGAGGTAATGACAGTGGCACGTAAAGTGCCCTCCGCCACACACCGTTGGGTGGCTTGCGGAGTATAAATGTAGATGTAGAATGTAGATGTAAAACTCGATGTGGTGTGGACTCAATGAGTTGTTCCAAGTCCCGTTCATAAATATTGAGTCACGCTGCTTCTATAATCGTCAATAATTGCTAACAGGTTACTGGTGCAGAATTTTGTGCACAAACTGACCTCTCGATTATGTTCTGTATTTTCGATGAGAATCACTTCAGGCGATCTGAGAGGAGAAATCATTCGCTGTTACCGTCCAGAATGATCTTCGTATGAATCGCTAACAGTTGTGGGCTGGTGACATGGCTCATTGTCATCCACAAAAATTCAATCCTTCTTAGGTTGAAAACGGTCCCCATGTAGCCTAACATAATCATATCCCGGCAATGATCGGTACAGCAGGACCAGAGGACTCAGTCCATTCCATGTAAGCACCTTGGGTCCATGGCTTCGTAGGGTCCGCTGCACACTCGAACCCTACCATTACCTCTTACCATCAGAAATTGGGACTCATCCGACCAGGTCACGGTTTTCCAGCCGTCTGGGATCCTACCAATATATTCACGAGCCCTGGAGAGGAGCTGCAGGCGATTCGTGCTGTTAGAAAAGTCAATCGCGATGATTCTCTCCTACCATAGCCCACACTGATCCCTGTGGTTACTTCAGGCAGCGTTGCTTGCATGTTAGCACTAACTCTACGCAGACGCCGTTGATCTCGGTCGTTAAGTGAATGCTGTCCTCCACTGTTATTTCCGTAGTGATGGACTAGCACTCTGCGTTCAAAGTCTGTGAAATCCCAGTGTGTGGCCGTAATCACGTTAGAAACCTTTCTGTATGAATCACCTAAGTACAAATAATAGATCCATCAATACATCACCCGTTTGTACCTTGTGTACACGATACTACCGCCGTCTGCATATGTGCTCAGCACTATTCCATGACTTTTTTCACATCAGTGTAAATGCACATGCTAACCAGTACTGCAGGTCGCTGTCTTTTATTTGATCACGGACAGTAGCTGTAGACTTGTATGAAAATGCTGAAAATGTTAGTCTTGGGGAGAACAATGTTAGATGGAGTTGTGAGTGCGTTATGTCGGAGCTAAGTAATGTTGAACATCGGCAAATTGCTGGTGCTCGTATGGTGCGTCCTTCTGCAAGCAAGGCAGCCAAATCTTTTGGTGTTTCACGAATTACAATATCAAAGTTTTGTACCTTGTACAGCAAAGCAGAAAACCATGATGCGCTAACTTACGCTGCAGAAGCTAGTTTGTGTTGAGAGATCGCCAGAGTCGATAACTGCAGAAGTTTGTTACAAAATGTAATGGGACGTAAGCTGCAAAAGTCACTGCAGACCTGATGCTCATCCTCGTGAAACCTACCAGCACCAAAAATCATTAAGGGAGCTCTGTATGCTGAGATCTGCAGGCAGAGCTGGAGTCGTGATGACTTTGGCTGATCTAATCGCTCACATGGTGCAACGTTTGTTCCGCAATGGTCATACTATGTTGCAAGAGAATAGAGTCCCTATTCACACAGCTTGCATCGTCAGGGGCTGGTTTTGTGAGGATGGAGATGAAATGTTGCATCTTCCCTGGCCGCAACAGTCACCAAATCTCAGTATTATTAAGCCTTTGTGGTCTAATTCGGGGAGATATGTGCATAATCGTTATAAGTCTCTATCATAGTTACGCAAATTTGTCACTATTTAGAAGGAATATTATATCATTCCCTTGAAAACCGTACCGGAGCTATATTTATCCTTTCTCACATGATGGAAGCTGTTTTGAATGCCAACCGATTTTCTGTACCGTATAAGGTACGGTAATGTGTTGTGTTTTTGATGTTTCCATTTTTTTTGGTCACTACCTGTAGGTTTTTTCTACTGAATACAGGATCCAAAATGGCTACGAGTTTAAAATTGACGATGGAATTTAAGATCACTGACCAATGATATTAGGGTCCCAATGGAAAACCAGGATATTATCTTTGATGTTATAATCGAAGGTGGTGATTAAGGATGGTTGACCTGGGTATACGAGCACAGCCTGTTACGTTACCGGTCCAAAATTATCGTTGCGAATACTGGTGAAGTACAATATCTTATCCCTTCCTTTTCTTTGCATCATTCACTCACCAGGTAAACTCGATAGTCATGTTCAATACACCTTAATGAATGCTTTATAATCATGAAGCATCCTCAGACATCTGCCTCTTACACACTGAAAAAACTTACACACCTGATCGTAAGTAGTAACCACATCCAAAAGCTTATTATTATTAATATTATTGTGGTACGGTACAGAGATTGCGCTGCCACACCAAAGTTGGCAACGCGAATCGATGTCACAGACATTAGCGAGGATTGGCTGCCACCTGCAAAACATGTGGGACACCCTGTTGAAGACCACGCCTCCTCCGTCAGCGTAGCAGCACCTTCATGCCAAGGTCAATATAGTGTCGAACAAGCAAGAGCTCGGTCCCAGCTCGAGACCTCAGCCACAACAATCTACATCACTGAGTAGTACAATGACAGTTAAAGTTTCTGAATTTATAATGTGGTCAATACTGAACACTGTTCCTCAAGAGAACAGTTTGGTAATTAGTGCAACAAGTGAAGCTTTTTTAGTCAATGACAGTTGCAAATTATCGACAACTCCTTTGGAAAAGAAGTGCGTCAAAATTAAGTAAATTCATTTATGTGGTAAAGAAAACAATTATTTCATATGTTCTTGTTAAATGAGACTTCTTCAAAAGCAATCAAAGAACCCTCAGCTGTGGCTTGACGAGTGTAGTTTCGCTTGGTCACAACAATTATTATTAATAATATTAATATTATTATTATTATTTCTATAATTAATTGAGTGTATGTAGTGCTTTGTATGATTTTCATTTATATCTCCCTCAGTACAAAATCTCTCTGACATAACAGATGCAGAGTCTGTTATCTGAGCATCAACAGAAATCAAGTCAGCACGCTGAAATGTTTCCAGATTTCGAATTTCCACTATCATCATCAACTGCACTGCTCATCAAATTGCTGGCGTTACATGGTGCACCTATGAAAGTTGTGTTATTCCCTACAATGTACAAGCTGAGTGTGAGTTAGAGTAAAATGATTGTTACAGGCATTGCGTCAGATCGCGTGTTATTAGTGACGACTCAACTATTGGTAGCATCCTTATTAAAAATGGAAATCAAAACGACGTCTTTAAGTGTATTTAGGTGATATTTCTAGGAAAGTAGCGCCATAGATAGATGTGTGTTGCTATTTTCTAGACCGTGTGGTAGGAAGAGGAATTTTAGAAACTACTTCTTATACCGATTGTGACATTTGTATTACTGCAGTGGAAGTGTCAGATGTACACTACTGGCCATTGAAATTGCTACACTACGAAGATGACGTGCTACAGACGTGAAATTTAAACAACAGAAGAAGATGCTGTGATATGCAAATGATTAGCTTTTCAGAGCGTTCACACAAGGTTGGCGCCGGTGGCGAGACTTACGACGTGCTGACATGAGGAAAGTTTCCAACCGATTTCTCATACACAAACAGCAGTTGACCGGCGTTGCCTGGTGAAACGTTGTTGTGATGTCTCGTGTAAGGAGGAGAAATGCGTACCATCACAATTCCGACTTTGATAAAGGTCGGATTGTAGCCTGTCGCAATTTTGGTTTATCGTATCGCGACATTGCTGCTCGCGTTGGTCGAGATCCAATGTCTGTCAGCAGAATATGGAATATGTGGGTTCAGGAGGGTAATACGGAACGCTGTGCTGGATCCCAACGGCCTCGTATCATTACCAGTCGAGATGACAGGCATCTTATCACGTGGCTGTAACGGATCGTGCAGCCACGTCTCAATCCCTGAGTGGGGACGTTTGCAAGACAACAACCATCTGCACGAACAGTTCAACGACGTTAGCAGCAGCGTGGACTATCAGTTCGGAGGCCATGGCTGCGGTTACCCTTGACGCTGCAACACAGACAGGAGCACCTGCGATGGTGTACCCAATAACGAACCTGGGTGCACGAATGGCAAAACGTAATTTTTCGGATGAATCCAGGTTCTGTTTACAGCATCATGATGGTCGCATCCGTGTTTGGCGACATCGCGGTGAACGCACATTGGAAGCGTGTGTTCGTCATCGCCCTACTGGCGTATCACCCGACTTGATGGTATGGGGTGCCATTGGTTACACGTCACGGTCACCTCTTGTTCGCATTGACGGCACTTTGAACAGTGGACGTTACACTTCAGATGTGTTACGACCCTACATTTCTGCAGGATAATGCACGATCTCATGTTGCAGGCCTGTACGGGCCTTTCTGGATACAGAAAAGGTTCGACTACTGCCCTGGCCAGCACATTCTCCAGATCTTTCACCAATTGAAAACGTCTGGTCAATGGTGGCCGAGTAACTGGCTCGTCACAATACGCAAGTCAGTACTCTTGATGAACTGTGGTATCGTGTTGAAGCTGCATGGGGAGCTGTACCTGTACACGCCATCCAAGCTCTGTTTGACTCAATGCCCAGGCGTATCAAGTCCGTTATTACGCCAGAGGTGGTTGTTGTGGGTACTGATTTCTCAGGATCTATGCACCCAGATTGCGCAAAAATGTAATCACATGTCGGTTCCAGTATAATATATTTGTCCAATTAATAACCGTTTATCATCTGCATTTCTTCTTGGTGTAGCAATTTTAATGGCCATTAGTTTATGTTGATCTTTTCCAGACTGTGTTTGAGCCTGAGAAATTTTTGGAACCGATTTTTGTAACAGTGGTACGGACTTTTGTGTAGCAGAATTATATACGTTAGCAGGAATTTTGCTTTCACGATTCGGTATAGTCAATAACTGCGAGGGATATTTTTTGATATGACCACCACCATTGCACTAATGACATACAACGTCATCCATTGTAATATACACAGTGAAATAATTTCCTTCATAGGGAGCCTGTATCATGGATGGTACGCTACGTAAATCTTCGAATATGTATTGAGCAGTACGACAAAATCATTTTATACGAGAGCATCCTTGAACCATGGGGCAACGTTTGAACATATGTGACATGCCTAAGTACACGTCCCGACTTATTCACTTTGTTAACTATTACAACGTAACTAATAAATGGAAATACATTAGAAAAAGCAACCCGTACATGCACTTTTGAAACGCCTTACTGGCGTCATTATCTTTTTAACACAGAAATTATCCTATTGTACTATAAGCGAGAGCAATGCGTAGCATTGATACCAAAAAATGTGTCAGTTACCGGTTTTAAGTATTCACCCATTACGGTATTGGGAACAGCGTCAACTATAGCAGCATTTGCAAGTGAGAACTCAGTTGCGGAACAACCAGAATATTGCAGTTTTGCTGGCGCAGCTGGTGTCAGCTGAGACGATTCAGTCGTGGAAATTTCAGTAGCGTGCCCATTTTCGCGCACATTCTTAGCTACGGAAGTAGACAACTGACAGTAACTGCGAGCTGTAACCGCCTGAGGAACTCACCATGCCGACAAAGCTGCCCTCTTTACCTCGATTAAACAGGAATCGTATCCTCCTTGCTGAAACGAATTAGGCTACAGTGATTCTTGTACATTAGACTGCAACACAACAAAGATCAGGAACTGAAACAGTTGTTTTTAAGCACTATTCGACAGTTTTTTTGCAACAGCAAAGAGGCACAGTGATTATGTTCGTTTCTAGTCCACTATCACCTAATTCCAAATCTGATTCTACCAACAACCAGAGGAAATTTTCATCAGTGAAAATTGTTGTTCCTCTTCATTTGCAATTTCCCAAATTCTCTCTTCTTTACGGTATCTATTTGATTTACAGTACCTCATACGATAGCGCTACACTCTCTGCTCATAACAATATTAAAATAAGCAGCTAATTTTATGATTCATGACGATATTTTGCTACAGTTAATAATAAGTAATTTAGGTCAAAGTAAATTTTATACAAAAAATATTGAAACGGATTTGTCAATTATTGATTCATGGCTATAAATTCGAAGAAAATTTTTTTATTATAAGTTCAAAATGGCTCTTAGCACTATTGGACTCAACATCTTAGGTCATAAGTCCCCTCGAACTTAGAACTACTTAAACCTAACTAACCTAAGAACATCACACACACCCATGCCCGAGGCAGGATTCGAACCTGCGACCGTAGCAGTCCCACGGTTATTATAAGTTATGGCAGCATTTTCAGATACGGAACACAGGAGTGAAAAAACAAGAAGTGGCATAACACGACGTCGCATGGACTCAACTAATGGACGAAGCAGCGCTGGAGGGAACTGACACCATGAAACCTGCTGGGCTGTCTCTAAATTTGTTACAATACGAAGGAGTGGAGATCTCTTCTGAACAGCACGTAGCAAGGCATCCCACATATTCTGAATAATGTTCATTTATGGGGAGTATGGTGGCCAACGGAAGTGTTTAAACTCAGAAGAGTGCTCCTCGTGCTACTGTGTAGCAGTTATGTAAGTGTGGGATGTCGATTATCCTGCTGGAGTCGCCCAAGCCCGTCGGAATGCACAATGGACATGAATGGATGCAGGTGATCAGGTACGATGCCTACGTACGTGTCAACTGTCAGAGTCGTATCTAGACGTATCAGGAGTCCCAATCTCTCCAACATCACACGCCCCACTCCGTTACAGAACATCCACCAGCTTGAACAGTCCCCTGCTGACAAGCAGGGTCCGTACGAATAGATTTATGAGGTGTTCTCCACACACAAACACATCCATCCGCTCGATACAATATGAAACGAGACTCCTCCGACCAGACAACATGTTTCCATTCGTCAACAGTGGCCTTCGGTTGCGAAAGCCCATATCGATAATATTTCGTTGAATGGTTGGCACGATGACACTTGTTGATGGCCCAGCATCGAAATCCGCAGCAATTTGCGGAAGGTTTCCACCTCTGTCACGTTGAACGATTCTCTTCAGTCGTCATTGGTCCCGTTCTTGCAGAATATTTTTGTAACCGCAGAGATGTCGGAGATTTAATGTTTTACCGGATTCCTGATATTCATGGTACACTCGCGGAATGGTAGTATGGGAAAATCCGCACTTCACCGCTACCTCGGTGTCCCATCGCTCGTGCGCCGACTATAACACCAAGTTCAAACTAACTTAAATCTTGATAACCTCCCAGTTTAGCAGCAGTAACTGATCTAAAAACTGCACCAGACACTTGTTATCTCGGTGTTGCCGACCGCAGCGCCGTATTCTGCCTGTTTACAGATCTCAGTATTGGAATACGGATTCCTGTACAAGTTTCTTTGACGCTTCAGTATAGATCATTTTAACACTATGTAGAAGTCGACACAGTTGTGCATGCAATTGTTAATAACTAGTTATTGAATTTAGTAGTCCAGAGGCATTGATTATGAACCTACTTCATGTTTGACCTAATAAAGCAATGTTGTATTTTGCTACTAATTCATTAATTAGAAACAAACCCACTAGGAAATAGATGAACAGAATGAGTTCACCAAACAATAGAGACTATCTTGAGTCACTATGTGACAAGTCATCATAACGACCGGGATATTCTATTAACTTACGTTGTTGCAGCTTAGGACTCGAAGACTGATGAGAACAAAGGTTCATCACCATAGAATTTAGAATATCTGTGGTAGACACCATCACCATTCAAGATAGTGAAACACAGTTTGAGAAAAAACAGGGAATCAATACAGAATAACATGAAGGTCTTAAAGATGCTGTGGTGCCAATAGCAAAACTCAAATACAACGCTTCTGGAACGACGGGAGGTAAAGAGGCAATGGAATACCAAGTTAATCAAATATGGTGTAGTGTAGCAGATGATGCTGACGAGCGCTAACACCCCAAAGGGTAAACTTTTTTGCATGTTCAGAGTCATCCATGTTTGGGGTATGTGAACCTTTCAGGGCACACTTGAGGCTTTGCCATTATCACTGGCGTTAGTCCCAATAACGGGGGAAGTAGGAAGCAAAGATGACACAGCAGAGTGGGCAAGCTGGTCGTGTGTAGCCTACGTGTATATTATAATATGCGTTAAGACCTAGAGTTAAACCAATGTAAAGAAGAGAAATGGAGAGAGAGGAAAAAGTCATAAACAGAGAGACAGAATAATTATAGTTTAAGAGCTCGAACAATCCACGGGTGTATTGCCGGTCCATAGTGCCCATTGGACACTATGAACCGGCAGTACACCCGTGGACTGTTCGAGCAATAAATGCGCCTAGAGGAACTGAAGAATCACACAATTTAAGAGGATTAAATTTGGCTGAAGGAACAGCAGTAAGATCTGTATCCCTATAGCTCCCTCAATGGGAAACTTAAGTTACTGAGTAGGAAGAAGGAAGCTCTAAGTTGCTTGTTTTGTATACAGCTTAGTCTGTAATTAATTGTTGGAAAATTGCACCATGACTGATCAGGGGAGTAACACAGCTGTACTTCGTGAACATAAAGTTAATGCAAGGAATAAATTCTGAATGGAAAATGTTGTATTTTAGGGTAATTATGTAAGTTGTAAATGGAAGACTAGTAAGGAAACTAACCCCCAGTTAGCATTCCGTGTAGCACTGAAGAGCCTGTGGCAGTTGAAAGGTCCTGGTGATTTTTGCATGTGTTCTTTTCAGGGTAGAGCAGACAGATATCCGAGCTTGATCGTTATGTGGTCATCAGAAGAGCTGTAATGATGGTAGAGGAAGAAGTTTACAATACGCCCCTCCATGGTAGTCCAAACTGTCATGGGGATATGCGAGGTTTCACTGTTCCTAGTGTGAAATGGCACAGGAGAATGATCTCGGGACGTCCACACAATCAGTCCTTATTTTCGTAACATAGGACCTCACTGAAGGTGCCCAGTGTACGACACACTCTTAGTTGTCGTTAACTTGCTATGTGCAATGACACTAAGGAATTACGTATTGACTGAAATTACAGAACAGCGGGATACTGCTAAAAGTGTCTCAATGTGAAATCTCGGGACAGACATCTCAGATTCCAGCAACAATAACAGGAACTTCATATTTGAATTTAATGTGTAATCTGGTGTATCAACCCAATAATTATTTCAAAATTCTGCCAGCCAAGAGGTTAACCTACCAGAATAATACCCTTGGTACCATCATACATACGAGGATCACTCCAAAAGAAATGCACACAATTTTTTTGAATCCAACTTTTATTCTACACGTTTTAAAATTTTACAGTGTGTAGATACATCCTCTAGGAACAATATTTTCATTTCTCCACATAATTTCCATCCCTCTCAACTGCCTTACGCCATCTTGGAACCAGCGCCTGTATACCCGCACGGTAAAATTCTGGACCAACCTGTTGGAGCCACTGTTTGGGAGCGTGCACAACGGAGTCATCATTTTCAAACCTTGTTCCATGAAGAGTGTCTTTCAGTTTTCCAAAGAGATGATAGTCACATGGCGCCAGGTCAGGACTGTAAGGCGGGTGTTTCAGTGTTGTCCATCCGAGTTTTGTGATCGCTTCCATGGTTTTATGTCTGACATGTGGCCATGCACAGTAGTGCAACAGCCAAACATCCTACTTTTGCCGATTTCGTCGATCACGACTCAGTCGAGCTTGATGTTCCTTCAGTGTCGTCACATATACGCATCAGAATTTATGGTGGTTCCATTTGGCATGATGTCCACAAGCAAGAGTCCTTCGAAATCGAAAATCACTGTAGACATAACTTTTCCAGCAGAAGATGTGGTTTTGAATTTTTTTTTCTTGGGTGAATTTGCATGATGCCACTCCAGTGATTGCCTCTTCGTGTCTGGTAAAAAATGATGGAGCCATGTTCCATCAGCTGTCACAGTTCCTCCAAGAAATTCATCTCCACCATTCTCGTACTGTTCCAAAAGTTCGCTGCATACCGTTTTTCTTTTTTCTTCGTGGGCCACTGTCATCATCCTGGGAACCCACGTGGAACAAACCTTTTTTAACGCTAACACTTTCAGTATTCTGCAAACACTTCCTTCCCCTATACCAACGTAGCGTGGTAATTCGCTCACTGTGATGCGTCTGTCAGCAGGCACCAATTCGTGAACTCTCTGCACATTGTCTGGAGTGTGTGTAGTACGAGGCCTGCCGCTGCGAGGACAATCCTCAATATTGCCATGTCCGCTTTAATCACGTAACCTGGTTGCCCACCGATTAACTGTACTGCGATAGACAGCAGCATCACCCTACACCTTTTACTACCTCTTGTGGATGTGTCTCACTGTCTCGTTTTCACAGCACAGGAATTCTATGACAGCACGTTGCTTCTAACGAACGTCAAGTGTAGCAGCCATCTTGAAAACATGCTGTGACGGCGCCACTCACGGGAACAGGTTGAACTAAGTTTGAAAACAAGCGGGAAGGATGTATCTACACACTGTAAAACTTTCACACATGCAGAATGACAACTGTATTTTTACATAAATAGCGTGCATTTCTTTTGGAGTGACCCTCGTAGTTCTCTCAATAAGCTCATATCGACACAGAATGCCTACGTCAGTGCATAACAGATGTTACAGCACATTCGAAAATAACGTAGTGGGTATCAGCATCGGTTTATGGTAAATGGGAATTTCGTACTTAGGCCACAAGGAACTAGACCAGGATTAAGAAATTTGCTATATCCATCATCGGTGCAGAGCTGTCCTCCCTTCCAGCTGTCCTCCCAGTCCATTGCCTACCAACCCAGTGGATTGGCCACAAAGTTTGAACATTTTGCGTTTACCAGTCCTTGGTTACCGTGGATGGAGTATGCTGGGAAAATGAATAACCAATGTAAAAATTGTGAATAAGGGTGCAAGATGGAAGGCACCAGAGGAGCAGGGAAGAATGTAGACGAATATAGACACAGCAACATCATGGTGTTTTAATGGCTCATTATATCAGCAGCAGCCTGCAATTTGAAGAACTGAACTCTCCTCAGGAGAAAGGAAATATTGTGGCATTAGCAACAGGCATGACTTTGCAACCAGCTGAGGGGTGTGCAGGGTCACCACCGACGAAACCCTACAGCTGGGTGCTAAAATAACTATTATTAGCGTTCTGTAACACGGCAGCAATGGACTGAGTTACTTTATGCCGTGGCACAACGCTGTACTTCCACAGACATCTATATGATGGGAAGTGAGCTCCTGGCCAAGCGTAAATGCTCCCCACTCAGCCGTTAGCAGCAGTTGATCTGAACTTCTGACGTCTGCATGCACAGTGACGATCATTTCATCCATCGACCAATGTGTGGCCCAGCCGCCACACCCTCACCGAGCAGGGTGATCAACTGCATAAAGCATAAAGTTATCAGCTAGATCTAAGGTAGTGGGGCTCGAACTGTTACCGCCGAGAGGAGACCTCTCCCTGGGTGTCATCGTCCGACACTCCAGGTGACAGTAAGAGTCCCGGGTTTCATGCGAAGTCCTTTCTCTCTCTTGCAGTCCGTCTTGGGTTGTCTACAGTAAATGCAGAGCCGAGCTCCAAGCTTCTGAACCGCCAAGCTGACTCCAGTCTGTCGCCATCAAGGCCACGACGTCGCTTGCCGTGTGTTGCTGTGGCAGCAACACACTACCTCGGAGTACATACTCGCCGCCGTTGAGCCACGGCAGGTTTCCGGACGCGGACTTCGACTTCTTGTACGGAAGTAGTGCTTACTTGAGAATGTTGTTATCCACTGCGCATTATTAACTCCTTGCTCTTCGATGTACTGGAAAATCCCATCCAACAATTCTACAGACGCCATTCTGTGACATATGTGGCAGTCCTGGCCAGTACTGACGTCGTTTATGGGAGTCGCTTCACCACGCCTTTATAGTAAGATAACAATTGCATACAGGATATCTCTTATTCATCGCTATATCGCTACATCTATAGGCTATGTGCCATCTAGGTTAAATGTTTCATGATCTCTCCTTCCCCACCACTACACACGCTCACCGAAATGCACGCTCACGAAGTTCTGCCCTCACTGACTTACTCTGGTGCTAATAGTTAAGCGACATTGCATATTCATGTTTAACATTTATCGTCACAATTCAGAATTCTATTATTTATTTATTTATTTATTTATCTGTAGGTTCCTTGGGATCATGTGAACCAAAGATATATGGTCTTTGCACGAGTCAGTAAATAGTAAACAAAACAATGTTTAGAAAGTTTGTAAACAAATAAAATAATAAATTACGAAAGAATTGTGAGAGTATGCTAGTTAATAGCAACTTGATCTTGTGTATATGGTGCTCTGCAGTGGCGTGACATAATGCCTACCAGTCTTGCATACTGCCGAAAACTGTAGCTTAGTAAATCCTCTAGAAGAAATAGAAATGTTTACTTGTAAAACATTCAGACATTATATTGAACCAACAGGCAGAGCTAAAAACAAAAAAAATTGTTAAAAATTGGGCTTATATTATTTAATGACAACACATTTCTTTGTTCTGCTAACAGTGATAATATAGATTAGAAGTGGAATAACTTATACTGTATGATGTATACGAAAAGTAATGTTTGCATTTACTGCAATTACTACAGACACCTACATGTAGCTTCGTAAACTACTCCTGGTGCCGATTACATACATGTATACAGTGTGGTTGGAAACAGTTTGAAAAGCTTGTAAGAGCGTTGTAGGGTAGATTGGGCTGAGAAATAATTGTTTATTAGAAAAAATTCCATATGGTTGGCCGTTTCCGAGTTCATTAGCACTGAAGTTAGCCAGACAGGCCGTTGTGCGCATAAGCTCAATGCGCCCACTAGATACAATTAGTGTCAGTTGTTCTCATAGCGTAGATGATAGCGCACGAGACTGCTCAACCTTTGGCTCGGGTTCGATCCTTACTACCGTCCTATAACCATTTTTTTTATCACTTTCTTGTCCGATTTTAGGAAACGAAATGAAGAATACGTCTGGTGACACCATCTCTAGTCGACCACTTGAATTTGCCCGCAACTGCCTGATAGTCTGACTTCAAGGCCGATTAACTCGAAAATACCGCAACGTATCGAATTTTTTCTCAACAATTGTTTTTCAGTGCAACCTACCCTGCAACACCCCTGTTTCTCAGTACAACCTACTCTTCAACACCATTACGAAATTTCCAGACTGTTTTTGACCGTAGGGCCTACTGTATCTAAATCATATACTCATATGATTACATGAATATTATGAAATATTGTCACTGGCATACGCTAGAGACCGTTAAATGTAAATCAAGTCACATTACGGTGAATTGAGAAATCTCATATGAGTAAAACATTACAATGTGAGTCACGTATTATAAGAAATATTTGTCCTTTGTGAATTACAGATACTATGATGATGGGCAACCCCCAAAACTATTACGGTAAAATAAAATACTACCAACAAAATGTTTCTGTCGAGCACTTAATTACTACTACGACATATGTATAATAAGTAACACATAAGAGAATGTTTTGCAGCTGTTGTGCAAAACTCCTGTTTAAATTTGGAGTGTGCCACTAGGAAAATGTCCAGGTTGCATACTGGGGTTTATCATTCAGTTCTGTCAGTTCTGTTCGAAACCTATCAAAATGAAACCTGCTGAATTGTGTACACATCTTTCTGTAAAATGTTTAAGGAAGTTTTATTAAAGGGGATATCAGTTTTCGGCCTAGTGTTGTTGCAGCTTCTGAATGAGTTAATACTGCCTACAATAAACCCCACAGATTTGCCCCAAAATACATTGCACCGCCAAAGAAACGGGTATAGGAGCGAGTAATTAAATACAGAGAAATGAAAACAGGCAGAATAGTTGTGAGATCGGTTAGTACTGCTACACTGGGAGGTAATCAAGATTTAAGTGAAATTGAACATGGTGTTATAGTCGGTGCACGAGCGATGGGACACAGCATCTCTGAGGTAACTATGAAGTGGGGATTTTCCATTTCATAAGTGTACCATGAATATCGTCCAACGACGAATGAAGTGAATCGTTCAACGTGTCAGAAGTACAACCCTGCCGGAAATTTCTGCAGATTTCGATGCTGGGTCATCAACAAGTGTCAGTGTGCGAACCATTCAACGAAACATCATCGATATAGGCTTTTGGAGCTGAAGGCCCACACGTCTATCCTTCATGACTGCACGACACAAAGCTTTACGCCTCGCCTGACCCAGTCAACACTGAAATTGGACTTTTGATGACCGGAAACACGCTGTGTGGTCGGACGACTCCCGTGTCCAATTGTATCGAGCGGATGTATGTGCACGGATATGGAGACAACTGCTAGCTTCCATCTATCAATTGCAATCAAGACTTTAATAAAAATGGCAAAGGTAATGTTCATCAGAACACTGGGAGGAGTTGTGGTCTAAATAACAATTGATTTATTCATTCTTAACATCACTTCACAAAAGATGGCTAAAGAAACGCCACACAAACAGTTTTTATTTGACAAATGCTTCCAATGTTATGCGGTCTATGGTGTACAAAGTGATCAGCTGGGGATCAACACACGGCACTAACCAGAACTAATCGCTTTGCATGACTCCATACATTTGAATCCGTGGTATGGCCCAAAAACTACGCTACTACCAAGCACCTATCCTCTAGTGTTCCATAAAAAAATATGGTTCCAAATAACAGGGTGCCGAGAAGCATGTATTGGAGCTCGACGCTGTAGCAGCGAATACTTCACCCTTCTGCTGGTCAGGGCGGCACACCACGATGCGCTCGCCGACTGCAGTCATGGACAGCGACAATCTGTTATTAAAAGCAGGCGCCAGGAAGTATGCAAATACGCGGTCTCGCGTTCGGCTAATTCAGAACGCAGGTACTTCCCTATGAGCCTTTGAAACCCCGGTGGATTCCAGTGTGCAGGTGGACCCGTTTGTTGGTCCGCCAAACCAATTTGACCCCGAGACACGACTATGCATGACGGGATATGTCAAATGTTTAGACGGCAGACTCAAAACAAGTAAGTACACCCACGCATTACTCGTTGTGTGCGTGATGCAAGAAGCAGTACCTCTGAAGGTTCACAGAGTGACTGACACAGGCTCTAAGTGGCACACTGGCAAAGGACACAAGTCTCACCATTTAGGTGCCGTTTTTTTACTAGCAAAGCGCCAGTACCAGAGTGTCTTCTTCCCTTTCTCTCAGTTTTCTTTGCCAGCTCGGTAGCATAGCACATTTACATCTGAGACTACTCCCACTTTAGTACAAGCTAATCATGAGCTGGAGCACAGTATTCGAATCTGAGAGAGCGCCCCTGCTCTGCATACACAGATTTCACCAACCAATTACTTTAAAAATTAACTGGGCAAAAAGGAAAAATGATTCACCTTCGCGGCCTCCTTCCCACGCATTTACGCCATGTCTTTGCCAAAAGTATGACCTGGATGGAACCACAGCCCCCCTTAAAGATCGTTATCTCCCCTGTTGCGTCCATTTCGAACTTTCCAAAGAATGACCATGAACTCGCTAAAAGCCTCGTGCCTTCACGAATATGTTTTTAGCAGAGTTTGAACGCCTGTGCCCCACTGACCTGTCCCACAGAAATTCACAGAAACTCACCACCATTTCCTGGGATTCCTACCTAAGAAGGGCCCCTCCTCTGCTTTGTCGCCAGTCATCAATGCCCTGCCTACAGCTGCAGCGACTCCTCGGCACTAGTCAGCCTACCTGGGCGTGGCCAAAGACCGACCGGCGCCATCCAATGAGTCTGCACAATGAGACTGAGGCAATGCGCAATCCACAAACGTTTTCACCGAGGTTCCGCAGTAAAAAGGCTCTCCTTGTCCCTCAGCCGCCGTACACTTTTACTGCAGTCAATTGACTCGGCATCCTCCTCCTTTGAGCGCAGGTAAAGCCTACCGCTATTCCTTCACTACAGCATACAACCATTTCTTCGTACGAATGAAGTCAGATCGTATCCAGTATCCCAGCCAAGTAATAAAGATCACCTTGCCTAAGAACATTATGTAGCATAAGACGTGTCAGAAGTGAGAGTGCCCTGCAATCTCTCACAACCTCATAAATCCATGGACCCTGCAAGTCCGCTGGGGACTGTTCGAGCTGGTGGAGACTCTGTAATGGTGTGAGGCGTGTGCATTTGGAGTGATAGGGGACCATTGAAACTTCTAGATACGACTCTGACAGGTGACATGTACGTAAGCATTATGTCTGATCACCTGGATCCATTCATGTACATTTTGCAATACGACGGACCTGGGCAATTGCAGCAGTACCATGCGACATCTCACTGTCCAAATTGGCTACAGAGTGGTTGCAGGAACTGACAGAGAAAGAAGAAGGGGGAAACGGACAGAGGAAGAGTGGTAACAGAAGAGGATAGTCAGATAGAGAAGGAAGGAGGAGCTGGACTAATAGAATTGAAGTAAACACATGACAGCGGAACGGCCGGTATTCAGCTGGTTTTAAATAAAAGCAGACTTAGCACATATTAATTTCTGCAGGCATTATAATATTTTTCGAACAGTCAGACAGCTTTACTGATCAAACCTTCCTACGTAGAAACCGTTGGAATTGCAGTGAACTAGATTTAAGAATTTACATTTGATTGAAGTTGAAATTACTGTTGTCATCCTGTAGTTCTCCTCATCGATATACACAGCATGGCTACAGAAAAACCGCGATGTAAATACCTCACGCTGCTGCTCATGGATTGTAATTGCTTCCAGTCCTTTGATGCTTCAGTGACAGTTGTTCAGCTGTTCAGCTTGAACGCTAAGACTATAATATTTCATACTCCTTGTACAGTAATTAGTAATATTTGCATTTAAGTTTACTTTCGACAGAACGTAAGGGATCTTCTACAGCAGTGGCTTCCGATGCTATCTGTCCGAACTTGTTTATGCGAATAAAAGGAACGTGTTTTACGTTCGCTGAAATATTACAGTATGAAAAGTGTGTGGTGGTGGCTTGTTATTTCCGCCTGAATGTTTTTCCTTAGTGCAGAATAGTGACGTCGGCTTAAGTCACTGTCAAAGATAATACGAAGTTTTTTCGTACAGGTTAAATCCGAGTACCACTGACAAAATTTGGAAGGTGTTTAGGGATATTTCCTCTGTAGTTTCGTAGAAGGAACCCTTCTGTATATTAAAATATTTTCACAACAGTGATAAAAGTCTATAATATTATCACGTAACCATAACCACAACCCTAAGATGCAAAAGTATTTTGATGTAGTTGGCTTGGTTGAGGAAATGGTCAGCACCACGTAAGTGTACCGTTCTTTTGTGGCATTTAGGAAATCCTTACACATGTACGGCCACCTCGGCGCGATTACCCTGTAATTCACACTTAAAAGTGTTTGGCAGAGCTTGCATAGGATTAATTTCAGTCTTTTCACACTCTCGAATAGCACGTTGTGAAAATTAAGACCTAGATCTTTTCATACGAGCTCTGACTTCTGTTACATTATTACGATGCTCATTTCTTCCAGTGTAGGTGGAAGGTCAAGATATATTTTGTCTCTCTGAGGGGAAATCTGGTGGTTGAAATTTCGTGAAAAGTTCTCGTCCGTGTTCTCTAGATTGCCTTCTTCACTAGCTTATATCTGTAGCATCTTTGTACTGTTATGCCAAAGAAACGTAGTCTCTGTTTCCTCTTTCCCACAATAGTATCTATGTGATGGTTAGCGTTTAAGTCATTGCTAATTATAATTCATAGGTATTTAGCTGAGCTGACAACCTACAAATTTATGTAATTTTACGTCTAATAAAAATTTAACGGATTATGTAATGTATTATATTAAAATAGCCTGACTGCTACAGATATACAGATTACCGATTTCGACAAGCTATCGCTATCTTCAGATGTGGTAATTAATCCACAAACAGATTTTCAATGATTATATACTCAAGCTACATGCATTTTGAACGTAATGAAATTGTCTTCACGTGTTTTGTACAATTTATTGGAGATCAAAATGCATATAACCTAAGGTTGTATATCACAATAAAACTTTTTCGCTGATCAGTTAACATATCTGAAGCCAGCAATAAATTTCCAAAACCAGTCATGTGAATATGCATAGCAGTTAGGCGATCTTGACATATTACATTGACAGCTTGATACAGCCTGTTAGACTCTGACCTGAGTACATAGTACGTATGACTTTTGTAGTAATACTATAAAAATATTCACCATCCGCAGAAATTTTACTCATAAATGATGTAACTTCTGTTCACGAAATTAGGCAGCAAGCACACTTCCATAGCGCAACGGAATATATGAAGGGATCTTTAACCTGCGTTAAAGTAATGCGAAATGGAAGTCAGACTAACTGTAATTGCGTCTTCTCTTGTATAGATAAAACATGCAATATAAGTGCAAACAGTAGTTTACACCTAATAACAAGACACAAGAATCACGAAAGAACCAGCTCTCGATGTTTTCAGGACTACAACAAGTGTCGCGAAGTTCTCTGTAGCTCAAACAAACCTTATATTGGCTGAAAATTGCGTGTAAAAGAAACAAAAACATTATCTGCCGCAAGAAGGGTAGAAGATTATTAATTTAGCTGCAGGCAGCTTGTTTCGAACAAGCAGTTATCGTATCGGCTACTGGAGCTTATGGGTGCTCAACGGCGAAGTTATCAGCGTACCGGCAACTGAATAACGGACAAATGAGCCCATTTACATTTAACATGAAAGTCAGAAGACTTTTAAATAGTTTCAACAGGAAAATAATTAAGGATGAACTTGAGATTAATTCCGCATCCAAGTTCACAATCAGTAGGTACGAGGGCGAGTCAAAAGAAATAGTTAAATTTGTAATAACTAATCGAAATTTCACGCCGTTATCCTGTAAGTTGGTAAGCGTGCTACAAACAGCATGCAGAATGGCCTCTAGAGGGCAGCATAGAGCAGATGCACACATACCGTCGTAGTACCAGTATAAAGATGGCCGCCCCAATTGCGATTTGCACCAGGGAAGAACCGCGTTCTGTTATTCGGTTTTTGCGTAGTGAATGTGTGAAACCTATTGAAATTCGTTTACGAATGAAGGTTCAGTACGGTGATGCATGTTTGTCACAGCAGCAAGCCTACGAATGGAGTAAGAAGTTCGCAAATGGTGTGACTTCAGTGGAAGATGCTCCTCGTCCAGGTCGGGCACAACGAGTTATGACTCCACTGAACATTGCAGCAGCTGAAGCCATAGTGAAGGAAAACCGTCGAGTGACACTGAATGACAATGCAGCATGTTTACAGATTAGTCATGGGTCAGCACACCACATTGTGCAATATGTGCTCCAGTTTCACAAAGTGCCAGCAAGATCGGTGCCACGGCAGCTGGGTCCTGAAATGAGAGAGCGACATGTTGATGCTTGTGAAGTACTACTTCGGAGCTTTGAACGAGAAGGTGATGGCTTCCTTCCAAGAATCGTTACTGGGGACGAAACCTGGGTTCACTTCCACCAACCGGAAACGAAGCGAGCGAGTAAGGAATGGCGACATTCCTCATCACCAAAACCAAAGAAGTTTCGAACATAACCATCAGCAGGGAAGGTTTTGGTGACTATCTTCTGGGACGAAAAAGGCATCATTTTGGAGCGTTACTTGCCTAGAGGGACCACTGTCACCAGTGCATCATACACAGATCTGCTAAAAAATCATCTGCGGCCTGCAATCAAATCAAAGCAACGAAGATTTCTGTCAGCAGGTGTCCTTTTACAATATGAAAATGCAAGGCCCGTACAACAGTTGCAACAATTACAGACCTGCATTTTGAGTGTCTTCCTCATCCACCATACTCACCAGACCTTGCCCCAAGTGATTTCCATATGTTTGGACCACTCAAAGACGCAATGGGAGGAAAGAAGTTCCGTTCTGATAAAGAGGTATGCCACGCGGTGCATGAGTGGTTGCGCGGACTACCAAAAGAATTTTTTTCTAAAGGAATTAATGCACTTTGTAAGCACTGGAGGACTTGCACTGAGCGTGGGGGAGATTATGTTGAAACGTGACACAGCTTTGTACAACTTCTGCACAATAAATAATATATAAAAAATATTTAAGGTGTTCATTTGACTCACCGTCGTACATATGTCACCCAAAGAAACAAGTGGAAATACAATACCACATATTCTCGATAACATAATATTTAGCGCACGTGCCTTCAAGTTCTCGTAATACAGTTTACTGAGTGAGAAAGTAAAATGTAAAGCGATAAATACCTGCAGATGGCTCATCCAGAAGTAGATACTAATACTCGTTTCACCAGACAAAGACGCATACTGGACGAAGTTCTAATCTCGTTTATCACGAAGACACATCTGCAAACCTAAAAGGCAAAATTACACCAATACAATGCTATCAATGCTATCAATCAGAAATCCTGAGGTTAGAGATGAGTGATTTTAGCTGCTGCAGGCAACGACCACAGGAAGAAGCAGAGATAAACCAAGTGTTAACCACATGGACCTATTCGTACTGAATCTAACAAACTAGATATCTGATCCTGTTTGGCAGTTCTCCGCACTCACAGTACAGCTTGCAGACATGCTTTACTACGCAACCGAAGACGAGACTTCCCTACCAGTTGACAGTGTTGAATAGACAGTCATTGAGCCAGGTGAGTGACTCACAACTCTTGTATCTTTACATAATATTGAAAACGCTTCGTTAATTATTTAGTTCTGGTGTTCTAAGGCATGATGTCAGCAACCATATGGCATACCAAATCACGCAATAAATCGCAGAGAGCCGTCCAAGTAGCAATATTACTTTTCTTTATTACTTGATGGACTAGCTCCGGGTCCAAGCTCAATATCAAACCATCCCAAGAAACAGAAACCGTGTAGTAAGTATTTTGTACGTTACAAAAGCAGTGCGGCAATGCAAGACTAACGGATAGCAATGGGTACACAGCAGTAAGTTATGCAACAACATTAGTCACGACAGCCACATGTCTGTACGTTCCCGTTAAACACATATTGTAAATTAGCGCAGGACTGAACTTCAGTCAGTTAATGCAGACATCTCAGTGTGGAAGGTATTAGGAAGACTGGGATAGGGGGCGCTTATCCGAATTGCGCCGCCTAAAATCAACTATTTTGTATATACTTTATTTTTGCATAGTTTCGTAAATATGTTTCTAACAGAGCTGTTTCAGAATTAAGATGGTTCAAATGGCTCTGAGCACTATGGGACTTAACATCTATGGTCATCAGTCCCCTAGAACTTAGAACCACTTAAACCTAACTAACCTAAGGACATCACACAACACCCAGTTATCACGAGGCAGCAGAATTAAGACGCTGATGGCGGAATTATTGCAATAACCAATAAGTTCTGACTAAATGCCCAGCTGTCAAAACAGCTATATGCCAGAGGCAAACACTAGTAGAACAATAGTCAATACTTCCACTAACTAGTCTGCTGAAGAGTTGGTACTAAAAATAGCTTAATCTAGCTTAAAACAGGCTGTGAACGTAATTCAGAAAATACACAAATACGTCAGCTATGTTCTCTGGAATTAGACACCAATCACTGATAATCAATGTCCACAATAGATGAGAGGCTTTAGAGTTGGTGCAACCAAAAGTCAACAATAATATACACTCCTGGAAATGGAAAAAAGAACACATTGACACCGGTGTGTCAGACCCACCATACTTGCTCCGGACACTGCGAGAGGGCTGTACAAGCAATGATCACACGCACGGCACAGCGGACACACCAGGAACCGCGGTGTTGGCCGTCGAATGGCGCTAGCTGTGCAGCATTTGTGCACCGCCGCCGTCAGTGTCAGCCAGTTTGCCGTGGCATACGGAGCTCCATCGCAGTCTTTAACACTGGTAGCATGCCGCGACAGCGTGCACGTGAACCGTATGTGCAGTTGACGGACTTTGAGCGAGGGCGTATAGTGGGCATGCGGGAGGCCGGGTGGACGTACCGCCGAATTGCTCAACACGTGGGGCGTGAGGTCTCCACAGTACATCGATGTTGTCGCCAGTGGTCGGCGGAAGGTGCACGTGCCAGTCGACCTGGGACCGGACCGCAGCGACGCACGGATGCACGCCAAGACCGTAGGATCCTACGCAGTGCCGTAGGGGACCGCACCGCCACTTCCCAGCAAATTAGGGACACTGTTGCTCATGGGGTATCGGCGAGGACCATTCGCAACCGTCTCCATGAAGCTGGGCTACGGTCCCGCACACCGTTAGGCCGTCTTCCGCTCACGCCCCAACATCGTGCAGCCCACCTCCAGTGGTGTCGCGACAGGCGTGAATGGAGGGACGAATGGAGACATGTCGTCTTCAGCGATGAGAGTCGCTTCTGCCTTGGTGCCAATGATGGTCGTATGCGTGTTTGGCGCCGTGCAGGTGAGCGCCACAATCAGGACTGCATACGACCGAGGCACACAGGGCCAACACCCGGTATCATGGTGTGGGGAGCGATCTCCTACACTGGCCGTACACCACTGGTGATCGTCGAGGGGACACTGAATAGTGCACGGTACATCCAAACCGTCATCGAACCCATCGTTCTACCATTCCTAGACCGGCAAGGGAACTTGCTGTTCCAACAGGACAATGCACGTCCGCATGTATTCCGTGCCACCCAACGTGCTCTAGAAGGTGTAAGTCAACTACCCTGGCCAGCAAGATCTCCGGATCTGTTCCCCATTGAGCATGTTTGGGACTGGATGAAGCGTCGTCTCACGCGGTCTGCACGTCCAGCACGAACGCTGGTCCAACTAAGGCACCAGGTGGAAATGGCATGGCAAGCCGTTCCACAGGACTACATCCAGCATCTCTACGATCGTCTCCATGGGAGAATAGCAGCCTGCATTGCTGCGAAAGGTGGATATACACTGTACTAGTGCCGACATTGTGCATGCTCTGTTGCCTGTGTCTATGTGCCTGTGGTTCTGTCAGTGTGATCATGTGATGTATCTGACCCCAGGAATGTGTCAATAAAGTTTCTCCTTCCTGGGACAATGAATTCACGGTGTTCTTATTTCAATTTCCAGGAGTGTAATTTACCGATCCACCCTGTTGCTATGGCGTCGTAGAGCACACGTCCACTGGTACTAGTCTGTAGTCTCTAGGCTCGTCTACAGTTCGCTGTCTGTGCCAAAAAGTTGTCTTCATAGCCAGCGGTTCACGTGAGCAGGTATGAAACTCAGGATGCGACTATTACGAGCTGCGTTGTGGGTGAACAGACGCTTCCCATCGAAAAAGCAGCAGAAGTATCTTCATTGCCCCTGCAGAGTGCGGTGGAGAACTGTCATGAAGAACGAAACGCGTGACTGTCATTTTATGTGGGCTGCAGGACATTAGGCGAATCCTCCGACCAGTGTCCCATACTTGGCGGGAGACACTATTTTCTAAGAATCTATAGATTCTTACCTTACGCTCAGAATTGAAAAGAGCGGTATGCAGCGATCGAGAGGAATACTGGAGACGAAAATGGCTCTGAGTACTGTGTGACTGAACTTCTGAGGTCATCAGTCGCCTAGAACTTAGGACTAACTAAACCTAACTAATCTAAGGACATCACACATCCATGCCCGGGCAGGATTCAAACCTGCGACCGTAGCGGTCGCTCGGTTCCAGACTGTAGCGCCTAGAACCGCACGGCCACTCCGACCGGCGATACTAGAGACGTTACGCAACTTATCTGTGCAAAACTTCATCGGAGCTTACTTGGCGAATAGCCCTCGTATGTCACTGTAATCTCTTTCTGCCTTTCTCTTTGTCAGTCTGCTATCCCCCCTTCCATTGGTCCTCCTTCTTCTATCTGTCAATCTGACACCCCCCCCCCCCCACACCACCTGTTCTTATCTCCTCCTTCCCCTTCTCTCGGACTATCCCCTCCTGTCTTTTCCGTTTATCTACGTATACGTTTACACCCCACCCTTTCTCTGTCCAAATCCTTCTCCTAACATGTCTGTGCCCATCTCCTTCTTTCCCCTCTCTGTCAATCCATGTCTTCCTCCCAGCTTCTCTTTCCACGCTATCACCCCAACCACAACAGTAGGTTGCTGGTTCTTACACCCACAGATAACAAGTGCAATGTGTACAAAGTTTGGCTGAAATCGATCGAAAGTTTTATGAGGAGTTTGTTACCCGCAGGTTTAATGCTTACGCACGTTTGACATATACTTAACATATATTTAAAATTATTTCCACTATTTGTACCCATATTCCAATTTAAGACATTTTATACGTATCTGTAGACATATTATCCCTCTATCTGTTGCGTATTTCGCCATGCAGTTTCGTTCTCATAATGGTCAACGTTTATAAAATGATGTCTCCTGGATTATTTGTCGCAAAATGATACAATTTCGCAGCTACATCGAACGACATAGGTGAACAGGGTCTGCAAAATGTATTGCGAATAGAATTACAGGTAAGAAATAATCAATTAAAACATTGTTCATGAGAAGGCAGATTTGAACGCATCTCAGCGTTAATGACGTCATATTTCATGAACTATGCTTCGTACTATCATAGATTTTTTTTGCGGGTGCACTCTGTGGTATATGCAAATACTGTCTGAAAAATGTGTTGCAAAAAGAGTTATTAGTAAAGAAGAAATAAATTAGAAGATTATGTCTGACGCGGCAATTATACTAAACAAAAACTGATAATGCAAAAAGCGATAAGCTTTCCCCCTTTCATGATTTTGTGGGGGGTGAATGGAAGGAAAGGTGTCGTAAAAGTTTTGAAATTACGTGGAGAGTTTGCTGCAAGTCAGTATGTGCTTTCATTGTCAGATATTGGATGAACGTATTCTGGCTGTTTGTACGTAATGAGCTACGAGTCTTTTTCAACCCCATCTGCACCCCTTTAAGAGGTGGGTGTTTCTCACCCCCATAGCGGTTCGTTCAAGACAGTTGGTAGTATAGGTACCAGGTTTGATTACAATATGTCTAGTGGTATATGAGGAGATGTGGGTCATACATATACACCTTTCGAAAACTGCTCGACATGTCGGGTGTTCAAGGTGTGCTGTGGTGTTTCTTCAATACGAGGTGAAACCATGGTGAAACCACATCCATAAGTCACGGGATTGTGTGGGCCACCCCTCATTACAGATGTCGGATGTCGTAGGCCGAACAGACTGGTAAAACAGGGCCGTCGGTGAACTGTGGCGGAACTAACATCAGACTTCAGTGCTGTGTTCAAATGGTTCAAATGGCTCTGGGCCCTAAGGGACTTAACTTCAGAGGTCATCAGTTCCCTAGAACGTAGAACTACTTAAACCTAGCTAACGTAAGGACATCACATACATCCATGCCCGAGGTAGGATTCGAACCTGCGATCGTAGCGGTCGCGCGGTTCCATACTGTAGCGCATTGAACCTCTCGGCCACTCCGGCCGGCTCAGTGCTGTGTAACATCACTACATCGGCAACTACAATCGAAATGGGCACGTGTCAGTCGAAACTAGTCGGTGACGCTCTGGTAAAATGTTTCATGAAAATGTTTCCTATCACAAGTCCAGGAGTGTGATGGCGTGGTTCGAGAAACACAGTGGCGTGTTGCAATTGAAGTGTTAGACCTCCAACTCGGCAGATATGAACCCGATCGAACACATGCAGGATGTGACTGAACATGGCTTAGATCTCGTCGCTCCTTCTCCGGAATTTACAGGATTTAGCTGACTTACGGCGTGCCAACCCCCTCCACCGACCTACCAAGGCCTCATTCCTTCCATGAAACGACGCTTCACCGCGGTTATCCGTGCCAGATGTGGATGTACCGGTGACTAGGTAGGTGGTCATAAGGTTCTTGCTGCTCAGTGTATCTAATTAAAGTGAGACGCCAGTGGTCTCTTCAGTGGAAATACACACTAGGCTTGAAATCCTACGGAAATCATTGAAAGTAGGATAATGGGCAAGGGGCACTACATCTGCCGCTTATGGAAAAGTTGAGAATTAGAATCTAACGGGAGGACTGCTAGGGTGGTTCGTGCTGTTGCAATGACCGCTGTGTATGGATGGCTCAGTGGTTAGCCTGGTTTCGGCAGTAAGGGGGCGAACACGCCTTTTTTGCACGTCGCCTGTTGTGCTGCTCGCGAGTGAGTGCACGTTTGTTTACTTCTGTGTAGCGGGTTGTTTTAGAGTTTGAGTTCACCGCCTATCATGGCGTTTTGCTATCGCTAAGCCACGATTGAATTAACGTTTACTTTCGATCATCAACGAACAAAAGCGTATGAAGTTGACGTTTCATACGGGACGAGATGCGTCTCCCGCAGAAAGATATCCTCAGAATTAATTTTTCGATCCGTAGTACCAGTGTGTCCATAAAGTTGGCGAATGATGAGCTGTGCTCCTAATTAGTGCCACACCATGCTAACGATCTGAAGTTTCGATACTCAGACAGCCATATAAGAGTTCTCGTGGTTAATCGCGCTGAATTTTGCCTCCGAACGCTGAGGGTTATCGAACTGCCTTTCGAGATGGCGTCATAAGTTGTCGTGGCCGTCATCAAACCTCATGGCAACGTCATCAGTTACGCTGCTGGAACCTGGAAGATGTTCGAAACATACCATGCCCTCAAGGGTGTCCGGCAGATAAAAATTGAAATGAGGAAGCACATGTCTTTCTACTCGGTAACTGAGTGCTGTAGAGATGTCGTCATGTACGATGACCAGCTGCGCACTTGTTCTTGTTGTGGGCAGGAAGGCCATGTTTGTTCTGAATGTCTCTGACGTAGACTGGTTCAGACGCCGATTGGGGCGTCGCTCTCCACTATGTTACTTCTACGTTATTAGTCCGTGGCGGAGTTACCTGCTGCGCCCACTCTGAAACATTTTACACCAGCGTCGGCTCGTTTCGCCAACGCGATGGACGTTTTGCCTGTCTCTCCTACAGTGCCGCCGGAAGCAGTACCAAAGGACGATGGTCGTCAGCTGATGCAAGCCGTCCATCCCGACCCCAGGCTTGCTGATCATGGAGCTCTACCGACCTCTGTTTTCTACCGTCTGGCCAAATGTTGGACGATAGCCGGCCGCTATATGAAGTGGAACAACGTGTTAGAAACCAACATTCCGCGAGAAAAAGAAAGAGACAACGCTGTACCCCTTGTGAAGACTGCCTCCATCGGATGTGTGCATAGGATTACGACTATCCTACTGATGATGTGTTGTTCTCTGACGCCCTGGTACCTGACGACGCGACGTCTTTTCCTGCCTCCGTTTCCAGTCAGCACCCACCAATGGACACCGACCTTCCCCTGTATGTGTCTGATGCGGTTGCCTTCATTTCTATGTTTGAGGCTACCTGTAGGAGCATCTCTGATAATGTTCCACTGAACTGGCGCAGTGAGATGTCTGTCTCCTGACACGATGCTTAGGATGGGCGTTCTGGAGGTGAACAGGTGATCGTCTGGTGTTTATGTACTTCACTAGTTACCCCTCTTGTTGTGGGAGGCTCCCTCCCCATAACCGTAATGTGACTGCATGGGGGGCCTAACAGGCCGCTTCCTGTGTTCCCCCGTGTTTGAATCTCCTGTACTCCTGGTGATGGCAGCTTTTCTGACTTATCGCTTAGTTACAGTCAATGTGAATATCATTCCCATACGCCACAAAATGGCTTTACTCCATGACATACTGCATGCTGCAAACGTTGACGTTACCGTCCGTCATGAGGTGCAAGTTACAACCCTTTGTGGGCCCCATAGCCATCAAATGTCTCCCACGCTTTCCTACTGGTAATGGGGTGGCCATCCTCCTACGTGACGGTATCCACGCTGAAACAGTTGCGTATCTCTCTAATGCCAGAGGTATGGCTCTTACGTTTAGAGGCGTCAAGATCTTCAACATCTACGCATCATCTGATTCGGGTCGCTGCCGCGAACGTCCCACTTTCTTCTCCGAGATAGTCACACCTCTTTTCCTGGGTCGGCACGATGCAGTGGTCATGGGAGGCGTAGGAGGCACACAAAGACCAACTACGACGTCACTTTCCATACAAGACCCTAGCGACAATTCTCCAGCACCTCAGCCTTGTGGATTCTTGGGTGCACGTGCGTGGTGAGTATCTAGGGTTTACGCATTTCACTAGCCATTCTTCCAGCAGCCTCGATCGTATTTATATCTACCGCGATATTGTCAGTGGGATGCAGGCTGATGGTGTCTGTGTCATCAATCTCTTCCGCTAAAACGTACGACGCGGCTGTGTACCATGGAAACTGAACACTACCCACCTTACTTCACCAGACTGCCGGCAGCTCATCGAGACCACATGGACTACATTTCGTCAACGTCGTAATGCATATCAGTCTGCCCTGTCATGGTGGGTGCGCTGCACAGAGCCTGCCCTCCGCAAGGCCTTGATCGTTTACGGAAGCGAGGTCGAGCCATGGTGGCGACGAACACAGGATTCCTTCACCGAAGAGCAAAAGAAGTTGTTACACCTGCCTAATACCGCGTAGGGTCCCCGCGTACACGCAGAAGTGCACAACACGACGTGGAACGGACTCAAATAATGTCATAAGTAGTGCTCGAGGGAACTGACACCGTGATTATTGCAGGGCTGTCCGTAATTCCGTAAGAGAACGAGGGAGTGGAGATCTCTTCTGAACAGCACGTTGCAAGGTATCCCAAATATGCTCAATAATGTTCACTTATGGGGAGTTAGGTGGGCAGTGGAAGTGTTTAAACTCAGAAGAGTGTTCCTGGAGCCACTCTGTAGGAAATCCCGACGTGTGGGATGTCGCATTGTCCTGTTAGAATTGCCCAAGTTCTTCGGAATGCACAACTGACATGAATGGATGCAAGTAATCAGACACGATGCTTACGCACATGTCCCTTGTCACATTCGTATCTAGACGTATCAGGGGTTCCTCATAGTTCCAGCTGCACACGCCCCACACCATTACAGAGCCTCCACCATCTTGAACATTCCACTGCTGACATCCAGGATCCATGGATTCATGAAGTTGTCTCCATACCCGAACACGTCCATCCTCTCGATAGAATCTGAAACGAGACTCGTCCGACCAGGCAACATGATTCCAGTCATCAATAGTCCCATGTCGGTGTTGACGGGCCCAGGCGAGGCGTAAAGCTTTATGTCGTGCAGTCGTCAGGGGTACATGCGTGGGCCTTCGGCTCCGAAAGCACATATTGATGATGTTTCGTTGAATGGTTCGCACGTTAACACTTGTTGATGACCCAGCATTGAAATGTGCAACAGTTTGGGGATGGGTTGAACTTCTGTCACGTTGAATGATTCTCTTCAGTCGTCGTTGGTCCTGTTCTTTCAAGATATTTTTCGGCCGCAGCGATATCGGAGATTTGATATGTTACCGAATTCCTGATAATCAAGGTACACTCATGAAATGATGGCACAGGCAAATCCCCACTTCATCGCTACCTCAGAGATGCTGTGTCCCATCACTCGTGCGCCGACTATAACACCATGTTCAATTTCACTTAAATCTAGATAACCTGCCATTCTAGCAGCAGTAACCGATCTAACAACTACGCTAGACATTTGTGTTGTCTTATATAAGCGTTGCCGACCTCAGCGCCGTATTTTGGCTGTTTAGGTATCTGTGTATTTGAATATGCATACCTATACCAGTTTCTTTGGAGCTTCAGCGTATTTCACCATTCTCCCTGAAATTACTATAATTCCGTATTCACCAGAGCTCCAGGCGATAATCAATTGTGCCAAGGCACAGCTCACATTCTTCTCCCGCCGTTATCTTGAAGGAGGTATATTCCAGTCAAGCACACACGATGCATTAGCACAGGAGCGTTCATCTATGTAGCATATTATAGCGGAACGTCGCCACTGTCGGAGGACTTTGTTTAATGTTCTTACGGGTGATGATGGGAGCCGCTTCGATACCAAATGCGGTATAGGGCCTGCCCTCCATGCCTATTATCTTATGCTGTACTGTGAACGTCTGTCCCCGGTAGCTGAGTGGGGCCGGCACGGTAGCTCAGCGTGTTCGGTCAGAGAGCTGATTGGCCTCTGTAATAAAAAACTGAGTGAAACGATGAACAACGAACTTGACGGATGTCATGTGACGTCCGCAACGACCAAACACAACGATCAACAACCCACAAAACGAAAAAAAAAGTGGTCAGAGCGACAGAATGTCAATCCTAAGGGCTCGGGTTCGATTTCCGGCTGGGTCGGAGATTTTCTCCGCTCAGATACTGGTTGTTGTGTTGTCATAATCATCATCATTTCATCGCCATTGACGCGCGAGTCGCTGAAGTGGCGTCAAATCGAAAGACTGGCACCCAGCGAAAGGTCTAGCCGACGGAAGGCGCTAGTCACACGACATTATTATTATGTACTATGAACAAAGTCATCACACTGACAACATTAGAGCAGTCTCCAGACTCTCCTTTGGATCGGTTCCTGGGGATGCAACGATGGATCGGCTTGCCGACATCATGGATGATGCTATCCAGGTGGGTTATACGAACAAGTCACCTGGTCCTGACGACGTCCCACTGGAGTTTTATCGGACATTTCGTCCTCTATTGGCGCCATTATGGACATAACTTTATCGGGATGTTACGTCACCTCTCGTGGAGATCCCAGACGGTTTCCTCGTTGGTGTCCTCATTCCCATCCTCAAGCCTGGGTGTGCCTCATGGATATGCGAGTGCCGCCCTTTGACGTTGCTCACAAATGTCAAAAATACCTTTATCCAGCTGTTGGCTGCATGGCTTAAACGGACGGCCTGGTAGGTGGTTTCCTCTGATTACATTTTTTTGGGAGATCTGGACTTCAGCCAGGCGTTCGATCGTGTCGATCACAAGTACATGGATGGAGTGCTCCGCAATATGGGAAATCGTGATATCACCATCGACGCCGTAATACGCCTCATTTTTGGAGCTACGTCCCATTTCCTCTACAGTGGCCGTCTCACTCTTCCCTTCTTGGTCTGCCGTTCGGTGCGTCAAGGCTGCCCACTCTCTACCCCGTTGTGTGCTTTGGCCTTGGAAGCATTGCTCTGCGGACTCCGTCAACTCCTGTCTGGGATGTCTCTCAGTGGCTATGTATTCAGCTGCAGTGCTTATGTGGACGATCTCGTCATCGTTCTTCATAGCAATGCTGAGGTCAGAGAGTCATTGGCATGGGTCACCACCTAAAACAAAACTTCTGGTAGCCGCCATAACGTCCGAAAATCTACAGCGATGGCTGTAAGATATATATTTGGCGTCACATATCCCCCACGTGGCGCAGACACTTCCTAATCCGCCGTCCATGGTCCGCCGCATGTTGGGTTCAAATTTTTGCCACGGGTTGATGTTTAAGATAAAGTACGAGACACTCACTCTGCCGTGGCACAGGGGTTGTTTAGGGCTGTATCATGAACCTGATAGTGCGATAGCACTTTTCGTCAGGTCTCAATTGGCGCATGGCGCTGTGGCGCCGTTGCCCTACGTGTCTTACCAGGCTATGGCTGGAGGCACTTCCACAACACACTCTCTCAGCAAGTACCCAGCATTTGGACGTACCGAAGCGCTTCTTTTACTTCCGCCACCTTTTTCTCGAACTGAGCCACGTCCGTACTGCGATACCGCCAACTCGCTTGACATCAAGGAAGGCGATCTATGACTTTCTTCAGCCTCACAGTTCACCGAACGGATTCCAACTCCGTTCACATTCGAACCCAGCATTCACAGTCACTATCAATATTAAAAACTGTGTAGATCTACATTACACAGTTACAGGAAGTTATAGACTGAACTAAAGAAGTGCATTGACTGTGCTATTTAGACCGAACTACAGAAGCACACAGACTATGCTAAGCATGTTTGCTTCAACGTGTCCTTGAACGTGAGTTTGTTTTAAGGTGTCAACTGACAACTGTTATTTTGTTTTTAAACGATGATTATTCTATAGTCATCACACTTCAAACAATAGGGACTGGGTTCAACAACAGCATACTTTTGTTTCATTTTTATAACCTCTGCACTTGGGGTAAGACCGGATAGGTGAAGTGAGGCAAGACCGAGATTGTCAGTTAAAAGGAAAGAAACAAATGCATGCATGAAAACGATACCAAGGAAGAGAAAGTTGTTTCCTGGAGACTCAGAAAAGCAGATAAAGACGTCATCAAACCGAATCAGCCCAAAATGGACCCTTGTGAAGAACCAATGTAGAAAGGAGTGTCATCAAAAATTTCTCAGCCTTTCAACAATTATGCTACGAATGAAAATGAGAAAAACAACTGAGACCTCAACTGCTTGTGTTATGACAACGCACATTGACGGAAAAGAAATCGCAGCACCAAGAAGGAGTTG
Organism: Schistocerca cancellata; assembly: GCF_023864275.1. Classification (NCBI taxonomy): domain Eukaryota; kingdom Metazoa; phylum Arthropoda; class Insecta; order Orthoptera; family Acrididae; genus Schistocerca; species Schistocerca cancellata. The sequence continues at coordinate 456,593,901 of NC_064629.1, forward strand.
TACAACATACAGGAATGATGGTAAGCATATTCGTACATCTGAAATATGAAGTCCATCCCAATTTCGCGCCAGTCGCATAAGAGTGGCGTTAGTACCACCACTATAAGGATACCAATCAGGTTAGCTTTAAACACACACTGTGAGAGTTGGCAATACTCTCTTAGGATTTAATGGTTGGCTAGAGCGCGCATACACAAGTTCAGGAATCTAAGATATTGTTGTCGCGCTTCGCAGCGCCCGGATTAAGTAGTAGCAATTTGGAGGCCAGAGTAGGAGCCCGCCTGCTGTGGTGCGCACGTGTGTTGGGCGAGGGGGTCGTCGCCGAGCGGCCGTGCTGCCGTACTGCCGTGTCCGCCAGCAGGATTTGGTATTTAGTTGATATTTTTTTTATAATTTGCAGCGCGCTTGTTAATTTAAAGAAAAGGGTTTGTGTATGTGCGTAGCAGTAGACGGTAATTTTGATAATGATAGTAGTTGAATTCTTAAGGGAAATCATTGTTAGATTAAGTATTGATTATTGTCATTGATTTCTTTTGTAATTGTCAGGGAATCGTTTCACTATGTATTTAATTGAGAAGTATTTCAGTCTGTCTCAAGAGTTTGATTAATTTGCAATATTGCTTTAATGCCACTGGAGGCAGATTTACATACGAAGCGCTTGTTCAAAGAGCTTCTATCGTTTTGAATTGAATGAGAAAGAATCGCTTTCAGAATATAGTTTTGGAAAAAAAAATAATTATGTGTTTGGGTTATCATTTATCGAGTTTAGATTTGACCAAACCCTTTCTCTTTAATTATATGTAGTTGTAGTAAGCAGCAGCCGCCGCAGCAACAGCAGGAGCCGCCATACAGAACATGCATTGCACTTAGCATGAATAATAGTTTCTTATGTTTTTGTTAAACAATGGAACGCAGCCGATCAAGCAGTGGCAGCAGTAAGACCAAGAAAGTTATTTGTTGCGCACAAGACCAATAAAATAAAATAGAGGTTAGGCGATCTCTGTAATAGTAAAGTTAACAAGAGTACAAGCACGAGACTTTCAGTAGAATACACGAGATAAGAAGATAGAGCTCGCGACTTTCAACTGTAACGGTCGTGAACGTTAGCTACATTTGAGATTGGAGGTGGTGAGATGGCGCCAGTCAAGAATGCCTTTAAGGCGACAAAGACACCATTATCAACTCCTCACTGAGCTTCAGCTAGGTCGTGTGATAGGGCTATAAGAAGCTCGATGTTTGTTCTGCAATACTGCAGAAAGATCTGGGTCGTGGAACGTACGGTCCCGGGGAGTCTGGGCTCCGGACGGCCACGTGGCACTACCGAGAGGGAAGACCATCGTATACTGCGTGTTGCTCTGGCGCATCGTACTGCATCTGCAGTAGCAACCTGAGCCGCAGTTGGCACCACAGTGACACAAAGAACCGTACCAAATCTTTACTTCAACGACAGCTCCGAGCCAGACGCCCTGTAGCCTGCATTCCACTTAACCCAGACTGCCACCATTTGTGGCTTCAGTGGATCAAGGGAGAGCTTACTGGAGGGCAGGGTGGAAGTCTAGTGTATTTTCTGATGAACTCTGGTTCATCCTCGTAGCCAGTGAAGGCTGTGTGTTGATTAGGGGTAGGACAGTTTAGGTCTCCGCAATCAACCTGTCTTGATGCTAGACACCCTGGACCTTGATCTAAAGTTATGGCCTGGGGTGCGATTTCGTATGGCAGGAGGAACACTATCGTGGCCATGGCACGCACCGTTACTGCAAATTTATACGTGAATCTGATGATTCGACCTTTTAGGCCGCCATTCGTGGAAAGCATTCCAGAGGGTATTTTCCAACAGGATAACGCTCGTCCACGTACAGCTGTTGTAACCCAATAAGCTCTATAGAGTGTCGACGTGTTGCCTTGGTCTGCTAGATCACCAAATATGTATCCAATCGAGCACATATATTACATCATCGGACAACAACTTCATCGTCATCCACAAACACCTTTAATCGCCCCTATACTGGCTGACCAAGGGAATTTTATCCCACAAACTGACATCCGGCACCTGTACAGCACAATGCAGGTGCTTTTGCATGCTCGCATTCAATAATCTCGCGGTTATTAATGTACCATCATTCTACATTTGCAATGGCTTATCACGCGCTTATATTAACCTGTGATCTTGCAATTTTAAATCACTTAAATACGTTACCTATACAGATGTGCTCTAGAAATTAGTTATTTGTTCGTGTTGTAATTTTCTTCTGGCAGTATATTTTCAAACTCACAAGAAGTAGAAGATTATATTCAACGTGGAAAATGTCTTTGCTTGTCCACTAAATCTGCAGTGGAGCAGGTGATAAGGACTGTTACTTTACATGTGAATTTTGTAACTAATATTGTTAATTAAATTATATTTCCCTAAACGTTTCTGCTGATTTTGCACTGAAAATCTTATTTCTCCGTATTCCCTTATACTTATCATATGTACATACATACATACATCAAACCTTGTTCGATAGGTCATGAATACGACATTTCGTAATCGTGTGGAACGTGTCACTTTAACATAAGTTTTCTTTACACAAAATGACTATTTTTTTATTTTTATTTTTTAAAGTTTTTTTCCAGTTACTTCTTCATATCTAAATATTCATCTGTTGAGTAAACCGAGTTGTCATTCAGAAATTCTTTTAATTTGCTTTTAAATCTATCTGTCAGACTTCTGATACTATTTTTCAAACTACCAAAGATATTTGTGGCAGCAAATTCCATTGCTTTCTATGCCAAAGTGAGATTTAATCCAGAATAGTGAAGGTCATCCTTTTTTTCTAATATTGTAGCCATGCACTTCGCTATTATTTTTGAATTGGGATGGGTTATTAATAACAAATTTCGTAAGTGTATATATATATATATATATATATATATATATATATATATATATATATATATATATATATATATATATTGCGAAGGTACTGTAAAACTTGTGCCGGATCGATATTGGAAACCGGGTCTCCTGATTATTAGGCAGATGTGCTGACTACGACTTGCTCTTACCCCGCTAGTGTGGTAAGACTGGGTGATTCGACTTAGAAAACTTCTCATTAAAAAGGTGCTTAAGATGTTACTTGTCGGGAATAGTATACTGTACGCAGTTAAACAATGATCACTTTTACGAAATCTGACCATCTCTAGATTAAATAGTTTACCTTAAAAGGGCCTTGGAGTATTAGCCACCCGATCTTACCCCCTTTGACCTAGTGAATGCAGCCTTGAGGGTGAAGAATAAAGTGTGTATTACTGTTGCCAACTGCAAGTGCCGTGAGTGAATGGAACAAGTTCGTTTCCAAACATTACAGACAATAAAGACCACGAAATTCCCTCTGTTTTTAGATATTTTCAGCGCAGTGTAAATTAAGAAACACGTTGGGGTTGGAGTTCATGTGGAATGTAGCAACTCTGTACGTATCCACCGGAGACCAAGGGTTTCTTACATCAAAGTATTCCGACAATATCTCTGTGTATTCGACGCCTATGGATTTGCGTTCACACTGTAGAGGAGGCAGAAGACATTGTAAGTGGACGTCGGAAATAAACATTTGGTAATACATCAGCATAGCGGTTCAAGTGGGGTAGTGATAGTCAAAATGTTACTTTAAGCAAGTGAAGGTCACTTAGCCTCTCCTCTTCATTTCCTTCTCTCACCTCCAAGTTGGTGAACCCCGGGAACCTGAACAATCCTGTCGAAGATAGGGTACCTAACCTCGGTATGAAATAGGTCAGGGCAGACGAGAGCCGGAGAAATGGTCCTCGGAAGAATAGGGGTCGGGCGAGGAGGTGACAACCCATACCCGAAAAAAAGACTTATTACAGAAGCTCAATGAAATACAGACAGACGACCCTAAGGCAAACATATGGCAAAGTAACAAGGAATATGATAACTGAATCGTGGAATGTACAGACGTTGTATAGGATTGGAGCCCTTGGAAGCGTGATTAAAACAGTGAAAACATACAAGACGGATATCATGGTATTGCAAGAGATAAGCCGGACTGGACAAGGTACTTCCAGAAACAGCAGTATTCTATGTGCTACAGCGGCGACAATAGTGAACACCTATTCGCTATAGGATTTATAGTTAACCAAAGCACTGAACATCTAGTGATAGGATTTAAAGCAATAACTTCAAGGATATTTTACATTGGAACAAAGGGAAATTATTCAAATATAGTCCCCTAAATGCACATGACCCTGCTGAGTAGAACACAGCAGAAGAGAAGACGGAGATCTTCTATGAGGAATTGGAGCAATCTTATCGACAGTGTCCCAAAAATTACATAAAAATGGTGGTAGGAGATACGAATGCTAAGGTAGATCAGGAGAGGGTCTCCTCCCTTACCGTTGGTAAATACAGCCTCCAAGAAGAGATTAATAACAATAGACTTGGTCTGATAAATTGTGCAGCATCACTTAACATGGCAGTTGGTAGCTCATGGTTCCAGCGAAAGAATATCCATAAAATGACCTTGGTGTCACCAGACAACAATAACAGGAACCGAATTGATCATATATTAATAGACACCAGACATGGCCCTGATGTACTAGGCTGCCGTAGTTTCAGAGATTCTAATGTGGACCCTGATCATTACCTCCTCACAGCAAAAATTAGAGTGAGACTTTCAAATGCAAATCAGGTTAAAGGAGAAATACAAAATAAGTACAGTACCTCAGAACTTAGAGACCCAAGGAAGTTAGAACATCTAGATATTAATTTGTAAAATCGACTGACCGGAATCCTGCATAACTATATTCATAACATAAATGAGCAGTGGAATAAAATCAGAAACGAAATACAGGCTTCTGCAAAGGAAGTGCAAGGTACGGAAGAACAGACCAAAGGGAATTAATGGAATGACGAAGCTTGTGAGAAGGCATGAAGAACAAAGGATGAAGCATATAAAAAGATGCAGGCCAGAAGAACAAGAATGCTTGCGGATGGCTGTAAAGAAAACTGGCGTTCTGAAAGCAAGGAAGAGAAGCTTTTTCGAAAGACATATGCAGGACACTGAATCACTGAATAACACTAACGAAAGAAGGAAATTCTACAGAAAGGACAATAACCTTAGAAAGGAATTTCAACCAAAAGCAACACAGCATACACGAAAAATGGGGAAATAATAGCATCACAGGAATGAGTGTTACATAGTTGGGCAGAGTACAGGAATTATAATACACAGAGAATGCTCAAAGGATGAGAACTAACTGAAAACCAACAAGTAGAAGAAGAGGAAATTGGGCTGCCCTCGATGGAAGAGGTTCCGGTAGTAATAAAGAAACTAGCAAACAATACGTCACCTAACAATGACAACCAGCTGAGCTCATTAAGTTTGATAGAGATGCATGCACGACCTGATCTCAGATATGTGGACGCAAAAAGCCATCCCAGATGACTGGAATATTAGTGTGCTATTTGTAAGAAATAGGACGTTCTGGAATGTACAAACTACAGGGGAATTACATTATTGAACATCGCATATAGATAATTTTCCTCCGTGCTCTGTACCCGTGTAAGATGTTTTGCAGAAAAAGCATTTGGGCGATATCGGGCAGGCGTTAGATCTGGTAAATCAACTATTGACCGAATATCCACCCTTACGCAGAAATTGAAAAAAGCAAGGGAATACAATATAGGAACATATTTTATATTTGTTGATTTTGAAGATGCATATGACACCATAAAAAGAAATACTCATACTGAAGCCATGACTTAACTGGGCATACCATATTATTTAAGGCGCCTCAAAAGCTTGAAAATGGAAAAATATGTAAGGTGCTGATACAAGGAGAGTTAACACCAAATTTTAAAAATAACTGTGGATCGAGGCAAGGGGATGGACTCTGATGTATACTTTCTAGCATAGCACTAGAGAAGGTAACGAGGACAGATCAAATCGACACAACAGGGACAATATACAATAGAATGGTGCAGCTTCTGGCTTATGCAAATGAAGTGGATATTATGCAAGAACAGAACGAGCTGCTAAAGGCCCATATAGGGCAATGGTGATAGCAGCAATAGACGGACATGGACATCAATAAAACCAACTACATGAGAATAATACGACCAAAACTAAGTACACTGTTAGAAACTGACCAGGCGCAGATTGAGTCTGTTACTGAATTTGTCTATTTGGGAATAGTGGTAACATCACAGAATGACGTTAATATGGAAATAAAGTGGCGCATCAACCTAGCTAATAAATGCTATTCTCAACTTGCCCGACAAGCTAAGTCCAGAAATTTATCCAGAAGAACAAAGTGTCAGCTGCATAAAATCTTAATCCGTCCAGTATTAATATATCGCTCAGAAACCTGCACACTGACACAACGGTGTCTGAGCTAATAAGATATTTTGAGCTGCTGAAAGCTTTACTGTGTCCAGTATTAAAGCATGGCTCAGAAACCCGGACACTAAGACAACTGTGTGAAGAGATAATTGGACATTTTTCAACGAAAGGTGTCACGCAAAATCTATGAGCAACTAATGAATTTGGAGCAGGACGCAGACGATATAATTTTGAACTTTACAGATCATACAAAGATCTTGAAATCATATAGTTCATTAAAACAAACCGCCCGAATTGGTTCAGCCATATTTTTAGCATGAAACATTAGAACCCAACACAAATAGCGCTGCCGGAAAACTCGGTGGGACGAAGGAGCAGGGGAAGACGAAGACTTCGATTCCTGGATGACACAGTAGAAGATATAAAAATTATTGGTTTCAGAGGATGTAGACGCAAGACGCTGGCCAGGGACGAATATAATGATGTCCTAGAAGGCCCATCAAGGGCTGTAGAGCCAGGAAGAAGAAGAAGAAGGAGAATGTTAGCATAATAATAGTTTCCAAGTAGCAGTTGACAATTAGCATAATAATAGTTTCCAAGTAGCAGTTGACAAGGTGTAGTCTTACACAGCGTAAGATTTCACAGCTCGCCTGTGCTAGCGGGCTTCAAGAACGTTTATAACGGAGCAGTCGAGTCATTATTTTCTCTTCTTAAGCTCATTTCAGGAGCTGCGTTGCTTTGCAGACGATATGTCACTGCCAGTGTTCAGAGGCATTACGACGATGACATATCGACTGAGCTGTAGGCGGCAAACGAGCAGTGTCGGAGTTCCAGCCGCCTGCACGTAATTATGATGGGCGGCGGGCCCGAATTCCGGCGCCTGCGATTTACAGCCCATTCATCCGAATGCGTAATTAACGCGCCGCTAATTCCGGCGACGCAGCGGATGCAGATGTGTGTCATTTTTGTCTCCCGCTCGCATTTGCACGCCAATTGCATCCGTGTGCCACTGGCCGTATCGATGCATTCCGCGTCGACTGACGACTTCGAGCTGAAACTGATGGCCAATGCGGCATTTGAAGCTTCTGCACTGGGTGGCAGTCGAATGAAGGCTTTTGAATACATTGGCACGACTTTATTCGGCTCAGTTTCTGTGGAATCCCCATTTCATCCTCATTTCTTCTGTTGCGACGTCCGTAACTCTACTAAGGAAACACAGTAGATGCACTGTTGCAGGAGCGCAACTTCATGTATTGTTAAGAGCTGAAGAACATTGACGTTGTCCACTAAGATGATGTGAGATCTCTTGGTAATAATCCAGTGATATATTTTGTTTATCTAATTCTATTGTATTTCAATAAGAGTACTCAGTAGTATATTTTACATGGTGTTTCAGAACGACGTTTTAAAATTTTGAAAGCAGGTTCCTTAGACCAAAGCAAGAGAAAAGTCAATGAAATATGGCCCCTAAAACGCATGTCTCAAGAGCTATGAGCACTGGTTCATTATGAAATACATCTCTTGTCTTGCAAGCTCTGTACTTGCCATGCTGGAAATTATTAAAAGAAAGGCGCTTTGCGTTGCGACGGAATCTTCTCACGAAATTCGAATCACCAACTTTCTCCTCCGAATGCCAAAATATTTTGTTGACACCGACCTACATAGTGTGGAACGATCACCACGATAAAATAATGGAAATGAGAGCTCGTACGGAAAGATATAAGTGTTCATTCTTTCTGCCCGCTATACGAGATTGGAATAATAGAGAAATGTGAAGGTGGTTCGATGAACCCTCTGCCAGGCACTTAAATGTGATTTACAGAGTATCCATGTAGATGTAGATGTAAATGTGTTGGGAGGAGGTAGTCCGACCAAAACAAGAAAGAAGTGCCTAGTTAGCGTGGGCTCTGAAGTGCACTTGTTCATCTTCGCTACTGTGAAACACATTTCTTCTACTGAACAAGTACTCACAGCTTTTGAGATATGTATGTTAGGGCCAATATTTATTGAACTTTTTTTTCATGTTTTGGTGTAAGGGATCTGTCAGCAAATTTTAAAAAGGTCATTCTCAAACACTTTGATATCCTTTGCATTTTACAAGGCAATATTAAATCATCTAAATGAATAACTTTCTTCATTTATTTTGTCCTAATACTAACTAAGAAAAATGAACTTTACGTCTGCATCCTACATGTAAACATAAACAGATAATCTTTGTCTTTAGACGGCGCTAAGCGAAACGAGAATTGTTATTAACATCAAAGAATAGTTTCATTTTGCCAGCGTTATTTCAGATTTTCAGAATGACCCTTGACAGGTACCACTCATTAACCCAGTTTTTTCCTATGGTGAGTTCACTGAATGCGCAGTAGCGTTACCTACAATTTGCATACTGTGAGCCGGCCGCGGTGGCCGTGCGGTTCTAGGCACTTCAGTCCGGAACCGCGTGATTGCTGCGGTCGCAGGTTCGAATCCTACCTCGGGCATGGATGTGTGTGATTTCCTTAGGTTAGTTAGGTTTATGTAGTTCTAAGTCCTAGGGGACTGATGACCTCAGATGTTGAGTTCCATAGTGCTCAGAGCCATTTTTTTGCATACTGTGGTCGAGTAGTATTCGGCCACTCTGCTTAGCAATTTCCTTTTCGTCTAGAAAACTTCTGCAGAGAATTCTTCCTCATGTATATTATTATCAGTTTTTGTTGATGAAACCTAAATGAAGATATAAGAATGGAAAGTTAAGTAAAAGTCTTTCATAGCACTACTGAAGATGTTCCACTAGAGACCTACACTTTTCTGTTTACTTATGAGAATATTTTTGAGATGGTCATCCTTGTATATCTCGACATTTCGAATACAGATATCAAAATTCTTGAGGGTATATTCGTTCTGTCGTTTCAAGTACAAAAATGCGTGATTTTTTTCACCAGACGCATTCCGATTTATTGAGGTAAAGCATGATCAGTGGTCTGTTATTAAGCTATTTACGTTTTGATTTGCTTTTAGATCGAAGAATAGTTCGTTCAGAACAAATTGTTTTTCGGTTGATTTCTCGCTGACATCGGGAAATACCGTCTGCTAGCGCATCGTTGTTTTTCTGCGTTAGACACTGATAATTTTGTTCTAACTTTAATTTTTTTCTACAGAACTATAAAAGTTCGCTGTGAAAAACATAATAAATGCATAGCGCTGCAGAAAAACTAAAAATTTGACCAAAGTTATCAGTGTCTAACACAGAAAAACAACCATGTGCTAGCAGACAGCTTTTCCCTATGTAAGCGAGAAATCAACCAAAACTCACCGTAAGTACAAATCAACTTATTCTAAAAGAAGTGTTCTTAGACCTAAAAGCAAATAAAAATGTACATAAACTTAATTACAGACCACTGATGATGCTTTACCTTAACCTCTGGTGGAAAAAACCACGCATTTTTGTAACTGCAACGACAGAATAAAAATAACCTTAGGGATTATAAAGCAACTACGGACACCTTGGCCACACAAATAAATAATTTAGGTATGAAAATGCTTTTCCATTTTTCTGAGAAGGACTACATTTCTTTTTTATTATTATTTATTTGACCTCATTTAATCAACTATTAATACAAACGGTAAAAACAAAGAATTTCCATTAAGACAACATATTTAAACATTTACAAGAGAGTAATTTGAGCTACAATAACAGCCAGAACTTTAATAACATTCGGTTACACACATTAAAATGACACAGCCACATTTTAATTTTCATACTAAAATACATCCAAAAATAATATCGTACATTTATGGACTATCGCTCCATAGGATAGAGTTGATGGAAGTTGGTTGAGCAACATCGATCTTCATCAGTTTATGTAAAAAGGAATTGTAAATTCAGTTCTTGTTACCATGCAGAATGCTCTCTTCCGAACAAGGCGGTAAAAGTTCGCGTAAAGCGTTCAAATATTAATAATAATCATACTCGAGTAGTCTCCTAAGCGAGTCCATCATCTTGTTCATTCGCTTCGATCGCAGATGGTGCTTTAATCCAAACGAGCGCGATGATTTATCTACAGTTAATACGTTCGTCTAAGATTTGCAGTTAATCAAAATAAATGTAATTACGGGACTGGCAACAAGAAAAGCTATGTATCAGGCTATTCTTCTTGTGGACATTAAGTCATTCAGTTGTAGGATCAATCTTTTCTCTCTTTTCTTTTTTCAAAAAAGAAAAAGAAATTACAGCACAACACCTGACAGAAATTACTTCATAAGAGTACTTCAGAAACAGCTTTTAAAAGTATGTGGTTGTACTTTCAGAGTTTAGTCGGTATTTCGAAGTAAACTACATAGGCTCGAGCATATAATCTTCGCCGCAAAGTTAATGCACGGAAGGAGGCGCAAATGCTTATTCTATGCACAACTCGGAGCACATTATTAGAAGAATGCTTGCCAGTTGAGACAATGGCTACCCGCTGCTGCCTTTTAATGAGGAAGTTTGCAGCACGCCCGGGACTCCGGCCCTGGCTTGCCCGTAACGACCAACACGACGTCGAACTCGAGAGAAGCACCACAAAATCCTATTAGGCGGCATACCCAAGTGAGGCTCATTATTAGCAGCCATTTATGGATTGAATAACGTCAACAAAGTTAGTAATTGCTATCCATACCCTACGTTACGGCCACGGTCCCCTCCGCACCTCGCACTCTGTTTTCACGAGAGTGTATGGGCAACGCTTAGTTTAGTATAACACGACCGTCTGCGGCACTTCAGATACTATTTTCAGCTCTTCACTTAAAGGTTCGTTTTGAACTCAGATTTGGACAAAGATAGATAAGAAATACAATTAGCATAAATATACGTAGAGAAACGAGATCAGTGTTGCAAACAATGGAAGATACAGGTCTCGTCGACAGCGCAAACGTAGAAGACGTGGTACTCACACAAATTGCGGATATTTGTGATGAAATCATCCGAGAATTAAAATAAAAAACAAGCATCCAAATAAAACTACACAATGAAACTACAGGTACTTAAATTCCCATGGCGGACAAAGATTTGGACTACAGTCTTACCGAACTCAGTCTCGGCTTCAGTCACTTCTGTTTCTTCCACACGATCAATGGTAGGATTATAGAGGCCTTAGCTTCAGCTAACATTCAGTATAAAGTAGATCCACGAAAAGTTTGGAAATCAGGACAGACATTGAAGATTACATTACATCGTGCTTCTTCTACGACTCAAATACTGAAATCTGTAGATATCGGCAAGGGTGAACAAAATAGTGCGTTTTTAGTCTTGTTGAGACACCAAGTAAATTATAATAAGAAACTTCATGAAGAACATGACGGAAATTAGTTTCCGGATATGATCACGAAGTGTGCAGTAGACTAGAGTTTTGAATGTTTGCTGTCGCTTCATAGTAGCAAAGTTTATTGATACTAGGTTTTCCGTTTATGACCGTCCCTTGGACCCGACAAAGTTGTCTTGATTGTCTGCTGTATGCGTCAGTCATCCTTTATTCATAAAGTATCGTCAGCGTTAATTTTTTCGAACTATTTTCTACTTCTATTCCACAGTTAAAGTGTTTCTTTCTTCGTAGCTCGAAGTGTGACAAGTCTAAGATTCGCATGTACGCACAGACTGTACTCCCATACAACGAAGATATTCACGAGCCGCGCGGTTTGAGGTGCCATGTCACGGACTGCGTGGCCCCTCCCGCCGGAGATTCGAGTCTTCCCTTCGGCATGGGTGTGTGTGTGTTGTCCTTAGCGGAAGTTAGCTTAAGTAGTGTGTAAGTCTAGGGACCGATGACCTCAGAGTTTGGTCCCTTAGGAATTCACACACACACATTTTTGATAATCATGACGAAGTAACGTGCGACTGTATCAGGACAGAACATTTCCAGGGAAATGGCTCGGACGTGGAGGTCCAGTTGCATGACCATCGCGTTCACCTGACCAGAATTCCCCGGATTTCTTCCTGTGGGAACACCTGAAAAAAAAGGTGCACTTTACACCGCCGACGAATTTGGATAAACTGGTAGCGCGTGTTCATGCTGCTCTTGTTACTGTGGATTGAGCTTTGCTGCGAATGGTCTAGAGCTGTATGATCCGGCGGATCGCACAATGTTTGGACGTGCAAGGTCGCTTTGAGCATCTGTAGGTCTGAGAACAACGTATTCTGTTGTGAAGGTCATGCGGTCTTAAATATGGACCTTATTATGGTTACTGGTTGCTAATGTCCTACATCTGAGCGCTCATATTACATGTAGTACAAAAGAGAAGTAGATGATCTGTTATTGCACTGTGGTATCATCTTGAGCATCTCGAAATGGATATTGTTTATGTAGTTATTCTGTCCTATGACAGATCATTTATTTAAACTATCTATTTCTTATTTGTCTAACCACATATTGGTTATGTTCAGCGTTACAAAATATTGTAAAATTTGTATCCATGTGTCCTAAGAAACGATGTATATTACAGTATGAAATTCCAGAATGAAATTAACAAATAAAATATAATCCGCATCCTCGCTTAAAATCGAATCCTTGCCATATTCCCACTCTTTAACGTCCTGTTTCTGCCGAATGTATTCGGCGGACGAAATTTTGTGATTGATAATGTTTTATCGCTTGCATATGAGGAGTCGCGCTGCGGAGCCCGAATCCGCGAATTTCGCTTATATATATAAGGGGTGAAACACTGGAAGGGCAATTGAGGTGGTAATGTAAGAGAGGCAAGAGAGACAATGGAAGAGAAGGGTCAATTGTAACAATGTTCCCCGGGAAAACGTACTTTCAATATCATTTTGCAATTCGATTTGTTCTTCTGAGGAGTTTACTTGACAGCAGAATTACCTGCCACAAATCCAAGAGAAATGTTCTGATTGTCTCCTGAAGCGAAAGGAGACAATCAGAACATTTCTCTTGGGTTTGTGGCAGGTAATTCTGCTGTCAAGTAAACTCCTCAGAAGAATAAATCGAATTGCAAAATTATATTGAAAGTACGTCTTTCCGGTGAAAATTGTTACAATTGACCCTAAACAATAAAATGAGTGAGGTACACCACATGAATATCAACAATATGCAAAGTTCGCTTACGCGATAAATCAGTCACATTTAAAGGTCGTCGAGTCAACTGAGTATCTCGGAGCTAAGATCACGAACAAATCAAATTGGAACCATCACATGGAAAATATTGTACGGAAGGAAACCCTAAGACAGTGTTTTGTTGGTAGAAAACTTAAAAGTTGCAAGAGGTCAATAAAAGTGACCGCCTAGAAGGCACTTGTATTGTTCGCACAAACAAAGTTGACACTCGGCAAGGAGGATGATGGGAGCGACTGTGAATGGGAAATGCCTTTACGGTCGTTCCCATCAGCCACCGCGCCGAGTGTCCACTTTGCGCGTGCAGTGTAGTACGTACACTTGGTGAGTAATCCTGCGCGATATGGGGTACCTACGAGGTAGGCCTGACGGAAGACATCCAAAGAGTTCAAAGAAGGGCATTTCGTTTTGTGTTATCACGTAACAAGGCACACTGTGTCACGGGTATGGTAAACGACTTACGGTGGAAATAATTGAAACGTACGCGTTTCACACTGCGGCTTTTTTCACTAAATTCCAATCGCCAACCATCTCTGCTCAATGCCACGATACTTTGTTTACCCATCATACATAGGAGACATGACTATTGTTATAAGAGACATCTGTGCTTTCACGGTAAGGTTTATATATTCACTATCTAAAAGCGCTGTTTGAGAGTGGAATGGTGGAGAAATAATGTGACATGGGTTCAAGCAACCCCTGCCAAGCACATCATGTAGATGTGGATGCAGAGTTCAAGGGAAGAGTAACAGGTTCAAATGGCTCTGAGCACTATGGGACTTAACATCTATGGTCATCAGTCCCCTAGAACTTAGAACGACTTAAACCTAACTAACCTAAGGAGATCACACACATCCATGCCCGAGGCAGGATTCGAACCTGCGACCGTAGCAGTCGCGCGGCTCCGGACTGAGCGCCTAGAGGAGTAACAGGAAGTAGGGGAAGGGGGCGGGGGGAATCTACACTGAGGCGGTAAAGAAACTGGTGTAGGCATGCGCATTCAAATACAGAGTTATGTAAACAGGCAGAAAATGACGCAGCGGTCGGCAATGCCCATATAAGACAACAAGTGTCTGGCACCGTTATCAGGTCGGTTACTGCTGCTACAATGGCAGGTTGTAAGGATTTAAGTGAGTTTGAACGTGTTGTTATAGTCGGCTCACGAGCGATGCGTCACAGCATATCAGAAGTGGCGATGAAGTAGGAACTTTCCCATACGACCATTTCACGAGTGTACCGTGAATATCAGGAATCCGGTAAAACATCAGATATCCGACATCGCTGCAGTGGGAAAAAGATACTGCAAGAACGGGACCAGCAACGACAGAAGAGAATATTTCAGCGTGTCAGAAGTGCACTCCTTCCGCAAGTTGCTGCAGATTTCAATGCTCGCGCCGACCGCTGTGATCGAGCGGGTCTAGGCGCTTCGGTCCGGGACCGTGTCAAAGCTCCGGTCGCAGGTTCGAATCCTGCCTCGGGCATGGATGTGTGTGATGTCCTTAGGTTGGTTAGGTTTAATTAGTTCTAATTTTTAGGGGACTGATGACCTCAGATGTTAAGTCCCACAGTGCTCAGAGCCATTTGAACCATTTTCAATGTTGGCACATCAACAAGGGTCAGCGTGCAAACCACTGAACAAAACATCAACGATATGGGATTTCGGAGCCGAAGCCCCACTTGAAGGCTGCGTGACACAAGGTTATACGCCTCGTCTGCGTCCGTCAACATCGACACTGAACTGTTAATGACCGGAAACTTGCTGCCTCGTCGGACGACCCTCGTTTCAAATTGTATCGAGTGGATGGACGTGTTCAGATATGGAGACAACCTCATGAATAATGGAACCTGCATGTCAACAGGGGAATTTTCAAGCTGGTGGAGGCCCTGTAATGGCGTGGGACGTGCGCTGTTGGAGTGATATTGGACCCCTGATACGTCTAGATATGACTGTGACAGGTCACACGTACGTCAGCATCGTGTCTCATCACCTGCATCCATTCATGCCAATTGTGGATTCCGACAGACGTGGGCAATTCCAGTAGGACAGTGTGATATCCAACACGTTCAGAACTGATACAGAGTGGCTCCAGGAACACTCTTCTGAGTTTAAACACTTCCACCGGCCACTCCTCATAAATGAACATTATTGAGCATATCTGGCCTGCCTGGAAACGTGCTGTTCAGAAGATATCTCCACCCCACCCCATCGTACTCTTACGGATTGTTTACAGCCCTGTAGGATTAGACGTGCGAATTCCCTCCAGTACTACTTCAGACATTAATCAAGTCCATTCCAAGTCGTGTTGCTGCACTTCTGCGTGCATACTGGGGCCTCACACGATAATATGGAAGTGTACCAATTTCTCTGGTCCTTCATTGTAAGAATAGATTCCGTGCAGAAGTGCAAAATAAAAGAGTGAAAAGATTGAAAAGTATTCCTTGCTCAGGTGTGTACCACAGTTTGTTTTATCTTAGGACGGAGGAAAAAGAATAATTGTTTTCAGAACGGATAATAGATTATTGGTAAGGGGATAAGAAAACATACGGTTTCATAGGTTTTGAGAGGGATAATAGAGGGCAGTACAGAAACCAGAAATTAAATGAGAATGTGTAGTTTCACTGGAAACCACTAGTTTTGTTTACAACATTCTGGAAGAGTGTAGTAGAAGGGCAATTGAGGTGGAAATGTAAGAGGGGCAAGATAGACAATGTAAGAGAAATTAACAATGAATCAATGTAAGACGAAATCGTTTGCATAATTTTTGGAGGATGGTGGATGTATTAATGGAAGGAGGGGAAGACAGAGATGTATCTGAAATAACACAAAGTAGTGCAACAACATTTTCTTGGAACTCTTCCATCTTGGGCCGTGTTTTTGATATATCTGATATTGTTGTAACAGAAAATTGTTTTAAAGCGTCCATTTAATGAGGAATGATATCTAAAGCCTTTTTGGAACTCTGTAAATATTTGGAGTCCGTAGGACTTGCGTTTGATATATAACCCTCTAAATTGTTTTGCTTATAGATTTCTCGAACCTTGATGGCACTTCTTAGTAATGAGGTGGAGAACCTCACACATTTTATTGTTCAGGGTCAACTGTCACGTTAAGCACCGTGAAGATACATTTTCAACATAATTTTGCGATTCGATTCGCTCTTCTGAGGAGTTTACTAAACAGCAGCATTACCTGCCACAAATCTAAGAAAATATTCTGATTGTCTGCTAAATACTATACACATATACATACATCACTTTATTTGCAGAATCACAATCATCACTTCCGTTTCACTAGCTAACGTCCAACCAGTTGCTGCGAACTGTGATATTTCAGACAGAAAATCACGAATCCAGTCATACAACTCTGACGTTAATCCATAGGAAAGCAATGTGGTAGGAATCCGCTTATGAGGAATGATATCTAAAGCCTTTTTGGAACTCTGTAAATAAGGAAGGAATTCTAGAGTCCCTGAACGCAGTACATCGTGCGAGTACACTGCCAGCTGTGTCCCACAAGAGTAATATTTCCCAAATCCATGCTGGTTTTGCGTCAATATGTAATATGTTTTGGGGTGTCTCATGACTCTGGAACAAAGCATTTGTTCACACGTCCCACTACAAGTTGACATCAGAGAAATGGATCTGTCATTCTTTGGATTAAGTTTATTTAGTTTCGTATGTATTTCGGGATCTGAGCCACTTTCCATTTTTCTCCGTCACGATAAATACTGGAATACCCGTCATGACGTCGTAGGAAAAGTAATCAAGTCGCAGCATTGTTGATGAGCAAGATACACTCCAAAATTGTTTGCTCACTCAAAAAATATATTGCCTGTAGGAACACAATCTAGGTTCTAAACATTTTAAATCAGGTACCTAAAACAGATTGTGTCACTTACAAAAATATATTATGAAAGTCAGAGAATAGGTGACCTAAATTTGACATTTTATTATCTAGAAAGATAAATAGATTGACAAAAATCCACATTATATTATTGTCCATATCCATAATCACAAAAATGGTTCAAATGGCTCTGAGCACTATGGGACTTAACTGCTGAGGTCATCAGTCCCCTAGAACTTAGAACTACTTAAACCTAACTAACCTAAGGACATCACACACATCCATGCCCGAGGCAGGATTCGAACCTGCGACCGTAGTGGTCGCGCGGTTCCAGACTGTAGCGCCGAGAACCGCTCGGCCACCGTGGCCGGCTCCATAATCACAGTCACAGTAAATAACTAACACTTCCTGCATATCTTCAGTTGAGAAACTGCATCTCTTGTCGGTTAATAACATCTTATTTGCCGAGAATAAGCGTTCCACGTCAACAGATGTGGCTGGAGCATATGTAAATGACGGTATTAGGCGCAATGGGTGAGCGCAGTCATATTCTGTTGATTTACCTGATAAGATGTCAGCCACTATGCAGAGGTTTGTCAGTCCTAGGTTTTTTGTAGGGTTATCTTTAGTTTCTCACTAACTTTCATACCAACAGAACCTGGGACCAAATTGTTTTTTTTTTTTTTCTGTCACATCTTCTATCAACCGCAGTTGCGTGTAGACTGGTTACCCTGAACGCTCTAGGGCCTTAATAATAGGGACAAAAAGTACATAATGAGAAGTTATACATGCAATGTCATTAGAAAGTTTTGGGTCCTTTAGAAGGTATTCAGCTGAAGTAATGCTGACGGCGTCTGACTCACGGTAGGCGTTCACGCATGCAAACAAACTAGTTACCATTCAGTTGCTGTTTTCTACGTAGCCAGGAAGACCAGAAGAGTTATTTTAGTCATACAAATTTTATTTGAATGAATTTTTAAAACTTAGATACAGTCAGGTGCTAACATAAAATCAGGTATTTTTAGGATTTTTAAAAGTGAGGTACAATCAGGTTATAATATGAAATGAAGTATTTTAGGTGCTATAAAATTACAATTTTCGATAAAATATTTGCGTAATTCTTAGCAGGGAAAACCACGGGAGAATGTTAGTTATAAAAAAATTTATTTCATTTAATTTTTAAATCTTAGGTACAATCATTTACTATCCTTAAATTAGGTATTTTTAGGTGCTATAAAAATAGCGTTTTCGATCATAAATTGGCGTAATTCGTGTATGTCTATCTTTTATTACTTTTATTTAATGAGGAAAGAAATAGGTTTTTACCTAAAATCTGAAGTCTAGTCACCAGAAAAAAGTGGAACATGTCTTGTGACGCTCTGATAGTTTTGTTACTTCCTGGAATCACAGAGAATTATCTTATCGTGGTATACCGATTAAAGATTTTGAAGGAATTCCACTTTGGTGTGTCATCAACTTCTCAAATATATGTTTATAGACAGGAGAGATTACTTTCACAGAGCAACAACAACTAATCTTGTTACCTACATTGCGAATTTTTTGTATCAACCATCACACGGGCAGTGAGGAGGCGATGGACGCTGCAGTTGATCGCTTGCTCCACGAAAAAAGGCAGTTGCTTTCAGTTCTACACTGTAGTCAGAGTAACATTTTACCTTCTCTGTGACAGAGCTAAAAACAGCTTTATCGATCCCAGTACGACATCTTTAGAGATTTTCTCATCATCAGACTTCTCGCTACGTCCAGTAACCAGTAGATCTAGGGATAAACACACTGTGCCCGAACAGGCCAAGAGAGGCCCAACGGTACTCACCGGCCACCGCGTCATCCTCAGCCTACAGGCGGATGTGGAGGGGCAAGTCGTCTCCCGACCATATGCCAGATTACGAGATCGGAGCTGCTACTGCTCAAACAAGTAGCTCCTCAGTTTGCCTCACAAGGGCTGAGTGCACCCCGCTTGCCAATAGCGCTCGGCAGACCGGGCGGTCACCCATCCAAGCGCTAGCCCAGATCGACAGTGTTTAACTTCGGTGATCTGGCGGGAACCGGTGTTACCGCTGCGGCAAGGCCATTGGCAGATCTACAGATAAGAATCATAAAATACAGCGAACTGCTAGTCAAAAGACACAAATTCGTTAATGAAATCGTATCATTGAATACTCTGTTAACTGTGTCTCATTCAGCAACTACTCCCACAGCCACATTGTCGTATTTGCGTTGTAGTTCGATAAAGCTACTAAAGCATGACAAAGGACTTCATGTTCAATTTAGATTGATCTTTATTGTATGGTATTGTGTTGATACACCAGTTGTATTAGTGTAGCGCATATTAAGAGCGTTTCCCTTTGGGTTAATGAACAAACAAGACTGCCTCAGATTTAAAAAATTCAATGTCAGGAGTTACGTTCACGTCTTGTCCCACCAAGTAACTATTATACAGTTTATGCGCAGGCGCAAGGTATTGTATCCGCCTAAGCGGGCCTAATGACGCTACGGTCAGTTCCAGTATAGCACTCGTGGCTGCTGCATCGCGGTCGCGAAATGGGGCCGAGGCAGTGCCAGATAAGTTTTACATTCTGACGATGATTTATGGATTTTTAGTTTTAGCTTGACGATGTCCACTATGGACAAACGATAGATACTGTTATTCTGAAGAAGGTTGGGTTATCCCGACTGAAACCTAGATAAATTTCTAGGTAAACGGTCCAACTGAGGCTGTTCGTCATTAAAATTAAAATTAATATCGTCATTTATTTCCAGGTTCTATCATTCGCCCTTACAAACTTATACTGGTGAAAAGTCTATATTATGTCTCTTTCTGCCTAGTCGAGCCGAGCGGTCTAAGGCGCTGCAGCTATGGACTGTGCGGCTGGTCGCGGCGGAGGTTCGAGTCCTCCCTAGGGCATGGGTGTGTGCGTTTGTCCTTAGGATAATTCAGGTTAACTAGTGTGTAGGCTTAGGGACTGACGACCTTAGCAGTCAAGTCCCATAAGATTTCACACACATTTGAACAATTTTGCCTAGTCAAGAGTCGATCAGACACGCAAGCATTGTGTGTTTAACAGTGGGCTCAAATTCGGATCACGAAAAAGAACTCTTCATGTCATTTAAGGAGTGTGATAAGTCATCGGTAGCGTCACTTACTGAAACGAGTTTTAATTTATAAATATTAAGGACTGGCTCATCTCTGGTAACCAGTTTTCTAATCTTTCTTGTAGAACGGTTGTATATTACACATGGACTGACTCCCATAGCAAGCATGCCCATTGTGCGTAGTCGACGGTACTGCAGAGGGTTTATAGGACCTGCGACCCAGCTATGCCACTTAGTTGCATACAGTCTCGTGCGACCTACACACTGGAATTTAGGAGTGGCTCGCTTTTTGCGCTGTCGATTGAACATTTTTTATTATAATAAGGTTTAAGCAGGCCGTTTTAATGATAATTACAGTGACAAAAGACACCTAAAATTGTGTAAGAAGTCAGTGATTAGTAGCATTTATCTGTTTCTTCAGAAATTCAATAGGATTACAAATAAGATGGATGAACTATTCCTGTGTTTGGAAGGGATGCAGTGTCATGAAAAGGTACATATTCCACTACCTGACAGAACATCATGAAAGTACAGAACGAAGTAGTTTACTGGAAGTGGTTGCATGTTACGTTCTCCTTTTTGTAGTGTATATGTGAATAAAATAATAGTCATCATTTCTGTATAAGAGGCTCATAAGTTTAGAGAAATTAAAATAACTAAATTTTACAAAGATGATGACTTAAAAGTCTGTGCTTGTGGTATGATTTAGAAAAGTATCTAATCTATGCTCGTACCTATAGACAAATCCCCATTGGGAAACTTTGAGCTGTTTACCAGATATCCGGATCTCTTCTTGTGCCTTGTTGCAGAAAAGAAGAAAATAATATTAAGTTGTAATTTCGATGTAGGTTTACGTAGGGATTATGAAATTATAACTTTTCTGCCTTCATAAGCTATAATAATTCCTTCCACACTTGAGAGTCATTAGCCGATGTAGGACCTAAGAACTGGTGTGAGAGGCAGACAACCGATAGTACAGTGAGTACCAATTCCGTGAGAAATGGCACTAGTTAAGTTGCAGGATAATCTCATTGGCTCCTACCACAAGAGCCATCGTTCCAAATCAATAATTTTCAATTATGAATATTTTGTAACATGCAGCTTAGATATTATTGTCAATTATGCTAAATATCTTCTGCACTGTAAGCTACTTTCCAATCGCTTCAGACGTCAGTTTTATAATAAATTTTCATTAAAACTGGAATATCGATATTCAGACGAAGCACTTCGTGGGTCCTCGGTTCCTCCCAATAGTGTGCGATGAGCGCTGAGAGGCTGAGCCATCTCACTTTTATCTTACAGCGTTACTTCAGGAACAAAGGACTCACGAGCCGAGTCCTACATCTGCAGAGGGACAAGAACGTTTTTAAAAGACATCACATGGGTGAACCATTACACAATCTCTGTGTTATGCCTTGGTACCGTAGAGTACATATTACTAAAGATGAAGATGCACAACCAACAGAAGATAGCAGCAAGTTCCATCGTTTTTCAGCAGAAGCATCCCACGCAGTAGTATGAGAAAGTGCCCTCATCGGCAATTTGACATTAAGCCTGTATGAAATTACAATGAAATCCAGATCATTACCTGTTTAAAGGTGTTGATAAATATTTAAGGGGACAGTTGAAAATGTGTGCGCTGACCGGGACTCGAACCCTGGAGCTCCCACTTACATGGCAGACACTCCATCCGACTGAGCCATCGAGGACACAGGGCATAGTGCGACTGCAGGGACTTATCTCTGGCACGCTCCCCGTGAGGCCCACATTTTCGACTTTCTGTCCACATAATACATTTGTAGTGCCCCTCCCCACTACACTCATAATTCGCGGCAGTAATCTACCGATTCCCGTAAGAATTTCAGCAATGTGAGAGCATCCGCGTTTAAGAAGATCATTGGCCGGTAAGCCTTATCTACGGTATATGAAGTTGGCAACTGTCTCTTCCGACATGTCCGAAAGAACAGACCCCATCTTCATATTCATTAAGCCTGTATGATTGTTTTCCTATCCTTTCTCCTTCCTTCGTATTTTCGGTGTACTGGGTACATGTTGTGGTAGTAAATAAGCAAAATATCTAATTAGGTTCTGGCTCAGGATGCGATTCAGCTTCTGCTGGTTCAGGTACTTAAGTGGCAGAGATAGAAAGATTAAGGGAAAAAGGAGATAATAATCACATCGTTAAGTAACTGCCTTGATACTCATACCCTCGTTTGGATATCCCAGTTACCATGTTAATCAGGTAAGTATATCAAGTATTAGTTAATAATCTATGTAGAGCAGTCAGGTTGGGAAATTGGAATTATGAGCAATAACTGAGCGCAACTAGATAACGGATCTGCTGCAGTCATGGACTGTGTGGCTGGTCCCGGCGGAGGTTCGAGTTCTCCGTCGGGCACAGGTGTGTGTGGTTGTCCTTAGAATAATTTAGGTTAAGTAGTGTGTAAGCGTAGGGACTGATGAGCTTAGCAGTTAATTCCCATAAGATTTCACACAGTATGGGACTTAACTTCTGAGATCATCAGTCAGTGCAAATGGCTCTGAGCACTATGGGACTTAACATCTGAGGCCACCTGTCCCCTAGAACTCAGAACTACTTAAACCAAACTAACCTAAGGACATCACACGCATCCATGCTCGAGGCAGGATTCGAACCTGCGACCGTAGCGGTCGCGCGGTTCCAGACTGAAGCGTCCAGAACCGCTCGGCCACATCGGCCGGCTCAGTCAGTGCAACTAGATAGAAATTAGTGGGTGATGCTATGAGAAGTTCAGGGGTGCACAGTCGTTTGATGACTTAAGAGAAGGGTTTGTAGAAAGGTATCGGAGAAAAAATTAATGAGGGTACTGCCATGAGCAGCTTTACCACATTCAGTAGAGACTACACTCGGGAAATTAATATCTACATATATGAGGTAACTGAGGATGATAAAGTTAATAAAGCAGTACAAGAGGAAATCATATAGAGAGCACTTGAAGCAATTTTGCGGAGTCTGCCGTTGAAACTGTCACATAGTATACTCATGGAATTCCTAAAGATGTCGAATTTAGTGGTAGATAGGCAACATTAGCCTAAACTGATGGGATCTGCAAACTATGGGAGAAAGAAAGTGATTTTTATAAAAATGTTAAGCTTTTTAAATGAGGTCATACAGGTCACATTAAGCGTAATTGGAGGGAGCACCAAAGTGAGCCATATGAAAGGTTTGGGCGCTCTGAGTGGAATTGTATACATGCAAATGTTAACAGAAGCAGTGAAGGTGGACAGAGGGACGGACGCATAAACGTCCATTAAGTGGAGCAAGGGGTGGTGTCTCCACAATACAGCATTCCCAGTAAGGGTTAGCACAGGTCACATATGTGTGGAAGCAGTCACAGATCTTAATCCGACTTGCTATGTGAGATGTAAATTGTGCAAAACTTCGTTAGAAACAAGGTCTCACGTATTGGTGGCCAGTAAGAGGATATTTCGTGAAGTAGGATTTAGTACACCATGCTAGACTCTATGTGCCATTAATGTGAGACATGTTAAGTCACTCAGTTCCCAAATGCTGGTATTCCAAATGGAGAGAACTTACTGCTGACTTAGAGTAGAAGTGTTCCCTATAGTTGGCAGTTGTATGAAGTCATACTTCGTTTAAATTTTCTGGTTGTGTGTCATGTCGAAGTTGATTTAGAATGGCATGCAGTAGAACTGGATGGAACATTATTTCATTTCAGTTTTGTGGACAGAAAAATAAAGATATCATGAAGATCACCCATAGGACACAGGCCGCCACTTACATTGTGTACGAGATGCCTTAATGTCAAAAACGAGGTATCATAACCAGAAATAAAAACGATGCACTGCTTAGACATAGGAGCTGATTTGCGAGACAACTCTTTAAGTATGGTTGCGTGTGTGCCTCAGCATGAAGAGTTAGATAAAGCACAATGATTCACATCTCATAGTTTGTCCTGCTTATCAGAAACTGAAGGAAGCCGAATTGTGCTTGTTAGCACTGATAACTTTATTTACAAAGAAATAAAGTTATCACATGGTGCTCTGACAGCCAGCTTAGAAGTACTGAGCATGGATGAATTAGTTAGGAATTTGACGATAGTGTATGTAACCCTGGGTCAGTCAGTGAGTTTAATTGCACTGACAAGGGAAGTATCAGATTGAAAGGGAGATGGTGTGGATGACATGGAGGGACTGCTGGAATAGTATGCTGTGTTATTTTATTCTCCTTCCTGTACCATTGCCTGCCATATTGGAAATGAACGGCCTTCCTATGAGAAACCATAGAGAGTCCTTTATGATTTACAGACTGTAACAGAAGAATTTATAAATCAACAATTTCTTGATGTGATCATAGAAGATAGTAACAGCTCCTAGGCCACACAGGTTGTCATTGTGCAAAAAAGATTCACGGTTCCAAGAGGTCCTTACCAGTATTGTCATACACCATTTGGAATGGAAAACAAGCTATAGACTTTCCACTGCATGTTAGATACGATATTACGAGAAGTGAAACCTAAGCAATGCGAGGTGGCCTTAGACCACATCATTGTGTTCTGCGACATCCTGTAGCATATAGCATATTTACGTGAAGTCTTCGGTCGTTTATTTGCAAAACGTCTGACACTCAGCCTACAAAAGTACTATTTCGTATTGCAGAAAGTCCTTTACTTGGGCGATGTTACTAGGCAGGATGGTGTACACGCTGATCCAAGACTTGTTGATGCCATGAGAAACGTGTCACCCCCTACTGTAAAGCAATTGCAGTGATATATAAGACTGGCTAATTTCTATTGAAAAATACTCCAAAATTCTCTAACATTGCAAGACCGCCCATACAGTCACCTTAGAAGAGAGTAAAATTTCGATGGTCTCCCGACTGCGAAACAGTATTTATAAAACCAAGATTTATTGACAACTAGTCCAGTTCTCATTTTCCCAGACTACCATCGGGAATTTATACTACTGTATAACACTAGCTATTTGGTGTTTAGTGGCATTTGAAGCATTTGGGCAGCATTTGTGCGAGGAAACTCAATAAGGCAGAAAAAAATTACAGGACTATGGGAAAGAAAGTACCAGAACTAGTATAATGAGTCACTTATCTATGCTGTTATTTGTATGGATGATGCTTAAAGATAAAAACTGATCACGAGGCACTGAAATGGCTAACGGAGCTAAGGACCCGAAAAGTCATTTAACTAGATGGGTATTACAGCTGAATTCATTTGATTTTTAAGTAGTGCGTCAACCAGGTACATAACACTGAGTGGACGTAGTCACCAAATATGTGGTACGAAATGCGCCAGTGTAGATACAGTCGAATGGCATTAAGCACAAGGTGCTGACCTGCACTGTCAACAGTTCATGAAGAAAGCACAATTCAGCACGGAAGACAGGCTGCTCTGGAGAAAGACAAGATGTGGTAGGCACAAAATAGTACCAACCAGATTACGAAACGAAGTGCTGAGGCAAGCTCATGATTCAGTTTTACCTGCAAAGGTGGTTGCTGGTCCATAGAACACAGTGTTATGAAAAGCTGTTGGTGGAAGACAAGTAAAAAAGATGTCGAATTTTACAATGCAAAGAGCGGAACTCAGTTTCAAAAATGACGTTACAGTCATTACCAGAGGCAAATAATCGTCGTGGATATATTTAGATCATTTGATTGATCACCAGCAGGGAAACGATATGTACTAACAATAACTGACCACTTCGCGCATATTGTTTTCATGTTAGCCATACCCAGCCAGCAGGGCAGAACAGTGGCAAAGCGATCGTGCATCAGTGGATATTAAAAGTTTGGAACGCATAAAATGGTGAAAACGGGCCAGGAAACGTATTTTATGCCAGATTTATTAAAGCAGTATTGCTCATTATGACACATTAAAGAACTAAGGACTAATCTGTTACCTACAGGCCAAGGGATGAACTGAAAGGGTCACCCAGACAAAAGGAATAATGTTGTGTTACTGTGTTAACAGTCATCGAAATGACTGGAACACCCTATTCCCTTATGTAGTAGTGGTGTCGAGTTTAAGAATCTACGGGAGTACAAGTTTCGTTTACCCACCTGCGGTTGATTTTGGTCAAAAGATGGTATCTCCTTTTGAACTACATAGACCCTCGCCGTGAAAACATGTAATATTAGTTCGAAATTTTTCAGTAAATTTAAATATATTTGACGTGAAGTTAGAAAGATAGATGGTAAAGCCTTAGAACGATAGGAAGCCACCCATAATAAAAAAAAACAACATAACTGATGTGAAGTCAACTAAATGTGATGTGAGGCATGGAAAGATTAAAAAGTTTCTTCACGTTACCAAGGATTCTACCAAGTAACATAAATGACGTAACCTGTTAATATTAAGCTACATCTTCCAGCATGCACCACAGTAGCACTCAAAGGTTACGTATGCTCAGTTAAATGAACCCCAGATGCGCTGGCAGCAGGTCCTTCAGAAGAGGGAAGGGAGGTGTGGAGGGGAGAAGGGGGAAGAAGGGGTGGAAGGGATAGAGGGGTAAGATCAGGTGAGAGGGACAGGATATACTTACATTTACTCTGACGCATCCATACACCTTAAGGTCACAAAGATAAATACAAGATAACTGACGATGTAATGTGTATGCGAATTTAATGTCATTATTTACTAGGGATATGTGTTTGCATATTTTATGTTACAAGAATTACCAAACTGCTACAGGTGCGTTTTTTGTTTTTTCGAAAGAGGATCTCGGGCGAGCATAAAGGAAACATTTTGTTTATGTACAAGGCTGAAGGAATTGTTTGGTGAAATTTTTTCTGCAATATTGTTAATGACAGAAGAACCTTGGATCTTAGGCTGATGGGAAAACATTGACACTACGTGGTATGGTAAGTTAATTATTTTGTGAAGAGTTGATTTGAAAGCAGTAGACCACTCTGAGAGGGCTCGTAACAGTAAGAAGATTGTCACGGAGTGAGAATGTATACAAGTGTGTCAATTAATGGAGGGTATTAAGCTTTAAGACAAAAGGCTTTTCGCTAAGATGGTATATTCATGAAAGATGCTCTCCAATCAACAGCCAAATCGGGACAGTCACCATGTGCTCCACACAGTGGTTACGGAAAACCCCTACATCGTGTGTGTTCACCATAATCCACTCCCAGAAAACTGCGACGGAGTGTCCTAAACAGATAATCAAAGATAAAACGGAATTCGTCCAGTGGATAGAATGGTATTGGTTATAATCGTTGGCAAATGCTGTGGTCACCATTTCTACTTCCTAACAGCAATTACGTTACAGAGGTGCACAGCACATAGGATTCTGAGTCAAGAGTTATTGATCAGCACAGGAGCAACTCTCCGACTACTCACGACCATCCCTGGAATAGCCACCCTAAATATCACCCATATACAAATTTATGTACTCGACATTCGCCTTGAGATCCTACGACCTGAAGACCTGACCTACGCGAATAACCTTTTAAACCTGAGTCCGTTCGCTTTCCTAAATCATATGCTATCCGCATAACAATGGAACACATATTACACCACTCGAAAAGCCATCCACAGACCGTCATCGATAACTCTTAACTGTAGTAACAACAGTTAGCCTCAGTATATGATGCTTATTACCAATCAAAGCAGAGAGTTGCCTAAATTATTACCTTCTCAGAGTTCAACCCACGTGTTCATACCAGAAAAATCGGCGTAAACGAGGAACATACTGGCAAAAAACAGAACAAATGGTGACCCACAGACTAAATGCGTGTGCTAGAAGCTAGTGAAACAACAAAATGAATCTAATTAGTGTAAGCTACCTAGTTTCACTGTTTGTGAAGAAGAGGGCACAGAGCGAAGTACCTGTAAATCTGTTACTGATTGTACTTCAACCAGCTCAAAATCTGGAAGCCGGTGTGCTGGATTTTCCTAGGGGAAGGAAAGGTAACAGTGGGAACCACAGCCAGAAACAATATCCAAGACATTGGCAACTGTCTCCATAACTACAGTCGTTGATCTTCCGACAGAGCACCCAGTTTGAGCGAGGTGCTTCCACTATTCCACCCACCATCGCATGACAAAATCATTGCCTGGGTGACTGGCAACTGCCAAGATATTTCCGCAGACGTACAAATGCGACCTCTTCCACATGGTCAGTTATAGTCAGATGTGTCTGAACCCACTGGGTTCAGGATGTCATTGACAGTATGCTGGGAAACACGATGATGCCGGGCCTGTGGCCAGAAAACGCTACAACAATAACGCGACCACCATCACCGTCGCCGGGCCTTGAATCTTCAACAGCCACGTGTCCACCCCGCCACACGGGCCACTCAGTCCTCTGCGACCTTCATGGGTCTACTACACTGACACCCAGTCATCTACACATCTGTAAAGGCTCGAACTCAGGAACCGTCCGCCCAGCGTCACTGGCACACGACACAGTCTGCTGTATTCTTGGTGAGAACAGTCGACGTCTCGCTGGCCATCTGTATGCTAGTAATACTAGACACCCCTTTACAATGCAGCAGTTCCTGCAATAGGGGTGCATAGTCTGCACTAACAGCAACAAGGCCGGACTCGGTCATCATATTGGGTGACACCGTGTCATTTTATTGGCCACATTCACCGTAGATCAACACTAGCAGCATTGGAGACTCAAGGAATCTAAATAAACTCCTATAAAACGAGTTGTGTTTTTCTGTTGTCTAAAAATCCATTCTCAGCACAAAATCACCACTCTCACCAAGCCATCCTGGACACACCTCTATAACAATATTAATTTTATTCTATATCATTAGGAAATGTTGTTAAAGAGACTAGAGCTGTGTGCATTACATATTAAACTAATAATTTTGATAACGTAACTATATTAACTTTGTAGAACAAGAAACAGGGCTACAGAACGAGATAATTTCTCCATTAATTTAAATGTAAAGTCTATAAATGAAAATTCTCAGGCAGCAGGTAATTTTAAAAAGCATTTCTTAAATGTACTAGTGACAATAGGCACAAATAGTCAGTAGAGAACTGAAGGAAATATGTAGAGAAAGCAACTTCTATAAACTATAGTGATCTGATGGTCTCTCCCACTTCCCCATCTTAAATCAAGACATTGAAATAGCCTCTCAGAAATAAAAGCTCATACAGAGTAGTAAATTCCAATAAATTCTTAAGAGTGACAATCGTTTAACATATACTACCTTTTGTGAAATATATGCATAATTCATGTCTCCCCCAACTGGGGTATTTTTCTAAAGAGCTAAAACTCTACAATTGTTAATCCCTTCTATAAGTAAGGTAATAGTGCTGAATTCAATAATTACTGACATGATTCATTGTTAACTTAATTTTGTAAACTTTTTTGTAGTCGCAACGATGGATCAAGAATACCCTCATGAATTTTTGAGAAAGTGATACCTTTTTGAATAGCATCTCATCTTGTTAAATTTTAATACGCTTAGTAAATTACAGTTTATATTACATAAAGGTTAACAGTTCTATCTATAAACTCACTCATCAAAATTGTCAAATATTAGATAGGAAAACAGGACCAGTCATTACTATGCTCTGTGACTGGTCCACAGAATTAACTGTCTAAATTAAATTTTGTTGCTAAACTATTGTTTTAAGGAGTTAATGTTATAGCTAACAGATAGCTTCCGTCACGTTTAACAAAACTAACGCAGGCGGTTGTATTTTTTGATAGGGGTGGTGCGGAACGTTTCGGATCATCAGTTCAATCCCACAAGGTTCAATATTTGGCCCTGTGTTCTTTTTCGTACGTACTAATGATCTTCCGTTTATCACACAACACGTTTAATTAGTTCTTTTCATACATTATGCATTTTTATCGTCAATACAATGGACATACCATAGCCGAAAAAGCGGCAGATAATGCCTTTAGTAGGAATACTAGCTCGTTTCCTGATAATGATAGCTCTCTGAATTTAAAGAAATCGTTACGTATTCAATTCTCCACTTCAAAGCCTGTAAAACTGGTGATAAGTATAAAGAATGAGCAGAAGTTAGTAAGGAAGGCCAAATAATCCAAATTTTTGAGGCTTTACATATTGATTAAGGTTTAAATTAAAAATTACACATTTTAGAACTTTTTGAGCCATGTCGTTTGGCCACTTTTGCACCTAGTGAGACTGCATGCCTCGGATATAGATAAATAAGTTGGTTAACATACCTCCCAAGTTTTCATTGGAGGATTTCATACACAATGTTATGCTGGGGTATTGAATCTCTAAGAATGAAATTCTTCATTGTAGATAAACGCACCATAAGGATAATATGTGGCGCTCACCGTTGAACATCTAACAGATAGTTCTTAGGGAGTAGGTATTTTATCTATAGCATCAAAATTAATTTAATGTAGCTCCCACCACAATGTCTGCTCGGAAACTAGTTGAAATGGACCTGCTTTCAACGACAGCACTAATAGCAGTTGCGTGGACTTTGTTACCGATTGTCATTGACAAGACGCGGCACTTGTCTCCGATCCCTGTCGGTTAGGATATTTTGCAGCCACTGTTGTTACGCCATGTTAGATGGGTGCGAGTGTCAAAAAAAAAAAAAAAAAAAGTCTCTGAGCACTATGGGACTTAACTTCTGAGGTCATCAGTCCCCTAGACTTAGAACTACTTAAACCTAACTAACCTAAGGACATCACACACACCCATGCCCGAGGCAGGATTCGAACCTGCGACCGTAGCGGTCTCGCGGTTCCAGACTGTAGCGCCTAGAACCGCTCGGCCACCCCTACGAGTGGCACACCAACCTTATAGGCACGTACACAACTCCACGTTGACCCATCTTTCAGCAGTGACTCCATACAATGGTCTGGCACCTTAACACCGCTTCGCTGCCATGACTTACACCGATGGTGGAGGATGACATGCCGGCCTAGCAGCAGCTCTACACCATCCACAGCACTTCAAGATGATTAGGGTATTTTGTTTTATGGGGTGACTAATATTTGGTCGGTGAGCTTGTTACTTCAGTGTCTGGTGTGATTTTTACCTTTCCCATACCCTCCATGTTTTCTTGACGGAACGAGGTGGTGCAGTGGTTAGCACACGCGACTCACATTCGGGAGAGCTATAGCTAAAATTCCCATCTTTCCATCCACATTCATTCTTTCGTATGTAGGACTGCCCTCAGCATATTTCGGCCACAGCACATGTGTATGTTTTACAAGCAAGGTACGGCCTCTGCCTTATCTAGGAGGTTTATTTGTAAGCAGTGGAGGCAAGGTACTGTGTACAGTGAAGCCGCCAGCAGTCGCCACAGTGTCCGGGGGCGCCAGTCTGGCCACTACGTGGCGTGAAATTCGCAACACACAGCGCAGCTGTCGCGGGCAGTAATTTACGTCTGTACGGTGACATGATCACGTGATACCACGCATGTATCCTTTACCAGGGGTGTACTTAAGTCGGTGCTCCACCCACCAATATCCGGTTACGTCCCGAGCTACGATCAACCGAAAGCCACATCAAGTCTGGGCTACCGAACGTTGTCTCCTGCTGCCACTTTGCTATCCACAAAGATGCAGTGACGCCCTCGCCCTAAGCCCCATCCGACGCAGCGCTTCACCCAGCCGTTCCAACATCGCAGTATTTGTTGTGACTGCACACGTGATCATCGCATTGTGGGACCGCGTCGTTACCAGTAGACTGCCTACGAGCTCTCAGCCTCATATGACCGTGTTGTCACAGCATTTGATCCTCATCAGGAGATGCCTACGAGTTATCAGCATCATGGTACTGTGTTGTTGTCAACATACACTGCTCCTCGATACTTTGCTGTTGTCAAGTTTCGTAGACATCATTCTCAGAAGTTATAGTTAGCTTAGTTCTTGTAGTAAACAGCTGTTATTGTGAAGTGTATGTCTCACTTCAGCGAGTCTCGCTCCTCTGGAAGAAGATAGAACATTTACGTTTTGCCTGATTTCCTTAAATCACCAAAGCTAAATGCATGGATGGTCACTTTGAAAGGGCATGGCCGATTTCCTTCCAAGTCCTTCCTTAGTGTGAGCTTCTGCTCCGCCTATAATAACATCGTTGTCTATGGGACGTTAACCACTAATATTTTTCCTAACTTCCGAGTTTTCCTTATTTGGTGTATTGATATGGTCTTTTTCGGGCTTTCTTTGTCGATATTAGTAGTATCGGGTCTTGTCAGCATTATCAAAGTGAAACTGCCAATGACTCAAATTTAATTTTCAACATCAGAGTACGTTCGTATGTGTGGTCCTTTTGTGCATGATCTATGCGTCAACGGGACGTTCCCTCATCTTCCTATTGGAGGTACCATGCCCGTTATTCCACCAATTTGAAAACCCGCACACACAGCAGTAATAGGTGAACCTAAACTTAAACATGGTATACGAAAATCGATGGAACTTGGCACTTTCAAATTATGACGACTTTATTACACGTTAACTGATGTCGGAATAACGGCCTTCTTTCTACCTCGGTGTAGAGTGCGGAAAACTCTTTACATTATTTTCACATTATCGACACACGCGCCTCAGAATCTAATATGGTTTTATAAAACAGTTTTTCACGCTTGTAAATTTTCTCGTCACCTTGCAATTATTTTTCTGTTGAGGAAACTCGCAATATTCGTCATCTTTGTTATTTTTTCTTACAATCTGCAAGCCATTCGTCAAGATGGACTTCGTCATTACCTAATATGACTTAGTCCTAAATGTTGAAAAACGAAGGACTCTCCGTGGAGTATATGTTAGAAATACAGCTTGATGAAGGAAGGAAGGTAGGGAATAGGGTAGGATATGAGGGGTCCAAAGAAACTCGTGAAGTCATAATAGTGGTGTTTGCGGGGTGTAATCAGCCGTGTCCGTGGCACTAAATAAGTCACACGTGTCTCCTGGGTCGTACCAGACGCGGGGACCACCTCAGTGAGCTCAGTCCTCATTGGCTGGATACTGGTTTGGTAAGCTCTGGGTTCCTGAACTGGGACAGGTGAGTGCCACTGTGTGTATGCTTTAGGGACAACCGTGTGGCGCAGCGATGGTACGTCAAGTGTTACGCAGAATGGGGTCTTAAGTATCTAGTTTTCTAGGATGCTGAAAACTACTATAGCAAGAACCACAGCCTGTGTGCCAGTGGATAGACTGCTATTGGGGTGAATCAATCGTTATCGGGTGACCTCTGGGAAATCAATTTCACGATAGTTGTGTAAAACATACTCTGGTAAACGGGGGTCTGAATGGTTGGACTATGATATCCGTAACGGCTCGGGTGAAAACAGCATTCACAAACAACGACTAGCAACAGAAACCTCTCAAGAGAATGAGATGAAACAAACTACTGGTGGAAATAGCCACAATACACCAAGCTTAACCATTACAGATAGCGAACTGCTCCTGGGGCTGTGACTAGACTACACAACACTCTTAGTTGTAGCAAGGGTATTGTAACATTTAAGGACCTAACGCGTATAGAGTGTGAAGACGTTGATGTGATGTATGTTACAAACAAATTACAGCCAGTGAATGGCAAACTAAAGAAAATTGCTATATCCCTTGTAGTATTCAGTCTCCAATGTTGCCTGAACACATTACTGGTGTATTCTCCTGCCTGGAAGTGAGACCATATGCACCCAACCCAATGAATTGTTTCAAGTGTCAGAAGAACGGTCGCAGGTTCGAATCCTCCCTCGGGCATGGATGTGTGTAATGTCCTTAGGTTAAAAAAAATGGTTCAAATGGCTCTGAGCACTATGGGACTTAACATCGGAGCTCATCAGTCCCCTAGAACTTAGAACTACTTAAACCTAACTAACCTAAGGACATCAAACACATCCAGGATTCGAACCTGCGACCGTAGCGGTCGCGCGGTTCCAGACAGTAGCGCCTAGAGCCGTTCGGCCACCCCGGCCGGCGATCACAGCATGAAGTGAATGGGAAACTTGCGGTACATGTGGTCACACGAAGTTCTCTAAGACTGTACATCTCCTCTGCTCTGTGTGAACCGTAGACAAGACCATACTGTTTGCCGCCGTGACTGCCAAGTGTGAGGAAAAACCAGGAAATTAAAGCTG
This sequence comes from Schistocerca cancellata, assembly GCF_023864275.1. Lineage (NCBI taxonomy): Eukaryota > Metazoa > Arthropoda > Insecta > Orthoptera > Acrididae > Schistocerca > Schistocerca cancellata. The sequence goes on from NC_064629.1 coordinate 456,628,339, forward strand.
CAAAGACAATCCTGCGTTTGCTAGACAAAAAATTGTATGTTGCTCATAAACCACTAAGCCTAAAGTCATTCGCATTTGTGGAAAGAAAATCACCTTTTTTCTAATTATTCAGTGCGAACTTTATTAATGGAAGCTGCCATACGCACCTGCTCATGGAAGTTAACTGGTTGTTTTTGCCATTCAGCGAACGAAACTCACTGACAGATTTACCCCAACAAGCCGAAAATACATCCTTACGGGTGGATAGACGAGAGGTGAGTAGTGCATCCCCAGTGATGAAATCATCTCTATCTCCAACTACAGGTAAAAGTATGGCGAAGCGGTCGAGAGTGAAAAGAAGCTGCCAAAAGACATCAGGCCATGCTGCACTATATTTGTGTTCCACAAAAACATTCCCCAGACTATATCGCTCCCTCCTCTGGCCTGGACTCTTCCGAAGATTGTTACAGATACGTACACGCCACCGACCATCCATCCCATGGAGCATAAAATGTGATTAATCTTGAAACGCTACCTGTCCCCACTCAGTGGAAGTGCACTTGCGGTACTGGTGAGAAAACTCATGCTTTCATCGCCGATGAACAGCAGTCATCTTGAGTGCATGAACCAGGCGCCTACTACAGAGGCCCATATGTAACAATCTGCGCTGATGAGCTGTTGAGTAGACTCTGCTGGTAGCCACTTCGGTCATTTGAGTGGTCAAGTGCTCAACAATTTCATGTCTATTATCCCATACCCATCCCCACATCCGTCGTTAACCCCTGCTATCTATGGCCAATGGTGCGGTGCACTACAGTTACTTCAGCTCTCGTTTGGGATAGTACCATTTTGGCGTGCACAGTATGCTTCCAACACAGCAGCACGTGAACAGTTTACAAACTTAATCGTTTCGGAAATATTTGCACCCTTGACCATAAAGCCAATGATCATGCCCATTTGGACGTTAGATAAATCTCTCCGTTTCTTCATTACGACAACGACTGCTTTGTTATCCGAATCCTTCTCTCTCCCTCCCCCCCCTCTCCCACCCCTCGACACCCTTTATATACCCTCCACTGTTAGTGTTGCTATCTTCGTTCGGTGAGTGGTAATGGCACGTTGACGTCGAACACAGGTGATGGCTTCCTTAATGTGACTAGACGGTGTACATTTAATAACACATAGTGCGGAAAAATGTTATCCTGTCAACAGTAAATTTAAGTGAGTTGCGGGTTATTTTCTTCTTCGCACAGTGTATGGAACTGGAAACAAGCTGAGGGAAGTGGAGGAGAAGAACTGTATATATCAGTAGTGTCATATATCTGTCACCACACGGTGACATGTGAGGTGCGAATGCAGATTTAGATACATGGTAAGAAGTACATAGTTGTTAACTCTTTATGATAGGGATTCAGTCGTAACCGGGAACTGCAGAACTACAGCTGAACTACGAGAGTTGCCCAGAAAGTAATGCACCGCATTTTTTTTTCTTCAACAATTCTTTATTGAACATAATGAGAATTACACACACAAAAGAATGGTGTTTTATTTACACACCATATTTTTTTCATGTAAACTCCATCCCGTTCTGTGGCCTTCCTCCAACGCGAAACGTGTGTATGCCCTGTCGGTACCAATCCTTGTCCTGGTGACGGAGCCAGTGCTTCGCTGTGTTTCTTCCTACTGCCGAGTCGTAATGCGTCTGTCCTCGCGAATGACAACACCAGCTTGCTGCAACATGTCAGATGTGACAGCCATGGATAGTATCCCCGACCGCTGGAAATCGTGGAGCTCCGCTGCACCGCCTTCTGATGACCTCACCCTCCGTGCCCAGCGACTAACTGTACTTCTGTCGACAGCAGATGCTCCACAGACTTTGCACAAGTGTTAGTGAATATTCCCCACAGTTTCATTCTCTGTAGTGAGAAATTCAATGACGGCTCGTTGCCATTAATTTACATCACCTACAGACGTCATTTTGTAACTGTCCAGCTGCTACGGTATTTATCGGAAGCGATGGAAACTTGGCGCGCTCACTCAGGAGACTTCAAATTATACACACATAACGTATCGCATTTGTAGCATTGTTTTCGGCTGAGAAAAAATGCGTTGTGCATTACTTTCTGGGTAACCCTCGTATTCAGAAAAGCAAAACCACAGTGTACTCATTTAAACATAAAATTACATACATATCTGTGTGCTTGAGAGTTAATATCACCTGTGGCCCACGTGCTCCGTTTTACGTTAGACCTGCAAAAATGAGCTATATAGAAAGGAAATCATATTGCCTTGTTTTCAAATATTGAAAGCAATCATAAGGAACTAAGGCTTAGCAATACAGCTTAACGTAGCTACCAATAAAAGATTAAACAAATAAGAGAAGAAAAAGATTATGGCCACAATTACCGAAATCCCGGAAGTGCAATCATTTTCACAATTTTCTTTATATTACCTCCAAAACAAGGACCATTGTAAAGAATTCAGAAGGTTTCTTTTATGTCAGTGTACAACTTATTTAATACGCTTTCTGTAGGCCATAACAAACAAATTTCTACTCTTACATGCCATTGCGTATCTCCGGATGTTGGCGCCAGCTTTTGCGCAAGCCTACATTAACCCCTGTCGGCAACTCACCAGACCGCACTGTCAAGTGATCGCCCTGCTCGGGGGCTTCCCAGTGTAAACTCCGCTGGATTAACACTCACTTTATGCTGCCGTCGGCTGATGACAGTAAGTTAATTTTGATCATGGCTCCCACAGAAGACTGTCACGTTACTTGCAGAAATATCAGTTCAGCTATCCGGTGATCCTCAGTTCAGATCCGACAAAACCAACAGTGAGTACTTATTGTTTTAACTTAAAGTATTCTCTAAGTTAGGTATTCTTAAAGCAAATAAAGCCGACTACGTAAGCCCGATGAATTTAGAATGGAGCAAGTATTACACTTCTACGTTTTGTTTTCTGCGACTCTTTTTACCATTGTTCGAAAGACACGAATGAAATCTCACTCACATAACTCTAACTTCGAGCTTCGTGGTAGTCTGTCTGTGCTAAGCCAGTTGATCAGAATACAGAACTGACAGAAATCCTTCACTACTGATAAGTAGCTTTTAACATGGATATGAAACTTGTTGGCAGAAACCGTGTGTTCTATGAACACGACCACTTGCTCGTCGGGTTCTCTATGCTGATAGATTATCCCGATGAGGTTATTTGATAAGGTTCTGAATTCGTCAGAGGCTTTGCTTATTCTTTGGAGTTGGAGGACTAGGGAGTTTGAGCTGAAACAATTGATTTAATGGTTGCTGAATGATAAGTTTGATCTGGCAAATATAAAATATATTGAAACAACATGTACTTTACTAAAAACACGTAGAGATTACAGACTACTAGAGAATAAATTTTACATAAATGAAATATAACCACGATCAAAAAAATGAATGGCTGTTGGTGTCGCCACCGGCATGATGATTGACAGTTATGTTTGAGATGGTACACATACAAGTGAAACAGACTAAATAAGTTCTGAACTCCGATTGTAAAACTTTATAGTCATATAAAAAAGGAGATTTTGAATCCGACCAGAGCACACAGTGGATGAATAAATAGAGGAAGGAACAGAAAGAATCATTTCCACTGATTTAATTGAATACCGAAACGAAATATGAGTGTTTTCTGATGAAAGATACCTATGAAACAAGATTTAGATTCCAGGAAACCTGCATGCTAGTGTGTGCAGTGCATAGGTCAAATTATAAAAACTGAAAGTGGAATAATAGGAATGAACTCCTGTCCCTTCACCACGTCGCGAATACGGAGCTCTGGAGTGCACATTGCAGCTGATGCCTTACATTTAATGCGGTTCAGATGACTGCGGGCTGTGGCCGAGCGGTTCTAGGTGCTGCAGTCTGGAACCGCGCGACCGCTACGGTCGCAGGTTTGAATACTGCCTCGGGCATGGATGTGTGTGATGTCCTTAGGTTAGTTAGGTTTAAGTAGCTCTTAAGTTCTAGGGGACTGATGACCTCACATGTTAAGTGCCATAGTGCTCAGAGCCATTCACCGTACTGCCGTGGCTGATGACTGGTGCTGGTGAGCCGAAGGTTGCGTTTCATTGGCAGGACACTTATAAGATGCAACAAGTCCACTAAAGAGACAGCTTACACTACACTCGTTCGCCCTCTGTTAGAATATTGCTGCGCTGTGTGGGATCCTTACAAGGTGGGATTGACGGAGGACATCGAAAGGGTGCAAAAAAGGGCGGCTAGTTTTGTATTATCACGTAATAGGGGAGAGAGTGTGTCAGATATGATACGCGAGTTGGGATGGAAGTCATTAAAGCAAAGACGTTTTTCGTCGCGGCGAGATCTATTTTCGAAATTTCTGGCACCAACTTTCTCTTCCGAATACGAAAATATTTTGTTGAGCCCAACCTACATAGGTAGGAATGATCATCAAAATAATATAAATCAGAGCTCGAACAGAAAGGTTTAGGCGTTCGTTTTTCCCGCGCGCTGTTCGGGAGTGGAATGATAGGGAGATAGTATGATTGTGGTTCGATGAACCCTCTGCCAAGCACTTAAATTTGATTTGCAGAGTAATCATATAGATGTAGATGAAGATGCATGGGCCGATGTGATGTGATTACGAGTGATTGATTTCACTGAGTCCCGATCATGGATGACAGTAAGTACTAAGTAAAACTTCGAACATTTGGGAGAAAGCCGAAGTCAAGAGGAGGAAGAGGAGGAGGAGGAGGAGGAGGAGGAGGAGGGGGAGACTAGTGTTTAACGTCTCGTCGACAAGTAGGTCAGTAGAGAAGGAGCATAAACTCGGATTAGGGAAAGACAGGGAAGGAAATCAGCCGTGCCCTTTTAATGGAACCATTCCGGCATTTGCCTGAAGCGATTTGGAGAAAACACGGAAAACCTAAATCAGGTTGGCCGGACATGGGTTTGAACCATTGTCCTCCTGAATGCGAGCCCAGTGTGCTGACCACTGCGCCACCTCGATCGCTAGAAGTCAAGAGAAACGTGTGCAAGCATGGAATCCGAAATTGGACATCCACGTGAGTATCCGAAATAGAAATCCGAAGCCCCTGTATTCTTAACATCCTTCCTTCAAATGTCGGAAAAGTACCTAGCACAATCTTTCTTGCGAATCCCAGAAATGAGCTATTTAGAAGTTCAATGAGCTATTTGGAAGTTCGTTCACATGTAAATGATGTATCCGCGAATTAGATGCGTGGTTTCAGAAACTAGAACTTAGTATCACTCCGTTCCCACGAAAACACTTATTTGTCGAAAGCCTTGGAAATTTTGCAAAGCTTCGCAGAGTGTTCCCACGGGAAGAGCGGAGTTTGGAGAGCACGCTGGCTCGCGTGCAACCATACGCATAGCTTGTAAAATGGTTGCCTGGAAGTCAAAACATAGCAGGATAATGACAAGTGGACTGCTGAGGACCTTTATGAAAGTTTGCCACAAGTGGAGTTCTCACCCCTTTCACCGACGGTTTACTTTCCTGCTACAGGTCATGTCAGCCGACCGTTCTAGCACCCACTGTTTGAAATATCTGCAGGATAATCCCTGAAAGGGTCGCTCGGCTGCTCGTGTGGTCCGCTAACGTGCAATCTACACATCGAGTAACAGGTAACTCCTCAGGAGCGTGGGGAACTTTCCACCTGTCTCTGTCCTCACAAAAGCGAAGTTCCCTTGACAAGTACTAGATACATTAAAGAGAAAAATACTATCAGAATGAAATATTAGATTAAATGCAGAGAGGTGAGTTTTCTACATTGCTGCAAGCTACGCCCTAAACACTCATGCCGCCTGAGTGGCCGCAGCCGGCCGCGGTGGCCGAGCGGTTCTAGGCACTTAAGTCCGGAGCCGCGCGACTGCTACGGTCGCAGGTTCGAATCCTGCCTCGGGCATTGATGTGTGTGATGTCCTTAGGTTAGTTAGGATTAAGTAGTTTTAAGTTCTAGGGGACTGATGAGCTTAGATGTTAAGTCCCATAGTGCTCAGAGCCATTTGAGTGGCCGCGCGGGTTGAGCCGCCATGTCACGGAGTCCGCGGCCCCTCCTACCGGAGTTTCGAGTCGTCCCTCGGGCATGGGTGTGTGTGTTGTTCTTCATATAAGTTACTTTAATTTAGTTAAAGTAGCCTGTAAGTCTAGGGACCGATGACTGCGGCAGTTTGGTCCATTAGGAATTCGCACACATTTCAACATTTGAAACACTCATGTAAACAGTGCGAAAAACGGCTGTAAATGTGGCAAATAAGAGCTCAATCGGAAATTATATGTAGTAATAGACTTTTGCATGCAAATTCGGTACAAACATTGGATAAAATGTGAGAAGAAAGGTCTGAAATGGGCCGCTACCTCACACTGTATTAATAATGTACTTTCACTGCATTGCATGTAATGTGAGAAAATAAGAGCCACTAATGATTATTAGTTCTTTTCAGCATATACAAGAAACTCTCCCGGTTTTGAGTTGTTACAATGTTGAAACTTGAACAGTAAATAACATACAAATGGTGATGCGACCTTTAAAAGCGCTCGTCTCGGTCTACAAATCACGGAAATATGTACAATTTGCAGTGAATTTTGCTAGTTTTCCGTGAATATCAAATTATTCCAATAAAAACGAATCGAATGAGTAACAAAGATTATTTTACGAAAGAAACAAATGAAATAAAACTAGCAATAAGCTAACAGGTGAAATGTTAAAGCAGAAATGACGAAAAGCTCCTTTATATTAAATCAAACATAAAATGAAATTTATGAAACAAAAAAACCGTTAGTACGATCTGAATGCAATACATAATCGTAAAGCAGATGTCACAATGGGAGATTTTGCTGTGTCAAGGAAATAGACATACAAGTTCTATTTCAAAATCTCACAGATATAACATCGAAACAAAATTTGGTGATTTTATGAAGTCTTCGCGATTATATAGGCGTGTATAAGTGGATGTAAAAATGTTGCCGTTTTAAGACAGAAATTCCCAGAATCGGTATGCCTACCAGGCCAAATCACTGTGTGCAATGAGGCAATCATCTCACCAAAACACTACGTAGTAGATACCCATTTAGTAAAACACAGTGACTTGCTGTGTGAAGAAGACCGTGATTGCCTGCTGCATATCCTCTTACAACGGAAATCGTTGACCTTTAAACGACAATTTCAAGGTGCTGAGACGTGATAATCGCATGGAAAGAGATCAGGACTATAGGCAAGGGGCTGGAGTGTCCACCACTCAGTTGTGCGTAGCTTCCGCGTTACTACATTTACAATATGGGGACGTGCACTTTCATGAAGTAGCAGGCCCCGTTGTCGCACCAATCCACAACAGTGGTTTCCAATAGAAATGATGCCCTATACATATTCTCCGATGAATGTCTACCAGTGTTTGTCCTTCGACTGCCAAGAAAATAATAACAGAACGTTAGTCTTGTTTTGATGGATTTGATAATAACGTCGCCATAGTTCACGCTTACGTATTTAGCAAAAGCATGTCGGAAAGACACGAATGGCACAGTAATCCTTCGTCCACATGTCAGTGCTTGTATGTCAGCATCGGAGTCGCGCCACGTTCCATGTACGCTGTAGCTACGCCCTCAAATGGAAATGTCTTACCAGTCATTAAATGAGACTGATTTTTGTAACTATTTGTTTACAGTGGTAAACTCGGCTTATGTGAGACACAGAATTAATCCATTGTAATGTAAAGAAATAATGAGATATCAGTCTGGCGCTGAAATACATCCATATCCGTACCCAAGCTTAAGCAAACGCTAGTAAGTGGCGCTCGACTCAGAGGAAAGCGGATTCGAATACTGACGGTGGCAGCTATTTTTATTAACAATATTATGTCGATAAGGATAGCAGATTTTGTAGGTGAAAGTTACCGATCATTAGGCTGTACGTCAGTATTGTGTGTTACATACGAAACAGCTTCGCAGTGTTTCATGAAGTGAGGGCATCAAACACAGTCGATAGTGATGCGTAAAATCCATAGGAATGTTAAGGGTTGCTCCTCCCTTGTAGCAGATCGAGAGAGGTACAACATGTGCCGGCACTTGTCTTCACTCTCTCCGGTTTCATTCATCACACATATTTAAAGACACTGGCCTTTACTCAGACTTGTTACAGCCACCTTCATTCAAATTTTACGTGTAAGAAATAACGCACAGTTTCACACAAAGGCGAGGCTGTTTGCCAAGAATGATAACTTTCTTAGCTTGACAGCTGAAACTACCTCTCGGCTCTTCAAACGGACAATAAAATGTAATTGTTCTTTACTTTGCTTTACTTTACTTTAATATATATGACTGAACGTGAATATGTACGAAAACCATTTCGAAAACTCATTGCTCCTCGCTCCATATTGAAGTGTCACGTAATTAACGGCGCGTGCGTTCTAATTTTACTATTGGTGTAGCCCTTACATTTCAGGAAAAACTTCCCACTTAGCACTGAAGATCAAATTTCTATTCATTCAGTTCGATGCATGGTGATTGGTTCTTTCTGTGGTTCTTGAGAGAACTTATGTAACATTAAACTGCTTCTCCCGTTCATTCCAAAGAATTTCAAAGGGATTCACATTATGGCTTAGAACAGGCTAGCCCGTCAAATTTATATGATTTACATTGCTTTGTGAACCAGAGCAATGTCATATCGATAGACGAAAGGACCGTTTATAAAAGATTTACACAGCCTAGGACATCTTATATTTTCTACTATTATTTTTCAAGAAGTTTTTAATTTTGGCAACGACCAAAAGTCGGCCGCTGTCACCGAGTGGTTCTAGGCGCTTCAGTCCGGAACCGCGCTGCTGCTACTGTCTCAGGTTCGATTCCTGCTTCGGGCATGGACGTGTGTGATGTCCTTACGTTACTTAGGTTTAAGTAGTTCTAATTCTAGGGGACTGATGACCTCAGATGTTAAGACCTATAGTGCTCAGAGCCATTTGAACCAATTTGCATAAATAATCTCGTACGTGGTAGATATTCCCTACAGATTGCTATTTCCTCAAATTGTCACCAAATATGACAAGAGTGTTTCGCTATTCTAATTGATGCTTCGATTCATCTCACTGGACGCGTTGCTTTCTGGATGATGATGGACTGGTTAGCCCAATTACCCAAGCCACATCGAAGGGATTTCTCTCATACGGACAAGAACTAACAACGCAGAACAGGACATTTTGATGTACCACCAATGCTGGTATTTTTATTCTCTTTTACACCAAGGATGAATTTTATCACATTCACTGCTGGACGATAGGCAGGGCATATGCATTGCCGAATAAAACATCATTCACTTAGGGAAATTTATATTAGATTCGGCTATCAAAAATATTAAAACGGCTCCTGCAGCTAGTATTAATATTTCTATTATGTTCTACGTGTGTAGCTGAACCCGCCAGGGTAGCCAAGACCGCTATTGCGCTGCTTCCTAGACTCGGGTAGGCGCGCCTGCCCCAGCTCGAATCCGTCCAGCGGATTACCGGCGAGGGCAGGTTGCTAGCCAACCTGGATGTGGTTTTTAGGCGATTTTCCACATGCTGCTAAATGAATATCGGGCTGGTTCCCACGTTCAGTTACACGGCTCACAGACATTTTAAAACGTTTGCACTATTTCATGGCTTACACTGGACGCAGTGAGCTGGGGTTCACTAATTCCGTCCCGAGGGGTTCGGAGTAGTGACAGGAATGGCATCTGAGCATCTGCATCTGAGCATTATCACCCCTCTTTTTGTACCCTAAACCAACGGATGGAATGACAACTCTTATCATTTACTACACACAACCTTGAGCCGTATAATACTCCATTCAGCGAGTGTGAATTTCTATTTGCCCTTACACAGTATGTGGACAGCTCCTCTGCGCCTAACTGCATCCGCCTCCAAATGCTTAAATAAATATCGGCGGATTACCAGTCCCACCTCCTCGCCGCCTTCAGTCATATCAAGGGCGATGGTGAGTTTCCGTCGCAGCGGCGCGAAGTTGTCATCGCTCCAGTGCTGAAACCTGGCAAGAACCCATCAGATATGGATAGATATTATCAACATTCTGAGCGATCTACTCGAATGTATGGTGAGCCGGTGGTTGTGTTGGCTCCTTTAGTCTTGGGGCCTTGTGGCACTGTCCCAGGGTGGCTTTCGCCATGGCCACTCCACCTCTGAGAACTTGGTGTACCGGGAGTCTGCTATCCGAACGGCCTGTCCTGCCGTAATCATCTTACTGCGTCTTCTTTGACTTGACAAAAGCCTATGGCACCACTTAGCGACACCACAGCCTCGCTGTATTACACAAGGTTTCTGGGGGCTGTTCCCCATTTTTATACAGAAATAACTTCTTGTCGCTTCGCACTTTCAGAGTTCGAATCGATGCTTCCCACAGTTCGCCATAGCGTCGAGAATGGGGTCCCGCAGGGCTCTGTACTGAGTGTTGCTCTCTTTCTAGTAGCCATTAATGGTCTCGCAGCAGCTTTGTGGTCCTAAGTATGACCCTTCTTTTATGCTGACGACTTTTGCTTTCCTTTTGCTCATATGCTATTGGTGTGGCTGAATGTCGGCTACTGGGAGCCATACAAAAGGGGCAGTCATGGGTCCTCACCCACGTCTTTCAGTTTGCAGCTGCCAAGACTTGCGTCATGCGCTTTTGTCTTACAGTTCAGGCGCACCGACAACTTTATCTTGATGACCATCTCCTTAATGTAGTGAACTATTATCGCCTTTTAGGACTGATTTTCGACGCCTGATTCCCCATCTTCGTCAGTTTAAGCAAAAGAGCTCGCAGCACCTTAACATTCTTTGATGCCTGAGTCGCGGTGAATGGCTCTGAGCACTATGGCACTTAACATGTGAGGTCATCAGTCCCCTAGAACTTAAGAGCTACTTAAACCTAACTAACCTAAGGACATCACACACATCCATGCCCGATGCAGGATTCGAACCTGCGACCGTAGCGGTCGCGCGTTTCCAGACTGAAGCGCCTAGAACCGCTCGGCCACACCGGCCGGCCGCAGTGAATGGGATGCAATCTTCGTACACTGTTGCACCTGTTCAAAGCCCTTGTACAATTTCGTCTTGACTATGGAAGACTGGCGTATGGTTTAGCATCGTCGTCAGCATTGCGGTTTCTGGTCCCTATGCACCACTGTGAAGTTCATCACGTGACGGGAGTTCACAAAACGAGCCCAGTGAACTGCTTACTCGTGGAAGCTGGAGTCCCTCCATTGAGGATCAGGCATCAACAACTACTTGACCATTATACTGCATACATTCCCAACTCGCCTAAAATCCCAATTACTGCCTCCTTTTCCCTAACAAAGCTATCCACCTCCCACAGTGGCAGTCCAGAGTGAGGGTTAAAAAGGCAGTCCGTGCCAACTCCCTTCTCACTAAACTCGAATCTCTCCCACTACAGCCTCTCTTCTGCTCCTACTCACGTACATCTCCATCGCGTATACCTCGGCCACAGCTTCGTCTACACCTTTCACAAGTCCTAAAAGATTCAGTCAACCCACTGGCCCTCTGATGCCTGTTTATCTCAACTCTTGACTTGTCCCAGAGTTCAGAGGTAGTTTACATGGATAGCTCGACGGTTAATAGTCGCGCAGGGGTCGCTTATGCTCGTGCAGGACATACTGAACATCGTACCGTGCTAGATGTCTACAGCGTTTCGCTGCAACGCTGGTAGTCATCTCTCGCACTCTTGAGCATATCCTTTCCTGTGCTTGGGAGTCCTTTCTCATTTACAGCGACTCCTTCAGCGCTTTACAAGCTCTCGGCAAGAGGTAAACTCGCTATCCTTTGATAATAGCCATCCAAGAGTCCGTTTACGTCCTCGAACAATATGGATGACCGGTGGTGTTCGTATGAACTCCAGGATACGTTGGAATTGCGAGAAATGAACTTGCCGACAGGCTGGCCAAAGAGGTTACTTGTAAATCGAGTCTGGAGGTCCGTATACCTGAATCTGATATTCGATTGGTATTACGCCACAAGACTTTTGGACTCTGGAATACGGACATGGGCTCTCTGACTTTGCTGAAGAACTCAAGTATGGTAGAAGAGACGATGAATGTGTGGGGTCCTATATGCGAGCCTCTCGCGAGGACTCCATTGTCTTTTTCACTTTCAGTTAACAATTTGACATTTGGCTTGCTTCTCTCGCTTTCTCCTTCAGTATGGTTCCATACTTAGTTTTATGCATTGTTCCGTACCCAGATTTTAGGCGATAGGATACATTGGGGATATGGTTTTCATTGGAGAACTGTGTCACCACGGAAAAAGGGACTGATAACCAAGCAGTTTAGTCCCTTTCCTCCACAAACCAATCAACCAAACCATGTATTGAGCTAGGGAGATAACAGTATATCTGTATTCCGCACTTTGGTAACACATGGCGGTTGGCTGCATGTTAGGGTGATTTGACACAGTGGCCACTTCTCAGGACAAGAAGTGAGCACATGGCCATTAAATTAGAACTCGGTAGAGACGACAGAGGTAAAGCCAGTCGCAAGTTTAGTGCAAAATCAATCTTACCAGGAATCGTAACTCTTCTGTTGTTCCTGGGCAAGGAACATGCCTACAAGCCCAACTGGATTGGCAATATGGGAGAAGCAATCAGCCGAAGAACGGTGAATGATTTTTGCGGTCGTTCAAGAGATCACTTGTAGAGGGATGGTGTTACAAAACTTGTCTTGCGGCTGTCTCCATAAAGGATGAGCCTCTGCTAAAGCCATAGGCTCCGTGCACAACTGAAGTCACCGTCGCTGCAGCATACTGCATTGCAGTACTCATGTTAATTCTTCGTACGAAGCAAAACCATCGCGCCATTGTTCCTCTGACTTTTCACTCGTTCAGTGGTATTCTGTACGTTCTTCTCACCGTCGTTCGTGCACTAAAGTCATTAAGAATATGTACCGGGTTTACCAGGGTTCCTGTGTTCGTAAATTCTTACGCATGAACAGCTCAACTTTGAAGGTGTGTTGCTAACCCTGTCAGTTTTGGCATTCAGGACGCGATCCGCTGTGTTCATCCGCGCCACTAAGCTCGAACCAGTGCCCTTTGACTTAGACAATTCCTGTGAAACTGTTTCGGTTAAAGTGAGCGGTTGTCCTTTCAGTGGAAACGTTGATTAACATTAATCTGGCGACGGTACTATACACAACTATTTCAGATAGCCATTTAGGTGCAGTATTTTGAGGTAGACAGCGAGAATGAGTGATTAATTAATCTCAGGTGGCGGCCGACAGAGGTACTACAACACATGAATATCAATATTATGGTATATTTTGGGTATGTTTACTCGTCACCTCCGGAATTCCAACTGACCTCATGTGGGCTCCTTCCAGAATCTGAGAAATTTCTATGCGCAACCAGGAGATTGTGTCGATTATCCTGAATGAGTGCCGGCCAGTGTGGCCGAGCGGTTCTAGGCGCTTCAGTCTGAAACCGCGCGACCGCTACGGTCGCAGGTTCGAATCCTGACTCGGGCATGGATGTGTGTGATGTCCTTAGGTTAGTTAGGTTTAAGTAGCTCTAAGTTCTAGGGGACTGATGACCTCAGAAGTTAAGTCCCATAGTGCTCAGAGCCATTTGAACCATTTGAACCTGAATGAGCATCTATACGAAGATGACACTTCTTATGGTTCAGAATGGAAATAAATTTCATAAGATTAATACAATGTTGCTCATAATTTTTTACTTTCGATCCCACACTTATATAGTTGAATCCTGCTTAGTCGTCGAATGTGGGGTGTCCGGGAAACCTACTTTCCCGGATCGCTAGACAATAATTGAAACAAATCGTATAATGATATTTATTACGAAAGGAAAAAAATACAATACTGAACTCTTCATTAAACAGATGTATCGCAAGCAAAGGGCGACGGACAAAATATGAAATCTCTCAGTATAACTATTACTAGTTTGAGCTACACACAATGGACGAGCAAAGTATTAAGCTTTGACGCTTCTATTCAGGTAGCTGGACTTGAAGCTTCTCGTAAAACGGCCGCGACCAGTCGGGCGCGGCGCTTATGTTCTCTTCGCATAGAGACCACTGTTGTTGCGTTGTTGTCCTGGAGAGGGGTCTGTCAGTCTGTAATTGGTTGATGTCTTCTACACAGACCTCTCTGCTCTCTCGTTCCCGACTGGCGTGCCGGCGCTTGACTTTACGCCGTAACGTATGTAACTTCTCAACAATAAGGACAACATTCTTGGATCTCTTTGCCCTAGCTTGACGACAAACGTTAACGTGTTAATTTCCTACAAGTTTATCGTTTAACAGACTTCAATTTTTGTTCTGAAAATCAAAATCGTGGCTATCTGCGCAGACAGACTAAGCAGCTTCGACGTAAATCGTATCAACTGGGATACCTGAGCTACTGCTTCCCTTCCGAAATGAGGTTCTTGGTTAGGTAAGTTGAATCAGAAAATTTGCCACGCCACTGAACTACTTGTGACCAATGATCCATCAGTAAAAAACATGTCAAGAAAGTTTGTGCTGTTGTCGGATGGTTCAGTCATAGAGGTAGACGTCGTAATTTATAAAAAAAAAGAAGCGATGTGGGGTAGCCGCGCAGTCTAAGGCGCCTGGCAACCGTTCACGCGGCTCCCCACGTCGGAGATTCGAGTCCTGATTCTGGCACGGGTGTGTGTGTTGTCCTTAGCGTAAGTTAGGTTAAGTTAGATCAAGTAGTGTGTAAGCCTAGGGACCTATGACCTCGGCAGGTTGGTCCCATAAGAACTTAGCAGAAATTTTTATCATATCCTTTCCCATAAAAACAAGTAAAACAAGTAAGTGCAACAATCGTCCGCAAGGAGGCTAAATTACATTTAGCTATGGTCTGTGGAAATGTGTGGTTCTTTTTTCTCTGTCACTAATGTTTAAATACTTGAGTTAGGTACTGTTAATTAGCTCGGAGGAAAGATTGCCTTGGCCGCACCCACGGGACGAAGCCGACGGGGAGCGAGGTGGGCATGCGCACTGCCGGCAGGTCTCAGCGGCGGCGTCTGCGCGGCGCAGCGGCGTGCGTGGAAGCGAGGTGCCGCCGTCCGCCACAGTCCACGGTACCGCGTGGCCGCGCGCTGACGCTTCCTGTTCCTGGTAGCCGCTGCTCGCCGTTCGCTACGGTACCTTTGACGTCTTCTCGGTAAGGACAACATCGCTGCGCTGAGACATTCAACTGTATCTTACGTGTTGCCGCTCTATAATCTGTACCATTGCTTGGTGTAATTTTGCATTTGAATTGTATTTTAAATAGTTAAACACAAAACGAGCATTAATTGTTAGTAATGTGATGTCTTAACGATAATAATAATAATAATTATTATTATTACATTACTTATTAAAATCTAAGACCACGTGATCAATATCCATTGCACTGACGAGAACTCGAAATTATTTATGTAAATTACTTACTTTTCATTTTTGGAGAACATGTTTGATGATTCCGTTTCGTAATGACTGAAGAATTTTCATGCTAACAGAGAAGATGAAAATGTTAAATATTCTTAACGTTTTCTCTTAAGTACGATACTGGATTCGTTGTGAAGCTGTCTTCCGTCCCACAGAGAAAAAGAGAGCTGGACACGGAGTCTACAGTATGACAGACCCGACATTAATTTGGCAACTGTGTTTCTTTGATCTGGCTCTTGCACGTTTAGCTAAAAGTGTCTTTGCTTTGTCTAAGGCGACAGTAGTTTACACACCGAAAGTTACACACAGAATTTTCTTTTTGGTTACCAAGACGCTTTAATAGGCTGTATTCACGGCAAAGGGTCAAGAGCCTCGCCGCAGTTGTAACACCGGTTCCCGTCAGATCACCGAAGTTAAGCACTGTCGAGCTGGACGGATGACCATCCTGTCTGTCGAGCGTTGTTGGCGGGCGGGGTGCACTCAGCCCTTATGAGGCTAACTGAGGAACTACTTGACTGAGAAGCAGTGGCTCCGGTCTCGTAAATTGACATACGGCTGGAAGAGAGGTGTGCTGACCACATGCCTCTCCATATCAGCATCCAGTGACGCCTGTGTGCTGAGGATGACACGGCGGCCGGTCGGTACCGCTGGGCCTTCGTGGCCTGTTCGGGTGGAGTAAAATAAATAATTCACAGCAAAAGCCTTCCTGTTTTTTGATATTCATCCGGAGATTCGACAGCATGTCCTGGCCATACTACATCTCACTTCGTGCGTACCTGGGAATACTTATAATTTCGGTTTTTTAAAGAAAAGCATTAAGTACGCCAACATCTGTGTTCACTTTTAATGTTGCTTCACAGCAGTTTGCGACGGTACAAGCGAGATGTTTTTACGCTTCGTGGAAAGGACTGATACAGGAAAGTACCTTTGAATGATATGAGGAAGTGATTCGCTTATTACCCGTACAGTCACTCGTAGTTATTCCTTTTTCATCCACTTTCAAATTATTTCACAGTTTTCTATATATTCCGTGTTGAGGTATTGATATTTACGATATATTTAAAAGCAGATTGTCGGTGGATACGTCATAGGTACAGAATTATGAATTAAGATATCATACGCATGCTTAAGACACATTTGGTTCCGAAGATTTACGTTTAAAGAAGAGTTTTTATCGTGTTCAGTAGGTAGGACCAATGATAGTAGTGCTGAAGTGTGAAAAATATAGAAGATAATTCTAATTATAGTACTGATTAACAGACTTATCTAGTGTACATGATCTGTATTTATGTAATGGAGATTACTGCAATCGTACAGTAAACTTAATTTTGCGGTATAGGCTATTAAATATAGAATTAACTGGAAAATAACAATCACCTTTTTTGTCGGTAATTGATGCTACGTGAAATGTTACATATTTGGCGGTGGGCTGTCGATATTAAGTAGTGCTGGTCCCTTCGCGCCAGCAGATGAAGTTCTGTGATATTCTGTATTACAGTAGAAAAGAAACGAAAGAAACTGCTAATCAAATGACCTACATGTATATAAAGAAAAAAATTACTGCTGCATTAGAACTTACGAGTGTTGTGGTGAGAACAAAGGTACGAACGCTGCTCAGATTTTCATGGGATATTTCTGCATCGTCTGCATTTAAGAAGTCTTTCAGATAATGAGTTATTCTTTCCATTGGATAACCGTTTTTGAATAGAAGAGATTCTATGAGTAATTGGCACTTAAGCAAAAAAGTCTTGGACAAAGTACTTAAACGCTGGCCTTCTACCCAACTGACACTACGCTAATAGCATCTCACTCATTTGACGTGTACTGCATCTAATGGTGGTCATCTGTGAAAATGAAATTTCCTGTTCTCCGTTTTAACTGTTGGTTGAGTTTCAGCAGCAAATCACAAATTTCGCTTATAACAAAGTAATAAAATTTTCCAGCTGGTCAAACGCATGAAGTAAATTTCTAGCTCTTTTTTTCTTAGAAAAACGCTGTCAATGTCATTAAAGAAAATATACTAACTACTTCAGCCATTCATGCACAAATGCAGAGAAGTCTTACGCTGATGTCTCTCCGTGTAGCATAAGAGGAATGTAAGGCTTTTGTTCAACATACCGGGCCATAGTTTTCAGTACTTACTTTTCTCGACTGTTTTTCGATCATAATTTTCATGAAAAATTATTAGTAAGGGTATAGTTTAAATCTTGATCATCCCTCTTTTTATATTCTAGCACTTGTTGTGGATAATACGAAAGATCTACAAGTTGCGTTTACGTAATGAGGAGTGTCTGTGAAAATGTAATGCATGCGACAGAGCGATGTTATTCTCGCCTTTTTTCATAGTATTTGTACTGCACAATTTTAAGGTTACTTTGAAATAAACATGTACGTCTCACAATTGCACTTGAGGAACGATGCAGTAACAGATTTAATTATTAACTTTTCTAGAGTCTGTTAAGCATCGTAGCTCCTTGCCGTAAACTGAAAGTATCCCACACCTATAAAGTTTTTACGCTTTAAGAACATACTGTAACTATTCTACTTGCATATAAATTGAGAATAAGAAAAACATGATTTGATCGCTGGGTGCTCAATAACTTTTCTCAGACACTCTGGTAGCGTAAATGCACAGCGTGTAGTTTCCGAGATAGTGAGGTACGCCTCGTAGGTTAGCAACTGGCCTGCCAAATGGACGGCATTTGCTCGGTAAGACCTCAGTGCTTAACAGATTGGGCGCAGCCTTTGCTGGGCCCAAATTCCCAGCTGAAGAACACCATTTGCAGAACTTACAGAAAAGAGTTTACAGACTGTGTAAGCAGGTGATGAACACGACTTTTAAAACCACTAAGAAAAAGTGACTCTCCAGTGTTAAGCGAGGCCCCTCATATACTGAACGCGCCACCACAGAGAACAGTCGAAGAGAGAGAATCAATAGATTCAGTTACTCACTGAGACCGTGGACTGGATTAATGCTCGTAACCTCTTTGTACCGCATCAGTTCAGCAATATACTCATCGCTTGGTGTGTAAGTGCAGCTGTAGCGTTGAGGATCTTCGTAATATATGATTACGGTTTGAGCAACTAACTCACTACTTACATCCAGCAAAGGGGAAGGCTCTGCAAAGCTACGGTCTGACAACTCTTTCCAGATAATAATTGTAGCGTTGGGACAAATAAAGCGCAAGACGTAACATTCTGCGTAATAATTAAGCGACAACACTCTTCAAATATTCATAATCCAATAGTATTACTCTTGTGTCACACAGTTTACGTGCTTTTTGTCGCATTTGGTTACAACACTTTTGTGATTATCAGTGGATTGACTTTAAAAATTTCAGTGGTAAGGTGGGAGCAACTGTATGGCACGATAAAATTTTCCACCATTAACGTTAAACAGTGTGTGCCAAAACGTATACTTTATGTGACAATAATGCAGAATATATTCACCAGCTATTCTGGTGTTGAGAAGCGCTCTTTGCGTGTGTTTACCAGGGACCTGAAAAAGTATATTTCGTGAATAGCTCGTCCACGGATGAAGTATTCCTAAATTGTTTATAGAAGCGCATACAACGTTTAAGAGTTGGATGCTCATCCTCCGAAAAATGCTAACTCCAAAAATGGCAGATAATGCAGATGATCTACTAAAATCTCTTTATTTATTATCGAAGTTTCCCTGCCACTTAAATATAGATCTAGGAATGAATATTAAGGACATTTTCCAAACTTGAAAAATCGCTGACCGTGCAGCATATGTAAAAACCCTTTGGAAGGGGATACAAACATCAGTTTTCCAGTATTATAACAGTGAAACAACATAATAATTTACTCAACTAATAATTATTAGTTGAGTTTTATTTGTATTGCATTTGACAAACTGCCTACTGGCTTCTGTCTCGGGTTCTTCGGCCGACGTTCATATACAGGGTGTTACAAAAAGGTACGGCCAAACTTTCAGAAAACATTCCTCACACAAAAATAAAGAAAAGATCTTATGTGGACATGTGTCCGGAAGCGCTTAATTTTCATGTTAGAGCTCATTTTAGTTTCGTCAGTATGTACTGTACTTCCTCGATTCACTGCCAGTTGGCCCAACTGAAGGAAGGTAATGTTGACTTCGGTGCTTGTGTTGACGTGCGACTCATTGCTCTACAGTACTAGCATCAAGCACACCAGTACGTAGCATCAACAGGTTAGTGTTCATCACGATCGTGGTTTTGCAGTCAGTGCAATGTTTACAAATGCGGAGTTGGCAGATGCCCATTTGATGTATGGATAACCACGGAGCAATAGCCGTGGCGTGGTGCGTTTGTATAGAGACGGATTTCCAGAACGAAGGTGTCCCGACAGGAAGACGTTCGAAGCAATTGATCGGCGTCTTAGGGAGCACGGAACATTCCAGCCTATGACTCGCGACTGGGGAAGACCTAGAACGACGAGGACACCTGCAATGGACGAGGCAATTCTTCGTGCAGTTGACGATAACCCTAAGGTCAGCGTCAGAGAAGTTGCTGCTGTACAAGGTAACGTAGACCACGTCACTGTATGGAAAGTGCTACGGGAAAACCAGTTGTTTCCGTACCATGTACAGCGTGTGCCGGCACTATCAGCAGCTGATTGGCCTCCACGGGTACACTTCTGCGAATGGTTCATCCAACAATGTGTCAATCCTCATTTCAGTGCAAATGTTCCCTTTATGGATGAGGCTTCATTCCAACGTGATCAAATTGTAAATTTTCACAATCAAAATGTGTGGGCTGACGAGAATCCGCACGCAATTGTGCAATCACGTCATCAACACAGATTTTCTATGAACGTTTGGGCAGGCATTGTTGGTGATGTCTTGATTGGGCCCCATGTTCTTCCACCTACGCTCAATGGAGCACGTTATCATGATTTCATACGGGATACTCTAGCTGTGCTGCTAGAACATGTGGCTTTACAAGTACGACACAACATGTGGTTCATGCACGATGCAGTTCCTGCACATTTCAGTCGAAGTGTTCGTACGCTTCTCAACTACAGATTCGGTGACCGATGAATTGGCAGAGGCGGACCAATTCCATGGCCTCCACGCTCTCCCGACCTCAACCTTCTTGACTTTCATTTATGGGGGCATTTGAAAGCTCTTGTCTACGCAACCCCGGTACCAAATGTAGAGACTCTTCGTGCTCGTATTGTGGACGGCTGTGATACAATACGCCATTCTCCAGGGCTGCATCAGCGCATCAGGGATTCCATGCGACGGAGGGTGGATGCATGTATCCTCGCTAACGGAGGACATTTTGAACATCTCCTGTAACAAAGTGTTTGAAGTCACGCTGGTACGTTCTGTGGCTGGGTGTTTCCATTCCATGATTAATGTGATTTGAAGAGAAGTAATAAAATGAGCTCTAACATGGAAAGTAAGCGTTTCCGGTCACATGTCCACATAACATATTTTCTTTCGTTGTGTATGAGGAATGTTTCATAAAAAGTTTGGCCGTACCATTTTGTAACACTCTGCAATGAATTTTCTGACGTTTCGCCAGCACGAGTGGCTGGCATTGTCAAAGCTTCACCCCCCATTGCCGGCGGTGAACTGGAGCCGAGCTCGCCGGCGCAGACTATATGTACCTGGCGCGCCAACACCCGAGGGCTTCTCTGCGGTCATTTCTGGTGCAGTTCTCCTCTTGCTACCTGTGACGGTCGTTCGCTGCAGTACGGGAAGCCAGAATCCGTTTACCTTAAGGCTTTCCTCTTTCTTGTTCAAACTGTTCGCGTGTTTTTGTGTTTCTACAGCTTCTCTGAACAAGAGCGTGTGATAGTGCTTCTCTACAGCCAGAACTTCCGTGCCAGCGAATTTTATTACGTGGTCGGTCTCATTCAGTGCGTACTCTGCCATGGCCGATTTCTCCACCTGCCCCAACCTGCAATGTCGCTTATGCTCTTTGATCCTAGTGTTGATGGATCGCCCATTCATTCCGACATAAACTTTTCCGCATGTGCATGGTATACGGTATATTCCCGACATTGCAAGTGGGTCTCTTTTCTCCTTCGCCGATCTAAGACACTCTTAGATCTTCCTGGTCGGTGTGAAAATCGTCTTTACGCCATGTATGCGCTATATACGGCCGATTCTGTCCGTCACTCTGGGAATGTATGGCAGAAAGGCCGTACCCGACATTTCTTTTTCTGGTTCCTTACTTCGCCGAGTGTTTGGTTCTGTTACACTTCTAATATAATTTTTGGAGTACGCATTGCTCCTCAGGACAGTTTCCAGGTGTTGCATTTCTCGTTTGAGGTGTTCCGGCTCACATATTCGTCCTGCTCTCGTTACGAGCGTACTAATCATGCCTCTTTTCTGACTCGGGTGGTGGTTTGACAGTTTGTGCAGGTATCGGTCCGTGTGCGTCGGTTTTCGATACACGCTGTGTCCCAGGTTTTCGCCGTCCCTTGTGACCAGCAATTCTAGAAATGGCAGTTTCTTGTACTTTTCTACTTCCATGGTAAATGTTATGTTGGCATGGAGGCTGTTCAAGTTTCTTAGGAAGTCACCGAGCTGTTCTTCACCATGGCTCTACACCACGAAAGTATCATCGACGTACCTGTATCACACCTTAGGTTTGCAAGTCGCCGAGTCCAGTGCCTGTGCTTCGAATTGTTCCATGAAGAAGTTGGCCACCACTGGACTGAGAGGACTACCCACGGCGACGCCTTCCAGCTGTTCGTAGAAATCTCCATTCCACGTGAAATAGCTCGTGGTGAGACATGCATGGAAGAGCTTTCTGATGTCCTGCGGGAAAATGGAACCGATGTGCTCCAGAGCGTCACTGAGTGGCACTTTCGTAAATAACGATACAACATCAAAGCTAACCAAGATGTTGTTTGGTGCCAGTTTCAGTTTCCATGATGTAATAACGGATATGTCCAATGACTTTACCGAAAAATAACCATTTAGATATATTGCGCACCATTGTTCGGTTTTTCGACGGCAGAATGTCATGTCTAGATAGCCTACAAGACGAAGAAACATTACCTGTCACTTTTTAAACTTCGAATTTATAACTAATCATCTAGAAAGATACACTGAACACAAGGTAATTGAAAATGAATAAAAAGTTAATATGTGCCGGTAAGTAGAATATTGAAAACTAATCCATCCACATCTTTGTAAACTTAGCTATAGCCACTGTGGCCTCCGTCACATAATCGCCAATAGCGGGACAAGTAATCTTCAGTAATACTGTTTTCAAGACTACGCACTTGCTAGTTTTTTGGCGTAAGAAATAAAGTGAACTAAGGGTGACTGCTGCATTTCATGTACTTGTCTATTAGAAATACTTATTTAGTTTCGAATGTCACACATCATAAATGTATGATACTAGATTAATAATTTGGAATCATAATATCTAAGTAGAGATGAAGGTCGTTTTCTTGATATGTTAAATCTGTAACGATTAGGAGCGGCGGACAACATATTGCTACCGTGACTTCTCAGTTTAAATTTTTGTGAATTATTTGAACTCCGTGTTTCTCTGCCGGCCGCGGTGGTCTAGCGGTTCTGGCGCTGCAGTCCGGAGCCGCGGGATTACTACGGTCGCAGGTTCGAATCCTGCCTCGTGCATGGGTGTGTGTGATGTCCTTAGGTTAGTTAGGTTTAAGTAGTTCTAAGTTCTAGGGGACTTATGACGTAAGATGTTGAGTCCCATAGTGCTCAGAGCCATTTGAACCATCTTTGCACCGTGTTGCTCTGTCTATACATGGAAAATGAACGGCAATGATCAACTTGAAGCTTTATGTGGAATGTCAGCCATCGTTGCAACACAACGTCAGCTACTTACAAGTTTGCGTCCAAGGTTTCCTCTTCAAAATTTCCCTTGGTCAACTGTCACAGGAGCATTATTAGTCGGGACGTCATGCCGTACATTCAGCGTATTTGAACGGAGTTCAACCGTAATATGTTGCACGGAGCATTGAATATTTCACACAGTATGTTACGGCTGTACATTTATAGCCTAGCAGAAAATAATCCATCATTTAACCGGACATTTCGCTGATTGGTAAAGTGCCATCCATTCCTTCACTGATTCGATGTCAGGAAACATAGTTGGGCAGCAAGATAACGACCACTTTGGCAGGCGTGAAATGTATTCGCATTTTTGATTAAGAACAACGATCCGCTGTGTAAGGGAATGACAACGAAAATTTGTGCCGGGCCGGGACTCGAACCCGGAATTCTCGCTTTACTCGAGCTGTTGTCTTAACAGCTTTGGATACCCGTGCTCGACTCTAAACCAGACCCAAAATTCCTTACGTAGTCTTAGTGCGTCACCGTCTGTATTCGTACACACAATATGTAATTCCCGTAGAGGGGACAACATTTTAATTGGAGGTCACTACCCTGTATACGTGAATGAGTAAATATTGCAGTGCCTGTGTTGCTAAGAAGATAGATGCCACAATCCTTCGGATACTCGTTCGTGGCCGTAGGAACACTACATCGTTCTTCTTAACAACACAGGCACTGCAGTATAGGATTTTGCCAGAATTGTTGTATTTACTTCAATAATAGAACAACATCACAACATACTAATAAGCGTGAGTAATCGTACCCGTAATGTTTCTTCCAGGCAGATCTCACACGGGAAAAAGAACCAGGCAAGGTATTATACAGGACTCCATTTCAGTACACCTGACGTTCCCCATGATTGTACAATACGATAGAACCTGATGGCAGAAATTTCATTAGCATCAGTCTTCGGCTGATTTTATGCGGCCTGATACGAATTCATCTCCTGTGGCAACCTCGTAATTTCAGCACTTGAACCCAATATTCTCAATTATTTGTTAGATATGTTCCAATTTCTGTCATCCCATACTGTTTCTACTTTCATGCCTTAACACATGTACTGTCATTCTGTCCTTTATTCATGTCAGTTTTCCGCATGTTACTCTCTTCGCCGATTTGCGGAAAAAATCCACATTTCTTATCTGGTCCGTCCACGTAATTTTCAACGTTCTGCTACAGCACTACATCTAGACGCTTTGATTCTCTTCTTTTTCTGGTTTTCCAACAGTCCACTATTCACTTCCATACATAATGTGCTCCTAAAGAGCGTTCTGAGACATTCATTCCTGAATTTAAGCTCGAAACTTGACACTAGTTGACTCCTTTTCGACAGGGATGCCTTCTTTGCCTGTGCTAGTCTGCTTTTTATGTTAGACTTGTTTCGCTCATAATGTGTTATTTTACTTCCAAGTTAGCGGGATACCTTCATTTCGACGTTCCCAGATTCGATGCTATGCCTATTGCTAATCTAATTTCTGTTACTTACCTTCAGTTTCGTCATTCTTCAGCGTACTCTCTAACCATACTATGTGCGTATCAGGCAGTTCATTCTATTTAACAGGTCATTTAGTTCTTCCTCTTTTCCTAAGAGAATAGCTATGGCATAAGTGAATCTCGTCGTTGATATCCATTCAGCCTCAATTTTAAACGCACATCTGCACCTCTCTTTTATCATTACTTCTTCGACGTGCAGATTGAACGGTAAGGGCGAAAGACTACGCCCCGTCCTTAATTCATTCTAATTTTTCCCTCTTGCTTCTTATGCATGCTGTATATTACCTATTTTTCCCATAGTTTGCACATGTTTTCTTGAGAATTTCGAATTTCTCCATTATACATTGTCTAACGCTTTTCCTAGGTCGACAAATTCTATCATTGGAGCCTGATTTTTCTTATGTCTTGCTTTCACTATCAAGGGCTTCATCATGCCTGCCTCTCTGGCTCCTGTACTTTTCCTAAAACCAAACTAATGGTCATCTATCACATACTCAATTTGCTTTACCTTTCTTCTGTATGTTATTCTTGTCAACTACTTTTAGGTATTAGATTCTAAGCTGTGACAGTTCAGCAAATTATCCGCGCCTCTGTGGAACTGTTTGGTTAATGTCTCCCAAACGTCTGACTGTACGTCCTGTAAACTATCCCCTCCTTCCTACTTCCATTTATTGTCCACATTAAAGTCTTTTATGAAGATCTGAGACGAGCGAAGATTAAAACAAACTTTCTAGTTTATTTAGCTTGTCTCACTGAGATGGCTCTAGTTATCTTTGTCTGATTTTCGAAACCAAAAATGTCACATCGGTTCCTCACGGTTGTTTTAAACTAAATAAATCTGAAGATTGTTGTTACAACATTTTTTACGTAAATATGTTTACTCATATTGTAGTATATCATACAGTATTTTGATTTTTGACATCAACAAAGATGAAATTACATTATTCGCACAAAATTACAAAAATGCGTCCGATCACATCAGATGCATGCTTAAGACTCTCACACCCTGAGGAAATCTCTCTTTTTCCAAAAGGTCTACAATTCTGCTTAAAATGAATGTCTGCTAGTTAATGTTAATTATTAATTTCGATTATTATTTCATAAATGAACCCAGAACTAAATACAGTAAACATTGCTAGAGTGCGCAATTAATAACAGAAATTTTAAGAGTGCCAATAATTCGTAATTTCAAATGTTTCTAAAAAACATAATTTTAAGTATACATTCAGAACCAGGACCTATCGATCACTACATCGAAACTAAAACACTTCAGAAAGCAATTTATTTTCACAAATTTTAGCCTGAAATACAACATACCGTGCGTAAAACCAGATGGAAGTTCGCAGAAAAGCAACAGAAATAATATTAATCTGTCCAAAATTCTAAACAGAATACTGTTATCGACACCTACTGTTGAGGAAAAGTAACGCAAGAGAAGGATGTTCCGTTACAGTCTCCAGACTTGCAGATTCTGAAAACCCATTTGAATAGTCGTTTTGTTGCCACTGATCGCCATGAATTTAGAATTTCCGAAGGAACGTTATCTCCGCCGTCCGTCTTATTCGATAGCAAGTATCCCAGTGCTCTGTTAAACTCTGACTAATACTGGATCCCGTACATCTTCCACATCGACTCTCATTTCTTCTTCTGTCACGTAATTAGAGAGTACCTCCGCTTCAGCATACTCTTGCCAATTATCAGCTCCCTGCCCTTCGCGTTTAACACTGGAATTCCTCTTGTATTCTTTATATTGACGTCTATGCTTTCAGTACCACCGAAGGTTGTTATCTCTTCGTTTTTGATTTCTGCGCATCCTTCTTGCAACTATTTGGCCTTGACTTCCTTGTATTTCCTTCTTTTTCTGTTTCTAAGTGACTTATATTTTTGTATTTCTGCCTTTTTCTGAACGTTTTCGTATTTCTTTCTTATCTAGGTCCATTGAAGTATATCTTCTGTTACCCAAAGCTTCTTCGCAGTTAGGTGCATTCCTTGTTCCTATATCTGGTCCACTTCACAAAAGCCCCTTTTTAGACTTTCCCGCTGCTCTTCAACCAAACAGTCAATTCTGGTTTCCATCATCGCAGTGTTTACGGCCTTAGGGAAGTTCAAATTTATGTCATCACTCCTCAGTACCTCATTATCACACTTCTTTCCAGAGTGATTCATCAGAATGATTCTCTTAAACTTCAGTCTAACCTTTACCAGTATTAAATTTGGATTTGACAGACGACGTGTGGATAAAACTATGGAGTCGCTGGACTTAGTAACAAGGTTCGCATACTCATAGCTATAAATGCAGATAAAATTTCCCTTCATTCCATACATTTATTGCTTACGGACATCCTTAAGTTTTCCCCCGCCTTACACAGCCGCTTTCTTCCGAAGTCTCATTAAGTTCAGTACAGTATTCGGATGCTAAGGATAATGCAGCGATCGAAGGGTAATATCCTTGATCGACAGATTATTTATTGTACTTGGACAATTGAATTTATGCTTTAAGAGCCGTTATTTAGAGCAGATAGCTCCCTCGTAGGGCGGACGAGGGCGGTGTTGCCACAGCGGAGTCTCCGGGTCTAGAGGTTGTATGCAGCGCTAAAGCAATTTCTTTCATACCTGCCGGGAGTCTCCTTCGCGTTATCAAATTTCCGATGAGGCATTGCGTTGGCAACAGAGCACTTCCGCCGGCGCGGAGCAAGCTACCTCCTCAACAGTCCGTGAAAAGGCGAATCACGGCATTTCTCGAATTACGAGAGATCTCCATAGCCCTTCACACGTTGAACTCAAAGGGTATGGAAGTCTCCCGTCTTCACTCTCTTTCCATGTTACAAGGATCTGGAAGTAGCCCGCCTTCTCCCTCTTTCCTTGTCACTCCTCTTTCTTCTCCACTTGTGTGTCTCTTCTTCATCTGAATACATTCCTATCTTGTTTCTTTACTTTTATTCTTCTCTTATTCTTGACGTGAACAACAGAGAAGTTACGGTCTATAGGATTTTAATTTAGAAATTAACACATTTCTTATATTGTGAGTCTATCTCCTTCTGAAAAAGCACACGTAAGTTATACACGTATACATTACCTGTATAGTAATCGAAAGTATTTAAACTGATAGAAATTCTACAAAAGTGATGGAAACATCTATTAAGAAGTTTATATGTGAAAATAAATGAACCAGAAAATTATTTATGGCACCAAAGATGTAAATGCGGAGCCGTGCGGTTCTAGGCGCTCCAATCCGGAGCCGCGCTGCTGCTACGGTCGCAGGTTCGAATCCTGCCTCGGGCATGGATGTGTGTGATGTTCTTAGGTTAGTTAGTTTTAAGTAGTTCTAAGTTCTAGGGGACTGATGACATCAGCAGTTGAGTCCCATAGTGCTCAGAGCCATTTTTTTTCTAAATGCGGATGTACAAACAATGCTCCTACAGATGCAATATAATAGGATAAAACACAATAATGAAAGAACTATCAATATTTGGTATTTCATCCTTCCTCAGCAACTGCGATCGTATATAATGACATGATACAATTGCAATTGCTACAATTGCGTACATTAATTTTTATTATATCTTACCGGCAACAGGAACAGTTTTATTCCCAATGGAGCCCTGAAGTACACATTTTTGAATGTTCAGCCTTTTCATAATGCGCGAGTTCTTGCAGCTGTTTGGCATCACTATCATAATATCAGCAAGTCAATGCCAGATCACCGAAGTTAAGCGCTGTCTAGCGGGGTTAGCACTTTGATGGGTGGCCATACAGTCTGCCGAGCACTGTTGGCAAGCAGGGTGCGCCCAGCCCCCGTGAAGCAAACTGAGAAGCTATTAAACTGAGAAGTAGCGGCTCCGGTCTCGTAAACTGACATACGGGCGGGAGAGCGGTGCGCTTACCACTTGCCGCTCCATATCATATCCGCATCCAGTGACGCCTGTAGGCTAGGCTGAGGATGACACGGAGACCGTTGGTACCATTGGGCCTTCATGGCCTGTCCGGGCAGAGTTTAGTATAGTCTCAATGTGGCAGTGCGGAGCAGCTCGTAACCACCAGAATACATGGAGCTAGTTCGTTCGCTATATTCCACTGTATAATTTCATATTGTTATTGTTATTTTATATGGTAGTTGTTGAATGATCATTTTACTATATATTACAATAGAGAATATTTCTTAATTAGTTATTTTAGTCCATAAAATGAAGCGAAGTGTACAACGTATGTTTTGTAAACATGTACAAATTTTTGTATACATCTTGCATCTAGAACCATCAAAATATCACCTAAGATCATTAGCACACAGAATAATTTTCATTCATCAAGAAGAAATTCAGGTCTGAAAGGGGTAGAAACGTAAATACACGATTCGAGTTATAATCTTGTGCTAAAGTACGAAAGACTAAAAGAGAAACGTTAACGGATGTCATTTTGACTAAAATAATGAGAATGTAAGTCGCAGGCTTAGTGTCAACGTCAGTATATTTGCACTAAAAACACGTCGTAAAGGAAAATATTCAATGCATCAAGCCATTATGTTTTCCTTTCGTTTTAGCACAGAAGAAATGTTGGTTCAGAAGTACTTAATTTAATGCAATCTTTCTCCATCGGTTCATAGTAGAGCAATAAGTAAAAGATGGTGCTACATTCGTCGAGGAAAATACAGTTTTTCGAATGAAGGGATGGCAACAGGAAGGGCATGCGGGTACCTTGCACGACTTTCATTGCCAAATGCAGATTTCTATGCTGAATCCTTGTCGCTACGGGGTAAGGCCAGCATGAAGAAGACTGTTTTTCTTAATCGTTTCCACTGCCGTTCGGTCCGCCCCAGTAGCTGAGTGGTCAGCGTGACGGATTGCCGTCCTCCGGGCCCGGGTTCGATTCCCGGCTGGGTCGGAGAATTTCTCCGCTCAGGGACTGGGTGTTGTGTTGTGTTCATCATCATTTCATCCCCATCCGGCGTGCAGGTCGCCCAATGTGGCGCCGAATGTAATAAGACCTGCGCCAAGGCGGCCGGACCTGCCCCGCGAGGGGCCTCCCGGCCAATGACGCCAAACGCTCATCATCATCATCACTGCCGTTCGGAACATTCAGTCTTTCCGCAATTTTTTCCTTAGTTTAGTGTCTCTCGGTGTATCTCTCGCCTTACTAAGCTTTCTTTGCCTTGCCGCCTCTACCTGTTGACACTTTAATCGCGCCGGACTTGTTGTCAGCAGCTGGTAGAGTCAGCCTGTTGATGGGCATTTGCATCTGATTGAATGTTCCTCGCAAGCGCTGATGATATATGCCTATCCACGTGCAAAAAAACCTGAAAAGTATCACGTGTTAAAAATACCTTGTAATTTTCCAGAATTCCTTGCCACTTTCATGATTCTTAACTCTCACGTTCAGTCTCAGGAAGTTATCTGGGAAATTTGGATATTGATATATTTATCAATGTAAACCCTCTTATTAAACGTTGACCGCTTTCCCACCCTCTCTTTGTCCCACTTTCGTCTTGGTGAATTCTAGAAACCTTCTCCTAAGGTATATGCAGATTAACTACTGTTTTCCAGTAACCCACCAGTGACATCAACAAATGAAATCTCGATCCACACTTTCATAAATTAATACGAACAAGTATCTGAATAGCGTTACTAGTTTGTTTCAACATGCTAATCCTACTGTCAAAAGCTAATATCTTCTAAGTAAATTTGGCTACTGGCAGAAGCGTTGCATGCGACCAAGCTAAGATGATGTGCGATAACTAAAATAAATCATGTCTTTTCTACCTCCTTGGCACCATGATTTACTCGAGAAGTGGTTTCTGCCTTTGCTGCTGCTGGTTATCCCGAGACAACATACTGCATTGAACTTCTCACACAATCTTCAGTTCATCTGAACGTCTTTGGAGGAATATAAAAGGATTACAATGTCTATAACAAGCGATACGATATTATCGAAGACAACACCTTCCTACAATGAATGAATATACCTCATAATTGATCTTCAGGGTCCAGGGGTCGTTTGATATCGTGTTTGCAGCGAATGTTCCGTGCTTGTTAGGATGAGGCACACCCTTTCGTTAAAAATCAGTATATTTGTAACTTCTAAGTATGCGTGATCTGACCTGTCTTCCAGGTGTGATCTGATCCATTACAGTACAGTTAACAGAAAATACTTCACGCACTTTTTCGGAGGCTCAGACCATTACAGACTCTTAGTAGTCTCTGTTGCTCCAACATACCACTCGCGTAGATAGTTCATCATTGATCGTTATAATATCTGTGTTTATACACTTCTGTACTTTCATAACGCAGCGTTCTTCAGACATGAATGCATGCCTGAAGGAAGAGACATTGACTGATGGTTACAGCTGTCGAAACATCACGATACAGATTGGCATTTTGCGACTACGGATTGACGTCGGCTGTTTGCGTATGCCACTTAGTCACAGCCCTTATGCTAGCACAAATCGTGATTCCCACTCAGGGAGGCGAATATTATATCGTCTTTCGAAATCTGGGTTCGGGTCCATGTCCAGCACACATTTTCATGTGTCGCAAACAGCCGACGCCAAAGCGTAGTCGCAGAATACGAATCCATTTCGTAATGTTCACCACAGCTGAAATCGTCAGTGACAGTGTCTGTATTTGTCTCGCTCCATGAAAATCACGAATTGTGAGAGCAAACGTATTGTGGCTACGTGCTGTACTGAACTTTCGATATATCCTCGAGGCGTCCTTGGATAGCCGAAGTAGTTAATGCGACCGCTCACAATAAGAGGGAAATCCGGGTTCGAGTACTGGTCCTGCACAGATTTAGAGCTGACGTCACAGACCATGAATGCATTTATAGATGGTTGCTCAATGCGATCCCTCGATACATCAGTGCCTTTTCTTGATGAAATACTAGCTTTCTCATAAGAGCCTATAGCATATTTTTTCTCCATAAGAATTCAGATAATATGTACACCAATATAGTAAATTTTCCCCTTATTCGGACGACACGGAAAACAGAAAACATTTAGGCACTCTTACTTCTTTTCCTTTATCTGTCACTCTCCAGGGAGCCTGAGTAGTTAGATATATCATAAGCCACTTATATCGAAAGTTTTTTTTTCTTGTGGATGGTCTAAATTCTAAAAGCATATATTTAAGATGTGTATTCAACCAACTGAGGCGTAGCGCCGTATAACGATGCTGCCTTGGAGGAGATGTGTCTCAGAGCTGGATAGTGACAGATCGTGACGCGAGACTGGACGCACACGTAGTTTATGTATCAGCCGATAGAGGACAATATTGGATAGAGGACTGTGATTTTAGTTTAGATTGTGCCCTCAAGAGTGCACTAAAGTGATAGAATGTTTTTCATAAACTATTCTAGTACTTTCATAAAGTGTTGTGTCTTTTTGTGTAGGTAAAATGTTATAAATGGGGTTTAGCAGTATGAATGGCGCGTGAGTGTGGTTTAAGGTTAATATGAAGGTAATTGTTTAACAAGTTATGTAGTGGGATTTAGTGTGGGAACATTTCGAAGAAGTATGGATGTAGACAAAGGGGATTTTTGTAGAATAGATTTGTAAAGTAAATTTAGGGTAAAGGGAAATTTAATTCGGGTATAAATAACAATAGTAAGCAACTTGATGCATAAACAAAACTTCAGCATATTAGATAATTACGTCGGTAAAAAGTGCAGTCGTTAGGGTTACTATTTTGCGATTGGTTATTGATGAAAAGCGCGGATTGATACGGGAGAATGTTGTTTTGCTGTTGGCTGTTGAGTGAACTGACCAATGGTAAAGCAATATTCTTCGCGCGCCTTTCTCGGCTGGTAGAGAAGACTTAGAGTATTCTAGAGAGAAGTGGGAGCCTAGTCGTGAAACAGTTCAGACGTGCGTAGTAGTAGTTCCGATGGAAACGATAAGTTGCCCGATCTAGCAGTGTTTCTTACATGAAAAGTGTGGTAAAGTGACGGCATAATTATTCCGATGGGATTGTAGAAATTTCGGAATTTTTAAGTGAATTTTGTGACGAGAAAAGACATATATTCCCCGTGGCGTATTGAGCAGGTCGGTGGCCAAAACCTGTGACTGCATTAGGTACCGACAGACGTAATATTTGGCGATCATTCTCAATCAAAAACAATCCATATTTTTGTAGCTATTAAGTTTTCTGGAAATGCAACACCATAAACTTGCTAACGTGAGTGAAAGGTATTGTGAGTGACTGTGTTAAGACTAGCACGGGCTTGGCAGTGATACTGGTTCACTTAAGTTTCAGGATATATTAATAAGGACAAAATTTACAACCTTTCATTTCGTGTAAAAACTTTCTCCCGAAACGTAGATTAGTGACTTTAATTGCAGCCTGGTTCACGTCGAAGTACAGTAGGTTTCGCTCGGTTTCCCTACTGATGATCTGCTGAGACAATGTCCACAGGTAGGTGCAGTTTCGTCGTAAAGGGACGGCAAGAACAGCGCAGCCGCACAGTATTCTGAATTCATTATGTTTATTTTACACAGCTGACAAATTCCTAGCTACACACCATCCGGGAACTGGTTGAGAGCCACGTGTTTGAATTACTAGTTTGCCTGCTCCCGAGTCAGTTTACTAAGTCACGGATTACAGTTTCGTGAAACTCAGACTTTAGGTGAACCTGCAGGTTTACGTTATCTGTCGGCAGGTCCTTGTAGCACTTGCCAGTGAATTATGTCGGCGGTACGTGAGGGATTGTCTCATTCTCCCATTATAGGTTAACCATACGAAAGTATTATCTGAGGCGCTTCTAAATTTAATCGTGTCGTGTTAAAAGCTTGTATCAGTATGTACATAAACTAATTTAAAAACTTTTTACAGTAAAACGGTGCCAGTTGCATGAAGATGTTTATTTACTGTTGACCGTGTTAGACCACTGTTCTGAACTTCATCAGATCGCTTAGTCTGCGAAGAGAGCAACATGAATGTACTTAAAGGAATTTAAACTAAAAGCACAAAAAGAAACATCGTACATCAACAAATACATAAAAGAAAGAAAGCTACACCTACGTCAGTCTTCTGAAGCTGGCGCGGAGCGGGTGCCACCCTAGGAGGCATACAAGCACTGACGGATGACGTGCAATTAACATTGCTTAAATATAGGAAGCTATGGCCGTTAATCACGTTAAATAAAGACCGAATGAAATTATTTGTGTGCAATATTTATGTCCAGACCATGGGTACATCGAAAATACAAATAAGCTTTATCAAATCATCATAGAAAATTTAAAACTGAGTAATAAGGAAGAAAAAAACAGTTAACGTATTGGAATACGCATGTGGCCCTGTGTGTAATGACCATGAGGCAAAGATTTTTAGCAGAGACGCCATTAGTAAAGATGGTAACATTCTGAAGATCGATGTATTACGACTAAACATCAAAGATATATCAGTACTGGCTTACAATCTTTCGCTCGCCAGTAATCAATGTACCATCATAAAGACTGATATGTTGCTAACACCGATCAGATAACGGAACAGTTATTATACGGGGACAATTATTTCTGTTACAGAGATATTTAAAAATAACATTGCCCTTAACCACTAAAAGGAGTTACAAGCAAACAATATTAATGTATAAGATTAGTGCTCTACTACAGGGACAAATGCATAACATATGCCAGGTATAGATGGCGAGAAAAATATTACCGATAATCATGGTAATCGTATGAAAACCGATATGTTCCTATTCTTAATATTATATACAACATTAGATGTGAGGCATTAATTATCCCCAGAGTTTACAATTATGTTTATCACAATAGGGAACCCCAATCTAATAATACAAAAATTAATTGAAATAAACCTTTTACATTAACATCAAATATCCACAGTGGGAACTTAAACACATGAAAGGTAAAAATGATCAGGATAATGTGTCACAGGTATTCTGGTAACAACAAAAACATCAACGTACACTCATTGTACAGTAAACGCTGACCTGCTATTACGTTTTCGTTTAAGCAAATGTTATAGTATGATTCGTAAAATGAAAATAAACAGTGTTACGTGAAATATAAGAGGAGTGGACTAGACCTTTTGTCAAAACCATTACTCCTGCATATACTGTGCCCTCAGCGCGAGACATATGCTAACGTTGGTAACCAGAGGTATTTAAACATTAGAATCAATATTCGATCATCGAAATTTTCACTTCAATCACCGTTGTAGTTAGCTATCGCACAAAAATGTGAATATACAATAATAAAAGTGGCCCATTACTGAACTTATACCTTGACTTAACACAGTTGTTTATTTAAATTGAGTTAGTCTCGTGGTATAGAAATAGGTCAGTAAATGAAGTGAGCAGAGCGTTCGATATTAAGAACACCATCAAATAAACAAGGATGTATTCAGAGGAAACTTTTCCGATGATGAAATGGCAAACATATAAACGAATAAAACAGACGAGCAAGGAATCCTAGAATAAATTCTCAGAGATGTAAAATAATCTTTCTATGAAATCTGACAGTTCATCAAGCCAAGATAATGGCTTTATTTTGTGTTGAACATAAATTTATAATTCTTATAACGTCTTAAGGAAAGGTTCCCTTGGGTGATCAGGAAAAAACTTTAGATTACTGGAAACAGATTCTTGTGGATGATTATATTGTATGATATGTTAACCAAAGACAGATTTTCTGCTTGCCACACCTGAATTTTGAACACTGAAGCTGATTTGAAAATTGCGGCCTGTTTGTCCAATATAAGTGTTGTCAAAATGATTTTGCCCTAATAGTTTAGGCAGTCGATTGCAAGAGAGCGCGATGGCAGTCCGCTTCCGACTTGATTTAGAAATATCGCCACTGCTAATTGCTTGTATTACCTAATTAGCTAATTATATGCTAAAACATAGTTAACGGAGAGGTAAAAATGGTAATTTATAAAATTTAAATACAAGTAAGCTACCTAGGCAACGTAGGTAAAAATGGAAGCAACAGTATCAA
Source organism: Schistocerca cancellata (assembly GCF_023864275.1). Classification (NCBI taxonomy): domain Eukaryota; kingdom Metazoa; phylum Arthropoda; class Insecta; order Orthoptera; family Acrididae; genus Schistocerca; species Schistocerca cancellata. The sequence continues at coordinate 456,664,029 of NC_064629.1, forward strand.
TTCGTTGAGTCTAAGACTTAATTAATGTACTGCGAAAAATTCGCAATTTAGACACAACCAGCAACGACGCTTGGCCTCAGGCGACTGCACGTCTGGTTCGCCGCTCTTGGTCATGCCCCTCCCGCCGGATACCGCGCACCTTGCAACTCGCGATCGCGGTTAAATGAAGCGTGAGTCAGTACTCCATTTCAAACCACTGCCAGACATAAGCCTCGTAAGATAAATTAACGGATAAAACTAAGTTCGTACGTAATTATGTAAAAATGTAATATAAGATAAATAGGCAATTCCATTCTTTGACCATTTTAATCTAATTAAAGATAGATTTATTTTCATGTTTTTCACTGAAAAGCTAAAGAAACTGGTACACCTGCCTAATATCGTGTAGGGCCCCCGCGAACATGTAGAAGTGCCGCAACACGACGTGGCATGGACTCGACTAATGTCTGAAGTAGTATTGGAGGGAACTGACACCACGAATCGTGCAAGGCTGTCCATAAATCCGTAAGAGTACTATGCGGTGGAGATCTCTTCTGAACAGCACGTTGCAAGGCATCCAAAATATGCGAAATAATGATCATGTCTGGGGAGTTTGGTGGCTGGCGGAAATTTTTAAACTTAAGAGTGTGTTCCTGGTGCCACACTGTAGCAATTCTGAACGTGTAGGCTGTCGCACTGTCCTGCTGGAATAGCCCAAGTCCGTCAGAATGCACAATGGAAACTAATTGATGCATGTGATCAGACAAGTTGCTTACGTACGTGTCATAAGTCAGAGTCGTACCTAGACGTATCAGGGGTCCCATATAAATCCAACTGCACACACCCCACACCGTTACAGAGCCTCCACGAGCTTGAAGAGTCCACTGCTGACAAGCAGGGCCCATGCATTTATGAGGTTGTCTCCATACCCGTAAAAGTCCATACGCTTGGTAAAATTTAGAACGAGACTCGTCCCACCAGGCAACATGTTTCCAGTCATCAGCAGTCCAATGTCGGTGTTGACGGGCCCAGGCGAGGCATGCAGCTTTGTGTCGTGCAGTCCTCAAGGGTACACGGGTGGGCCTTCGGCTCCGAAAGCCCATATCGATGTTTCGTTGAATGGTTCGCACACGGACACTTATTGATGGCCTAACATTGAAATCTGCAGCGATTTGCTAAGGGTTGCACTTCTGTTACGTTGAACGAGTCTCTTCAGTCGTCGTTGGTCCCGTTTTTGCAGGATCCTTTTCCGTCCGCAGCGATGTCAGATTTTTGATGTTTTATCAGTTTCCTGATATTCACGTTACACTCACGGAATGTTCGTTCGGGAAAATCCCATTTCGTCGCTACCTCGAAGATGCTGTGTCCCATCGGTCGTACGCAGACTATAACACCACTTTCGAACTCACTTAAATCATGATTACTTGGCATTGTGACAGCAGTAATGGATCTAACTGTTGTGCCAGACACTTTGGTCTTACATACGCGTTGCCGACCGCAGCGCCGTATTCTACCCGTTTACATACTTCTGTAGTTGAATACGCATTCCTGTACCAGTTTTTAGGCGCTTCAGTATATATAATAATGAATTATAACTTCGCTAGCTATTTTGAATTGTGGTCTGAAAGAGATGACGCTTAACAGACGAGGTTTATATCCAGCAATAATGAAAGTATGGTGTTCTAGATAGGATAGCTGCTGTTAACCTTTTTCTTTCATTTCCTTAGCGATCCGCGACGTGGCGACGCTTGGATCAAAATATTTCTGCTTTTACTTAACTCAGAGGTGCAAAATATACTTTCTTTACTTCTTAGAGGTTTTTTGCGTTGGGATTTTTCAAAATTTTTGATTTGAGTTGTATTCTTCATTTGATAGGAGATAAGTTATGTAGTATGGGCACACAGATGCTATTCTATCAAATAATAGCGTTTCAATGCTTCAAGTTTCTCTATGCTTAACAGTTACGCGCATGCCTCGGTAAGTAAGAGTAAAGTCAGGGTAAGTGTTGAGTCGAATAAAGTTTACAGCAATGCTTTCGCCAAATAATCTCCCTGTTTCTTATCTACGTAATTACAGTTAATTACTATCTTCCAAATACCACTGCAGCAAGATTGTGACGTTTTGGAGTTGAGAATGGTCCTGGTGGATATAGTTATGTGGAGAAGGCGTTAGCCTGTAATGGAAGCAAACTATGAGGAATAATATTAAGATCATTATAGATTAATGATACAACCTGTAACAACAAATGAGACCTAGGAAGGTCCAGATAACCACCCACTAGAGCGACAAACTTTTACAAACATTCTTTGTACGTCCTGCAGTACATGTCACGGAAATGTTCACCTTACAGACGAAATTTCCTTATGTTACCGTGGAAGTAACGCTTCATTAAGCGCGGTTCGTCTGACGGGGCAGCAATAGTCCCGTGTCCACTAGAATCCTAAATGAGTTTGAATTAGAAAACGCTCATACACTGGATTCAAATATGGAACCCCATTACCAATAACCTGGATGAATGATGTGCTTTGACACACTCTAGTCTTCTTCAGGAACTGTAGTTAATGGTCACTTCCATCAGAGACTGCTAATAATTTATTTGTGTAAAGAGAAAGAATCTGAGGAACATACTTGTAAGGCACAACATGTCGTCTTTTGGGGGTTTGACAGTCATTGTCAATAATTTCTGCTGCCGTTACCGGGTGAACGTTCAAGTAGTCATTCTCTATCATAGACAGACGGTTGCAGCTGTCGTGTAGTCATAACTTGCGGCTTGTCCAAGTAAAACAAGAAGAGTACAGTAGAACGTCAAGCGGACGGGCAAGTCATAAGAAATGAGCACAAGCTTAGGTAGAGCTGCAAATAGAGTTCCTTTCCCGAACGAAACGAAGTAGGAAAATCTAAGAAAACTTAAATCAGAATGTCCTTCTGAAAGTAATTGTAGGGAGTAGGTCAGGTCGAAGGTGGTTCTCTGATATTTTTGGATTGTTTCTGTTACCCGCACTCAGACGCACTTATTCATGTTACCATGAACATGAACCAGGATTGTTGTTTCAGTATTCTCGGGTTGCCCTTTTTTCTACATCTTATGAATACGCTGTGGAAATTTCGGTCTTAAAAACAACAGCCTTGTTCACAGGACTGATCACAGACATCCCTGATATGACGAACATATATGTACCCAATCACACCTCGACTGGTGCATTAAATCACCCGTTCTTGATCCCATAGAAAATATCTGGGACTGATTTGCACAGCGGGCGAATCGTAAAATTCAACATCCCTGCAGTCTGCCAACTCTACGGTATCTTATCGTCAATGAGTGACTTCAGCTGGAAATGGCATACCTGAAGAAACGTGTGGGCTCTCTTCCTGCCACTATTGATGTTATTAACAAGGATAGAAAAATTTTACCTGGTATCAGCGCGAAACTTTCTGCTGGTTAAAACGTTTTTGTCCCATTTTCTTACCATACATGTTTACAGAAAGAATCCAGTATTCCTTACGATAGAGATGCTGCTGATGCTCCGTACATGGTATGCTGACAATGAAGGATCGGTGCAATGAGGTGATGTTTGGTTTGTGGGGCGCTCAACTGCGAGGTTATCAGCGCCCGTACAATTATCCAATCTGTGCTCAGTCCAATATCGCCACTTTCCTGGATGATGATGAAATGATGAGGACAACAAAAAAACCCAGTCATCTCGAGGCAGGTGAAAATCCCTGACCCCGCCGGGAATCGAACCCGGGACCCCGTGCTCGGGAAGCGAGAACGCTACGGCGAGACCACGAGCGGCGGACGTCCCCATCGGTGCAATGACTCTGAATTTAACGATGTATGAAATTTAGAATGTTCGTCTAAAATAACATTTATGGGCAGAATTGTTCAATATCGTGGACGCTTCGCAATACGTAGTACATACAGTGGTGGATACATATGGGGGGCGCCACCCCCCTTGTGGGGCTATCCACATTGCTACCCGCCCCCGCCAGTCTGCCCGCACGCTATCCTTTCTTCAGTCGACCTAACTGAATCGAGTTATCGAGTAGTTGTACTTTCCTATGTAGCACGTGTGTCCGTGTCATCGTATTTTATACGTTTCTGTCTAGCACATAGATAGCTCACACATAACTACTAGAAAAATCGCGGCCATTCTAGTGATCTCGATATGTTATTCTGTCTGGCATTTGTTGGAGAAAAGTCGCGAATATTCTACTGTTTTCTTGTACAGAGAATCTTCGATACGCAGCGTTATAAATATGGACTATTCACCGAATAAGAAGGTAATTCATGTTCAGAAGCAGAAATATTAAGACCGAAGAATGAATAAGTAAAAAGTCCTAATTGTAGGAAGTTAAAGTGTGAAGATTAGTCAAGAGTGAGAGTGATCAGTTAATTGTGAAGTATTAATAATTGTAAATTTTAGTAATTTCTCAATAAAAATATTATTACGATACTCGTAATAGTATTTTTACTAATAACGTAACAGAAGTTTCCCATACCTATCTTTTGCGCCCACTCGTTGAGGTTTTCCTGTATTCGCCGCTGAGAACATAAATGGTATGTTACTTGGTCACATTTAGTCAGGACTGTCCTCTAGAGTTTCATGGAAGTCTTACATCATTAATGATTCCATCTATGGCGAAATTTTATAGCTAAAATAAACAAAAGTAAAACCTGATGTGAAGCCACTGATTGTACGGTGGCATATGGGTAAGTGAAATTCCACTAGCGGCCCGTCAGTGTAAAAATTCGCGTTTGGTGCTGAAGAGGTTGCCCACAGCCGTGGCCCATATGCTTTCGACGTTACTCAATTAAACCATTATAACCTCTCGACGTTTGTCGTTTTCGTTTTGCTACAAACTAAATGTAAGTGGTGTGACAGCTGAGGTGTGTTACCGTATGGGGCTATTCTCAAATGATCTACCTCTGTAGAAGTAGGCAATCGTTCTAGAAACGTGTTATTAAATGAAGAAATTCTAGCAGATAATCAGTGGCTAGTTCAAGATGTTCAGCTGACCAAAGCGTAATTTATGTCATGGAATGCACGGGAACAGGCTAAAATATCCAGAAGATCCGACGTCTTTAGATTAATCAAGGGATCAATAACCAGAGTCAATTAAGACCTGTAGATACCTAGGGCCGGCCGCGGTGGTCTAGTGGTTCTAGGCGCTCAGTCCGGAACCGCGCGACCGCTACGGTCGCAGGTTCGAATCCTGCCGTGGGCATGGATGTGTGTGATGTCGTTCGGTTTAAGTAGTTCTAGGTTCTAGGGGACTGATGACCACAGATGTTGAGTCCCATAGTGCTCAGAGCCATTTGCACCATTTAGATACCTAGGAGTTTCTGTCAACAGTCACCTCAGGTGTAACGACCACATAAATCTAATGGTAAGTAAGGTAGCTGAATGTCTCAGGTTTATTAACAGAATACTAACAGAGTAAATCACGCTCAAAGGATTTCGCTTACGAAACAGTTGACTGTCCGTTGGTATGGCACCCTCATCGGTTTTTACTAACGGAAGAGACAGAAAAATTTGAAAAAGAGGTGCACAGTACGTCGCGGGTTTGTTTAGTCGGACGGAGAAACTGTGTACTAGAGGGCAAGACAAGTGGTTCACTACGCCACACTTCCGACGAGTTGTGTGTTCCACTTGCAGCAGAAGTTATTCATTGTGATGTCAGCCACGTGGAGATGGGACCATGACTCAACGGAGGGATGTGCTCTTCAGAAATTAATTCCATTTCAGTCTGAAGAATGATTCTCATTGGATGGACTGTGTAAAAAATGGCAGTTTGAACGAGTGTTGATGACCAAGCAGTCGAGAGCCCCACAAACCAAATATCATGATCATCGCCATCATAATCATCATCAGTGCATGGAAGCTGGCAACCGGTCGAGACCAGTTTGATAGTGGTGGTTTTCTTGTGTGAGCAGTAATCATCATCTTCGGAAGCGCCGAAAGGTACTGATATCAGTAACTGATTCTTGTGAACAATGATCAAAGTCCGCACCTTGCCGTTCTGATGGATGACTTTGTCACAGGTGGATTTCACGGTGAAGTCTCAAGATTTGAATCATTAAGGGCATGACCGGCACGCATTATCAAGTCACCACCAAGCGCCAGTTACTGTTTCAGACGACTGCACAATACAGTACTTTTGACTGCAGGTGGAACTCTTCTAATTATGTGTTTTAAACGCTTCTTTATGACGATTGTCTCATTATTAAGCTTTACCTCGTTCCGTAACCACCTTTAAATCTTGTTTACAAAACACATCTTGTGCGTTGTTGTGGCGGTGAATATTTGCACATAATGTAAGCATTCTGTTCAAGACTCCGAAATACTAGATTGAACGCCAATATTAAGTACGCTACAGATACTATTGTTTGCAATGGTGCTGAGATACAGGATTTCTTTCAACTCTGTACCTCTGTGAGAAGTAGGTCAATATTTTATCGGTTTGTAAACTCTATTCTATTCAATACTGTGAATACTAATAAAGTACGAAATTTCTGTTTCATTTTGTCTGCCTGGCAATCTTCTGTAATGAGAAGTGAATATGAACAGTGGCATAGGAGCGAAAATATGATAGTCCATTCAGCCAGGAATGTGTTCATAACTGATTTTAGAATTCCTACGGAAATCACATGCCGGAGCTTAAATTTCGTCACTGGTTTCGTATACTGTTTATAGTTCCCTATAACTACAACTTGATTCAGTGGTAATGCATCAGGAATATCCATTTGGCGAAGCTTTCCAGGGCTTTCCGTCGCCAAGTGAAACACAAACTGATTACTGGTGCGAGGTACATTAGTCGAATCAAAAATTTGTTCCGAACCGTATAGCTGCTACATTTGCGTTATGATTAAATTCCGAGAGAGAGAACATATATGGCGGCGCGCACCAACACTGTGACTACCCAGTGACATGTGACCAGGTGCAAAGCGACGTATGGGCGTAAATTCAGGGAAATCGAGTTCATGGGGAGTGGTTCGGCGTAGCTATAAAACGTAACCGTAGAGAGCAGATGTGTGTGATGAAGAAAAGTGAGCTACATTAAAGTTAGAGAGTTCTGTGAAATGTGTTGAATAGAAATAGTTGTAAGTTTTGATGAAACAATTGTTAATTTTAAAAGGAAAAATGAAAATCAAAATTATATGGGATCACTGGTCTCATGACTAACTTTAAAGTTATTATTAGTTTTAGGTCCTTTCTCATTGTCTCATAATATAAAAAACTTCCTGTTTCTGTTGACATCACAGAGAGGGATGAATAGAAACAGCAATGTTAAGATTTTTATTGTTTATAGGTCTTGGTAGTTTGGATGAGAAGAGGTGTGTTAAAATCAGATTTGTTTCAAGGGAAAAATAAAGAAAAGTTACCGGGTTCAAAAAGTTTTATTCAGTACAGAATTAAGAATATTGCTTGAATTGTGACTTTTTTATTTTATTTTCCAAATAAAAGGTGTTACAGCTCCAATTACGTTATTGTAACATTAAACGGATGAACTCGGTTTGTTTATTAATACGTCAAGTCACTGACATCCTCTTTAAAAATGATCAAGTGTTTGAATATACAAGTCAAGTAAAGACTAAGTTTCGAACAACATCTCCTTCACTAAAAAAGTTTGTGATCTGATAAAATAAAAGTGTTTAATCTGTCTTGATTTAAAAAAAGTAAAGCCAACATAACCTAAATAACAAATTTTATGAACATACAATCAGTATGACTGCTTACTTTCTTCGTATACTTTAAACACAGCATAATCTCATGGAATAAAAACAGTGCCAGATCGCACTTCCATCAAATTCTTCTTCTTCTAAAGATAACACTGACGACTACTTATTCAGTTCACACTACAAATTCAGAAAAAAATTACCCTACGTTTCCAGTTAGCCCAAACGCAAGTCAGATTAAGGTATATTTTCAAAGTGAATTTTTGGGTAATAAATTGGAACTGTAACCATAATTTGCAGGTACTTGAATTAGAAAGTTTTTTTGCTACTTACAGCTGAATTAAGCAAGTTCTGCAGACTATCCGATGACTGTCGTGGAGTACACATTATGTCTACTGACAGTATTGACAATTTCGGATGCACAATGTCAGTGTTAGATTGGTTTACTGCCAGGATAGACAAAAAAATCCTAGAATAGTGTACCCTTTTCTTGTCCGATATAGTAGCATAAAACTTTTTTGGAAATTACGTTTCTGTTCACACCATTGCCTCTGTTCACCACCCATTACGGTACTAAAATTGGTACACGATGTTTCATTTAGTAATTTTAGTAGGTGGTGCTTTGGTATAAGCGAACAGAAAATGTTCCCTTTTCGTCTGTGTATCATTACCTTTCAGTCATTTCACTTTTCCGTATTTTTTTCCAGCGCTAACGTCACTTGTCAAATTTTAGAAGTCCTCTTGTTCAGCCAGGGTTATGAAGGTATTATGTCTCGACACTATACGTTAGCAGATCAGTCAGACCTATTTGCTTTTTAATTACTTCACGTTCTTCATTACTTTTATATAATAGTGAAACTGGCGTAGAGACTGTGCTTGTTTAAAATGTTCAAATGTTTGAAATCTTATGGGACTTAACTGCTAAAGTCATCTGTCTTTAAGCTCACACACTATTTAACCTAAATTATCCTAAGGACAAACACACACACACCCATGCCCGAGGGAGGACTCGAACCTCCGCCGGGACCAGCCGCACAGTCTATGACTGCAGCGCCCCAGACCGCTCGGCTAATCCCGCGCGGCGATTGTGCTTGTTGTTTGCGGAAGAAGATACATTAGCCACGGTCCATAAATAATTTTGAGGCTATGACTATGTAAATATTCCCTGCATTTTGTAAGTGAATCTTCTGGTCGTGTCTGCAGCCAGATCACAAGTCATCATGATACTTTATTTCGGCAACACTGTTTGACAACACTGTTTACTAAATATCGCCGGCGAGACCTATCAAACAGGATTCTTATCTGAAGATTGTGGCCAAAGTGACTGCTGAAATAATGTGTCAAGATGACTGTATGGCCCGGCAGTAGACCCGACAAGATTATAAGCTTGATGCTGTGTTGGCCATTGCCAACAGGCTTCAGGCTGCCGCTATGGGATGTGCCAGCGTTTTAGCTTCCGTGGCTATGGCTGTGGCTCCTCTTATGACAATGTAGCCTTTGGCAGCGCTGACGCCGGTCCGACATCCCATGCTCCTGACCTAGCCAGTTCGTACTCAGCCAAGGTGAATTGTAGTTCTTGAAATGACAGCGTTGTAAATCTCTAGGTCGAAAGCGAAAGCAGGGACTGGCTGTTCGGCGCTGCCTATTTGGCCTATAAACTTAGATGAGGTGTTCTCCGTTACTGAAAGTGCCACTCAAACTGTACGTGGCAGTTAATATGTTGCAACTGAAGCGGTTATTCTTGCTACGTTCGAATTAAGTGCAGATAAAGGGGTTCCACATTAGTGTTGATAGGGTGAAGGAGCCCTACAGACCAGTAGCTGCTAATTCATTAACGAAGCCCATGCTGGCTGCAGAATCTGGAGGAGGCACTGCCACGAGCTGTTGAACGTACTGCCTGTACGTCATAGCTAACTTTGGTATTATTTATGCCTGTCGTGTTGCTTCAGAGGCCACCTTCGTTTTGATACGGCTCTAGGTTGCTGAAGTGAACATCCTTTCACGTTTGGTGTTCAGTGATAAGGCTACTTTCCATTGAAAAAGCGAACCGTCTCAAAGTAAAAATATAGGCAACAGAGCAAACGGAAGTCACAGTCGAGCATAAGAAAGGCTTTCCAAAGCTTCATGTGTTCTTCGGCGTTTGTGGAGAAAATATTTCTGCCCCCACCCCCTTTTTCTAGGGAAATACTGTTACAAGAATAACAGACCTCGATATGTTGGTATTGGAAAAATAGGGTTTTCTACAACTAAGAGAAAATATTTTTCAACAGGACGGAGGATCATTGCACTTTCACCCTCATGTAAGACAACTTCGTAACAATGAGCTGCATCAGTAATCGATCGAACTGAAGCGGCATAACTACCACCTATTACACCATCACCTATTACACAAATGGTCTCCAAGATCTTCTGATCTCCACTTCCAGCAAACTTGCGTGATCTGCGATGTTGCCTGGCAATAAGAGGTAGTAACTCCAGATGTACTTGCAAAAATATGGAGCGTGTTAAACTACCGTCTGCATGTTTGTCGTGCATATGACAGAGGACAGATTGAACATTTGTGAAAGGCAAATTAAGATCTTTATCCTGAAAGTAACTGTGAAAAGTACATCACGATTTATGTGCTTGCATATAATCTTGTAAAAGTTGATTGTTCTTCTGAAAATATGGACTTTGTACACTTAAGCGCATGTTAATATATACTCAAAGATCGTATCTTTATTCATGTGGTAGCTATAGTCTCATGATATATAATTAAGCTTTTAGAAACACTCGGTGTGTCCGTGATCATGATTGTGGCAGAATTCAGAAACTTAAACACTGAAGATGTCAGATACCTTTATCTGTAAACTGCGCAGGACACTCACACTGTAAAAGTTCTCCAAGCCCTATGGTGGGACTCACTTTCGTCTTATAACTGGAACTTCGCGTAGCCGAAAGCTAGCTTTGACACAGATAGCATGCTTAACATTATTTACTTGAGGTTCCATGAATATTAATCCATTAACTGTGGTAGTCACTATTCTAAGGAGAAAACTGTGAAACAGAAATTTCATTACTGAACTCCAAAACGACTGGCCTGGTCTTACACTTTACTAAGCATTTCAAGTAATTTTCTTTCACAGGAGACACGTGATTAGACAATACTGGAGGAGGAGAAACGTACTGGCTTGCACTATGGAGTGAAGTTCAGCAAGCTAAGTACCTACAAACTTAATATTTATTAAACAGATGGAGCACACTCCTGAAACTGCGTTCACATGGAACACGCCTAAAATTTCTGTTCTTATGGTTCAATATGAGAAAGTGTTGATTACGTACTAACCATTATCAGTCATTAAGAATTTGTAGACCAAGAAAATGAAACACGGACAGATTTGCTTACACGCAAAGATTCTAAAACACTCTACCTCTTTCCTTCAAAAATGAATCATCAAAGACAGCTCATGACTGGCAGAGAGAAAAATCATGAAAGTGAACTCGGAATTTCCTCATGGGTTTGCCTAGCTGCATGCGTTTGTAATTACACCCAAATTTATTCAAACCGAGCGATCATCAATGTTTGGGATAGGCGGTTATGGCTACATGTTGTGCCGACTATCAGTTGTAACTAAGATGAGAAAAAAGACGGTGTCTCAGCGTCATCTTACTCATTGTCATGGAAAACATGAACAAATGCAGGCAGAGAGAAGATACTCTGCTGAACTTCACAATGAGAAACCAAAAAATTATGTGAGAGGCGGATTGATTGACCCATTGCAGCTCAAAGAAAATGTTCAAATGTGCGTGAATTTCAAATGGACGAAACTGCTGTCGTCATTGGTCCCTAGACTTACACACTACTTTAAGTAACTTATGCTAAGAATAACACACACACCAATGCCTGAGGGAGGACTCGAACCTCCGGCGGGGGAGGCCACGCAATCCGTGACATGGTGCCGCTAACCGCGCGGCCAATCCGAGCGGCAGCTCAAAGCTTATTAACAAAAGAAATCAGGGTTACATGAAACAAAAAGTCAGTGATTCCATTTATAAGGTACTTTTCTGACTAAACAGAAATTTTTGACCTAACATGTTACATGAATTTAGTAAATACTGAGCAACGCGTTAAACAAAAGTTACTACGCATTCATTCTCGTGAATCCTTGAAACTTATACGAAGTACGACCAACGGCTCACAAGTTAAGTAGTTTGTCTTGATCCTCCAGGGAATACATTCTCTAGATTGGTTTATGATTTATCCCAAGTAGGTAAAACGCTTTCTTCTGAGATACGGTAGTGTCTATTATTTTTTTAAAAAAAATCTAGAGATGCCCTACAAGATTATCTATGGAAGATGAGTGAGTTGCATTTGTGATCTATTTATTTCATATTCGTGACAGAGTTTCTTGTTATTAAAAACAAAAGTAAAGTAGTGAAGGGGGCACCTAATTCATTATTTTATTTTCCTTTCGTAATTGTAACAAAAATGTGATGTGTGGTAAACAATTTACACTTCAATAGTATTGCTGCTAAAAGCGACATTAATCATTGCTTAATAAAGACTGATAAACATTGAAATACACGAAACCTTTAAACACAAATAAACATATTCAGTGGTTGAACGTAAGAATCTCCAGTAATTAAGTACTTTTACAGCTTTCAGATAAGTTTGATCAGGTTATACGTATACCTGATGTGAAAAAGAATATCTGAGAATTTATAAATATACAGATTTAGCTCATGAGATATGTCAGTACGAAGAGTACATTGCTCGAGGCAAGATGGAGACGCCCGAGTGCAGATGCTATAAATTATTATAAGACTAATATAACAGGCAAGTTGGTCCTTAAAAAAACCATGATCAGAGATGCTCTAGCTGTCCATATTTTACATTTAACGCCAGAACTTCAGTCATAATTTCTGTGACAGTCTGGTGACAAATGCCCCTAAAGGGACTTCCAGAATCAAGAAATTGTATTAAGATTTTCCATTAGGGTGAAATTAGCTTTGTACGTCAGCGAGTCTATCAAAGGGAGCGAGAACCGGACAGACCGGAAAAAGCCTCGCTATCTGTCACGAATAATGTTGAAAAAGGTTGCGCAACCCTGCATTACGTAACGTTACATGGGCACGGACAGTCCATTTCTGTCTCACTTACTGAAATTCTAGCTTCGTCTGATCGCAAATTTTAATCCACTTTACGCAGAAGCCTCCGGTTATAAACGAATTATCGCCGCTAACAGGCGAGAAGTGACAATAATTTAAGCGCGAGACCAGCGACCAGTCATATCACCATGTCACCGTCTCGTTCCCCACCCTTTATATCCTTCTAACCCCTCCCCATCCCTCCTCCTCCTTCTTCTCGCAAACTTGGAGATATCACACATTCACCTCGTCACTTCCCCTACACTCATGTTTGATGGACAATTCATAATAAAGTTCGAAATCTCTGAAACTAAGACAGATTAGGCAATTCGCAAATATCACATCCCGATTCGTAAGGTACGCCAGAAGTTGCTCTACCCTTGCAAAATCGTTATGTTCTCCAGAATTACCGTAGTTTATAATATGTAAACAAGAGGCTAAATTTCAGCAACAAAGACACTAATCTGTATAAGTAACATATATAATACAAGGTGTTCAAAAAGCCGTTCATCCTTACTACATGCTGCGCGGGGTAACCGTGCGGTCTCAGTCGCCTTGACGGTCCGCGCGGCTACCCCCGTCGGAGGTTCAAGTCCTCCCTCGGGCATGGGTGTCTGTGTTGTCCTTAGTGTAAATTAGCTTAAGTTAGATTAAGTAGTGTGTAAGCCTAGGGACCTATGACCTCAGCAGTTTGATCTCGTAGGAACTTACCATCACCTTACTACACGTAGAGGCGTACAGGTCCCAGATAGACACTACCAAATAGATTACCACCAGAGGTGTGGATGCGATTTTTAGACTCTTTTAAACATCCGTCTGGGTAAACAGAGAGCTGATTCCCATGACCCTCCTCAGTTTCAAGATTCGCAAACACTTTGAGAAACTTTGTGACATTCGTAGAAAACACATGCCAGTCTCTATACGGCGGTCGCTGGATACTGGTCATTGGAATGGAAGTGAAAACATAACATTTCCTTCTGAAATTTGGGAATAAGAAGTGCGTGAATTCAGAAAGCATCATCCTTGAGACAGTCCCATAAGAAAAGTTGGGTGCAGATGAATAAGGAGAGGGAGATGGCAACAACATTTACTAAAACATTTCAAATTTAAAATACTGAACTAAGAAAGTCGTGATGTTGGCTGCATGAGGCATACAATTGTACTGCTGATGTCACAGTAAAGGTAGGCAGTATTTTTACATAATCTGTAGACATTCCACTCTGTTCACTGTATAGTTTCGACAACCTGACATTGTGCTGTAAGATTCCTCAAATTCTGTGTTCTTAAGAGACTCTTTTTCTGGTGTCCATTTTCCTGCATTTTCAAGTATTCAAGAAAATGGAACATTGCATTATGAAACAAATTTCCCTGAATCGGATATTTCCCAGCTAGCGTTAGAAATGAAGTAGTAGGGAGTTGGAGTTTGTAGGACGCTTTTGATGTCAAATTGATACGCAAATTAATGAAATTGATCAATTAATCACCCCCGCCCCTCCAAACCCCACCTACCACCACCGCCAACCACGCCCACCCCCGCCCCCAGAAGACATCACTTTTTTTTCTCAGCTGTACATGTTCCCCAGGCCCCTCCGAACCCTCCCCCTCCCCCACCGCCCTCCCAACAACTTACCCGATTGGCAGAAATTTTTAATTTTTGCGGAAATTTCAAATTTTGCCAGGAATATCGAATTTTCGTAGTAATTTCTTTGTCCCAGGGCTGTGTTGACGTCCCAACCTACTGGGAAACTGGCGGGAAATTAAAATTGACTGTTCCCTTTCTGGGACTCAAACCCTGGTCGTCATGGGTGGAAAGCCCAAGTGTGCCCCCTAACACAATAAAACCACCAGAAGCGCTTGGAATAGACAGGAAATTAAAATTGGTGATGCCCTTTCTGGGACTCGAACCCTGATTCTACTGGATGGGAACCCCCAGTGCACTCCCTAACGGATGGTAACTTTCCAGAAGTGGAAGAGGAAGGTTCGGATAGGGCACTTCATTTATTTTGGTTGGGAAACTGATGCAAAGATCGATCCTAATTATGTAATTAATAACGATCAGTCTAAATTACAGAACTACATGCATAGCGCTACACGAGGATGGCATAAAAGCGCAATACAGCGTAAAACTGATGATACCATACACGTGGTGACATATTGCTGGGAAAAAATTTCGCAATACCACTCGAAACTAGCGACAGACGCATTCAAACTCTACCCTACAATTACAAGCTGGTGGGAAAAAGGCTGGGGTGTGAGGTACTGTCTTTATTGTTTTTGGCGGGAAATACGTTCAACTCACTAGGTGCTGGTGTTGGACAGAGAGGAGTTTAAAAAGTTTATTACCTGTAAGCATAGAGTATCTATCATTGTTTGGCACCAGTGTTCGCTACAGATGTCTGCTCAAAAACCATTATGCTGCCCAGGTAATCGAAACCAATACAGGCTATCACAACTGACCAGGAAAAAAAATGCGTCAAAATTCTAATTACACTTCGAAATAGTCGTGATAAAAACAAACACTCGTAATGAACTGTTCAAAGGCAGCACATGCACTGGGGAAAATCATCGTCCTAAAAGACTGCAGAGGAGGCAGTAGTTGAATGATCATTCTCCTCGATGGGCTTCCACAAACTACCGAAAATCGAGGCACCTTTCCTTCCCCCCTCCACCACTCCCTCCTCCCACCCACATATGGAGGGGGGGATACACAGGCGATATGTGGTATGCCGCTGCCGTGGCGACCCTTACAACAAAAGGGAAATTTACAGCATTAACCTCCCCATACGGAGAACGGTCCAGTTGGCCCACAAGACTCGGTTTTCCACCATCTGCCCGCCGCCTTAAGGCGACGCTCCTACGCCAGTAGCGTGTATAGTCAGCTAAACAATAGAAGAGAAGAGGATAACCGCATTTAGTGCAACCGACCAGAGTGCGGCTGTGTCCAGTGACCACCACAGCAGACACGCTTCCTCCACCTCCTCTCCCGCAGCAGGCAACCGATGGGTGACGGAGAACAATTGCATTTGACGTTAATGTATCTATAATCAAGCATCCATTAAAAAACAGGAAAGCACATTTGAGACCACAATAAAAGTCCCCTTTCATCAAAAATAGGTAAAGACAATTTTCCTTTAGTTTTATGAGCAAAATCGGTATAGTTTTTACGTTCGACTGCAGTCCCATCTCATTATTTTGTGACATTCAGCGAAGTGTAGGCCACCGGTCACAAAGGACCTGCACAGACATGCCAACCCTGCGTGAAATCAGGAAAAAAATTTTACTATTTTGATGCGAGAAATACCGATTACTACAGAATGGCCTCATTATTTCGAAGCAGTCATCAGAGTAAGAAGAAAACGAGTATTGAACTCCAAAGAAAAGAAAACCTATATTAAGCAATTTCATCCAGCTTGTTGAACAAATTAGACGACCTGAGAGCGTCTCCCTCGTTCAGTGTCTGCAAATGAACACTCATGCACGTGTGCATTACAAACATTTCAATCTTTCACGCCACTGGCACACATGTCGAAAAAAAACACATTCATTTAACGTTTGACAACAAGACAGTATAATTCAAGAGAACGTAGCTGTTTTGGTCACTATGACAGGTACCCTTTTACCAGTAGGATGCTATATCATACTAGAGTTTACGAAACAAATCGTGAGAGTCTGTCTCGCCCTGTGTAGATGGGAGAATAAAATTTCATTAAAAGTTACTGCCTAAATGAAAAAAAGAAACGCTTGTCAAGAATCATTCCGTGGTGCCCTAGCCATCTCTTGCATGCGCATGGTGGCACGTCATTGATATCAGTTTGATGAGCTAATTAATGAAATTGAGCATGAGAGTCACTATGGCGAATAATTTTGTTCCAGCAGTCGGATTACACTCACTAGCTAAGACAGCTGGGAATTCATGGAGAGAACACGATGTTCCTTTCGAGGAACACTATTGAGAAATGACATTTGAAGCTGGCCACAGAGGGGTTCTTAAGCCCACAAGATAAATTTCGCATGAGAACTGCGATATTAAAACACGATCATAACTCCTATGTAACCGTCACCCTGAATAAAAAGCGGTCTTGAGTCTACAGGCACACACACACACACACACACACACACACACACACACACACACACACACACACACACACACATACAAGTTGCTGATAGTCTTAGGCTTTGAGGTAGAACCACTCGGTGTAAATGGGAACATGGTGCCATAGCTCCACCAACCGTGTGCAGTAGAAAGGCCAGTGCCAAACGAAGCTTTCCCCTGCAACACTAGGTTGTATAAGAGGTGGTACGAGCAGTTATGGTGGTGTTTCTTGTTGGGAAAATTAGGAAGACTACACATGATACATGTAATTGAGGAATGACGAAGATTTTGCGACACATCTGCAAACTGCATACAGATAGTCCAAAGGAAATCTGTGTCTCTCAGGGTACATTCATGTCTATCACGCTAACATATTTGGCCATCCTATTAAATATACAGGTATTTATCCATTGGAGCAGATGGTTCGTCGTCAAAGTCGCTTCCACAAAACCGGTGTAATGTTTCATCGCCTGTACTGTAGCATGACCATATCCAAGTGTCTATCAAACACACGAGAGGGTTCCTGTATTGCTCCTTCATAAGTATTTGAATACATTGTTTATTTCGGTTGTAATACACCCAATCAGCGTACACCGCCATATACTTTGTTTTTGCTACAATTATTTGGAGACCCGTGTCAGTTGCTGCTAAACTGGTATTAACACTTTTAGATCCTCTGGCTCTCACAGAAAACTGAACATCGTATGAAAATCTATACAGTTTCCACACCACAGGCTGGTAGAAATAAAACCGCAATTGCGATATTCCTCATTGAAAAAAATGTGGAAGACATAGCAACATTTCGAAACTCGAAGATTTAGATGAATAGTAGAGCGATTTCAACAACGATTCGAAGATTATTACTTATACAGTTAATCTCATTTTCTCATCGAAAGGGTAGCGAGTGTCGCGGTGCACCATATCGGAAAGCATTGTTCCTTCATTTTGCAGTTATGTACATGATTACTGTTCCAGTGTTGACCATCGCCAGAAGGTGCTGCTGACAAAATGCATGAGGTCGCACAAATAAAAAGACGTTATGTTGTCTTATTGGTGAAAAAAATAAGAAAAACTGAAAAAGACATGTGAAGGGTAATGCAGCATCTGGAAAGAGGACGAGTCTGCAGCAATGAGGAATGCATTCAAACAAATTTATTAAGGTGATGACCTCTACATTTAATCCCATGATCCACAGCAACAAGTAGCAGATATCCAGTGTTCCGTCAAGGTTCCCTCCGTCTGAACGAAATGGTGTCAGTCAATCATTATGCTGTGATCAACAGCGCACCGATTGAATTATAGGGATTGGAAAGATGCCATTGATATGGAGCGACATGCTGAAATACACACCACGCGATCAGTTTTACCAGTTTCACCCAGAAGTCGGAGATAGCAATATCCGCCACATTCTGCAATCTGTTTAGAAACAGTGTGAGCAGAGTTAATGCTATAGGAGCATGTTTTGACCATTCAGTGGAAGTGGGAAAATGTAGTATCTCAGCCACCCGTGTACTATGTGAAAGGTCAGCAGTAAATGATGCTTGTTCCTGCAACACGACGACAGTATGAATAGTTACAGTGGTGTTTTTTGCTGGGAAAATTAGGAAGACTCCACATCGAACCAAATTTTCGTCCCTCAGAATGTATTCATGTTTATCACCCAAATCTTCTATCATAGTTATTCTTTACCATACAGCAAAGAAAAATCACGAACTATAAAAGCTCCGTTAATTTCATCCGATAGATTTTTACTGCATCTCTCTCTTCCGGTATATCAAAAACGAATACCGGATAAGTGGCGGCATTGAGCATATGCGGCGATCCTATTAAATTTACAGACATTTATCTTTTGGATCAGGTGGCCAGATATCGACGTCGCATGCACAGGCCAGTGTAAAGTTTCATTGCCTGTACTGTAAGAGAACCTTCTCCCACATGTTATCAGTTGCAGGAGAGGGACCCTGTTTCGTTGTTTGATAACTGCTTTTTCTGTTTTAAGATACTTTGGACACTGCCGTAAATTCTTTTTTCCGTCACGGCTTCGACGTCTGTATCAGATTCTAAAGTGACATTAACACGTTTGGTCCATTGACTCCCCCCAGGAAACAAGACATCGAACAGTGGTAATCAACACCGTACCTGGACTGTTGAGATGGAAAAGACACCGTCGGTGTACTGTAATAATAAGCATCATAGTTGCTAGTGCGACCAATTTTAGCTGTTTTATCGTAATTTCAACACCGACCAACGATGCGGCAGAATGCTTACCAATATCTGTATCATCGTTAGACTGGCACTCCACTACTTTGCGAGTACCATCGTGACTGTAGGTAGATGACTGTGCAGTATGTTCATTCATTATTAATTCTCGAACATATACACCAAAGTTTACCGGTGACATACGTATCTCGAGCACTTCGGTCCTAGTGGGTAACTTACGAACTTTCTCTATATGAATGAGAGTCACAGGGCCTTCTCGCATTCTTAGGATAAAGCTGGAGACCGCAAGATCTCCCTGCACTTCCTTTGACCAACGCTCCCTGCAGCTGATGGGAAGTAGACCGCTACATTAGACGAATCGTGTAGGAAAAGGCTAAACGAGGCTGTTACTGCTGTCCCGCTGCCATCCTAGAGCACAATATTTCTCCAGATAACTGAATGGAATGGAGGTTATCACCCCTTATCGATGTACAGTAGATAAGAAACTATTGTGATGATATAACAGGCGGTTAAGACCAAATGGTTCAAATGGCTCTGAGCACTATGGGACTCAACTGCTGAGGTCATAAGTCCCCTAGAACTTAGAACTACTTAAACATAACTAACCTAAGGACATCACACACATCCATGCCCGAGGCAGGATTCGAACCTGCGACCGTAGCGGTCGCACGGTTCCAGACTGTAGCGCCTAGAACCGCTCGGCCACTCCGGCCGGCTGGTTAAGAACAAGAAACGGGTGGTTTTTATGCATGATGAAGCACAAGACGGACGGAGTTTGCTGTGTTTTACGTAAATTAACTGCGCTAGCAGCTCTGAAGTATTGTTCTAGTGTCTGGGGTCATTACCAAGAAGGTATTGGTAAGAGAGAACATAAAACATGTATTCCTAGAGCGACAATGTTCTGCACTTAAAATACGCTATAATGTTAGATCGTTGCGTTTTCCGACCTATTATTCGTATGGAGTGCAGCACTGTTATCATCCCAATGTAAAAAATATATTTCCAGCGCATGACATACATTATCTTTGCAGGTTTCTCTACTATAAACTATGGCGGTAAACTGCAAAATGAAAAACTACTTCCTTAAAACATCGATTCCTTGTGATACATGTACAACATTGCTTTCCGGAGATGTATAGCCCCTCTATTCACATCCGATCACTGTTCAGAAATTATACTATGCTCGCATCAGTCCTATACAGGGTGTTACAAAAAGGTACGGCCAAACTTTCGGGAAACATTTCTCACACACAAATAAAGAAAAGATATTATGTGGACATGTGTCCGGAAACGCTTAATTTCCATGTTAGAGCTCATTTTAGTTTCGTCAGTATGTACTGTACTTCCTCGATTCACCGCCAGTTGGCCCAATTGAAGGAAGGTAATGTTATCTTTGGTGCTTGTTGACATGCGACTCATTGCTCTACAGTACTAGCATCAAGCACACCAGTACGTAGCATCAACAGGTTAGCGTTCATCACGAACGTGGTATTGCAGTCAGTGCAATGTTTACAAATGCGGAGTTGGCTGATGCCAATTTGATGTATGGATTAGCACGGGGCAATAGCCGTGGCGTGGTGCGTTTGTATCGAGACAGATTTCCAGAACGAAGGTGTCCCGACAGGAAGACGTTCGAAGCAATTGATCGGCGTCTTAGGGAGCACGAAACATTCCAGTCTATGACTCGCGACTGGGGAAGACCTAGAACGACGAGGACACCTGCAATGGACGAAGCAATTCTTCGTGCACTTGATAACCCTAATGTCAGCGTCAGAGAAGTTGCTGCTGTACAAGGTAACGTTGATCACGTCACTGTATGGAGAGTGCTACGGGAGAACCAGTTGTTTCCTTACCATGTACAGCATGTGCAGGCACTATCAGCAGCTGATTGGCCTCCACGGGTACACTTCTGCGAATGGTTCATCCAACAATGTGTCAATCCTCATTTCAGTGCAAATGTTCCCTTTATGGATGAGGCTTCATTCCAACGTGATCAAATTGTAAATTTTCACAATCAACATGTGTGGGCTGACGAAAATCCGCACGCAATTGTGCAATCACGTCATCAACACAGATTTTCTGTGAACGTTTGGGCAGGCATTGTTGATGTCTTGATTGGGCCCCATGTTCTTCCACCTACGCTCAATGGAGCACGTTATCATGATTTCATACGGGATGCTCTACCTGTGCTGCTAGAACATGTGCCTTTGCAAGTACGACACAACATGTGGTTCATGCACTATGGAACTCCTGCACATTGCAGTCGAAGTGTTCGTACGCTTCTCAACAACAGATTCGGTGACCGGTGGATTGCTAGATGCGGACCAATTCCATGGCCTCCACGCTCTCGTGACCTCAACCCTCTTGACTTTCATTTACGGGGGCATTTTAAAAGCTCTTGTCTACGCAACCCCGGTACCAAATGTAGAGACTCTTCGTGCTCGTATTGTGGACGGCTGTGATACAATACGCCATTCTCCAGGGCTGCATCAGCGCATCAGGGATTCCATGCGACAGAGGGTGGATGCATGTATCCTCGCTAACGGAGGACATATTGAAAATTTCCTGTAACAAAGTGTTTGAAGTCACGCTGGTACGTTCTGTTGCTATGTGTTTCCATTCCATGATTAATGTGATTTGAAGAGAAGTAACAAAATGAGCTCTAACATGGAAAAAATAGGTCGAATGGCTCTGAGCACTATGGGACTTAACATCCATGGTCATCAGGCTCCTAGAACTTAGAACTACTTAAACCTAAGTAACCTAAGGACATCACACACATCCATGCCCGAGGCAGGATTCGAACCTGCAACCATAGCGGTCGCGCGGTTCCATACTGAAGCGCCTAAAACCGCTCAGCCACATCGGCCGGCTTGATTTTATGCCCAAGATATGGCGGGGGGTGGAGTGCCTCGCATAAGTCTTCGTTAGTCTAGAGGAATGTATCGAAACAGGATGGAATTCCTTTGATGACAAAGAGGTGTGCTGTTAACGTTCGCAGGTAGACAGTGCTCTACGTCATACACAGAACACGCAATTGTATGCGAGTCGGACGCAGGTTATGCCACACAACTGATGCATCCCGACAAGACAACGGAAAAATAGTCAAATGATCTACAGCGACATGGCCCTCTCTCTCTAGAATGCATCGTTAGCCTACCATTAAATCCTACCTCGTTACAGCTCCATCTCACCCTATCACACCATCCACTCTCTATTATCCATTAACGCATACGCAAGTAAGTTTACAGAAAGACGGTGCTCTTTTTTTCCAGGAAACCATCAAAGACAGCAGTCTACTCGCGCGTGACTATTACCACAGTAGGCATACAGTAGATCGTTGCCTCGACGAAAAATAAAAGATTGTATCCCCAGTTACCTGTGTTTCCATCTCACCGTTTTCTCTCATTTCTCTTGCTGTTCCCACCTCCACAGAGTGGTCAAAACACGTTCCTGTAGCATTAACTCTGTTCACTTTGTCCCTAAACAGATAGCAGACTGTAATGGATATTTTTAACTCCTACTTCTTGGTAAAATTGGTAAAATTATTTTCGCTGTCAACTGCGGTGTGTATTATGTATGTCCCTCCATATCAATGGCGTCTATCCAGTCCCGACCGTCCAATCGGTAGGCTGTTAATCACAGCATAATGATTGACTGACACTACTCCGTTAAGATGGAGGAAACCTTGATGGAACACAGCTACTTGTCGCTGTGGAACATTTCATAAATTGAAAAAGTCATCACCTTAATACCGTTGTTTGGAAGCGTTCCTCATAGCGACAGACACGTCCTCTTTACATATCCTGCGATACCCTACGCATGTCTTTTTTAATTATTTTATTTTTTTCAACAAATAGACAACAGAACCTCTTTTTATTTGCGCTGCCTCACGCGATTTTGAACAGCACCTTCCCCGCAATGGTCAACACCAAAACAGTAATCATGTTCATGACTGCAAAATCAAGGAACAATGCTTTTTGAAACGGAGCACCTAGACATCCGCTACAATTTCGATGGGAATACGAGATTAACTGTACATGTAATCAGCCTCGAATACTTGATGGAAGCGCTGTACAATACAGCAATCTCTTCCAGTTTCATTACGTTGCGGTGTCTTCCACACTTTTATCAATGAGAAACATTACAACTGTTTTATTTCTACCTGCCTCTGGTGTGGTAGCTGTATAATTTATGTCATGCGATGTTCAGTTATCTGAGAGTCAGAGGATCGAAACAGGTTAATGTCGGTTTCGCAGCAGCTGACACGTGCGTCTAAGTTATGGTAGCAAAAACTAAGGGTATGACGGTGTACAATGATTGGGTGTGTTACAATCGAAAAAAAACAATGTATTCAAATGCCTTTCAAGGAGAAATACAGAAACCCTCCCACGTGTTCGATAGTCAGTTGGATATGATAAAACCTACAGCACAGGTGCTGAAACTTTACACTGGTCTGTGGAAGTGACTTTGATGACGAACCACCTGCTCCAATGGATAAGTACCTGTATATTTAATAGGATGGCCAAATATGCTTCGGTGATAGACATGAATACACCCTGAGAGACGCAGATCTCCTTTGGACTACCTGCCCGCATCTCGTGGTCGTGCGGTAGCGTTCTCGCTTCCCACGCCCGGGTTCCCGGGTTCGATTCCCGGCGGGGTCAGGGATTTTCTCTGCCTCGTGATGGCTGGGTGTTGTGTGCTGTCCTTAGGTTAGTTAGGTTTAAGTAGTTCTAAGTTATAGGGTACTTATGACCACAGCAGTTGAGTCCCATAGTGCTCAGAGCCATTTGAACCCATTTGGACTACCTGTATGCAGTTTGTAGATGTGTCGCAAAACATTCGTCCTTCCTCCATGCCATATATCATGAGTAGTCTTCGTAATTATCCCAACAAGAAGCACCACCGTAACTGCTCGTACTACCTATTATACTAGCTCATGGTGCAGGGGAAACCTTCGTTTGGCGCTAGCCTTACGCACTGTACACGGTTGGTGGAGCTATGACACTATGTTGCCATTTACACCGAGTGGTCAAAAGGTGCTCCTGTTGCATTATCTCAGCTTGTCGTGTTTCCCCACAGGATGCAGAAGGTCTTAGATATAGCGCTCCCTGACTTCCGTACAGGTCAGACTTAAAGTGGGACCACCACATGGACTAAGCAGCAGGAAGGGTGGGGTAGAGATTTAGGAACATTTACAAGATGCAGAGAGACAGTCTAAAAACTGTGCTGGAGATCCTGTTATATGGAATCCTTAGCACATAGGTTCGAAAAAAAGGATGACGCGTTTCGAGATACGAGAGTGGCACGAATGTGATTCGCCTGTGGCCGTAACCATTAAAAGACGTCTCTACAAGATAAAACTTGCGTATGTGCTAGAAAGGATAGACTTAATTCCAAATCGCAGACAGCATGATGGGAGGGATGGCTAGGGTACCACGGAATGATTCTTGACAAGCCTTTCTTGTTTTTCGTTTAGGCAATATCTTTTTACGAAATTTCATTCTCCCATCTACACAGGGTGATACAGGCTCTCACGATTTGTTTTGTAATCGCTAGTACCATATAACATCCCACTGGTAAGAGGGTACCTGTCATAGTGACCAAAACAGCTAAGTTCTCTTGAATTATAGTTTCTTGTTGTCAAACGTTAAATGAATGTGTTTTTTTTTTTTTTTTCGACATGTGTGCCAATGGCGTGAAAGATTGAAATGTTTGTGATGCACACGTGCATGAGAGTTTATTTGCAGACACTGAACGCAAGAGACAGTCTCAGGTCGTGTAATTTGTTCAACAAGTTGGAAGAAATTGCTTAATATAGATTTTTTTGGAGTTTAATTGTCGCTCCTGCTTTACTCTGATGACGGTTTCGAAATAATGAGGACATTCTGCAGTGATCGGTATTTCTCGCATCAAAATAATCGAATTTTGTTTCCTGATTTTACGCAGGGTGGACATGTCTCTGCTGATCATTTGTGATCGGTGGCGGTACACTTCACTGGACGTCACAAAATAATGAGATGCGACTGCAATCGAACTTAAAAACTATGTCGATTTTGGTCATAAAACTAAAGGAAAAAGGACTTCACAGATTTTTGTGGAAAGAGGACATTTATTATGGCCGCAAATGTGTTTTGCTTTTCTTAAATGGATGCTTGATTATAGTAGCGTTAACGTCAAATACTATTGTTCTCACTATCCCAACTTTGGGCTGCCACGGGCGAGGGGGTGGAGGAAGCTTGTCTGCTTTGGTAGTCACTGGACCCAGCCGCTCTCTGGTGGCGCGCCTACGTGTGGAGTCTCTGTCACTGTATTTTAGACGAACAAGTTGCACTTAAGGCGGTTATCCTTTTATCTCCTATTGTTTAGCTGACGTTACACGCTACTGACGTAGGTGCGTTGCCTTAAGTCGGCGGGCAGATGGTGGGAAGCCGAGTTTTGTGGGCAAACGACCGTTCTCCACATTGACGAGGTTAAGTCTGTAAATTTCCATTTTGTTCTAAGGGATGTCACATCAAAGGCGTGCAGCATATCACATGTGTCCCACCCGTAGGTGGGTGGAGGGAGGGGGGGGGGGTGGAGGGAGAAAGGAAGGGGGCCTCGATTTTCGGCAGTTTGTGGACGCACATCGAGGAGAATGCACATGCAACTACTGCCTCCTCTGCAATCTTTTAGGACGACGATTTTTCCCAGTGCATGTGCTGTCTTTGAACCGTTCATAACGAGTGTTGGTCTTTATCACGTCTATTTCGAAGTGTAATTAGAATGGTGATGCATTTTTTCCCCATCAGTTGTGATAGCGTGTATTGGCTTCGATTACGTGGGCTGCATAATAGTTTTTGAGGAGACACGTGTAGCGAACTCTGATGCTAAACAATGATAGATACTCTATGCTTACAGGTAATACACTTTTTAAACTTCTCTCAGTCCAATTCCAGCATCTTGTCAGTTTAACGCATTTCCTGCCAGAGAAACAAAGATAGTACTGTACACCCCAGCCTTTTTCCCACCAGTCTGTAGTTGTAGGGTAGAGTTTGAATGTGTCTGTCGCTAGTTTCGAGAAGTATTGCGAAATTTTTTCCTAGCATGATAGCACCTGTTGTATGGTATCATCAGTTTTTGCGCTGTATTACGCATTTATGGCTTCCTTGTGTAGCGGTATCCATATAGTTGTGTAATTAGGACCGATCTTTGTGATTAATGACGTAATTAGGATCGATTTTTGTGTCAGTTTCCCAACCAAAATAAATATAGTGCACTAATTGAACCTTCCTCATCCGCATCTGGACAATTTCCACGTGTTAGAGGGTGCACGTTGGCCTTCCATCCCGTAGAGTCAGGGTTCGAGTCCCAGAAAGGGCACCACCATTTTTAATTTCCTGTCAACTCCAAGCGCCTCTGGTGGTTTAATTGTGTTAGGGGGTTCACTTGCCCTTTCCACCCATGACGACCAGGGTTTAAGTCCCAGAAAGGGAAGAGTCAATTTTAATTTCCCGCCAGTTCCCCAGTAGGTTGGGACGTCAGCACAGCCCTGAGACAAAGAAATTCCCACGAAAATTCGATATTCCCGTCGAAATTTGAAATTCCCGCCAAAATTCAAACTCCCTGCCTATCGGGTAGATTAGTGGGAGGGAGGTGGGGGAGGGGGAGGAGGGGGAGGAGGGGGCTGGGGAACACGTACAGCTGAGAAAAAAGTGACGTTTCTGGGGGCGGGGGTGCGTGTGTTTGGCGGTGGTAGTAAGCGGGGGTTGGTGGGGCTGGGGGGGGGGGTTGATTAATTGATCAGTTTATTTAATTTGCTTATCAATTTTATATCGAAAGTGTCCTCCAAGTGCCAACTCCCTATTTCTAAATGATACCCACCAATGAAAGAGAGATACATGTTTTCCATTTTCATCAGGTATCAACTCATGGGAAAACCCAAATAGTGTCCGTATGGATCTTAAACACTTTCTCAATGTCATATGGGCATACTAATTGAGTAGTACGACTGCCTAGGACGACTTATCACATTTTCTGTCTTACGAAACTTGTTGTACAGCTACTTCGTATATTAACGTAGACAACTATTAAGGGGGAATACGTAGACTACAAGCTGTGGGACATAGGGTGGCAGCCGGCCGAAGTGGCCGTGCGGTTAAAGGCGCTGCAGTCTGGAACCGCAAGACCGCTACGGTCGCAGGTTCGAATCCTGCCTCGGGCATGGATGTTTGTGATGTCCTTAGGTTAGTTAGGTTTAACTAGTTCTAAGTTCTAGGGGACTAATGACCTCAGCAGTTGAGTCCCATAGTGCTCAGAGCCATTTGAACCATAGGGTGGCACATCGTCCCCAGATCAAAACCATCTTGTGGATTTATGCCTGAGGTCCATAAGGTTGCCATATTTTTTTGTGAAGGCATTTTGAATATCTGATATACTGGATGGTAATAAGTAAGCTCCGCTGTAATGTGTAATACGCCCCTTTCTCAATTAAACCAGCGTTATACAAAAAGTAGACATTCGTGAACAATGACGCATTTCTTATTGAACACCCTGTACTATCCTGATTTGCCTTCCCGTTGCATCAGCACGACAGTGAAATCACAACCCCAATAATATCCATGTCTCTATATACCACAATTAAACGCCAGAATACTTAAATAAATAAACATACAAGCGTGCAATATATATCATTCCCGACCTTAACATCTCTCTTCAAGGAAAGCTTATACCCAATGGATCGCAGATTTCACTCACTTTTGCACGATTGCAGTACTTTCATTGGTGTAATACGTACTGCTTTGGTACGATGCGCATCCCAAGTGTTTTCGAGAAACTTAGGTTCATAGTTTTACGAAGCTTATGAACACTGCACGACATGGCCCAGCCTTGGAGAAGCGGTTTTAGTGCATCCATCTAATGCAGTAGACTATTACACAGCCTGTACTGCTTTCAACTCTCGTCAGTTTTTCTTCCACCAAACTCTCGTTCATTCGCCATTGAAGATGCTGGTAAGGGCTACACTTGAAAAACACCGTAACCATATCTTTGCAATGTACGGTATCGAACGAGCGTCCTGAGTTATTTGAACTATTGACTAGCATTTTGATTACTTCTAGTGTGGAAGTGAAGCATTCTGCAATACAGCATATGTTTCTCGAATAGGGGAAACAGTTACTTTCTATGCGTGTTCCAATTTCAATATATATATATATATATAGTGTGCGTTATTCCAAATACGTGTAGATTGGTATGACTTCATTGAGAAAAGTGAATGAACATATCGACATACAAGTGTTTATTTCGTCACGGTTCCTTATTTCATCTCTGTTACTCATGGGTGCTAATATACCGTTTTTATAACACTGTTATTAATATTCTTTCCCAAAGAAATTTCAATAATTGTAGCAACACAGCTATTGGGAAGAAGATAAGTATAAAAGTATCCAGACACGGATGCACCATACCTATTTCTAGTAGCGCTAATGCTACTGCTCGGCGGCTGTCGCTACTGTATGGTATTCAACAAGCTCGTAAAATTTTGAACTTCGATTTCTCAAAAATCATGTGCTACGTAAGTATTATAGTCGTGTGAGAGATGAGCAAAATTATCGATCCGCTCTGTGTATGCTGGTCCTCTAATACATGATGCACACACATGTTGATTTTAGGGTCTTTCAGAACGTAATGAAGATTCGAAAAGGTCATCGTAACATTTGTTAGCAATCTTCGTATATGTAATTTATATGCGCGTCCCCAGACCGTGAACAGAGGTAGCTAGAGAACCACGACGGACGATTCGTCAACGAATCGTGTAGCAGACCTATTGGACGGAAAACTCCTTCAGTGGTCCGAGTAAAATGAAAAAAAAAAATCATTTTTCGGTATTAGGTGGCATCACCCTGAGACGTGAAATAAAAATTATAAAACAAACAACTTAGTCAATAGTAAGGTTGAGACCAAACTTCCGTCTCATGCGCGTGCTGTACTCTTTACTGGATATTTCCGTGATGATGATATAGACCTCCGGTGATGATGGAGAAGACATAATCTATCAATTTTAAAATAAGGAACCCAGATCCGAAAGATGCTCTCAGTTACCATATATTAAAGTCATCAGAAGATCCAAACTAATTGCAGAATGAATTAGACGAGATATATGTGTGGAGAGAATAGTTAAAGCTTATTGTTTACAGCCAGAGACTAAGATCATACATACAAGTTCTAATAGGAACCTGTTGGATTTCTATGACATGATAAATCACACAGATGTAAAGATCGTCAGTTCAACGACGTAACTAGGGATTACAGTTACGATAAAAAATGAACCATCACACGAAAAGTGTTGTAAGGAATGTAAACCAAAGACTAAATTTTATTGACAGAATAGTTAGAAGAAGAAACCGACCTACTACTACGCTTGTCCGTGCTCTTTTGGGGCATTGCCCCGCAGTATGGCTCCTTACAATCAGATAGGAGTGACGAGGAACATCGAATAAGGTCAAAGAAGGGCAGCTCATTTTGTACCATCCCGAAATAGGGGAGATAGTGCCACTGATATGGCAATTATAAAACAAAGCCTTCTTTAGCTGCAGCGATAACTTTCTATGAAAGATGTCAACATTCTTCTCCGAATACGAAAATATTTTGTTAATTCCCATCTACATAGGCAGAAATGATAATCATAATAAAATAACATAAATTAGAACTCACAAGGAAAGATTTGAGTGTTCTTTTTTCTCAAGTGCTGTTCGAGAGGGAAACAGTAGTGCAATATTCTTGAGATGGTCCGGAGAACGCTCTATGAAGCACTTGAATGTTAAGTACAGAGCAGTCATGAACAAGTATATGGAGGCGTAGGAATTGTAAATCCTGACATCTTGTGAGATGACTGCCACTGGAAAACGAGAACCAGCGCACTGTTGCTTAAACGTTGAGAGAAATTTAATTATTATATAGTGGTTAACATTATGGGGCACATCTTCTTTGAAAGTATGGTAGGAAAAGGAGACCCTCTTTCGTTGCCGTTCACCTGATACGACTTGTCCTGGTGCCTTGTGAAAACTCCTTGATACGAGACACCTGTTGGGAATGCATAAGATTTCCTGGCGCTTATGCTCCCTGCTTGTGACAGAGACAGTTTGGTGGTTCGGACGAGTGTGAGAGTATTTTGTGCGTCAGACTTACACGTGTATATATATCCTGAAATCACTACTCTCAACAACATTCTGAACGTTGAATCTTACGCATATAAATAAATTTAAACAAAAATGTCTGCTTCGGTTTTACCATTGTCAGCAGATCAGAGATAAATTGAAAATTTTGACATCTTATTTTTCTACTTTATTGGCTCTACATCTGACTGCCCTATATGCAGTTGATACATCTGCCTTTCTTCATCATCGTTGGAAGTTTTTAACATGAACATGGAACCAAATTTTCGCGGGATGTATAAAAATAACACCGACAACGCTTGGTACGTTTTGACGGACTGGAAACTGGACATTTTACAAACGGGAGTCTCTGTCCGGAAATGCATAGTTTGGGCACTGTGGTCCGTCGACGTTTGACTACTGCGCCGACAATGCGATTCCCACTTGTGTATGCCATACTAATAAGTTACACAGCCCACTAGACAATAGCCCGCAGGCGCAGTCCGTGCATCCACTATACCCTAGTATCTAAAGAGTCACGTACCTAATTAGGATACCGAGAGCAGTCCGAAAAAACTTTGATGCCACTGTTCTGAAATATCGACGACTGACAGCGTCGCAGCTATGCCTTTCCAGACGCGTGTCCCAAGAGTCGTCCTCAGATGGGGCACGAAAGCGTCAGTGGACGTGGGGTGGTCGAATTTTGTGACGCCACAGCGTGGAATTTCACATGAGGGGAGGGGGACTGCATTGCGAATCGTCGAAAGAAGAATCGGCCATAATCAGAATTTTGCCACATGGAAATGAAAGTGGCCAATGAGATGCAACATTTACCTCAGAAGCAGAAATTACGAGACGCTATATTGCATTAAGTAATATGGTGTTCAACCTCTTATTTCGTGGCTTTTTATTGTAGCGTAAGAGCTATGAACATAATCTGTGTTAAAAGCACCTGCACTATACTAACCACTCAGAAACATATCGCTTCTTGTAATTTACAATAAAATGACAGTAAACTGCATATCGGCAGTAAAGGTCTCCTCATATTTGTTGCTTTTCGTATTATAACTTTCATGCTGTGAGACTATGCAATTTCAGTGCTACCACGCATTGATGATTCATCAAAAGCAGGGCTATATGTGTATACTTTGTTATAGGTAAATACCAGATAATGACATCTGCTGTTACAGCATTTGCACAGTTGGAAAATTTGTTAAACATATATCTTAGATATACTTGACTTGTTAAAACGGTAGAGTGCCCGCATCTCGTGGTCGTGCGATAGCGTTCTCGCTTCCCACGCCCGGGTTCCCGGGTTCGATTCCCGGCGGGGTCAGGGATTTTCTCTGCCTCGTGATGGCTGGGTGTTGTGTGAGGTTAGTTAGGTTTAAGTAGTTCTAAGTTCTAGGGGACTGATGACCATAGATGTTAAGTCCCATAGTGCTCAGAGCCATTTTTTAAAACGGTAGAGTAATTAATGGACTCGTAAAGATGAAGATAACTGGTTCGCGTCTGGCTGCCTGTATATACTTTTCCTTTCACTTAATGTTTTCTAAAAGATTCTGGGATTTTCTTATTAATTTAATGGAACTTTGGTTCTTTATAACCCAGTGTACTTTATTATAAATATGAGCGCCCTGCGTCCAAAGAGTTGATTCAATTTTGTGAATGTGCCATTGATTATAGATCAATGGACGGTAAGACTGCAGTCTACGTCACTGGCTCCTTCACTCTCGCTTCGGTATTGTTTACGCTCCAGAGAGAAGAATATGGCTAGTACACAGACTTGCACTGGCGCTAGTGTAGCGTTTCTGTATTTAAACCGCCAGTTCCAAAGCAACGCTGTGCTTGTTAGTAAATGAAGTCAAGTATCTAATAAAACTTTGTCCACACAGAGACTTAACACATGAAAATAACGTTCATGAGGGCTCTATATGCCTACGCTTGGTAATGTATGAAAAAATGAGGCTAGTTCACGTTATAGTGGAGATTATAATTATTCAAGTAAAAACAAAAACTAAATACCATCCGGACAAGCCATAGAGGCCTAACGGTACCGACCGGACGCCGTGTCATCCTTAGCCCACAGGTGTCAGCGGATGAGGATAAGGAGGGACATGTGGTCAGTACACTTCTCTCCCGACCGTATGTCAGTTAATGAGACCGCAAGTAAAAAGTATCCAGAGAAAAATAATACTTTAAAGCCAAGGATACTATATGATACTATAAAGCTATGGAAAGGAAGATAAACACAATAATTCCATAAGAAATAAGTGAAAGGCTGAAACATAAGCGCAAAAGGCAGACGCAGAGTATGTGTCAGCAAATATTAAACAAGAACTAAAAGTAGAAGTGATAGTGAATGATAAAACAATCTCAGTATCTCCTACTTCATAAGTTCTATGTTAATATCTTGGACCCATAATCTGACACATTTACTCCTACTTCTAAGAAACAAACGATACTTTCTTGAATAGTTATCTACTGCTTCCCATCAGTTGATGGACATCTAACATACAGAACTAGGAAACTACATTCATTTAAGAAAGACTAGATTATTCAGTATGAATTGTGAAGCAAACATCATTTTATGTTGTTCTTCGGTTTCCCTTCGTTGTTTGCCATACTTTTTTCAATCATAGGCCAGTATTCATGTCCAACCCTGCAAATGACTGCCTTCAGGTCGCGAAAATTGATATTTAAACAAATTAGAATTTCTGGAGGAAAGCAAAACTACACCTCTACCTGTACAACAGAGAGCAACAGTATTCTGGTTTGTATATGTCTTACAACAGATTTTATAGCTGCGTTTTTTACAGCGGCAAACCATCCTTCGTTAACTGGAAGTGCGAATTATTGTTTTATCATTGAATGGTCCGTATTCTCATATGGGACACGAACTAAAGATAACATATGAACTCCATTTAGTTATGCGTCACATCTCTGGCAGATAGGGTCGAAACTGTTTTAGTTAGGTGTGTGTGTGTGTGTGTGTGTGTGTGTGTGTGTGTGTGTGTGTGTGTGTGTGGGTGGGTGGGTGGGTGGGTGGGTGGGTGTGTGGGTGGGGGTGGGGGTGGGTGTGGGTGTGTGGATGTACGCAGTAGTTTTATACATATTTTCGTGATCACTCCTATTCTCACAGAATTACTCTCAGAGAGGAGTTGGGTTCATTTATAAACTATTTTTAAACCTTTTACTTATTCATAGTTCTTTTTTTTTTCTTGTACTTTTGTCCAACATTTTCGCAGGGTTGGCATGATTAAGGTCGGATGTGGAATGATTAATTTAAGGGGTGGCCGGATGTCCTTCCTGTCGTCACCCAGTTACGCAAATGATTATGATGAAAATGATGAGGACAACACACACCCAGTCCCTGGGCAGAGACAATCCGTAACCCGGCCGGTAATCGATCCCGGGACTAATAAATCAGGAATAGCTGTAGATCATCAAATAGGATAGCTTGGGATAAGTTTAAGAAAAAAGTAACTTTTATTATAATTCAAATATCAACTGGTGTTTCTCCTTCTTTGTATGATACATGACTAAGCGTTACTTACAGAAAATTTCACATTGTTTTCTCACTGAGGTACTAAATAAGGAAAAATATGTCTGTAAATTACCCCATGGAGAGGAGTAAATGTCAGACATTAATGGGTTAATATTGAGATAACTGCATACTGTGCTATTTCGAGGGCTTTTATGAGTAACAAATAGTGTAACACCAACACAAAACGTACATTGCCAGAACATTATCTTGAGATATTCCAGAGACAATTATAGAGCAATGAGCTTAAAAGAACTGAAATCGCATTTCATATAGACAGTTTAATTTTTCTAAACCTGAAAGAAGTCTGTTTCTCATCATCAACGGCCTCAGCAGAAAATGATCAATTGATTCTGTCTTTGTCGGCTCAAATTACGTCAACGGTTTTCCAAGATGTTCCGCTTGTTCTTTCCGTGGCCACCAATATTTATCCTTTCATAATCACTTTAATAATTCTGTTTAAATTTCCATTAAGAATTGCTTTTGTTTTCGAGGGATATGCTGATAAAGTAGCTTGTCAGAATCTATCTCAGTATACATTGATTGAACCGTTCTCCTCCCGTCAGACTTGTCTGGTGTCATGTCCACATCTTGATCATCGTGCTTACGTATATCGCCATTGCTCGGACACGGACGTGGACTAGCCCAAGACCTCCACGACTACTAGGGAGCGATAGGGTTTCATAACCGACCATAAAACGCTGACCTGTGCTCACAATATATCTTAATGTCGCCGTGATTCGGCGTACCAACACTACCGGCATAGGAAGAATTTGGGCCAGGTGGGGAGTGCGAGGAACTGGGTATTTGTTAGCAAAGGTGTTCCATTGTACCATGTCTAGAGCCCTTAACCTGTGGCCGAGTGGTTCTAGGCGCTTCAGTCCGGAACCTCGTGACTGCTACGGTCGCAGGTTCGAATCCTGCCTCAGGCATGGATGTGTGTAATGTCCGTAGGTTACTTAGGTTTAAGTAGTTCTAAGTTCTAGGGGACTGATGACCTCCGATGTCAAGTCCCATAGTGCTCAGAGCCATTTTTCAACCTGTGACTTCGAACACTGTGCGCCGAACGCCTGTAGTGAAGATAATTCCCTAGCATTTCATCTTGTCTATCGGCTGTCATGGTGCTAAACTTCCCGTAGGAAATCCTCTCCTGATGTTCATCGCTCCCGACTTTGCCATTTTCATACGACTTCCCATAGCCACACCATACAAATTAATACAAAGCAAAGCCGTTCATGCCTCGTCGCCCGACTGTGCTAAAAACACTAGGCCATTCGCGTATGTTCTGCATACAAACTCGTGATGCCTTATCGTCATTCCTTGGAGTCAGATCTAGAGCTCACAGAGGAGCGACTCGAGAGCGATGGCACAAAGTATCGTAAATAGCGGACACCCTTCTCTGACCGACCGTGACATAGGCCCCTGCATGCAGCCTTTGTTTAGTACTGTGGGTGAGGCGTCGTGGAGTAGTCGCATCACGACGGTGAGAAAGTTCTGTGAATATTTGATTTACTTCATCACTTCCACAAGATAGGCGTGACTCACCCTATCAAATGAGCTATCGAAATATCTTGAGACTGGTGCAACCCAGAGACGACACGTAGTTGCACATCGCGGCAGTCGCTGAGTGCCGTTGGTATATTGCTGTACCCACCTAGCTGAGTTTCGTCGTGTGATATCACTTGGCGCTGTACGTGTTTAAAACGTACTGCAAGTATCCTGGTGCAGATCTTGTAGTCGCAATTAAGAAGGGTCAGTGGTTGGTAGAGCTGTAGTCCCGTACCGCAGGCTGGTTTGTGGATGGGGATGATCATTCCTTCCACAAAGGCACATTGGCAGACATCAATTCTAAGTACGTGGCAGTCCTTCGCGGAGTAATAGGATCTTTAAATGTCCGATAAAACTCCAACAGAAACTCGTGGGTGCCAACAACTTGTTCGACGCTTCCTTATCAAGCGTTTCTGTTATGTCGTTATCTGTGATTTCCCCCGTTAACTCTCGCTCGGCCGTCGCCTCGACGCACGCGGATAGCGTTCGTGGGATATCATTGAAGGCTGCCTCATCGTTTTCCGTTTCTTCATAGAAGTGACCGTATTGTTCCACAAAGCTGTTTGCAATGTCTTTCTGCGTTGTTATACGACGAATATGCGGCAGTACGATTGTCTGTCTTAAAGTTCTGCGGCTACGTTGTTTTTCTCTGATAACGTGATACATCGACGGCGATTCCACACGAACTCGTTTGAAGACCCTTGCGCGGACTGCGACCCCATCCAGACGGCGTCGCGTTATGGAAACTATTTGAGCCTGCACTTGTTTTATAGCAGCACTCCTATCAAGTGAAGACGCTTGTACAGAAGGTTCGCGGAGCATCGTGAAATAAAATTCCAATGTGTGGTGCCTCCACATCATCTACTCCCTTCTGTATTCAATAAACACTCGGCGCAATGCAGGCTTAACGCATTACAGCCACCACTGCAACGTCGTCGGATATGTCGGGAGGCACCAGTCACATATGTACCAAGTGTCTCCGACTAAGCATGGCACTCAGGTTCCCTTAGGTGCTCTCTATTCAATTTTCAAGCACCGCGACTCCTCCACACTCACTGACGACGTAGGGGACCGAGCATATGTATGCTATGTGATCTGAAAAGGCAATATGCCATAATTCCGCACTGAGGATCTCAGATACGAGACGACGG
Source organism: Schistocerca cancellata (assembly GCF_023864275.1). Taxonomy (NCBI): domain Eukaryota; kingdom Metazoa; phylum Arthropoda; class Insecta; order Orthoptera; family Acrididae; genus Schistocerca; species Schistocerca cancellata. The sequence goes on from NC_064629.1 coordinate 456,700,507, forward strand.
GTTACGTAAATTTGCTCGAGATGACTTGCAGAGTGACTTGTGACGTATGTATAGCCACATCGGTAGCCATGTATCGTCTCCCACGTATCGATTAGATTCATGTCCTGTATCAGATGCCGCTGTTCCTGGCATGAATTACAGCGTAGGTGCTGATCCTTTTGTGCAAGCACGCAGTTAAAGTAGCCTCCAAATAAGACATATTCATACCGGCCTAAGAACAGTGGAGCAATCTCTTCTGCATAAAATCGGGGTCGACCGCGCCTTCTGTCGGACCCTGTAGAAGTTAACGATCTGTACTGCTAAGGCTGTGAGTGCTAATCCTCACGCTCACGGCAGGTACTCCACATCCTAGGCTACTATGCCTTCACGTAGAAGTATCGCTGTTCAACTGCCACTGTCTGTAATGGATATAATGTATGTATCGTACTCACAAAGATGGAGGAAGCTATCTACACATACATCCTGGAGAAGGACGATGTCGACATCTGACGCACGCAGCATGTCTTGTAATAATTGTAACTTAACCGGCGTTGTAATTATATTAATGTTAATAAAGACTGTTTGATACGCCTGCCGCTGTCCCTCATTGCGTAAAGCGCAAAAGGACGCTTATGTTAACTTGTGTGCAGCTACTCGGCGACATGGTGTCTGTGCGATCGTCTACATCTTCTGCTTGGTTAACATCCGCAGGGCGCCGCACCCGCCATTGCGGCTCCGTCGTCAATCTGTGGATCAGTACCGGGTTCATCGACCCTGTTCCTATGCTTAAGGTCCCTTTCTGGTCGTGTTCCTCCCACTGGGCTGACAGAAGGTAAAGGTATTGCTGCGATCGATCGAGGGACCTGTCTGTATTCAGCCCCTGTCTCGTGTGATTTGCGTTGTACGGCTGTGTGGGAGAAAGAACCTCCCGTTGCACTTCCGGATTCAATGTGTCGACGTTACAGGCAACGTCTACCTTGGAGTGCATTAAGCAGGTGTCCGATGGTGCTAGCCATCGTTCCTTGTGGCACTTCGACGAATGTTGTTTGCGCGTGTACGCCTCCGTGTTAGAGTGCGGAAGTGACTCCCGGCGCTCAGGGACGAAAGTAGCTGTCAGCACAACCGCAGGATCAATTTACATCCCTACTACCGATCGTTTCCCGTAGGTTAACGCGTCGCCGGCACCGGAGTGGCAGAACTGTACGTCGTTGCTTCACAGGTGGCGATCTCTGCTAGAGGCGGTTGCCGTAAATTATCAGTATGGTGGAGCAGATCATTCTTGGGACGGGATCTGTTCGAAACGCATCCACATACGTTAGTGTCAGCGGCGTCGGCATGGACGTAGGCACTGATTCGCCACTTGGAACTTGCGCAAGCCTCCGCTGCACGCATTCTTAACGGACGTGGCCTTCTTTCCCGCATCCAGAGCATTTTGTGTTGTCCATCGTAGTTGACTATTGCTCTGCATCCTCCGACGAAGTATGAGGGTACCTGTTGTGTCAGTTCTATTCTGATTTGTTATACCATACTGGGAAAGGGGTAGGTTGTGAAGTTCGACCATTTTTCCTCCACTAAGCCCTCTTTCATATGATCGTAGAGCATCAATCACCAAGTCAGACGGAACGTCGAAGCGAAGATCGAAGATGCGTACGGTTCATAATCCCAGTCCTGCATGATCATTCGTTACCTCTCCAAAATGTCCACCGGAGTGACAGAATTTGAACCCATGTTTAGTATATCGAATGATTTTGTTACACACTGTATCATTAATCAGTTTAACGTAGGCGACATTGCTCACTATGAAGAGGTGTATTCCAATAAGTTCGTTGTAGTCAAGTTTCACTTCGTCTTGCATGAAACTTTAAATTTCATAGGCTGTCGGTCCGCATATTCATTCGAAAAACAAATCTTGAGAGTCGACGTTCGGCATGCGTGTGCCATCCTATATGGTGGCTTCAAAATTAGCGAGTACGCAGGACAGGTAAACAACCTTGCGCGTGCGAGCTTCCGCGGCTGAGACGTAAACAGACGTCCGAGCCGCAGCACCGCCGAAGGACAACTGCTGAGTGTCACAATAAAGTTGTCCATTCAGTGTACTTATTCAAAGACTTAGAGATCAGTATGCCCATGCAACATTACGCCTCCCAACATCATAACACCTGGATGACGACCAAAACGATCGTGTTAGACAATCTTCGTGGATGCATTACGTGTTCCCACCTGTCGCCATATGAGGGTACGTCCAGAATCACCACTCAGCCCTAATATGCTGTCATCCGAGAAGAGGACGTGACCTCTCCCTTCGTTGGTCCAGTCTCTATGCCCTCGGCACAGTCCTAAACAATGCCGCCGATGTGTGAACTTCAACGGAACACAAAGTACTGATCGTCGAGGAGAGAGACCATCGTCCTGTAGTCACTTTGTCACTGTGGAGTGTGAAACTGCGTGCCTCTCAGTTGTGTTAAAAGTGGCTGCAATTGCTCCCGCTGTTTGACATTGGTCTCGTCTCGCCTGTGGCACAGTGTAGTGGTCATCTTCTGCTGTAGTCGACCGTGGTCGTCCACTCCCCTTTGGGAAGCCAGTGCCTGTGGTTCGGAAAGCTCCTCATCGATATGAAACAACGATGCGAGCAATACCAAATCCCTGGGCTTCCATCATCACATTTGGTCCTTTAGTTTCCCTATGATTCTTCCCCATTGAATTCATGCAGATGTTGGCTCCGGTCCATGTTGTAATGAAGAACACCACTACATTCCACCGTCTTTTTCCCGATCTTTCAACTGCCCGTGTCGCCGGCTGAGGCCCATTTGGCACTATGGTCACGCTGACCTCACGCTGTATGACGTCCAGTTTTCTGTGCAAAACTGGAAGACGTCTAGCAACATGTTCCTGCCATTCCACTTTCATTTACATTGAGCAGTTAATGATATGTTACTTTATCTAGGTTGTCCTTAAGTTTTGCAGAGCATTCTATTTAGTGACATTGGCTGAATTCTGAATATTAAAATTCCACAGCCGCTGTGTAAACGATGCCATGGCCATCTGTAGGTGAATTATCCTTACATATTATTGTTGAGCGGCACAGAGTGCTGCGTACCGATGTGTTGTTGTGGAGGCTGCATCGTACCATATTCCGAAGCGAATGGTGCTCCGTATCGATTTTGCATGACACAGGATGCTTCATACCAATGTTGCATGGCAGACGGTGCTTCAAACTAATGTTACGTGTCAGAGGGCTATGTTACGTTGCAAGAGGGTGTGTCCTACCGGTACTTAGCGGCGGAAAGTACTTCTTACCAAATGAATAATGCAGACGGTGCTTCTTACCTACGTTTCGTGGTATAAGGAATTTTGTATTACTGTTGCGTGGAAGATGGTGCTTCATCCAGTGTTCTGTGGTAGAGGATGATGACTACCGCGATTCAAAGCGAAGGGTGCTCGGTACTGATTCTGCCTGCAAAGGGTGTTTCATAGCAGTATTTCATGACAGAGAAGCACCCTGCTGATCTAATGTGGCAGATGGAGCTTCATATCAATAGTTTGTAGCAGAGGGTACTTCGTAGCAATGGTACGTCTGGAAAAACGGAAAAACGGTCACACGGAAAATGTAGCTCACGCTGGACTGGCGCTGCAGTTGAACAGCAGGCAGGTGACCGTATTTCCCGCCGAACTGACTCTGCAGTCGGGCTGACCTTTTTTTTTTATTATTATTATTGTGTAGTGTTGACTGAAGAGATCATCCTTGATGACTTATTCTTCTAGGATGGGATGTAAGGATAAAAGGAAAACACTTTATTTATTACGCATTCAATTAGGCTTGGGCACGCAATGGGTCCTTGAGCCTGCTGTCTTTGGTGATGTCTATCTCCTGTGGAGGGTGAAATGTGTCAAGGTTGTTATGTGTGACTGCTTCCTCGTGTTATGACAGTTTGCCTATGGGGGGTGAAACGTTATTGACTTCGGTACGCGATACTTGTGCCATCTTGCAGGGTTTACCGTTCCTACCGACTGTAATTGTCGAACTTCGTCCCTAAAGGCATCGATCTTGTCAAAAACTCGTAGAGCCTTGTCACGGACCTTCTCTTGTATGGTGGTCTCGTGGAGTGCGGTGCGGATGTCGACGTTTCTTGTCCACCATGGAGCTCCTGTGATCCATCGATAGCAAATGTTTTGCAGCGCTTGGAGTTTGTTGTAGTTGGAGACGCACGTAGTTCGTCACGAGGTGGAGCCATACAACATTGTGGGTTCCACCGTTGCCTTATACAATTGAAGTTTAGTCTTAGGGTTGAGATCTTTACCCTTCAGGAACGGAATCAACGACCTGGCCATCTTCTGGGCTGCCGTCTTCTTGTCGTCAATATGCTGCGTAAAGAGTAATTTTTTGTCAAGGTAGACACCGAGATACTTCACTCCCGGCGACCATGGGATAAATTGGTCAGCTATTTGGAGTCTGTCGTTGAGAACTGGTTTCCTCCGTGTGAACAGAACGGCTGCCGCCTTCGTCGGGTTCATCGTTATCTTATTGTGCAGCGCCCAGCGTTCCAGTACAGCAAGTTGCTGTTGCATCCTAGCGACGAGCTGGTCCAAGTGTCGTCCAGTTGTCAGAAAGGCCGTATCGTCCGCATAAAAACTCGCCGTAACAAGGGGGACTGTGGGGATGTCATTTATATACAAGTTGAAAAGTAGAGGCGAAGTGACAGAGCCCTGCGGAGTTCCTGCGGAGATCAGTTTCATTTCGGAGTTTTTATCGTCGACTCGGACATACAGTTTCCTGTCCTGCAGAAAGCTGTCTATGGGTCTAAGGTAACAATCCGCAATAGGGGTAGTGCGATGCAGTTTGACGATAAGGTTGGGCCGCCACACCTTATCGTAAGCTTTTTCGATGTCAAGGAAGACACCAATCGTGAAGTGCTGCTTGTTGTATCCTTCTTGTATCCGTTCGGTGATCCGTAGAAGTTGAAGTTCGGCAGATAACTTGTCCTTGAAACCGAATTGTTCGGGTCGTATAACATCATGCGCTGTAAGCGTGTCATGGAGCCTCTTCAATAGCACTCTCTCGAGCACCTTGCCAAGGGTCGGCAAGAGGCCAATTGGCCGGTAACTGTTGGGTTCTGCTGGATCTTTACCTGGCTTGGGTATTGGAACTACTCGAGCCGTCTTCCATGCCATAGGAAAATATCCCTGCAGAAGGCAGCTGTTGAGAATCCGGGTAAGGAGCACAGTTGGCTTCCTGGGAAACTGTTTCAAATCGGTGTTGCTGATGGAGTCGTTGTCCGGCGCATTATTCCGAGACTTCCGGATAATTTTACGGATCTCTGCTGGTGTGGTGAGTTGTGGGCGGCTCTGCACAGGCGCAGCACGAAGAGCAGTCCATCCTGCTGTAACGACGGCTTCCTGTTCCTGCAGGCGGACGTCGTTCACGGGGGTCGCTGGTGTAGACATCTGGTCTTGGTAAGTCGTAGCATACAGCTCCGCCTGGGCGAGTTCGTCATAGAGGAGGCCATCTGGTCCTCTGATGGCTCGTTTAGGTGGCCGCTGGTGTCGTATGTTCTTGACTACCTGCCATTCGTTCTTGGTTCGAAGTAAGAATTCATCCATCTTATCTTCCCGGGCTGACCAGGTCACTTGGCAGCTTGCAGTTCCAGTCATTGTCAAGAGATGTCACTCCAAACGCCAATTATATATGGAAGAAAAAGGTTCATGTCTGAGGACTTTCCTGGCGCCCATCGCTTAACCCCTTGGCTAGTGTCGGCAGCTTCCGCACTGCTGACGCCTGGAGCTGCGTGTGGATATAGCTGTTAAGTGCTGGTAATTAATTATATCTGCGCCTCGCGCCACTTGCAGTATCGCAGTCTTGGTGCTTCGGGGCGAATTTTTCAAAGCAATTGAGTTTTGCGACAGTAATTACATAACAATTGGAAACTTTTTCAAAATAGCGATGTTTAAATACAAATAAAATTATATTGTATTTGTTTTCATATTCTGCGGAAGGATTTTGTTGGTGGATTCAGTGCATACACAGTCTTCTCGAACAAATTTATTTGTAATTAGTCTTGGATGGTATAATTCAAAGCATAGTATTGCACAAAGCCCAATATCACACGCTTCACATTAGACATTCATTTCTCTTCTTACTTTTTCAGGCTGCCCTCCTTTTTCCTTCAACACATTAGGTATTTCCGCGTCGGTACCTTCTCGTTCACAAAAGATGCATCGTGTTTCGGAAAATGTCCCACCAAACGTGTTGGGGTTGATAGCTAGCATGCTCATCCGGTTTTTCTATGCTGAGAAGAAGAGTTAACATCTACACTGTATTTTTCTAGCAAACATTCAATGAAACTAATTTGAAAGTCATGTCTCCCGATTTTCCCACTAAGTGTCTTGTACAACAGGTACGAATTCAAAGCTACTGCATTCATGAAATTGTAAAATAGTTTCTTGTAATATTTTCTAAGACGTTTCCTTGTGGGCGAAAAACCGCTCTTGTATTGGCCAGAAAATTAGCGTCATCCATTCCGTAATTGTATTTCAGTGTTGCGTGTGTTGTGTATTAAACCGGGGACTTAGAAACGACTGAGGGGCTTCGTCTCGCCGTAGCTCTCAGCGGTTCCCAACCCCACAACAGGCCACAGCAATCTACCCACGCCACCGCTGCCCCACATCGAACCCAGGGTTATTGTGCGGTTCGGCCCCAGTGAAACCCCCTTCTTTCCCTCCCAGAAAAGTCTCATACCAGACGAGTGTAAAAGAAATGTTTGCGCGGTAGAGTAATTATGATGTATGTGTACGTGGAGACAGTATTTGCGCATCAATCGCCGACATAGTGTAACTGAGGCGGAATAAGGTGAATCAGCCTGCATTCGCCGAGGCAGATGGAAAACCACCTTAAAAACCATCCACAGGCTGTTCAGCTCACCGGACTTAGAGACTAATCCACCGGGTGGATTCGTGCCGGGATCCGGCACGCCTCCCCGTTCGAGAAGCAGCGCGTTACAACGCGCAGCTAGACGGGCAGGCGTATTTCAGTGTTACTTCATGATTCTTTTTCACTTTTTTTTCTTCTCAGTTTGCTGCAGCTCGTCTCTGTAAACAATGGAAGTGGCGCACACGTATTTCTTATCTTGCCATCGCATTGCCATCAGTTTCTCTCTATAAAAGCTCCTAACATTATCTTTCTCGATTTTTGCGTCCATAAAAGCTGTTGACGTTTCTTTTCTGTTAATCGTAACAAGTCCAATGTAGTCAGTAGTCTTAGAAACGAGAGAATCAAACAGCTGAGAACTAGTACAAAACTTCTCTGTAAATACTGTACATCCCTTATTAAAATATCCATGAAGCAAAGCACATTCACTTTCGAGACCAGAGGATTACACTGTCTTTTGGCTGAAGTAGTGTCTTTCCCAGTGCAAATTATAAAGCGACACAGATACCCGCTACTTTCTTCACACAAGGAAAATGATTCAGTACCAAAGCGAGCACGTTTTATTGAAATGCATTGACTGACAGAAAGCCGCTCTCTCCAAAGTACCATCAATTCATCAACGGATAGTTCACGTTCAGGAGGCATAAGCCTCTTCTAATTTCTTCTGTAAACGATAAATCACAGACTTCAATTTATACACTATAGCAGAAATACCACAGTCTTTCCACTCGGCTGCCCCCGGTGGAGGTTCGAGTCCTCCCTCGAGCATAGGTGTGTGTGTGTGTGTGTGCGTTGTCCTTGCCGTAAGTTAGTTCAAGTTAGATTAAGTAGTGTGTAAGCTAAGGGACCGATGACCGCAGCAGTTTGGTCGTATAAGATTTTACCACAAATTTCCAGATTTTTACCAAAAGTGAAGGATAAATGCTTTCCTATATAACTACCCGAAAATCTGATGTTTCAAGACAATTCTCCAGTGTTCGTTTCTACCCACCCATGCTGACGCGATCGGTGTTTCCAATTGCAACTGTGTGCATTTATAAACTGTTCAACATATTTGTTCGTCTCGCTCGTTATGTTCGTTAACATGCTGTCAAAATATGTTAAGCACCATCAGGGATGACCGGTACTTGGATGGGTGCCCGTCCAGATACGTTACGTGTAGTTGACGTTTTCGCCTTTGCCTTTACGGTAGCCGCGCGGTCTCAGGCGCCTTGGACGGTCCGCGTGGCTCCCCCCGTCGGAGGTTAGAGTCCTCCCTCGGGCATGGGTGTGTGTTGTCCTTAGCGTAAGTTAGGTTAAGTTAGATTAAGTAGTGTGTAAGCCTAGGGACCGATGACATCAGCAGTTTGGTCCCATAAGAACTTAACCACAAACTTGATTTTCAATACACTTACAGGCGCAGGAAACGTGACTGCGGGCGCGAAGGATATGGAAAGCCCTTCCAATTAGGCGGCAGAACATGCCTTTCGGGGCATCCCAGCCGTTTATTCCATACGACATTACTTTATAAAAAGAGTGAAAATAACCTGCTTGAAAAAATAGTACACCCTTTTAGAAGTCTCTTTGAAGACTTTGAAACTAGGTAGCGAAGCCCATGCGGCTGGTGTCCACGTCGAAATACATTTCGTTACGCCTTACGCATGTGACCGGCTGGGCACCCGAAAGCTGCTCCTCGAGTACACGCCGCAGCGCGCACAGGAGGGCCGAATTTAGTTCGAGAAGCACACACACGAGGCAACTGCTCCGTCCCGGAACCAATTCGTCGAGCACGGGTCAGGGCCGAAATTAATGACTAGCTCAGCTCGTTGAGTACGGTCGAGGCGTAAAGCATTTAAGTTATATAAAATTTCTGATATTCCATTACCTAATGTTGATTGATTTTCATCATAACTCCACGTAGTTGCCCATAAACAAAATTACCACTACATCATACTAGTCGTCTGTCCATTCTGTCCATGGTATTATGTGAATGATCACTACAACCTGCGTGCATTTGATCCTGCTTACTGTATTCATTCCCGGGTCCACATCTAAAATTTTTAAGACCTACATTTCCTTCCAGTGTGAAATAATTAGTGCTTGGTACCTTAATGTGTATTCTGTAAACCGATCCCTCGTTTTAGCTAAGTTGTGCCACAAATTTCTTTTTAAATCATATTCGGTTCAGTACCTACTCATTAGTTATTCGATCTACCCATATAATCTCCAACATTCTTCTGCAGCACCAGTTTCAGCAGCTTTTATTCTCTTCCTATCTGGACTGCTTATCATGTACATTTCCCGTCCATGCAAAGTTACACTCCTGACCAATATCTTCAGCAAATACTTCCGAACGCTCAATTTTATATTACATGTTAGTAAATTTCACTTTTCAAAATAAATTTTTCCCTCTATTGCCCGTCTCGATTCGATATACCCCCTACTTCAACCACAATTTTTCTATCCAAATTGCGAAATTCAGGTAGGTCTTTTAGTGGCTGATTTCCTCATCTAATTCCCTCAGTATCACCTGATAGGCAAACGCAATCTTTTTATGTCTTCTCCTTGAACTTCAGTATTTTTTGTAATTCCTTCTTGGTTTCCTTCACTGCTTACTCAGCGCACAGACTGCATAACGTCTGCATATGCTACAAGCCTATTTCATTCCCTCCTCAATTACTGCTTCCATTCTGCGCCCTTTGGCTTCTACCTTCAGTCTTATTTTTGAAAAAGTTATGAATGACTTTTCGATCCCTAAATTTTATCCCAGGTAGTTACCTTCGCAACAGCTGTGAATTGCCGATTACTGTGGTTGCTGGTAGAAGCTTATGTGGTTCAGCTAGCTCACTCGATCGTTTGTTTGTTTGTTCATTACCTTGGACGTCGAGTCAAGATGGCGATAACACAACAGTATAAACTGTTTTACGTTCACCGTTTCAGTATGTAGGATCCAGTTACTACTGTGATTTTCGACGAGAGTACGGCCTTAGAGTGGTTTCTGCTATAAGAGGAATAGATACACTCCTGGAAATGGAAAAAAGAACACATTGACACCGGTGTGTCAGACCCACCATACTTGCTCCGGACACTGCGAGAGGGCTGTACAAGCAATGATCACACGCACGGCACAGCGGACACACCAGAAACCGCGGTGTTGGCCGTCGAATGGCGCTAGCTGCGCAGCATTTGTGCACCGCCGCCGTCAATGTCAGCCAGTTTGCCGTGGCATACGGAGCTCCATCGCAGTCTTTAACACTGGTAGCATGCCTCGACAGCGTGGACGTGAACCGTATGTGCAGTTGACGGACTTTGAGCGAGGGCGTATAGTGGGCATGCGGGAGGCCGGGTGGACGTACCGCCGAAATGCGCAACACGTGGGGCGTGAGGTCTCCACAGTACATCGATGTTGTCACCAGTGGTCGGCGGAAGATGCACGTGCCCGTCGACCTGGGACCGGACCGCAGTGACGCACGGATGCACGCCAAGACCGTAGGATCCTACACAGTGCCGTAGGGGACCGCACCACCACTTCCCAGCAAATTAGGGACACTGTTGCTCCTGGGGTATCGGCGAGGACCATTCGCAACCGTCTCCATGAAGCTGGGCTACGGTCCTGCACACCGTTAGGCCGTCTTCCGCTCACGCCCCAACATCGTGCAGCCCGCCTCCAGTGGTGTCGCGACAGGCGTGAATGGAGGGACGAATGGAGACGTGTCGTCTTCAGCGATGAGATTCGCTTCTGCCTTGGTGCCAATGATGGTCGTATGCGTGTTTGGCGCCGTGCAGGTGAGCGCCACAATCAGGACTGCATACGACCGAGGCACACAGGGCCAACACCCGGCATCATGGTGTGGGGAGCGATCTCCTACACTGGCCGTACACCACTGGTGATCGTCGAGGGGACACTGAATAGTGCACGGTACATCCAAACCGTCATCGAACCCATCGTTCTACCATTCCTAGACCGGCAAGGGAACTTGCTGTTCCAACTGGACAATGCACGTCCGCATGTATCCCGTGCCACCCAACGTGCTCTAGAAGGTGTAAGTGAACTACCCTGGCCAGCAAGATCTCCGGATCTGTCCCCCATTGAGCATGTTTGGGACTGGATGAAGCGTCGTCTCACGCGGTCTGCACGTCCAGCACGAACGCTGGTCCAACTGAGGCGCCAGGTGGAAATGGCATGGCAAGCCGTTCCACAGGATTACATCCAGCATCTCTACGATCGTCTCCATGGGAGAATAGCAGCCTGCATTGCTGCGAAAGGTGGATATACACTGTACTAGTGCCGACATTGTGCATGCTCTGTTGCCTGTGCTTATGTGCCTGTGGTTCTGTCAGTGTGATCATGTGATGTATCTGACCCCTGGAATGTGTCAATAAAGTTTCCCCTTCCTGGGACAATGAATTCACGGTGTTCTTATTTCAATTTCCAGGAGTGTATTTTCCATCGCAACATTGGCCTCCAAGGTGGTCCGACCTTGAAGAATATGATTTGCGTATCTAGGAGCCTTAAATTTGTGTTTTTTACATTGGGTGACCACTACGAAGCAAATCTCAAATATTTTGTGTCCCATTACAGCGGTCGAATGTTAAAATGACGCCGCTTTTTAACGCTGTTTCTGCAGACAACTTCCCCCGCTGACGTTTGGTACTGACACAAAAGCAGGACCGGCCACGGCGTGCCAAATTTCAGGCGTTCTGTGTTTGCGGGCCGCGTGGGGGCCAAGGCTCGGCCCACCTCAGATTTGCTCGGTCTTTCTGGAAGCACCCGGCGTTGTGCAACATTACACTCAGTACTTCGGTGTGGAATTTCTCAGTCGGCACAACACATTTCAGTTCGGCAAAAACGTGGTGTCAGCGCTGTATACCCCCTACTGTTTGCTAGCGGTCTGAAGGACTTTCACCGGTCCAATGTCTGTTTCCAAAATAAAGTGGCAGTCTAGCAATCTTTCGTCACAAGCTTTTAAAATTGAGTGGGAATGACAGAAAAGAGGGATAATAATTCTCAGTATATACGTAGCGGCGGATACGAAAAATTTGATATGAAACAACATTACAGTTACATGGAAATTGAATTTAATTTAGGTGACAAGGAAAGAGCAAAATATTTAAAGCAATCGACAGGACGGGACTCACTGTTCTGTGCATAAAGAAGCACTTCATGGTGACTTTAAAGGTATGCAGCACGCGAAGAAATCGGAGGTCGGAGTAGTAACATTTTTGAAGTCAGACACATTATTTCACCGTCAGTTGCTACAGATTTCGATGGGATTCAGTGAGGAGTATGGAGACTTTATATATTACAGAAAAGTTCATGGATTAAGTCAAGGGACATGCCTGGAATGATTTTTAGTTTTAAGACTCGGTATTGTTGAGTTGTAAGGATCGTTTCCTAAACGTTTTGAGGACACAGCCAGTCTTACATCTATTTCCGGACCGTTTGCCGTTTCAGTTGTACGCGCTGTTGTGCATCTGTAGATATAACCCGTTTTAGAGAGAAATCCTTTTACGTTAAAAGTGTCCAAGACGTCTACTTTGCTTTCCTTGGGTAGAGTTCCCACATCTCCATAATTAGGTTACAAAAGTGCTACGATGTTCCCATCAACGTATTTTTGTTAAATACCTTTTGTCGCTTATAAAAGTAAGCAAGTCGCAATTACGTGGTAACCAGAATCCGAAAATATGTGAAATTTTTCAACTTTTATCGTCCTGTCCTCCTCAGTTGCGCGCAGTATTACGGTATATTAATAATTTTTTATTTATGGACCGTCTGACAGCAACTGAATAAAACACAATTTTAGTGCCATACGCGTTTCGCCTTTATTTTCTGCAAGGCATCATCAGTGGCCTGGAATATGTGCATATGTTAGCTATTTTATTTACATTTTTGTCATTGTGCCTATAGGTTATAAACAGTTCTGGTGGTTGGTATTTCCTATTAAGTAGTAATGTTTAGAACTGTACTTACAGGTTGCGTGGACAATTTCCTACATATTACGCTCCTGTTGCATTTTTGGTCTTGTTCTTCTTCTTATGAACGCCAATTTGCGGTTTTTTTCGCCATTCCACAACATTATGCACAGAACGCTTGCTTTAAAGCAATGTTTTGGTTTCTGCTGACGACTGTCAAATGTTTTTGCCAAAGATCGAATGTAATTGCCAAACTTATGAGTGTAACTATTGAAGTATCTGTGGTCTGTTCGTGTATACATTTGTGTGTGTGTGTGTGTGTGTGTGTGTGTGTGTGTGTGTGTGTGTGTGTATATATATATGTGTGTGTGAATGAGTGAGTGAGTGTTTTTTGGTGTGATATATACACTTCTGGAAATTGAAATAAGAACACCGTGAATTCATTGTCCCAGGAAGGGGAAACTTTATTGACACATTCCTGGGGTCAGATACATCACATGATCACACTGAAAGAACCACAGGCACATAAGCACAGGCAACAGAGCATGCACAATGTCGGCACTAGTACAGTGTATATCCACCTTTCGCAGCAATGCAGGCTGCTATTCTCCCATGGATACGATCGTAGAGATGCTGGATGTAGTCCTGTGGAACGGGTGCCATGCCATTTCCACCTGGCGCCTCAGTTGGACCAGCGTTCGTGCTGGACGTGCAGACCGCGTGAGACGACGCTTCATCCAGTCCCAAACATGCTCAATGGGGGACAGATCCGGAGATCTTGCTGGCCAGGGTAGTTGACTTACACCTTCTAGAGCACGTTGGGTGGCACGGGATACATGCAGACGTGCATTGTGCTGTTGGAACAGCAAGTTCCCTTGCCGGTCTAGGAATGGTAGAACGATGGGTTCGATGACGGTTTGGATGTACCGTGCACTATTCAGTGTCCCCTCGACGATCACCAGTGGTGTACGGCCAGTGTAGGAGATCGCTTCCCACACCATGATGCCGGGTGTTGGCCCTGTGTGCCTCAGTCGTATGCAGTCCTGATTGTGGCGCTCACCTGCACGGCGCCAAACACGCATACGACCATCATTGGCACCAAGGCAGAAGCGACTCTCATCGCTGAAGACGACACGTCTCCATTCGTCCCTCCATTCACGCCTGTCGCGACACCACTGAAGGCGGGCTGCACGATGTTGGGGCGTGAGCGGAAGACGGCCTAACGGTGTGCGGGACCGTAGCCCAGCTTCATGGAGACGGTTGCGAATGGTCCTCGCCGATACCCCAGGAGCAACAGTGTCCCTAATTTGCTGGGAAGTGGCGGTGCGGTCCCCTACGGCACTGCGTAGGATCCTACGGTCTTGGCGTGCATCCGTGCGTCGCTGCGGTCCGGTCCCAGGTCGACGGGCACGTGCACCTTCCGCCGACCACTGGCGACAACATCGATTTACTGTGGAGACCTCACGCCCCACGTGTTGAGCAATTCGGCGGTACGTCCACCCGGCCTCCCGCATGCCCACTATACGCCCTCGCTCAAAGTCCGTCAACTGCACATACGGTTCACGTCCACGCTGTCGCGGCATGCTACCAGTGTTAAAGACTGCGATGGAGCTCCGTATGCCACGACAAACTGGCTGACACTGACGGCGGCGGTGCACAAATGCTGCGCAGCTAGCGCCATTCGACGGCCAACACCGCGGTTCCTGGTGTGTCCGCTGTGCCGTGCGTGTGATCATTGCTTGTACAGCCCTCTCGCAGTGTCCGGAGCAAGTATGGTGGGTCTGACACACCGGTGTCAATGTGTTCTTTTTTCCATTTCCAGGAGTGTATTTTTTTGTGCTGTGTGTGTGTGTGTGTGTGTGTGTGTGTGTGTGTGTGTGTATATATATTTTTTTTTCCCTGCGCGCGCCCGCGTGTGTGTGTGTGTGTGTGTGTGTGTGTGTGTGTGTGTGTGTGTGTGTCTCCAGATGATGTGGGGAAGAGTTCTTTTTTTTTATGTTATCATTTCCTTTACTAAGTGTAGTAGGGAGCCTGTGCTGATGTGTGTTTGTTCATTTATCACATGTTTGTTTTCTGCTATGGCTTTCTTAATGTGGAAGTTTTCTTGCATTTGTATAAGATGTTTGTCATGGTTGCTTATTCTCATTATTTTCATTTCTTGTTCCATGTTTGTAGGATGATGGTTATAGTGTTTTTAATGCTATGCAAATGTGGAATGGTTTGTTTCATACTTCCAACATCTGGTATGTTCTTTGTATCTTGTTTGAAAATTCCTGCATGTCATGCCTATGTATACTGCATCACAACTTTGACATTCAAGTTTATATATTCCTGATTGTTGGAATTTGTCTCTCTTGGTAGCTGGCTGGCTCAGGTGTGATTGAAGGGTTTGCCCGGGCTTATATGCTATTTTGAAGCCCTCTCTCTTTAGGATGTTTGCAACTCTGTATGTTAGTTTATGTGTGTAGGTCATGGTGTACCATCTGGTCCTTTTCTGTGTGGTGTAGTCATTGTGTGTGTTTGTTGAGTGGCTTTGTAAGTTTTCAGCTTGTGAGTTCTTTTGTATTGTGGAACTGTTGTGTTTGTTTTTTATTTGTGTTTTTATTTTTTGATTGAGCTTGTGTATCACATGTGTGTCATACCCGTTGTTCCTAGCTATTTGTATGATTGTACTCATTTCTTGTTCATAGTTTCTCTTGATGAGTGGGATTCTGTTTAATCTATGTAACATGTGTCTTAGTGCTGCAAGTTTCTGGCTGTGGAGGTGGTTGGATGTGGAATGTATTATTGTGTCTGTGGCTGTTGGTTTTCTAAAGATGTTAAATGTATGTTTACCATTTTCTTTTTTAATTGTAATGTCAAGAAAATTTATTTGATTTTCTTTTTCAAGTGTGAATTTTATGTTCTGATGAGGTTTCTTTATTTCTGAATGGAGTTCATCTAATTTTTCACTTGGCTCATCTACCAGACAAATAATGTCATCCACGTATCTATACCAATATATGATTTTGAAACTTTCATTTGTGGTTATCTTATCAAATATCTGATTTTCTAGGTGACTGATGAAAATGTTTGCTAGTGTTCCTGATATTGGGGATCCCATGGGCAGTCCATCAGTTTGTAGATAATATTCTTTCTCAAACTGAAAATAGCTTTGTTCAGTTGTCAGTCTGAGCATATCTGTTATTTCTTTTATTGCGTCTGTGGTGAGGTTGCTGTGGGATGAGAGATTTTGTTCTATGATTTCTATTGTTTCTGTGATAGGGATGGAGGTATACATATTTTCTATATCGAATGAAATCAGTGATTCTGTGTGTGGTACCTTTATGTTCTGTATGTTTTCTATTAGGTTTCCTGTGTTTATCACTGTTCTGTTGTTTTCTACTTTATAGTGTTTTGTAACTAACTTTTGGAGGTGTTTGTCTATGCGGTATGTTGGGGCTTTCTTGAAGTTGATAACAGCTCTCATTAGCATTCCGTCTTTATGTACTTTCGGTTGACTGCGGATTGTTGGTGCTTGTGGGTTTTCTGTATTAAGTAGTATTTCTGTTTGTCTGTGAGTGTGTGTTCAATGTTTTTCAGTGTTCGTTTCACATTTGCCTGGAATCGTGTAGTTGGATCTGACTTCAGTTTTTGTATGGCGTTTGTGTTTATGTATTCCTTGGTTTTTGTGATGTATTGCTCTTTATCCATGAGTACTGTTACATTTCCCTTGTCTGCTCTTGTTATTAATACGTTATTGTCTGTTAACTTTTGTTTTAACCTTTTCATAGTATCTGCTTCTGTTTGGTTGTTCTTATTGTGTGTCTGCTGTGTTTGTTTTATTATGCCTTTTATTTCTTCTTTTACTAGTTCTCTCGTCAGTCCTATGTTTATTTCACAATTATTTTGTTGTTCTTCACGTGTAAGGATGTGTTCGGTTTCTACTATGAGATTTTCTATGTATTGATTGTTCACTTTGCTATTGGTGCAGTGTTTCAAACCTTTCTCCAAGAGCATTTTTTCATTTTCGTGTAGTTCTGTCTCTGTTAGGTTAACTAAGCGTGGATGGAATGTGTGTTGGTGTTCATGTGTTTTCACATTTATAATGTAAATGTGTTTTTGCGTCTTTAATACTGTTAGTTTCATTATCTTCTGTTTATGTTTGATTTGTAAATGTTTCATTGCTGTGTATGTGTTGTGTTCAGTTTTTTCTACTAGTGCCATGAAAACTGCGGCGTTTCCTAAGTTTTTTGCCAATTCTAGATGAGTCTCATAGAGCGTCATGTTTAGGTGCTGTTTTTTTGAATAGAGCATCTTAATTTCATGTGGTAACCAATATCGTTCTGCAAATGATTTCGACTTTTGTGCCACTGTAGAACTGTTTTTAACCTTTACATTAATGTAACTTGGGAATTAAATCGTTCTTTTTGCATGTTTTGTTGAATTTTATATGCTGTATCGTCTTATGGAGCCTCAGATGTATTTTCTTGAACCTGTTGTACACGTTGACAGGGAATGCTTGACATAGCTGTATTGACATCTTCAACTTTTATAGTCCTGTCCTCCTCAGTTGCGCGCAATATTACGGTATATTAATAATTTTTTATTTATGGACCGTCTGACAGCAACTGAATAAAACACAATTTTAGTGCCATACGCGTTTCGCCTTTATTTTCTGCAAGGCATCATCAGTGGCCTGGAATATGTACATATGTTAGCAATTTTATTTACATTTTTGTCATTGTGCCTATAGGTTATAAACAGTTCTGGTGGTTGGTGTTTCCTATTAAGTAGTAATGTTTAGAACTGTACTTACAGGTTGCGTGGACAATTTCCTATATATTACGCTCCTGTTGCATTTTTGGTCTTGTTCTTCTTCTTATGAACGCCAATTTGCGGTTTTTTTCGCCATTCCACAACACTATGCACAGAACGCTTGCTTTAAAGCAATGTTTTGGTTTCTGTTGACGACTGTCAAATGATTTTGCCAAAGATCGAATGTAATTGCCAAACTTATGAGTGTAACTATTGAAGTATCTGTGGTCTGTTCGTGTATACATGTGTGAGTGTGAGTGTGAGTGTGTGTGTGTGTGTGTGTGTGTGTGTGTGTGTGCGTGTGTAATATTTTTCCCCCCCTTGTGTGTGTGTGTGTGTGTGTGTGTGTGTGTGTGTGTGTGTGTGTGTGTGTCTCCAGATGATGTGGGGAAGAGTTCTTTTTTTTTTTTTTGTTATCATTTCCTTTACTAAGTGTAGTAGGGAGCCTGTGCTGATGTGTGTTTGCTCATTTATCACATGTTTGTTTTCTGCTATGGCTTTCTGGATGGCACTAAAATTGTGTTTTATTCAGTTGCTGTCAGACGGTCCATAAATAAAAAATTATTAATATACCGTAATATGTGAAATTGTCTACGCCTGTCTTTATGCCTACATTTCTAGCAAATAAAAATTGTATTATATTTTCAGCACGCCAAACATAATTAAATAATACTGAAAATTTGTTATGTATGTTGTTGAGAAACGTGAAATACAAAACCAAGTCGTATAAGGTGCCACTGCACCGCCATTTTATTGCTGCGCGTCCAAAGTTTCCCCCTCTTCTCCATTCTCGCGTTCAGATGGCTTGACATGTCGGTGGGGGAAGTATGCAACGAGGCTTAGTGCCGTGGTACTTGCTCCTGTTCATGACTTGTTGGCCACTTCTACCATAAAATGACAATGCCCTTAGTCTAAGTTGGAAATGAACAGTCGACGCCTGTTAAGCCTCGAGACTGTACCGAAAGCGCTTTATTCCGTTCACCATTGAAAGCGTGTCGCGCTCTACCCAAACGCAATGAGAATGCAGGATTACTTGTACCTTCGTTGCACTGGTGGCAACACAAAGCGATTTCGTATGGTGAATTGTGTACTGAGAACATGGTTTCCGATAAATAAAATATGCTATATGAATGTCGTGAGGGCGTGGCAAAAGTGCTTTTGACCAGTTTAATTAATAATAAAAGTTATCCACGTGCAAATCTATTACAGAACATAAGAGGTATGCCATGGATTCTTTTGACCCTGTTGACTGCGTTCCTTGTCACTCTTGTTTATGGACGTACGACTGTTAAATTTAGTGGCGTTGCTTTGTGAAGGAATAATTTAAGATAGAATTCTGGACTTCGGCTTTTATCTTTGTCATCACAAATTCATTTAATATCGTTCCCACAGTGAGTAACATGACTCTGTTACTCTATATGACACCTCAAATAAATTACATTGACTGCAAAGCAGGGTAACTAAATTCTCTTTTCTGACTTTGGATCTCCGCTAACGAGCATTCGGACGCAGCGAGTACGCCCGAATGGCGCGCGTATCTGGATGGTGAGAGGCTGGCGACTGCGTGTTCCTCGTTGCCGGCCTATTGTATCCTATCGGCAAACAGGCCGTACCATTCGCGCTACAAGCGCCTCATTGTCCATACACCTTCTAGCTCTCTGGCTGCAACGAACCGGCCACCACAGCAATTAACGGAAAGCGATGGTTGAACGATACGACGCTTGTGTCGCGACTGATCAGCGTATCGGGTTCCGCGCCATTTGGCGGGTGTTCAAGCAGTTCGTTCGCAGTGAAAAGGAAGCTGAGCCGATTACAACCATAAATTTACCTTTTGTGTACCAACAAATACTTGAGTTATCTTTTCGTCTCCGCTTCCGACGAGCAATTCCAGCACGGAAACACATTTTATTGTTTTTATGGAATTTGGGTGGAACTTAGAAAACATAATTTATTAATTCAAAACTGTAATGTAAAAAGTGTTAACATTTACAAAATAATGACTACTGCTTCATAATTAGTAAAAAAATCAGTAGTACCGTGTTCTATCAAGTGCAAGTTACATATTTAAACATATGTCGTATACGGTATAATTAATATTACAACATAAAATAAAGGACAAATTGTATAGCTGATAAGCAAAGTTGTCATTTGAATTTAGTGTTTAATAGTAATACGATAAGAAAATCTAAATCTGTTATGAATTTAAATTTCGTGACAATTCTCTCCGATGTTGTATAAGCTAAACCTGAGAAATAGGCATACACTCTAACATACCGCGTGATCAAAAAGTCTGTATAAATTTGAAAACTTAATAAACCACGGAATAATGTAGATAGAGAGGTGAAAATTGACACACATGCTTGGAATGACATGGGGTTTTATAAAAACAAAAAAAAACAAAGTTCACAAAATGTGCGAGAGATGGCACTGGACAGCAAAATGTCAGTGACTGCGCATGACAATCTTGTATAAAAGGAGCTGTAATGAGAGAGAGAATCAGATGCGCCAGCAGTCGCAGCATGTTGACGTTACCTGAAAAGACGCTTTCAGTGAGGCTGTATTATCAGAATGGGGAATGTGCTAGTTCAGCGTTACGATCCTATCGTCATAGGAAGGGGATTCTAACGGGTAAAGGTCCGTTGACAATTGCAGCTGTGGCGAGAATGATTTCGAAGTTCGAAGCCACGGGTTGTTTAGACGATAGACCCCGTAGTGGCCGACCGAGCACAAGGCGTAATGCTGCTAAGACAGTTCAGGAAGAAATGGAGACTGTAGCGGGTTCGTCTATGCACGGGGAAGTCCGCGCTCGTGCAGTGGCACGTCGCACCGGCATTCCATACACTACTGTTTGGTTGGCACTGAGGCGTACCCTCCAATGCTAACCGTACAAAATCTATCGGCATCATGAACTGTAACCTGGCGATTTAGTGAAGCGGAGGGCATTTGCGGTGTGGGCGTTTCAAAATATGGCGGAAGATGACGATTGGTTGAGTAACGTGTTGTGGACCGACGAAGGTCATTTCACGCTCCGAGGGTCTGTCAACGCCCACAAATACAAAATTTGGGCTACCGAAAATCCTAGAACTGTCGTGGAAACTCCATTGCACGACGAGAAAGTCACGGTATGGGTTGGATTCACCACATCTACCGTTATCGGGCCTTTTTCCTTCGAGGAAATGCGTGATTCTGGATTTGTAACCTGTTACCGTGACAGGTGAGAGGTACGGCGATATGTTACAGAATCGCAGCATCCCCAGCCTCGATGACAAACACCTACTGGAGCGTACGATGTTTAAGCAGGATGCCGCTCCACCCCATGTTACTAGACACGTGAAAGATCTCTTGAGCGCGTCGTTTGGTGATGATCGTGTGCTCAGCAGCCACTTTAGTCATGCTTGGCCTCCCAGGTTCACAGACCTCAGTCCGTGCGATTATTGGCTTTGGGGTTACCTGAAGTCGCAAGTATATCGCGATCGACCGACATCTCTAGGGATACTGAAAGACAACATCCGACGCCAATCCCTCATCATAACTCCGGACATGCTTTACAGTGCCGTTCACGACATTATTCCTCGACTACAGCTATTGTTGAGGAATGATGGTGGACATATTGAGCATTTCCTGTAAAGAACATCATCTTTGCTTTGTCTTACTTTGTTATGCTAATTATTGCTATTCTGATCAGATGAAGCACCATCTTTCGGACATTTATTGAACTTTTGTATTTTTTGGTTCTAATAAAACCCCATGTCATTCCAAGCACGTGTCAATTTGTACCACTCTATCTACATTATTCCGTGATTTATTCAGTTTTCAAATTTATGCTGACTTTTTGATCACCCGGTACATTGGATGATTTATTCAAGAGAAATCAAATCAGTATAGCATTGGTCCACACCTGGCCCTTATACGAGAAGTCATTCTGCTTCGAATTCTCTGACAGAGTTGTTGGATGTTAGTTGAGGGCCCTGGCCATAGCGCTCAAAACGTTCTCAACTGGAAAAAGATCCGGTGACCTTGGTGGCCGAAGTAGGGGTTGGAAGCACAAAGCCCAGCAGAAGAATCCCTCTCGGTGTGCGAACGGGGACTATATTACAGAAATGTAAGCCCATAATTGCTTGCCATCATGAGCAATAAAACATGGCGTAGAATATAGTTGACGTACCGTTGTGCTGTAATGGTGCTGTGGTTGACAACTGAAGGGGTCCTGCATGAAATGGAATTGCATCCCAGACCATCAATCACTGACGGTTTGGGGGTTGAATAGACCCGAGGTATTCCTACCTGTCGTAAGAAGCGACAAAAAGGAGCCTCCCGCTTTTCGGTTTTTAGTATTTGACCTCCACTCTGTCCAATTTTTTCTGAATTACTAGCCATTTGGGGAAGGATATCTCATATGGAGCACCATATAACCCTCATGCATAACAATCTTCCGCACCTGTTATTGTCATGGAACTGCAACTCCAGCCATATTCCAGCTATTTGGGCACAGACACCTTACAGACAGCATAATCTCCATCGATTGTCCGCAGTCCTATTTTACCCCCATAACAACATGGGATTTCCTGGCACCCATGGTAGCCAGTGTGTCATGGTGGGGCCGTCATGTACCCTCTTGGTCATAGCTGCCTGACAATACAGGGCTTGCAGTACTGATGCCTGACCTGCAAACTCCCCACGTATGCCAAGGAGCAGGTGGCCTTTGCTGTGGCTGGGTGGCGCCTGTGGGGAGAGCCCCTGATCAGAGTGGGTGGCATCAGGGCAGACGACCCACAATGAAGCGGACCAAATAATCTTTTGCAGGGGACCGAATGGCCTCAGCAGCCTCTATGAAAGAGAAGGTTGAATGCAATGCTGCAACGTATGACACCAAGTTGTAACCCTCCCTAATTACATGACAGGATCAACGTAGAACTACAGAATGAAGACAGCCTCATTCACCTCATTAATTAGTGAACAGCAAAACCAATGGGGCTACCAAGCCACTCTTTTTCGTAGAATACCTGTCGGACCAGTTTGATAAAATGTCTGTGCTGTCCTAAATGCTCAATGGATCAGTCCTGATTCAGGCGACATCCCCAGCCCATTCACGAGAGTGACAAGCTGGGTGATATTCCCGTTTCGGTCATCCTCCATAAAAGTCTTAATATGGTCCAAGGGATTATTTTTCATCACGACCTCCTTTGCAGTCCGACGACGAGCTACGCTCCAATTTAGAACGTAGGGCTTTTCACTTCGTCTGGTGCTCTTATATGGGACCTAAAGGCAACAGGGTTGCTGCCAGTACCTTTATCTGGGCCACTGATTGTGATTTGTTTGCCGATGTGACATCGAAACATATGTCCCACCCCTGATGCGCTGCTTTAAATGGTGGAAATTAGAGCACATGTGTTCCCAGTTCCACTCCGGCGCCATCTGTTGAGACTGCGTATGTCCACTGCATCAGAATACTCCATGTGCCCCTCCTCCCACCAGTGTCAACTGTGGAGAGCACCACCCCTCCTGCTCGCCGGGCTCTACAGCAGTACAAAAGGAGTAGAAAATCATAGAGTACAAGAGCCTGGACAGATTGGTTTATAGAGAGACTAAATTGAAATATGAACAGTTGCATCCTGCCCCCACGACGACGTGCCCCGCATATGCGGCGACACTCTCCTAGTCTAAACCTTGTACAGTAGGCCCTCAGAGCCACCCGATTCCATCCACCCCCTCCCCCACCTTCAGTGGTTTGGGACATTTCTTTTCCGTTGCTCCCAAAACTTCTAATTTGGATTCAACGCCTTCCCAAATACTGGGAACATTGATTCACACATCCCAGCTTCCGAAAAACGGGCGCCTTCACCCATTTCAGTGTGAACATAGGACATACTCAGTCATTGATCTCTCAGTTTGTCATCCTGGCCTTTTGCCGTATATCCACTGGACAGCTCACGAAGACTTTTGTGCTAGTGACCGCTTTCCACTCTTGCTGTTCCTACTGCAGCGTTACTCACTGAGACGCTTGCCCAAATGGGCTCTCACAAAGGCTAACTGGGACACTTCTACCTCTGCTACCACCACTGAATCTCCGTTACATGGCAATAACAGTGAAGTGATCCACACCATCACTAGCACAATTGTTGTTGCAGCCGAGTCGGCAATCCCTTGTTCCTCATGTTGCTCCCCCCCCCCCCCCACCCCAGTGGAAGTCAGTGTCTTGGTGGTCGCTGGAAATCGCTAGGGCCATTAGAGACCATAGACAGACCCTCCAACATCATAAGTGCTAATTAATTACGCAAAAATGTCGGATATTCTTCATGGTTTATGTCGATTGTGATGCACTGTCTTCAAAAAGGTATACATAAAATACTGTTCTGCTCTTTGCGTGTGTATCAAATGCTTTCAAATTCGAGGAATAGATTTAAAAGTAATTCTCATGTAAATGTCGTGATACTTACAGTTTATTAGATCTGTATACCGCAAAATTGGAAAGAGAGCGTACTGTCTCAAGATGTATGCCAGTCACGTGCGTAATCTGACACTCAGTCAGGGCTAGTGACGCCTCTCTGAGTGAGCGGTGTGGCTGGGGAGACGAGAGAGACAGGCTGAGAATTCAGCACCTTGCGAAGTACATTCATCCTAGTGCTGTACAGTCTCTCTGCCTATGTTAATTTACAAGCATTTATTAAGATCTCGATCTGACTGATACATGGAAGCAGGAATGCGTTATTCTAGTATTCTGGAGAATGAAAAATGACGCTTTCCTTACGAATCTGGATGGGTATCTACAGTGTATAGGTCAGCTAGAATTTTTTGCAGGCGTATCCAAGCATTTGGTCTGATTTAACATGACACGGCGAATAAAATTCCAAATACAACGAATCTTTATTCTTTGTTTTTGGTATTCCCTCAGTATGTGAGGGTGTCAAAGACAGCCATGCTTTGTAGTGCTTATAGCTGATGCATCAACTCTTTGGCAGGTATCAAATGTTTGTCTTTCATACTGGGGCAGTGTGATAGGCAGTCATACAATTACTCAAAAGTAGATGTGTTGACGAAACGTCATGCAGCTAATTCGACCATATTCCTTAACTCTAGCGTTTTGGTTTATTCCACCACGTTTTATGGCTGGTGACAATTGATTACGGTGATAACTGGACATGCCAACAGCATTTTTCTCGGTGCACCCACAGGGCAGTAGTACAATATCTTCTTCCATGTATGTGCAGCATAAATATTGCAGATATAAATCGAATCTTAAAACAAACAAAATTGACGAACCATATGCTGCAGCTGGATGTGATAAAACATGTCTCTGTCTCCTCGTTAAATAATTAAAAATGTAGGCAGGTAGATAATACTTTGTATTTGGTACACTGTTTATTTTCTTCTTAAGACCTATAACATACCATAGTTTGAAGGTACTGTCATAAAAAATGTTTCTGCTCAAAAGAAATGGTTCAAATGGCTCTGAGCACTATGGGACTTAACATCTTAGGTCATCAGTCCCCTAGAACTTAGAACTACTTTAACCTAACTAACTTAAGGACATCACACACATCCATGCCCGAGGCAGGATTCGAACCTGCGACCGTAGCAGTCCCGCGGTTCCGGACTGCAGCACCTAGAACCGCACGACCACCGCGGCCGGCTGTTTCTGCTACTGTGGTAATATAACACTTGTGTAGTTCCATAGGCGCCGGCGCATACAAATGCTAGGCGACAGAATTTAAATCCTGACAATATCAGACTTGTAAAAGTACCTAAAACTGAAGTTGACATTCGTGGAGTTGTAACACCTACTTCACTCACCGCCACCGCCAGCTTCATGGTATGAGGGTGTAAAGATGGTTAAAAACTTAACAAAACCGATTACTATGAAATAAATGTTTTGTGGTGGAGGCTGTTAGTGTTCATTTATAAAGTCTTACATTAACATTTACCACCATTTTGCATAAAATGATATAATGACATTAATTTATACTGTCAAAGTGTCTTACCTCACCATTTTTTAAAAACCTGTTTCTCACTACAGTGAATAATGAGAACTCATCGGATTCGAATAATAATAATAATAATAATAATAATAATAATAATAATAATAATAATAATAATAATAAATTAAATTTTCATAAAAAATACCCTATGCTAGTGCCCTCACTGCAGATCACAGACTTAGACTTTAGTGCAAGGCACCCAAGAGCACGCCAACCCTACAGCTATTGGCTGAGAGCGACAGTACATGATAGATACAATACTTCAGACTATCTGGTTTCTCTTGAGTACAGGGTGTGTTGTGACAGTGTGCCTATCTCATGCTCGAGTGTTGTTGGTCGAGGACCTGCACTGAATGTCAGGTAGGTAATTGTTTATGTGTAAGTTTTCTGAAAAAGTGGATGCATTTAGACAGTCGGCCAGTACACATTCATATAAAGTGTTCAATCTTTTGCCACGCATATCTGCATTTACAGGTATATGACTAATTTTACTAATTTTCAGATTTGGAGTTCTACCAGTTTCTAATTTCCATATTTGGTAGTCTTTCTGTTTGCCTATTGTGCAGCCAGTACTATCAGTTCCCTGCTTTGGTGCAGCTTCGCTAACGTTTTACAGACAATTCTATGATGATGTAATTGTGTTATGCTGTCAAAGTACCTCATCCCACCATTTTCGTTTGGAACTCTGCTTGTCAGTACAGCACCTGCTCCCCTCATTACAGAACAGAGGCCTCAAATGTTGCACAAAACTGCATAATTGATTAATAATACAGGCAAATTTGATCCATAAACGAATTATGAGTCTCAGCAGCACGTAATGACATTGATGAAATGTAATGCTTTCCTAATGGTGTTGTTACACCGGCATAAACCCAGCATTACTCCTATGTTAACTATTGGCAGTGCCATGCATATGCTAGAGTAACGACACTTATGCTGTGTATATTCCTGCATGATGCTCTTAGATCCGTTGGATACTTTTAGGCTAAAAGATTATTTGTTATAACTATTACCTGAACACTGAACTTTAATGGAGATCATATTCTTTGAAAGCAGTGGGAGCATCCTTCGTCCTCAAAGTACAGAAAGCGATAAAATGACTACACTCAATCGAATTATAAAAACAGTTTGAAGAGTGGTGGGCTGTACTTGCATGCGATTGGCTGAGAGCATTATGAGGTATACAAGCACACCCGTGACGAGCAGGTGCCGTATGTGGATCGAGGAAGGAGGGGGATGGGGGACGGGGAGTGGTAGTGAGGAGGAAATTCCTTGAATGCTGATGCTGATGTCGGACAGAACACGCACAGATTACTAAAGTGAGGCTGGTCTACTCGTCGTCAAAGTTCCAGTCGAACACATGTAACCAGCACAATGGAGGACTGCCGTATTGCACATCAAGCATATCGTAACTTACATCTGCGTCTGCCATACGGGAACAGTGATGTATTTATTAAATTTTTAATAAAACATTGCCACATTAAGGGCACACCCCATTACTCTTACTCAAATTTTATTATTTACTGTCTTTTTTGCTCTTCGCGATCCGCCAATATCCGGGTCAACTTCACGCCTCTCTGTGAACCTGGCTCTTGTCGGTGCGCTTAATATTCCGCTTTAACTGGCCCGTGCTTGTTCTCGGTGGTATACATCGCAAGAATACAGTAAGATCCATGTTTTTATCCGTTTATTTATTTTGTTCCTTTGCCACTCTTTATCTTCCATCGGTCTTATTTTCGTTATGGAGTCCTGTATTACACTACAGTTTATACGATTTTAGTATTTTTATAGTACTGTCCACTTCATGGCCGTATACGATGATATGGTTATTTCCCTCCGGGTGAGCACGATACAACAGAATTATGGGTTCTATCAATTTCTCAGTCCAGTTGCTATATTTTTACTAAAATACTTTCCATATTTCCGTTTAGAGTTTAAGGCATTTGCTACGGCAGTCGCCCTCATTCCACCACTCTTATTTTGACTACCGTTCCTTTTAAGGACGTTTTGGTACAAGTTGACTGAGAGGGATGGGGGTGTCAAATAATCTCTACGTTTTGCTGTAAATGATTTGAATGTGAGTATTCTGCTTACTGTGTGCCCGATTTCCTTGAGTGTTATAATCCCTGTTGGATATTTATTATCCAAATACATATTGATTTCACGGGACCTTTTGCCAAACTGTTTTTTTTTATTTTTCCTCCAAGCTTTGTTTTTCTATTCGGATGTACTTGATGACGCTACTTTAGGATGTGAAACCGGTTGTATTGATAAGATTATTCAACAGCTGCTGCGGTTTTGTATAACAGGAATACTAGTAATTAAATCATGCTCTTTATAGCTGTATATCATAAGAGGGCGTGCTGAACACTAATGCCTCCGAATTCTTTTGTGGAAAAACTTTTTAAATAAAACAAATGTTATTGACAGTCTACATCTTCATTCTTCATGCTTATATATTTGCCACCCTCTGATGCTAGAGAACTCCGAATTTTAGCATGCCACTTCGCGGCGTGTACGGTAAATAAGTCGATGTGTCAGAAACAGGGTGCTGCAGTCGAGTTTCGAATTCGAAGTATTCGTTTACACTTGAAGCACCATGTCTTTGTGCATGACACTGCCATACCACAAACGAACACTGTGACGTCTACAACAATCGTAGCCTTTGATTCACGATCATTTATCATCCATGTAGTCCCGACTTAGTCCCATCTGATTTTCGAAATTGTTCTCTCGCGTTCATTAGTTTTGTGATACTTAAAAGGTTTACAGCATGTCAATAGGGTAGTAAAATACAATCATTCTCACTTCATAAAACATACGGTGGTTTTTTTAACACTCTCATATATCATGATGACAAAAATTAGTCTCTAGTGCTCCTTAGACGATATGGTACTTCAAATATAACAACAGTTTCTCGAAAACGATATGTTCGCAAATCTTTTAAATTTATGAAAATGGCTTCCAATAAAGTTACAAATAGAATCAAATACATTCATTATTGTTATATAAACTATGTCGTCTGCTTCTTTAGATACTTCTACGTCAGTGATAAAAATGGTCGCATGTTCGTTCTATTAATGTGATACTTTAAAATTCACAATAACATTACTAATATACAGTGTGTTTATAATTAAACTTTCGGTACTTGAGAGGGCTCCATCTATAGCTATCGATCGTAGAATAACGAAACGTTGTGGAAACACTTCTAAGGACACGTGCAAACCATTGAAAGAAACACATTTTGATTTCCACATGAGAGAGTAACACTTGTTAATTGTCTAGTATGTTTACGTTCCAGGTTACAAATGTTGCTCAATTCGACGACGATCTGCGTCCACGACAGGCTAAATGCATACTTGAGATACTGTTTCTCAACTGCTCGCAGCACTTTTCGAACGGTGGACCATGACACAGCTCGCGTACTGCTTGACAATCGCACTTTGCGTCTATCAGTCTGTGCCATGGCAACAGTAACCTCGTCAACAGTTTGTGGCGCAATTGACTGTCGGTCTCTCCCAGGAGCAATTCCCAAATCACCATTTAATTCGAATTTCCGAATAATCCATCAAGGAATAAGGGAAAATTGGCTTTAACGTTCCGTCGGCATAGAGGTCATTAGAGACGGAGCACAAGGTCTGATTGTGTCAAGGATGGGGAAGAAAATCGTCCGTGCCTTTTAAAAGGAAACATCCCGTCATTTCCCTTGAACTATTTAGGGAGATCACGGGAAACCTAAACCTGGATGGCTAGAGCGGGGTTGAACCGTCGTTCCTCCCGATGCGGTGTGCTAACCACTGCGCCGACGTTACTCGGTAAAAATCAATCAATGCGTCGCTAATCGCGGAAACCAGCACCATTGTTGCTGTTGCTGTTGCTGTTGTTTTGATGAAAGCGATTTACGAATAAAGTCCTGTCCACCTTGTCCAGACCTATGTCGCCTGTATGCGACTGTAAGGCAGAATGATGCTTGTGTTTCATCCATACGTGGCTATTAGTACCGGCACCTAAGAGCAAGTCAGAAGACTAACACTAATAGCAACGCAAATCTGGAAGCGCAGTCTGCTCATCATCCTTATAAAATTGGATTCCCACACGATAAGTAGTTTTGCCTCTACTGTCCCAAGTAGCAAAAGTTTAATTATAACCAACCTGTAACATGATGAAGTAGACGTTTTTAAATAAAATACTATGGTTCTGTAACTTTACCAGATCTCACATTCACTGGCTCATCCAGTACTTAAATATTGCTAAATTTGTCCAAAAATTTATTGTTTCGCAAATCTTTCTGTTCGTAGATTATTGAATGGCTGCTTTTTCTATGTTTTATAACAGCCGATGCTATCAAGCGTGTTTTCGG
The DNA here is from genome assembly GCF_023864275.1 of Schistocerca cancellata. Classification (NCBI taxonomy): domain Eukaryota; kingdom Metazoa; phylum Arthropoda; class Insecta; order Orthoptera; family Acrididae; genus Schistocerca; species Schistocerca cancellata. The sequence continues at coordinate 456,730,433 of NC_064629.1, forward strand.
TAAGGAAAACTAACACGAACGTCTGTCTTACCAAACACGTATGCACTTTACCTGAAATTTTTCTGACGTATGACGTGACAGTGTATTTTGAATTTTCTTTTTCTATTACTCTAGGCATTTTCGTGATTTTGCCATACCTTACTGACTAGTATGTCTTAAGATTATTTTGGTGTATTTCATTAATCATCTCTAAATCACAACTTATTTGTTACTATGGCTTCTAATATGCGTAGTTTATCAGTTACATTCTCCCGCCGGAGGTCTGAGTCATCCCCTGGGGCATGGGTGTATGTGTACTGTACTCAGCATAAGTTAGTTTAAGTAGTGTGTAAGTCTAGGGACCGATGACCTAAGCAGATTGGTCCCTTAGTAATTCACACACATTTGAACATTTCCGTTACATCATCTCCTAACAAGGAACTCATAATGCGATTCATCATGAATTGGAGGAACGTTGTTTTATATTCTATCGGGTTGACAAGGGCTGCTGTTAACTACGAGGGTCGTTCAGTAAGTAATGCCCCACATTTTTTTCTCAGCACACATTGATTGTTAAGTGTCAGAATTTGGTAACAATATAGATCAGCATGTCTTGTCATAGTCTCAATCAATTTCTATGGCTGTACGCCAACGTTGTGGAAGAGCATGTATTCCCTACTGGTAAAAGCTCTTGTCCCGTAGGTGTAGCCATATTTTCACTGCATGACTGACAGTCTGGTAATCTTCAAAGTGTGTTCCCCGTAGAGAATCCTTAAGCGGCCCGAAGAGACGGAAGTCAGAGGGTTCCAGGTCTGGAATGTGAGGTGGATGAGGCAATGATGTCCAACCCAACTTGTCGATGTGTTCCCGGGTTCTCAGACTTCTGTGTGGGCGTGCATTATCCTGTTGGAGCAACTGTTGAGACAATTGTCATGTTCTGATGGGCCGATCGGCACGAATAATTGCATCCGTACGATTCAGCATGTCTGCAGCAGTGGCTGTGACGGGACGTTCAGGGCATGGCTGATCATGGAGTTCTGTTTCTGCATTTCTTGAGGCTGTAACTTTCTTTACACATGGCCCAACTGTACTCCTATCAACTGCAGCATTGGCATATTCTGCATACAAACGATTATGAATGTTCATCACGGTTTCTTTCACTGCACACAAGAACTGAGTAGCAGCACGCTGCTTGTAACGTGAGTCGTATGTAAGTGCCATATTGACACTGTACTACGGCTCTGTCATCTGCCAGAATGGTTCGAAACTTCACCGGCGCACAGAACAAACATCAAATATAAAGCACCAAAAAGGACATTTCTCTATGTATACTATTTACTTTTTAAAAAATGTGGGGCATTACTTACTGAGCGACCCTCGTATCTCATTCGATGTAGTGGTACTCTGATAAATTACAAATTTCAATTTCCAGTTGCTGTTTACCATTTTTTAATTGAGGAAGTTGATAGTTTTTATGATTGTAATTCCATGGTAAGCTTCAAATTCTTGATCATGGTGCTCATTTGATTGTGCATGTAATTTATATCTTCAATTCTACCATGGAAATGTATCATTGTGTCATTCACCTGCCGTCTGTAATGTACGATTTTTATCCGTGATCTGCTTGTATTTTAGTAGAAGCCCTCGTCCTACGTGGTTAACCAAGACGCGTGCTTGCAAGACAAATTCTCTTCGCTAGGCCGTCTTTTTATGAGTATATTTCCCCTTCTAATGAAATGTAGGGGTACAGTAGTACCAGCTGTAATATTTAAATTAGCTCATTTGTTTCAATCATTCGGGCTTTATCATATTTTAATACGGGAAGTTGTTCAAAATGTATGTGGGTTGCCTATGCGAATAATAATTGGGCAATCTGTGTTTTCTACTTAAGAATCTCGGTCTGGCTTTTAAGATTTGGTGTATAGGAAATCACTGCTACAAAATGTTTAATTTCCTTATCCATGAAAATAGAGCTGCATTTTGTAAGCATTCTCTTGACTAATGCAATGGTAACACGTTTTTGAATGTGACATACATATTCAGTAGCTGGTGCAACTGTAAGTAGTGAAACAGCACATACAATATACAAACTGTAAATATGTTGCCGCGCGGGTTGGCCGCGCGGTTTAGAGCGCCTTGCCACGCTTCGCGTGGCTCCCATTTTCGGAAGTTCGAGTCCTCTCACGGGCATGGGTGTGTGTGTTGTCCTTACCGTAAGTAAGTTTAACTTAGATTAAGTAGTGTGTAAGGCTATGGACCGATGGCCTGAGCAGTTTGTTCCCATAGGAACGTACCACAAATAAAAGAATATAGGTATGTCAGAAAACTGGTTTACCTTTTTACTTTGTTGGTATTGTTATTCCAGTCATTATAAAATGGCCACAGACTGTAGCAAGCCAATAATGTCATGTAATACATGGTGCAATTAATTTCCTCTCATACAATAAATTTGACAGCCTATGGTGGGTGTTTAATATGGCCTTAGCATCCAGAACTTAGTAAATAATTGCTATACAAACTGAAAATTGTTTAATGGGTTTCTTCTTTAAGTATGTTCCAAACAAGTGTTGTCATGTGTAACTGTACTTAGAGGGCTCCCAGATACTACAAGTAGTATCTGAAGATGCTCTTTCACATCTGGACGGTTCAGTTACTAACCACTGTGTGGGAGAGGTTTGCTAGTCTGTTAATATCTCACTCTGGAGAGCTATACACAGACTGATAGTGGCTGATTTCGCAAATTTGTCCACACGTGAAGTAAGTGTTAAAAGGTTAATTTTACCTAATGAATCTTGCATGATTAAAATGGATACCTATTTAACAATTATACGTCCAATTGGCAGTGGCAACTGTATTTTGACTTAAAATATTAGTGCCTGTGTTGTTAAGGACTGTGCAATGTTCAGTTTCAGCCAGCCGCGGTGGCCGAGCAGATCTAGGCGCTTCAGTCCGGAACCGCTTAACTGCTACGGTAGCAGGTTCGAATCCTGCCTCGGGCATGGATGTGTGTGATGTCCTTACGTTAGTTATGTTTAAGTAGGTCTAAGTTCTAGGGGACTGATGAATTTCGATGTTAAGTCCCATAGTGCTCAGAGCCATTTGAACCATTTTTTTATGAAATACATGAAATGCATTCGGAGTTGCGAATACGAACATTCATCAGCTGTATAAGGGAATGATAAGAATGCAAATTTGTATTGGACCGGGATTCGAACTCTGATTTCCCGCGTTAGGCTTGTGGTCACCTTAACCGTTTTAGATATCCGTGCATTACCCACAACCACACCCAAACTTCCATGTGTCGTTGTTACTCCGTCACAATGTACACTTGTACACACTTTATGTCATCACTTCCTGGTATCGACGGATAAAAACGATATTGCAGTGCCTGTTTTATTAAGAAGTACGATACAATGTTCGTTCGGACCTGCATGCACGTAGTCTGCCTTCGACAGTGACATGAAACGGAACGTGTAGACACCGGCCGTGCACCAGTGTGCGCGCCTCAGCTAAAAAAATGGCTCTGAGTACTATGCGACTTAACTTCTGAGGTCATCAGTCGCCTAGAACTTAGAACTAATTAAACCTAACTAACCTAAGGACATCACACACATCCATGCCCAAAGCAGAATTTGAACCTGCGACCGTAGCGGTCGCTCGGCTCCAGACTGTAGCGCCTAGAACCGCACGGCCACTCCGGCCGGCTGCGCCTCGGCTATTAATGCCGATTTAGCGAGGCGTGTTTGAGGTGATGTGAATAATGAATGCGATGGCACATTCATATAAAGTCACCGTAAAAATTAAGTTAAAGTAACAATTATTCACGACTGAAGACTCACACGATAGAACGATTCCTGAGAGATGAGATCAAAATAGGTCCACGAGAAATGGTGGTGGTACTATTATCTATTGTATCTAGCGTTGTCCATGTGAAGCTTATTGACGATCCGGCTCTCGCTTCTCTTCTTTATGGGGCGAAGCAACTGCAGATTGAGCACACGGAGCACGTCTGTCATATTTGTATGTGGGAGGATGCCGAGCAATCATAGTCTACGATTGGGAAGCACGCATGAGTTCTGGGACGGGCAAGAGGGACACGCTCGGCCTCCATCCTACGACGACTGGCACAACTGCCGCGGGAGGTCTCTTGCCCGACGTAGCATATGACGGCGCTACCAATGACTTACGTGGAGGCGCTGTGCAACGATGTACTGGAAATCGCCGATGGACGACAGCAACGCTACCAATCGAGACCACGACGATCAATGGGGCGGACTTTCGCCACCCGGCTCACCAAGGGTAACCACAGGAACAAGTTCGCGAACTACGGAGCTACGGAGGCTGATTGCCCCAGGACAGTCGACGGTGACGACCAACGAGCCCTCGTCTACTGGCAGTAGAAGACGAACCTGTGGTCGTGGAGACCAGTGAAAACAGTGTACGCCACGTAGGAAGAAGCAAATATTACGTTCCGCTGACGACAGTAGCACCCATGAGGGGACGACGTGCGACAATAATCATCCCGACTTGCGTCTGGGTGACAGTACAGAAAATGCATGTGAATTCCTAATAGACCAAACTGCCGAGGTCATCAGTCCCTAGACTTACACACTACTTAAACTAACTTAGGCTAAGAACAAAACACACACCCATGCCCGAGGGAGGACTTGAACCTCCAGCGGGAGGGGCCGCGCACTCCGTGACAACGCGCCTAAAACGGTGCGGCAACTCGGCGTGGCGACAGTACATACAACTAGTTGTTATTGTTATGCATTAGCCAAAGAGAGACGACGATCTAGATGTTCCATCTGGTTCAAATGGCTATGAGCACTATGGGACTTAACTTCTGAGGTCATCAGTCCCCTAGAACTTAGAACTACTTAAACCTAACTAACCTAAGGACACCACACAAATCCATGCCCGAGGCAGGATTGGAACCTGTGACCGTAGCGGTCGCGCGGTTCCAGACTGTAGCGCCTAGAACCGCTCGGATACTCCGGCCGGCACACTTCCATCTGGTCACCAGAGTGCGGAGTTGAGACATCCGATACGTGAGTGACGCTGTCTTAGACCATCGTTTCCTGATGGGGGTTTGAAGCATGCTGGGGGATTGGGCAATGGAAATGGAACGACAGCAAGACGATGAAGATATGGAAGAGGCGTCCAGATTCCCTCCCGGCAGCGCGCCGGAGGGAAATGCTTCTTGATGAGATACTTGCATGTCGGGTAGGCCGACTGGGTCAGTCGGCAACGGAACGCCGTCCAGATCCTAATCGACATCACCCCGTGATAGCGTCTTGCACCTACCGAATGGGGACGATGAGTTTAAACGGTATACGGACACCACTTCAGATTCGAACGCCGAAGAACATGTTACGAGCAATACACATGGACACTGCGTTCCTGCTAGAAGTGCTTTTCACGGCTCCGCTTTAGTTAGTGTACAATGACGGTGGAAGCAATTCGGCGATTCTCACCCTGGCAGAAGTCGAGTGCAGGAAGTGATTTTCCCCCCTTCTGCACGAGGAACAGCAGTCACTATCTACGGTGTGCACTTATCAACTAACATGCCTCATCTGATTCCACGAGATGATGGCTGACTCTTACACCTTAGGCGTAGCGCCAGTGTGTGGTGGGAGGAGACTTCTATTGTGTCGTCGCCAGGAAGGACCAAATACCGAATTACGTTACATGCGAGGAATTGCGTACTGTGATCACTCAGATGGAACTTTCAGACACCTGGTATAAGTGACATGGTGACAACCCATCGGAGGAAACTCGGCAAGTGGGCTCGATAGGGTGTACATCACACCTCGCTTACGACTTTTGACGCTGGACGCCGAAATCTGGTCTACAGCGTTGATCGACCTCACGGTGTACGTCTATACAGTAAAACTTGTGAGCGCTGCCGACTGATGTACCTCTCGGTACTACGATGGTGCATCCAATGGGTGAAAACTGCGTTGCGGCGGACCTTACTGCGTTATGGACAAGAAAAGTCACACTGTCATCGCACGATAGTTGACTTTTATTTCACAGCCCTTAGAAAGTTGATGGTCCACCCAGCGTCGTCGGAACGGCGGGTCAGGATACGCACACTGTGATCAAAAGTACCCGGACGCCCTTCAAGACATTCATATTAGGTGCACTGTGCTGCTACCTACCGCTAGGTACCCCATTTCAGCGACCTCAGTAGGTATTAGACATCGTGAGAGAGCAGAACGAGGCGCTCCACGGAACTCACGGACTTCGAACGTGGTCAGGTGATTTGGCGTCACTTGTGTCATACGTCTGTACGCGAGATTTCCACACTCCTAAACATCTCTATGTCCACTGTTTCCAATGTGATAGTGAAGTGGAAATGTGAAGGGACACATTGTAAGGTGACAGGCAAATCCAACACCTTCCATGAAAACCCTGACATGATAGCAAATCCGGCGGAATGTCACATAGTTCCAAATAAATCCTGACATTAAATTAACCAAAGTAATACGATCAACGAGTGAGCAAATGGAATACCAAAGACTAGCACAAGAACGCCTAAATGCATGTCATACCTTCCCATCGTGAAACAGACGCAGTTCCGAGGGGAGAAACGAGAACAGAACCCGAGAGCAGAATCGTGTAGGCTAGGAGGCCCTACGATAAGGGATGGACACCCACGTGGCCATGTTAAAAGATAGAGCCCTCCAGAAGAACAGTATAGATCTCACGATAACACTTAAAGGGCAACACCAGCTGCAAGTTTTAGCGTGAGACTTTTTCGCGTCTCTGTTACATCGCAAACGTTAAAAACATTGCCCCACCACGAAAAGTATAACGTTTCTTATTGGATAGACAGAATTTTGTAGGTGGAGCTTAAGGTTAACATTGAGACCCTGATTGGTCAGTTGAAAACACAGCCAGATAGCTTTTTTAAATCAACTTCGGTAAATTGTAGTAAGGAGAAGTTAGGAGAGAGTTGCTTCCGAGACGGCGAGGTGTGGAGCTGTGCCGCCCACCGCCCCCCGACGCTGACTAAACACCGACAAGATAATGAACGCACGCGATGCCGCATTTTTGAGCGCATAAGGCTTCACTCACAACTGCAGAAGTCTCATTTGTTACATCCCCTTTTTACGTAATACTAGTGTCGTTCGTCAATTAAATCTAATGGTTTTCACATTTGCTACTTGAAGTAAAAATCTGAAATGCAATGATTTTTCTGTTATATAATTATTGAGAAGCCACATCAGCCACTGTAACTTACGACAAGTTAGAAAAGTAATTAAAGATAATTGAGGGTCACTGTGGACCATTTTGATAGTTTTCTCCTTTATGAAACTTAACTTAAACCTAGATCATAGATGTGATATGGCATAGGTCATCCTTCGATTCACTGTAGAAATTTGAAACCCATTCAGGGAATATTCGTTCACATTTTTGTTGAACGCAGTTGGTTTTTACCATCCTGTATTAAAACATTTCCTTTTATCAATAGTGCAGTTTATAAACAATGTTTTATGAGTACAATAAAATTTCCAATGGTAAACTTAACTGCGTTTTCGACGTTATTTTACCAGCTAACTAAAAATAGGAAAGCCTTGAACCCCTTCCACTAAATTTAGTTAGTATTAAGATTCTTTTACAGGGAGTGCAGTGGAGCTGACGCTGAAATCATTAAGTATTTTGTTATGTCATCGCTAGTCTCACTGAACTCTTCTGAATTCTGCATGTCATGTGTGGTCTGGCGTCTCCTTACCAGCAACAGGTCCCAGTTCAAACTAGTCAATTCCCTAAAAAACACGCTCAGAGCGTCGTTGCGCGAAAGTGGTAGGGATACACGACTTAGAACAAACAGACACCACGCAGAATGTTAGAACATAAAGCACAAAACCGTACAGGCAGACCTCGTCTGTTGACTGACAGAGACCGCCGATAGTTGAAGAGGATCGTAATGTGTAATAGGCAGACATCTATCCAGCCCATCACACAAGATTTCCAAACTACACCAGGATCCACTGCAAGTACTATGACAGTTGGATGGGAGGTGAGAGAACTTGGATTTAGTGGTAGAGGCTGCTCATAAGCTACACATCACGCCAGTAAATGTCAAATGACGCCTCGCTTGGTGTAAGGGGCGTAAACACTGGACGATTGAAAACTGGAAAAATATTGTGTGGAGTGACGAATCACTGTACATAATGTGGAGATCCGATGGCAGGGTGTGGGTATGGCGAATGCCCGGTGAACGTCATCTGCCAGCGTGTGTAGTGCCAACAGCAAAATTCTGGGGCGGTGGTGGTATGGTGTAGTCGTGTTTTGCATGAAGGGGCTCTTCACCCCTTGATGTTTTGTGTAGCACTATCACAGCACACCCCTACATTGATGTTTGAAGCACCCTCTTGCTTTCCACTGACGAAGAGCAATTCGGGGATGCCGATTTCATCTTTCAACACGATCAAGTACCTGTTCATAACACACCGCCTGTGGCGGAGTGGCTACATGACAATAGCATCCCTGTAATGGACTGGCCAGCACAGAGTCCTGACCTGAATGCTATAGAACACCTTTTGGATGTTTTGGAACGCCGACTTCGTGCCGGGCCTCATAGACAGACAGCGATACCTCTCGTCAATGCAGTACTCCATGAAGAATGGGCTGCCATTCCCTAAGGAAACTTCTAACATTTCACTGAACGTTTGCCTGCGAGAGTGGAAGCTGACATCAAGGCTAAGGGTGAGCCAGCACCATATTGAAATCCATCATTACCGATAAAGAATGCCACGAACTTTTAAGTCATTTTCAGCCAGGTGCCCGGATACGTTTGATCACATAGTGTAGAATACAAACCTATATTCGAAGAGACGAGGAATGGAAGGGGTCGTGGCGACAGCAAGTATGACCGACACCGTCGTCACCAAAACCCCCTAGATGTCGTCCGTGAAGGCACAAACTGCTGTAGGGCTTTGATAAGGGCGGTCGACACTCAAGACGGCCGGCGCTGTGTGATACAGTACAACATTGTACGAGTGTTCACAGACCATTTCCGTCAGTTTTATGGCAGCGGAATAATGTACCACGCGATAGTGCACGAAGTATTCTCCGAATTGCTGGACAGGGGAAAGCCACGGAAAGCGGAACCTTTCCTCACAGTGATCACGTAAGACAAACTAATGGAGGCCATTGCACAGGAAGCACGTAATAAATCGCTGGAGCAGGACGGTTTATCAATGGAATTTTGTCATACCGTTGTGTATCCCATGGGCCGCACATGCATTATGATGTACAGTGAACTTCTGTCGCCGGCGTTCGAGATATCTGCTGAAGATACGGATGGTATCATCATACCCGTCCCAAAACCGAAAGGTGGATGGGGGCCAGAGGAGTACAGGCCATTTGTAGCTAGCTTAGATACAGCTTTACAGGATGGCGGCGGAAAACATACTGAACATCCAGAAATTGCACTGCATGAATGTTGGTCGAAGGTTGCGACATGGGGAGGAAGGACCGCTCAGGTTGGTGCAAACCGTTAAAAACTTAACTTTCACGTTCCACACAGATGTACAGCGAACGGCGGCAGAGATTTAACTGCGCGTCCTGAAGATGACTCGGTCTTTGATACGTTAGCAACTTTTACGAACGTTAAACATGGTTATTAAGTTCGCCTACGTTTATGTGTACTTAGCACGAAGGTTGACACATGCAGCTCACGTTCCCCCATTAACGCGCACGATGCCGAAGAGACTTCAAGTGACGTTTGGTGCCTATGTGAGTGCAAGCCACCTCTCTACAATCCAGTACGCTACACTCACACTGCTGCTAGACATGGGTGTCCTCGGACTGGTGACCGTGTATGACAAGGCGCGGGCGTCATGCGTCTACACGATGTTCCACCTGTGTCGCGTGCAGTGTCAGTCTTGTTGGATTGCTGGTCGAAACACTGGCGCCCACGTCAATGGTACCACCCATTACTATGGGCCATACATCCCCGACAATGTCTCACTAAAAGATGTTCTATTTGGAGCTGAACTATGTTAGAGTGGATTTCCCAATGACTCGATCACTGACGTCGAGCGATGTGTACCACATCCTGAAGCGACGCCGCCCGAGAAATGTCATGGAATAAAAATACCCAGATAAAAATTATAGGCAGATGTGGAGAATATTACTAAACAATTATCTCCCAAAAGAGGTTCGGTTGGGGTGTTTCGTGGTGGTTAGACGAAAATTCGCCAAAAATCAACGGCGCAATGTTTACGTCTCAGCTGCATGACGGTCGAGAAAAATGTTCAAATGTGTGTTAAATCTTATGGGACTTAACTGCTAAGGTCATCAGTACCTAAGCTTACACACTACTTAGCCTAAATTATCGTGAGGAGAAACACACACACCCATGTCCGAGGGAGGACTCGAACCTCCGCAGGGACCAGCAGCACAGTCCATGACTGCAGCATGACGATAGACACTGATGAACATTCCTTAGACCGTTGTGGTGTGGCCTAAGGTTCTTGTATTTCAGTTTTTCTTCCCTACCAGCTATTCGCTGGAAAACTACATAGCCTTGGAGGTTGGCGCAACGTATTTGTTTATACAACAAGAGTTGTTTTCGTTTGGCGTATGCTGTAAAATACATGGCTAAACGCTACCGAATGAACGAGCTGTTGGATTTATCTCACGTTTCTTTTTATTTGTTGTCATTTCAATCAAGTTAAAAGCACAGAGAGAACGTTTTGCCCGAGGCCTGTCCCGAGACGGGGATATCGTGGCTCATCCTCAATGCACGATCCCTGCCCTCTCTGTTCCCCGCCCATCTACTAAAGAAACTGGAAAGCGGGGGGAGGGGGGGGGTGGCTTATGACTCTTGTTTCGGTTGTGAGAGGTCCTTGGTTCAAATCCCTGACAAAGTAGGTAGAGCGCTTTCTTCCGAATCTCAAAGGTCCTGGGTTCCAATCTCGGTCCTGCACAGAGTAAAAAAGAAATTTTCACTGTTCTCATTCCCTTATGCAGCTTATAGTTGTTCGTATTCGCAACTGCAAATTCATTTCATGTTGTTTTGCCTTGTAACAAATGACTACTACAACTTCTTAAGGAATCCTTGTTCAAGTACTGCTTTCGGATCTATACTCCTCGTTATTAAACGTGTTTTGGAGACGAAATCAACAGTCCAGGTACTTGAAATCCATTATTTACATATCACGTTCATAAATCCTAACTAAACTATACTATACTAACTTGTTATAGTGATGCAGTAAAGGGTTGCTACAGCCACAGTATGCACAAATCCATCAGTCACCTGGGCACAACAGATACAGTTACGACACTCATACATACAGCGTTATTGTTGAATAAGAGACAACAATTTCATATGATCACTCTTTCTTGCAAAGACTAATAGTCATTAGATTTTCCGGGCGGGAAGGAGCGCCGGGTCCCCGGCACGAATCCACCCGGCGGATTTGTGTCGAGGTCCGGTGAACCGGCCAGTCTGTGGATGGTTTTTTGGTGGTTTTCCATCTGCCTCGGCGAATGCGGGCTGGTTCCGCTTATTCCGCCTCAGTTGCACTATGTCGGCGATTGCTGCGCAAACAAGTTCTCCACGTACGCGTACACCACAATTACTCTACCACGCAGACATAGGGGTTACACTCGTCTGGTGTGAGACGTTTCCTGGGGGTTCTACCGGGAGCCAAACCGCACAATAACCCTGGGTTCGGTGTGGAGCGGCGAAGGGGTGAAGTGGACTGCGGTAGTCTTCGTGGTGTTTTGTACCACTGCGGCTGCGGCGGGGACGGAGTCTCTCCGTCGTTTAAAGTTTCCCGGTTCACATACCATACAATACAATACGTCATTAGGTGCCCGCAAATGAACCTCCGTTGTGTTGTTTGTTTTTTAGCCACCGAGACAAATACATCTAATTCAACTTTTTAAGAACATTATTTAAATTTCATTGTATGAACCATTATGAATATTCATTTATCTTAAATCAACTTACCCATATTTTCGACGCATGGAACGATCGTTGAGGTGACAAATTTTGCTGCCTCACATTGTATATGACGAAATTTTATATTTAATCAAGATTCCAGCGAAATTAAGCCGCTCCTTTCGCTAGCTGGTGGCGTAGTAAATAGCAGTTTACGCGCAGAAAGCTATTCATATCAGCCAAATTAGCTATCTCCTAGAACTTTCTTCCCGTATGGTGGGCCAGTAAAGGCCAGCAAAAAGAGAGTTGAAGTTTTAAAGCTCGCGTTTAAGACATTTTTCACGTAGGAGGATCCTACAGACATACCATCGTTTGACCGTCGCACAAGCTCTCTCACGGAGGCCATAGTAATAAGCATTCCTGTGGTTACAAATTGGCTCGAAACGTTGGAAAATGGTGAGTGGCCGGGTCCGGATGGAATCCGAGTTCGGTTTCACAGAGAAAACGCTTCAGGAATTGCCCCATCCTCACCTTGTATTTATAGTGAAAATCTCGCTCAGCAGAAAGTCCCAAGCGACTGGGAATAAGCGCATGTGATTCCTGTATATAAGAAAGGTGAATTAAAGGAATCTCAGAATGACAGACCAATACCCTTACCACTGGTTTGCTGCAGAATTTTGAGCATTTTCACTGTATGAATATAATGAAATTATTTGCCGTTGTAAAGTTTCTACCCAAAAGTCAACACGCGTTTAGAGAGCATCAGCTTGTTCTCCTCTTCCTTGATATCCGGCAAACGATGGAAGAAGGCAACAGGCAGATTCCATGTTCCCATATTTCCGGGAAACGTTCGACACAGCGTTAGGTTCTTTGATTTGTTAGTGACTCGAAGGCATTCTAAGTAATAGAACCTACTAGGGTTCCTTGGATGGTGAGTATTCATCGGTGACAAGGGTACCTTCAAGAGTGCCAGAAGGAAGTGTAATAGGACCGCTCTTGTTCTACATATACATAGACAATTTGACGGATTGGGTGACCAGAGATCTTCCGCTGTTTGCTGATAACACCGCAATGTATGGTAAAGTGTCACCGTTGATTGATTGTAAGAAGATACTGAATGATTTAGACAGAATGTGTGATAAATGATAGTCTCTTCTAAATATGGAAAAATGTTAGTTAACGCAAATGAGTACGGAAAGCAATCCTGTAATGTTCAGAAAAGTATTAGTTGTGTACTGCCTGACAGAAATAGGTAGATTAAATTTTTAGGCATAAAGCTGCAAAAATACTCGAAATGGAACTAGCACCAACGGCCGTTAGTAGGGAAGGTGAATTGTCGACTATAGTTTATTGGTACAATGGAAGGAAAGTACAGATTAGACCCATCAGTAAAGGAGACTGCTTACAAATGCCCCTGGAAGGAAGAAGACTTTCTTTTAACAAAAGAAATTAAGAAAATTTAGAGAACTGCCATTTTCGATAGACCTCAGAACGAAGCTATTGCCACCAACATCCAACTCCGAAGACAAGAGAATTAAGACCTGCTTTTCATCTCGCCCCAGTTGCGAGTGGGACAGGAAGCGGAACAACTAGCGGTCATACAAAGTACCCTCCACCATTATGCATACAAGGGTAGAACTATTATCGAGAAAATGCATGTTAGCGAAATGAATTACGCGGTGTTTTGACACGTATGGTAACGGAACGAGCAAATGCACTAGGATTTGCCTCTTCAGTCACCTTGTACCAGAAACGCAGCCATTACAAAGCTGACGATGTTTCTTTCGCATTTACTACAACTTATCTGTGTAACACTGGTCCACGAGTTAGCACAGTGAAGGGTTGCAATTTAGCGAGGTGAACGGTCTGCAATCTGTCTAGTATGGCAGTTATTCCAATTCCATTTCTCATCAGCGTATAACGTTACTGTAAACCGTGCAGCATTTGTGGGTTTTCAGGTAATAGAAATACAGTATTTTCGTGGAAAGAAGGATGCAGAAAAGAGGACGAAAGTTTCAGACGGGCGAGCGGCTGAAGCACGTCTGCACGTAGGATATGACGACGGTGAGAAGCCATCGGCAGCGGTAGGGCTTCGTGCGCCAGTAAGAAAACAATAGGCCCTTCTCGACGGCTGCGGCCTTCGGATTCCGCTTAGCGGCTGCCATTATGTGACTGGGCCCAGCAAGTGCACTGAAGTGCGTATTGATCCTTGGGCCGTCAACTCGATCCATCCTTTCTACTCGGAAACTTATTTCCTCTTTATTCGCGATTTTCCAGCTATTTACACTGTCAAAGCAGTTCGCGCCTTCTCGTATTTCAACGAACAAGTACAGCATACCTCACATTTTGCCAGCGTATATACGAACTTGTTTATTCACTATAAAGCTGGTCTCTTGAGTGGATAACGCAGTTTTTACAAATTGTGCTCTGTATCCACTGAAAAAAAAATGGGTCCGAGCACTATGGGACTTAACATCTGTGGTCATCAGTCCCCTAGAACTCAGAACTACTTAAACCTAATTAACCTAAGAACATCACACACATCCATGCCCGATGCAGGATTCGAACCTGTGACCGTAGCGGCCACGCGGTTCCAGACTGAAGCGCCTAGAACCGCACGGCCACACCGGCCGGCTGTATCCACTGATTTCCATATTGGTATTCTTTCAGTTTTTGCATCTGTTGTATTAAGTTAAAGATAGAAAGTAATAGCCCGAAGTTTTGGGAAACGACATGGAAGAAAACGTGAGGTCGGTTTCGCTAGATCTACGTTTGCGGAATCCATGTTGCTTTGTATAGAGTATATTTTCAGCAAATACTATTACCCATCTTTTCTTTGAAGAAAAAAGAAGATAGCTTGACATTCCATCGATGGTGAAGTTACTGCAGTCGGAGTTCTGTTCAGTTGAAAAACGATTGACAGGGTAGTCGTCGGTAGAGGCCGTCAACTGTCGCCGTATCCCCGCTCGTTCTCGTAAGCGAGACTGAGCAGCGAGAATGTTGCCTGCGAGATTGTGTTCCGAGAGCGCGGTCTCGATAACGAGGCGACCCGACACTCTCGGCTGGCCACCTGCAGCGCCGCCGACCGCATGGGGCCGTTCAGGACGCGGGTCGTACTGTGTGCGGCTATCCGGCTTACAAGTATACTAGCAAGGAACATGTACGTGTGACATGTCACAGTTGTGATGGTATGTATGAATGCATTTTGGGAGAACGAATCAAAACTGAGACATTCGAACAAATCCGGTCCACGTAATTATAAAAGTAAAGCTGCCAAAGTTTCCTGTAAAAGTGCTATCGGTGGTGGCATTCAGGTTACTCAGAAACTGTCATGTTATGGGGACAAGGGAACTCGTGAAACCTTATCAGCCGGCCGAGGTGGCCGAGCGGTTCTGGACGCTACAGTCTGGAACCGCGCGACCGCTACGGTGGCAGGTTCCAATCCTGCCTCGGGCATAATTGTGTGTGATGTCCTTAAGTTAGTTAGGTTTAAGTAGTTCTAAGTTCTAGGGGACTGATGACATTAGCAGTTGAGTCCCATAGTGCTCAGAGCCATTTTTGAAACCTTAAGATAAAGCAAGAGATAACGACTGTAATTTTTTTTTTCAGGAAGATGCGCTTATCGTTGGGTCTAAGCTAAGCATTAACACGAAGTCATTTCTTGCAGTAGCAAGGAAAACTAGCCACCCACTTTCCTGCCTTCCATAGATATTAATGTTGAATTTTGTGTGTGTGCGTTTTGCACTTACGGTTGTTTTTAAAGTGACGTCTCATTTTACAAATGTTTCCTATTTCGTGTGTAACTGCGCACACGCAAGATTTCCTTTCGCGGAATTAGTTTTTAAGTTTATTACCTTTATGATTGTGTTTATTTTTCCTCTTTATTTAGCTATTATCCCACTGTTTCTTCACTCTTCGACGACTTAATACGGTTCATTGTATTTATTACGACCTACGTCAGCATTAAAGATTGCCGTCAACTAGGGCAGGGTTGTTAACGTATCTGTTCCAGAGTTAATTTTGTAACGTTTACTATCAAAGCTAATTGGTAACTTTTGTGTTTTTTTTTTTTATTCTGTTGTAGGCCCTAGTTCTGTAAAAGATATTTCACTTTTGCAGCAACGCTGTACAGGTAGAATTTTCGAGAAGGCAGGTGCTTTGGACTTGTGAACAGTCTTTCGCAGGCTCTGTAGCTACATACTTGGAACACTTCAAGGAAACGACCACCTTCTGAAGAGCTCCACTTTTCAGGTCATAGGTGCTCAATGTATTAATCACTGTACGTAGTTACCGTTTGTTGTCGCCTGATACCCTTCTGTTAACCATCACGGCCTTGCAATTTTATTTTTATATGCTGTGTTTTCTGACTGAAAATATACAAATCACAGCAACAGACATAAGAAAAACTACAAAAGGCCGGATTCACCTGTTGCTAAAGCTGAAAGAACCTTAAGATTACGATGCTTGAACTCAACAAAGAGAAATGCGTTATGTAATGATGTTCTGGCGTAACTCATCACTTAGAAAGAAAATACTGATTGCACAACAGAGAGCAGTAAAAATATTATGTGATGTTCACTCACGGAAATCAAGGCTCTGAGCACTATGGGACTTAACATCCATGGTCATCAGTCCCCTAGAACTCAGAACTACTTAAACCTAACTAACGTAAGGACAGCACACAACACCCAGCCATCACGAGGCAGAGAAAATCCCTGACCCCGCCGGGAATCGAACCCGGGAACCCGGGCGTGGGAAGAGAGAACGCTACAGCACGACCACGAGATGCGGGCACACGGAAATCATGTAGGCACAATAATCTTAAGGAGGTTGGCGTTTTAACTGCGCCGTCAAAATACATATATTTGCTAATGACATTCGTTATAAATAGCCCTTCACATTTTGAGAAGAACAGTGTCGTCCATAGGAAGAACACTAGAGGGGAAAAAGATCTTACCCATTGTTAAAGCCGTCAGTGGCTCAGAAAGGAGTTCAATATGCAGCAACAAGTATCTCTGATTACTTGCCCAATAACATAAAATGTCTGGCAGGTAGCAAAGTGAGTTCAAATCGAACTTAAAAATAACTTCTCCTGGACAACTCCTTCTGTTCCATTGAAGAATGTCTATTAAAAAGATGGTAGACAGAGAAAAAAAGACGCTCTATCCACACCATTTCCATAAAACAATCATTCAAATTATCGATCGAACATTTAACTAACTAACTGACTAACCAAAGAATTTTGTACCAGCAGTCGTCAACAGCACCCAGAAGAAAAACGATTTAAAGCAGCAGCTGCTAAACAGTACGTTGGAATAAATCTGTTATTTAGTGAAGAAGTAGCGTCTTATACACAACCATTTTTCTTCTACTCAAGTGATGTAAACGACCGTAGTACACAATAATACACTCCTGGAAATGGAAAAAAGAACGCATTGACACCGGTGTGTCAGACCCACCATACTTGCTCCGGACACTGCGAGAGGGCTGTACAAGCAATGATCACACGCACGGCACAGCGGACACACCAGGAACCGCGGTGTTGGCCGTCGAATGGCGCTAGCTGCGCAGCATTTGTGCACCGCCGCCGTCAGTGTCAGCCAGTTTGCCGTGGCATACGGAGCTCCATCACAGTCTTTAACACTGGTAGCATGCCGCGACAGCGTGGACGTGAACCGTATGTGCAGTTGACGGACTTTGAGCGAGGGCGTATAGTGGGCAAGCGGGAGGCCGGGTGGACGTACCGCCGAATTGCTCAACACGTGGGGCGTGAGGTCTCCACAGTACATCGATGTTGTCGCCAGTGGTCGGCGGAAGGTGCACGTGCCCGTCGACCTGGGACCGGACCGCAGCGACGCACGGATGCACGCCAAGACCGTAGGATCCTACGCAGTGCCGTAGGGGACCGCACCGCCACTTCCCAGCAAATTAGGGACACTGTTGCTCCTGGGGTATCGGCGAGGACCATTCGCAACCGTCTCCATGAAGCTGGGCTACGGTCCCGCACACTGTTAGGCCGTCTTCCGCTCACGCCCCAACATCGTGCAGCCCGCCTCCAGTGGTGTCGCGACAGGCGTGAATGGAGGGACGAATGGAGACGTGTCGTCTTCAGCGATGAGAGTCGCTTCTGCCTTGGTGCCAATGATGGTCGTATGCGTGTTTGGCGCCGTGCAGGTGAGCGCCACAATCAGGACTGCATACGACCGAGGCACACAGGGCCAACACCCGGCATCATGGTGTGGGGAGCGATCTCCTACACTGGCCGTACACCACTGGTGATCGTCGAGGGGACACTGAATAGTGCACGGTACATCCAAACCGTCATCGAACCCATCGTTCTACCATTCCTAGACCGGCAAGGGAACTTGCTGTTCCAACAGGACAATGCACGTCCGCATGTATCCCGTGCCACCCAACGTGCTCTAGAAGGTGTAAGTGAACTACCCTGGCCAGCAAGATCTCCGGATCTGTCCCCCATTGAGCATGTTTGGGACTGGATGAAGCGTCGTCTCACGCGGTCTGCACGTCCAGCACGAACGCTGGTCCAACTGAGGCGCCAGGTGGAAATGGCATGGCAAGCCGTTCCACAGGACTACATCCAGCATCTCTACGATCGTCTCCATGGGAGAATAGCAGCCTGCATTGCTGCGAAAGGTGGATATACACTGTACTAGTGCCGACATTGTGCATGCTCTGTTGCCTGTGTCTATGTGCCTGTGGTTCTGTCAGTGTGATCATGTGATGTATCTGACCCCAGGAATGTGTCAATAAAGTTTCCCCTTCCTGGGACAATGAATTCACGGTGTTCTTATTTCAATTTCCAGGAGTGTAAATTCGTTTTATTAAAAGAAAGTGTACATATTCAAAACGAATAATGTAGAATATGGTTCCGCAAATTAATCTGAAACCTTAATTCAGCAGTCCCATTTCTGAAGATATTGCACTGCAGTTGAGTCTGTTCTCCTGTTAGAACCATAGCTGTACCACAATTTCCAACACTTAGTATGAAGTATGTAATATTCATTGCATAATTGTGCATTCATTACTCATCACTTGTCAATATTATATTTGGTTACGTACACATCTCGGAAAACCAGTTGTCAGTTGCCTTTGCTTCTGTGATTCAAATTTAGCTTATTTGGTTCTCTTATTGTTATGGATGATTAGAATATCAAAACGCGATCGGAATCTGGACTTCTTTTCTGAGTCAGTAGCAACCCTGCCTTATACAATTTCTTTCACTCAAGGCATTACTGGCAGGTATACAGAAAATCTCTTTGCTGAGTTTCGACAGAGCACACGAATTTGTTTTCCACCATGAAAGAAGGTTTGTGAACTCATCGTTTGGACTCTCCATGTTCATATATTTCTGAAACTCATCTTTCGATTTTGAGGTGAATGTTCGCCAATTTTGAAATTTTTTTGTGGGAAAAGGCATGACATCTTTGGTTACGTTCGTACCAACGACGTTATTTAACATTTTTATCACATCTTGATTAATTTTTTCTCTTCTTTCTTCGGGAAAAACTAATAGTTCCTTGAAATAGGGATGCCAGAACGTTGCCACGTAATGAATGTCATGTAGTTCATTTAGAACTTTCTGTTTTATAAACATTTCTGCCCTTTTCTTTAGCTTACACATTGTCACATCGTAGGTTCCAGTTTCGCAGAGACCTGTCAGTTTCTAAATCCACGGCACTACAAATGGTAGTGTTGGCTTATTGTCTCCTTCCAAATCGTCCATGGCCTCTTTGAAAACCTCCAGAAATTGAATAACGCTTTCCACAGTCGCATTCTGATACGATGTCATCATCTCGTGTTTGTTTGAATCACGCAAAACGGTCTCTGTTTGGTCTTTCTGCGAATGGAATGAGTCTAACATCATGTACACACGGATTCACCTGGATTCTACATCATGGTGTAAGGTTTTATCGAATCTCACGACTAAGCCAGATCGCTTCATAAAGCCTACTAGTGTACGTACAGTCAGGATGGAGTCATACACTGCAGGAATCTCATCCATTAAGAAACCTTCATTGAATGTGTGCCTCAGTGCTGTATTAAAACAGTGCACCACACATGGGAGTCGTTTGTGTGCTTCTAGTGCTTTCTTGATGTTAGCTCCCTGATCTGTAACGAAAGTAACCTGTCTTAGTTCCGAGGACGTTATCTGCAACTCTGCCATTTGTTGATATACTTCCGTAATGATATGTTCACCAGTCTTGGCAACATCAGGAAACCTTTTAGTTAAGAGTACACTGTTTTTTAGTTTCCATTTGTCCGTCGACTCATCAATATAGCTGGATGTGTCAGTCAGGTAATGGATCTTACGATAACTGTCTGTCCACAGATCGCACGTCATTGAACACTGGTTTTTACCAATTGCGTCTTTCACTACTGGAATAAGCTCACTCCTGACCTGATCAGCCAATTCCTTAATATGTCGTGCTACAGTCCTTGGGGAAGGTAGCACGTCTTGTGCGGTGATTTGTCCATATTTTGCTCCTGTATTTATCAGTTCTTGAGCTAAGCTTATGAATCCTTCACCACTTACCTTATTAAATGGTCGGAGGTCTGTTGCTCACATTAAAACACATTTGTTCCTAATAGATATTTTATCAGCAATGGCAGCTGCAACGCTTGGCAAGTGTCGATTTTCATTACATTTGTCTGTTCGTTCCAGTTGTGCTTCCTTTGTAGTCAAGCAATGCTCCACAATTTCCAGTTTGGCACCGAACTAACCAACTGGAAGATGTGTATCTCTTTCAACAACCACCTGAAACAGTCGTAATAAACACCTTCATGTATGCCTCACGAAGACAATTTTTCTTTTCGTTTACGGACACAACAAACATATCAACACATTAAAAAATGCTACACAAACGAATCGATTCGATTAATCAAATACTATCACGTATCAAATTCGGAATCTCTATTCTGTAATTATTTAGTAATAACTGAAGGGCTTACCTTAAATTTTTCCCAACTGGAACTGCCACTCCTTACTCCCACTTTATTTATCAGAATGTACGTCCCATCAACAAGTTTCTTCAACACAACATCTTTTGTGATGGTAGTCATCGCATTGGTTCCGGTTCCTGAACCACTCATGCTGAGTTTAGTCCCCAAACAGTTTACTGCCTACCGCTACGTTACGATAATGCGAGTCTCTCGGTCAGCTCGCGCTCTCGCAGTCTCGGGCCGGCACGTGTCCTATTCGACAATCCTCGTCTCACCTCAGTTTCGGGAGGGAGCAGCTACCGGAACACACGCAAATCCGTCGCGGATGGCCACTTCACAGCTGCGGGAGCACCACCACACGGCGCCGGGAATCCCTCAATTTACGAGCTCTGGTCCCTGCCAACCGAGGCCGACCTCACCTTCTTCCACCATGCCTACATCGTCTTCCTCCTCTTCCCTACACCGTCCTTCCTTTTCTCCCAAACATAAAACTACCCACTATTGTTATACTACTATTCACTTACATGTAAGCCAAGCTTCCTCTACATTTCCTTGTTCGTCTAACAAAGTGCCAATAATTACCGTCAAAGCCTTTTTTTGTGGTAGTAGCCGTACACAGATGATGTACCAAGCTCGTTCGCATTGATTTGCTCGTTCGCATTGACAGTACGCGGCAGCTACAGATAAGTGAAAGTGTGCCACATTCACTCGATGACATTCGCTAAGTGGTGTTTGCCAAGCTGGCCAGTAGAGAGCACGATGTTTTCAGAGCTAAGATTCTCTTTCGTGTGGTTGACATCTTAAACTTTTCATGCGTTTTGTGATCAACGTGCATCGTTTGCACGAATTATCTCCATGAAATCTTTATAAATCAACATCTTTCCGCACGAATTAGTTATGTTGCTCCCACTTGTCAGTTGTATGCTAAAGAGACGTTTTCGATTCCTTTTAGCTCTACCTGTGTATCATGAGATATAGTTCATGAGAGGTTTTATGAGAAGTGTTGCTGCTTCCAGAGAACTGTACAGTGCATGAACTGTAAATTGTTTCGTCTCGTCTAGTGTAATCTACTGTCCTGCATGATGAGATTGATGTAGTCTGTAGCGTGCTAACAATTGATTTCCAGACATGTCAGTTGGAATTTAATTACAACTAATTCTCATGCAGTTTGTTTATCAACGTTCAGAGTAACAATAATACTGTCAAAACTGAAAAAATACAGACATCTCCCATCTCTATAGATCTACTTGTCGCGTTATACATGTTTCCGCACGCTGTGCAAAGTATTAATTTACTGGAACAACTCCATGATAATGACCGTGGTGATTACTTCCTACGTGTTTTTCCAGTTCAGCGGAAGGTAAAAAGGATGATGATCCAGTGCAGCCTCTCGGAAACGACATGCAGAAATTTTTTTAGCATTTGACTTAACGTATTCTGACGAGTGGAGTCTCAAAAGGGTCCTACATTGGATGCGAACATCAATAACGGAATGTACTGTAGATACCCCTAAATAAAAACTGTCTCGCTTCATTTTCTCAGATATCGTACACGACATTTTCTGGCGAAGTACAGACTGCCTGACAACTGCCACTAAACACATAGAGTTTGATGAACCTTGTCACAAGGTAATGACTGCACAAGGTCTAGAACTCTAGATGGATCGAGGTGGCGCAGTGGTTAGCACAATGGAGATTCAATCGGAAAGACGACGGTTCAGACTCACTTCCGGCGATCATAATTTAGGTTTTACGTGATTTTCATAATCGCTGCAGGAAAACGTCGGGATGGTTCTTTGAAAGGACACTGCCGACTTCCTTTCCCAACTTTCCCTAATCCGATGGGACTGATGACATTGTCGTCTGATCCCTTCCTACAAATCAACTGACCAAGGCCTAGAGTAAGTGGCATCCTAATAAGTAACAAGAAGTAACCGCTTAATCATGGGACCAGACTCATTTCTGTTCTGTCAGATGACTATACAGTATGTGCAGATTTTATCATAACTAATAGCGAGATTTGAAACGGGTGAAAATATTCCTCACAGCTAGCTTTTCCCTTGTAAAAGCTTTTCCACTCCCTCGCGTGGTGT
Source organism: Schistocerca cancellata (assembly GCF_023864275.1). NCBI lineage: Eukaryota > Metazoa > Arthropoda > Insecta > Orthoptera > Acrididae > Schistocerca > Schistocerca cancellata. Next base: position 456,753,370 of record NC_064629.1, read on the forward strand.
TGTAGCAACCAGTATGTAGAATGAGGAGAAGAAACAATCTCAGTACCGATGTTCAAATTACTCTTCATTCATCAGTGACGTACGTTTCGCCTAATTCAAGGCATTGTCAGCTTGTTCGATAATATTGATAAGAAAGTTATGGATAGGATGATAAAATGTCGGCATGTGCACGAAAAGTAGACGAGGCTTATACACTGAAGCACGAAATAAACTGGTATAGGAATGAGTATCCTAATAAAGAGGCAGGATACGGCGCTGCGTTTGGCAAAGCCCATATTAGACAACACGTGTCTGGCGCAGTTGTTAGATTGGTTACTACTGTTACAATGGCAGGTAATCAAGATTTAAGTTAGTTTGAACGTGTTATAGCGCACGAGCTACGGGACACAGCATCTCCGAGGTAAAGATGAAACTGGGATTTTCCCTTATGACCATTTTATGAGTCTGCCGTGAATATCACGAATGCGGTAAAACAGCAGATCTCCGATATCGCTGCTGCCGGAAAAAGATCCTGCCACAATCTAGACGACTGGAGAGAATCGTTCAACGTAACAGAAGTGCAACTCTTCCGGAAATTGCTGCATATTTCAGTGTTGGGCCATCAACAAGTGTCAGCGTGCGGACCATTCAACGAAACATCACCGATATGGGATTTCGGAGCCGAAGGCCCATTCGTGTACCCTTGATTAGTGCACGACACATAGATTTCCGCCCTGCCTGGGCCCATCAACACCGACATTGGACTGTTGATGGCTGGAAACATGTTGCCTGGTCGGGCGACCCTCGTTTCAAATTGTATCGTGCGGATGGAGGTATATGGGTATGTAGACAACCTCATGAATCCATGGACGCTGCATGCCAGCTGGGGCTGTCCATGCTGGTGGAGGCTCTGTAGTGGTGTGGGACGTTTGCAGTTGGAGCGATATATGTTAGATACCACTCTGACATGTGGCACGTGATTAAGCAACCAGTATGATCACCACCTGCATTCATTCATGTTCATTGTGCATTCTGACGGACCTGAGCTACTCCATCAGGATAATGCGAAACCCCACACGTTCAGAACTGCTACATAGTGGCTCCAGGAACACTCTTCTAAGTTTAAACACTTCCGCTAGCCACCAGATTCCCCAGACATGGACATTATTGAACATATCTAGGATGCCTTGCAACGCGCTGTTAAGAAAAGATTTCCACCCGCTCGTACTCTTTCGGATTTATGGACAGCCCTGCTGGATTCATGCTGTCAGCCGCCTCCAACAATACTTCAGAAATTAGTCGAGTCCACGCCATGTCGTGTTGCGGCATTTCTGCGTGCTGGTAGGGGCCTTACACGATATTAGACAAGTATATAAGTTTCTTTGCTTCTTCAGTATATATGATCCGGTCACGGATTAAAAGCGCAACGTGCTATAAACCTGCCGGTACGCGTAATGTAGTCACCTGAATACTGAACTGTGTATGTGATCACAGGATGTAGAAATAAGCTTCCAGTATATTTACCATTTGACAGATTGCTCGGACCTAATCCTGCTTTGTACTGAGTGGACGGCAATACACGTCTCGGATAGGTTGAGATGTTATGCTTTTAAAAAATGACGGAGCATATATTTGACCCGTCTCTTTCTCTTGCACATGATGAGGGTGATTTATTTTTGCGGACGCTTCATCATTGCCATCCGTAACTTTCTTATCAACATTTATCGAACAATCTGAAGATGCCTCGAATTAGGAGAAATGCATGTCATCGACAAATACACATAATTTTAATATGCCAACCAATACACTTTTCTTTCTATGTAAACCGTTGTACTCAATATCAAATTTGACTAATCTGCCTAGTAGCATACAGCAAGCCTTTTCGCCTGATGGTAGTAAATCTTTGTCGCATGGGCAACACCGCAACTGCAATCCTGATGCGTGGTTGTCTAACTATTCCATTACTCAAGAACAATGACTGGAGCTAATCCCAAGGTAGATATTTCACGTAGGATGGCATGCGATATACGATTACGCTCAATAGGTTTGACGTGAGGTGGCCCGGGAAGAGGCTACAGCAGCTACTTTAGGTCCATGGAGCGTTGTTGAAACTGTTGTGCCATTTCTGTGTAATAAGGACACATGGATGTTAAAGGCAGCACTATTTTTCATTGAGGAGCTTAAACAGCCTACTGGTGCATATCTGACGTCTAGCGAGAAAAGCCAGATAAAATCAAGGGTTTTAAGTTTTTAACAGTTATTCGACGAAGACGCCAATAGGTACAAAACACAAGCACTGGTCTGGAAGGATGGCATAAGAATACGGACAGTGCCGTCTCGTCATTCTCCTTCAACATGTTAAGGCAACCATGTAAAACAATGATCAGGATAGTAAGACGGGGATTTCAACCTTTCTGTTCCAGGATACAAGTCCAGCGCCTTGATCTCTGCGCCAACTTGCTCGATAAAAACCCATAATGGTAAACGATCACCTGATGGATTTAAAATGAGGGGAAAAATATTATGGGACCGCAGAAATCTATGTGGTACTTACGACGAACGTAATGCATTAGAACAGTGGCTCGAAATTTAACGTTAATGGACTATGGCAGCAGACGACCGACGCGAGTTCCATTTCTAACAGCACGACATCGTCTGCAGCGCCCCTCTTGGGCTCGTAACAATGTCGGTTAGACCCTAGACCACTAGAAAACCATGGACTGGTCAGATGAGTCCCGATTTCAAACCTGAAGTGCTGATGGTATGGTTAGAGTGTGGTGCAGACCACCATGGCTCTAAATTGTCAGTAAGACACTGTGCAAGTTGGGGATCGCTCCATAATGGTGTGGACTGTGGTTGCATTGAATAGACTTGGCCCTTCAGTCCCACGGAACTAATCATTGACTGGAAATGCATATGTCCAGCTACTTGGGGCCTATCTGCAGTGACTGACTGACTCCGGCCATAACAGTTCGCGATGGTTTGAAGAATATTCTGGACAATTCGAGCAAATGATTTGGCCAGCCATGTCCCCGACATGGGGTATAATCGATAGGTGAATTAGTGGTTAAAACTCTGCACCAGAAGTACTTTCGCAGTAATGGACGGCTATAGAGACAGCATTGTTCAGTATTTCTACACGAGACTTAAAGCAACTTGTGCAGACCATGCCACGTCGAGTTGCTGCACTACAATTGGCAAAAGATGATCCGACACGATATTAGGCGGCATTCGATGACTTGTCACTTCAGTCAAGTTTAGATTGCTGAATTTAGAATGTGTACCTTCTTCCCCAACCCAAAATAGTGCACTGGCTGTAATGAACTTCGTTGCGTATGGGACGTTAAACCATTATCATCCTGCTTTTAATCCTTCTTTAACTAGAAGTTACTTCCAACGTTTTAGTGTTGAACGTGGGGAACGAAATAGTGGAACAACGTATTTCCAAAAATGTGCACTTTCTTGTGAGCAACAAATTTGGTCCAGTTCTGGCATTGAGAAATGCGCAGTAAGGAACCAGTCGAGGAAGCATACTGTATGGTGATACGGAAAAGATGTATATACAAAAACGGCCAGTAGTATAATTGAGTATCTCTTTCATCGCTCATACTTATCTCAGCATGGTAATATTACGTTAGTAAAACAAAAAAAGAATCGTAAAGGCGAAGTACAAGAATCTTCAATACGACCGCCACAGATGGGAATAAAACGAGGCGCTATCTGTATTGATCGCTTTCTAAGAAGTTATCGGACTTGCAAGATATTGCATTCCTTCCAGTGATGGCGAAAGACGACCCAGAAGCAAAGAGAGAAAAGAATCACTGGGATTTGCCAGCAGTGTAACCGAGGAGAGATCCTATCTTAAGGCAACCGTTTGATCTATTTGAACACATATATGTGTGTGTAATTTGTTATTCTTTTTTTACAACTTTTGATTCTTAAATTGTCGTATGGTTCATATGTACATCCAAACTACGCATCATAAAATTTGAAAGCGCAATGCTTAAAGCGCACAGACTGGTGCAATTAACACAGGTTGTAACCTCAGGTAGCTTTCAGTACGGATTAATGACACTAGCAAGACTAGCAAAGAATTTAGACGGTTTTCTGTACAAATGTTGCATTTGTCAGTCGTCTTCGGTTTAGTTTAAAATTGCCTCTCAGTATGGTAACAGCAAATCCTCTCTTTATGAAGCTAGCGGAACTTACAGAAAATTAATTTGTGTCATACGTTTTCTGAAATTATTTGCCTGAAGATAATAAATAAAAGTGACTAGAAAAAAAATATGTGACGCACCTTGGAATTCTTCTCGAAACCATTTAAGCAAATGATTGTACATGGTCTACATAATCCACCAGCCACCTCTCCTCCAGTATTCTTTAAAATTCTAAGAATGTTCGTTTAAGATTGAACTTTAAATTCTCATCCTGCATTTAATTCACTGTATAGGATTTCGAGCATAATCCAAAGGTGCATCAACTGTTTCTCTAATTTACTCTATTTCTTACTTTTAGATAAATCATTTCTCATTTTTCAAATATTTATTTCATTTATTTTTATGGGCACTTAAATGTCACAACTGTGTAACTTTGTATGCGAAAAATAGCTAGGCCGTGAAGATATGAACTTTTTGACACCTCATTTACACAGCTAGTAGTAGCTACTCATGAAATGTTTCAGATACCCTGAAATGACTGTTATGTTTTTGTGAATTACCATGGTTACTTTCAAGAAATTAAATCTTTTTTACAAAACTAGACCTCACACTGGTCAATTTGCTACCTCATTTGTCTGTTCCCCATTCTTCGTTTGGTTATGAAACTTTGGAGGAAGATCCATTGAGAAATTTCTAGGGAGTCTTGTTTTTGTTCCACTCACATTTTGACCAAAAAAAGAAATTGCTTTGAGACTGTCTATGCTGGACTCCATAGATACAATGACAAGTTTTTCAGTGTAAATTATGTTTTTGTGTCCTGTAACTCTCTTCTCATCTGTACTGTGTCCGCAGGGCTGACTCGACAGGAATCCTTCAAGTCTTCGGCACAACAGGAAGAGAATTCATAGTTGTTTTGAAAAGTTTTAAGCACATCTTTGGATATCTCTACTATTGCGAACCACTAGTGAAATGCAGACGTTTACGTTGCTTGTTTGAACCATAACGGATGTTATCTGCCCGTAATGCAGAAGAGTGAAATCTTTCATTTTGAAACCACTGTCTTGACTATGAGTACAACAATCTAGCCATGTTCTTTGTTGCATGAATAACAGGAGAATTCGTCGAAAATTGAAACGTGTTGTAAGAAGGCCGTGGAAAACTGAAGCGTACTCTAATATCTCAACAGTGGCATATTCTCCTAGAAATCGAGAGAAGTAGGTTATACTCTAGGTGAACAGTTTCCAGTTTATCACAGCAGTCCATTCCAGCGTGCACTACACTAGACAGCGAGTTAATTCGCCACAGAAAGTCGTGTAGACCATGGGTAAGCTTTTGTTCAATGTGTGCTTCTTACCAAACAGCTTTGCAGGACGGTCATGGGAGATGGAGAGCTACTTTCTTTTACTCAGAATAATCATCCAGAAGTTTCCTTAATTTAGTGATATATTTCTTGAGAAGTTAGTCCTGGAGTGTCGTTGGACAGCCTTAGGGAATATACCGATAGTAACAGGTAAACAGTTGGTGAATGAAGTGATTGACTTTCGTGCAAGGCATTCACCAATGGCTCAATTGGAAAAAGGAGATGTTTGATACCGTGTGCTGCACACACTTTTAGTCAACCACTAAGATTAAGGTTTTCTAGAGTTTAGAAATTTACAGATTTAGACTGAAGCTGTGAGGTTTTCGGTAAGGCGTGCTCGATTAGCTGCTAAGAAGAACGCTCCTTAAGAAAGTGGAGCTACAGCACCTAGTCGTAACGTACTACCGGTATCTGTAGTCTAGGACTGTTCTCTATGCAGACGTCAGATATACACAGAAGAGCCAAGGAAACTGGTATAGAAATGTGTATTCAAATACAGAAATATCTGAACAGGCATCGTGCAGTTAGCGACGCCTCTGTAAGATAACAAGTGTCTGGCGCAGTTGTTAGATCGGCTACTGCTGCTACAGTGGCAGGTTATCAAGATTTAAATGAGTTTCGACGTGGTATTATGGTCGGTGCACGAGCTATGGGACACAGCATCTCCGAGATGGCGATGAAGTGGTGATTTTCTAGTACGACCATTACATGGTTGTATTGCGGGTATGAGAAATACGGTAAAACAGCAATCTCCGAAATCGCTGTGGCTGGGAAAAGATCCTGCAAGAACGGTTCAACGACTACCGAAAACAATCGTTCTACATGATGGAACTACAACCCTTTCCCATATAGCAGCAGATATCAATGCTGGGACATAAACAAGTGTCAGCGTGCGAACCATTCAACGAAACATAATCGATACGGGCTTTCGGAACCGAAGGCCCATTCGTGTCCCCGTGATGACTGCAAGACACAAAGCTTTACACCTCTCCCGGGCTCGTCAACACCGACATTGGACTGTTGATGTCTGGAAACACGTTGCCCGGTCAGACGAGCCTCGTTTCAAATTGTATCGATCGAATGGACGTCTATAGGTATGGAAGCAACCCCATGAATCCATGAACGCTGCATATCAGCAGGGGACTGTTCAAGCTGGTGGGGGCAAAGTAATGGTGTGGGGCGTTTGCAGCTGGAGTGATATGGGGCCCCTGATACGTCTAGAGACGACTGTGACAGGTGACACGTACGTAGGCATTCTATCAGATCACCAGCATCCGTTGATGCCTATGGTGCATTCCGACGGACTTTCGCTGTTCCAATAGGACAATGCAACACCCCACATGTTTAGATTTGCTACAGAGTGGCTCCAGGAACACTCTTCTGAGTTTAAACACTTCCGCTGGCCCAGAAATTCCCCAGACATGAACATTATACAATATATCTGGGATGCCTTGCAACCTGCTGTTCACAAGAGATTTCGACCTGTTAGTGCTCTTATGGATTTATGGTGTCAGTACCGTCCAGCACTTCTTCAGGCATTAGTCGTGTCATTCCATTTCGTGTTCTAGCACTTCCATCGTGCTCACGAAGGCCCTACACGATATTAGGCAGGTGTATCAGTTTATTTGGCTCTTACGTGTATACACAGCATTTAAACTAGTCACGCGGAACAGGTGCCTTTTCCGTCGCGGCTTGCATATGCAGGAGCTGCGCTGTTATTAGTTAATTTAACATTGATTACGACAGCAGGTTACAGCCGACTGCACTGCTCAGCCTGTGTGACAGGGCGGAGCAAGAAAATGTCAAGCTACCAACTATTGCAGCGAAGCTCATTCCACGGTTCCACTTTACGGGTAACAAACCTTTTTAATTAGTTACTCAAACAATGAAAAATGTCTATTACATATTATTACATATGATTTTCCCCTGACGTCTAGTGAAAATGTATCTGACTGTAATTTATATAGAAACCACAAGTTTTTGCAAGTAGAACGGGAGGCAAAAGTATTTCTACAACGGGAATATGTTATACACACGTTTTGCATCATCCCAGTTTCCAGAACTCCTGAAGATAGACGTTGACTGTGGGTATTGTATCACAGACACAGTAACTTTTACTGTTCAGAGATGTCACTAAACCCACCCAAAGACGTAAACAGCCATGCATGAGCAGCGCCTATTAGACGAAGGGGGTCCAAAAGCCGATCGGTTCCAGTCATTCCACCAGGTAGGAAATACACGACTCGTGTTATCTGTAGTTCAACCATGCATAGACGGTCAGTACCGCAGTTCGATCGCGTTCGCATTGTTACTTTGTGCCAGGAAGGGCCCTCAACAAGGAAAGTGTCCAGGCGTCTCGGAGCGAGACAAAGCGATGTTGTTCGGACATGGAGGAGATGCAGGGAGACAGGAGTTGTCGATGACATGGCTCGCTCAGGCCGCACAAGGGCTACTACTGCAGTGGATGAACGCTACCTACGGATTATGGCTCGCAGGAACCCTGACAGCAACGCCACCATGTTGAATAACGTTTTTCGTGCAGCCACAGGACTTCGTGTTAGAACTCAAACTGTGTGCAATAGGCTGCATGATGCGCAACTTCACTCCCGACGTCCATGGCGAGGTCTATCTTCGAAACCACGACACCATGCAGACCGGTACAGATGGGCCTAACAACATACCGAATGGACCGCTCAGGATAGGCATCACATTTTCTTCAACGATTACAACATAAAACTAATAACAGATAAAATAAAATTATTGTGAACTCGAAAAAAGACCGACCATAAGTTTAAGTAAATACAATCAACAGTACAACAAGAATCAGCTTAATTTTTCAAGGAACTCCTACACAGAATAGGAGTGACCCGTGAGGGAACTCTTGAGTATCGATTTGAAAGTGAATGGAAATAAGCAAAGTAGACTAATTTTCGTGTCGAACGATTACTCACTTCAGTTAACGTTCGAATCACAAAAATGGCAGCATTAAGTGTTTCAACAAGATCCTGAGCGTGAGCTTTCCATGACAGTTATTATCTATCTGAACACCTAGAAATTAGAACTGTTCAATTTCACTAACCATGTGCCTATTCTGTGAAATTAAAACGTCAGGTTTTGTTGAATTGTGTGTTAGAAACTGTAAAAACTGAGTGTTACTGTGATTTAGCGTTAGTTTATTTTCTACAAACCATGAACTTAAGTCATGAACTGCACTATTTGTAACCTAGATGTTTGTGGGTTTCTGTGCAATTAAATAGCGAACGAAGTCGCAGTATGGCCTGCTGAAGACCATGGTGATACACCAGACTTCTTAATAATTTACTGTGTAGAAAGCCATTCCTTTTACAAATTAAGCAGGTATATGGAACCTTCTTATTCCTCGCAGACATGCAAACAGAGCACAAAAGAAACAATTCCCGTTCCATGATACGCAAAAATAAAGATATCAAAGATTCGAAATGACTTTTTACTGACTAAAAGTTTTAGTATATAGCATGGTCACGATGTATATACTTCGCTCCACAGGGATATGCAACTCAAAACCTATTCACAAATAAACTAACTTCCCTTTTCAGTGGGAATGACAAGTAATAACAACCATGTCCAACCACGATAAAAAACCTCTTCCTTCATGAATTCAGGGGGTTAAAATGTCGATACCTAGCTTAATCCAACGGCATGTAGCGACCTAATCAACAGATTCGTAATAGCACAATATAGAACAACAACAAATTTCAAAATAACTGAGCAGACTCCAGACCGGAAAAACGGTGTGTAAAATTCACGAGGAACATGGACTACTACAAATTGGGCGCATACCATGTCGGGTTCAGGAAAAGTTCTTCTGGAAAAACTTCTCACTGGCTGCTGCAATCCAAAGAGACTAATGCAAGGTATGTCACACATCCAGCCAGGCCAAAGAGAAGTCGACGCAGTACATCATCCAAACCAGCGTGTTAACGCGCGTACGTCTTTGGATAAGCCAGGACAACATTACGTCAACTTATCAATGAAACGAGTAGCCAAAACTAGATGCATTTAACGCTTCGCATCGGAATTATTTAAGTGTGGGATGGGATGAAGGTAGAACGTGAACTTGGTACTATGTGAACACGTTATGAACAATCTAAAAGACTTCACACTAGTCAGTGCTTGACTAGTACAAAGCACAATGTGTAACTTCGGGGGAAAATGAAACCAGAGCTTTTAAGTGGTCACAAAACCACCTTCTATGTCACACTAGAAAAGATATTCAAGAAACGCTTTATCAAGAACTTGAATACTCAAACCGATGGTAGGAAAGACGCTCATTTGATATAGACTTTTGTTTTGCCACACACCCAAGATACAGAAAAGAACTGCGCGAATAAGCGAGGCAGTACGGGTTGTAATAGAAGGGGCTGGTGGGCTCACGAATGAATCAGACACAGAACAGCTCGTCATTGGTGGCGATCAAGAAGATGCTAGCGACTCCCTGCAGCCAATGATGATTTGATACCGTACCTAGGCAAGTCGGAGAGAAATTCGATCCCTAAGAGCAACTTGCAACCGAGGATTCAAGATATGATCCGATTTTACTACAGACTTAGTAAACCTCTCATGTCACGCAGCCTTTCGAGATAGTTCAAAATCCACATATACAGAACACTGACTACACCGGTAATATTTTATTGACCAATAGCATTCAGGAAGATGAGCTTCCTAATTTCCTTGTTCTTACGTGAAAACCGTTAAGGAGGGACGGTCATTTAAAAGATGCACCAAATCCACATTTTTTATTATATGGCAATGAAATTTGTACCATGCTTTGCATAACATTAACACATGCACTGTTATGTTCCTTATATATATATATATAATAACTTTTTACGCCATTAAAACAAACTATCTTCAACAAGTAATATATGCACCATGACAAATTTTTGAAGAATCTCTTCAGTACTAGCTCAGTGAACAACTATTCCGTGAATTACTTTCAAGCAAACGTGGATGGGATGCATTTAGAAGGATGTGACGTGTACTCTTTGGGTTTACAGATCTATGACTCTGTTCTGTAATTTAGAAACAATAAGAAAATCAGCTGCTTCGTTTATAAAGAATTAACTCTTGTTTTGCCTTGTGCTGATGGCTGTGAATTACGTAATTGTTAGATTCTTTCAGCATTCAGTAATACCACGGTCTCGTATTTAATGATGGAAACTCAGAAAGGTGAAAGTATATGAGAAAATGAGCTTTAAATTTCACTAAAGGTATCTTGAGAAAAACAGATATACAATGCCTCTCTGCTGCTGAAAAGTCAATTGAAAATCTGGGGCCTTCTGAAGAGGTGACCCAAGAAACAACGTTAGGTTGAAATTTAAATTTTATTCCTGAATATTACATTTTTTAAAGTTTATCTGTATTTTCTCAGAATCCATGAGGACTAGAATTATGAAGTTTTATGCACTTACCTCCATAACCTAAATAAGTGTTGTCTCAAGAGCAAATTTTGAAATTCTGAGTATGAGCAGAGATGCTGGGCCAAGTGATTGGAATTTTGCATGAATTTAATAATGCCACCATAGTGCAGTTAGCAGGCAGCATCACATTTAAGCCTGTTCCCGACGTAATTCATTATTCTTTAGCCATCGTTGTCCTTAAAGTATGATCGTTAAGTGACGCCCCGCACAATGCAGATGACGCAGCTGCGTCTGCCAACGCCAGGCCACGAGCTGCTGTGCATAGGCTAAGTGCGTGCCCAGGGAGCCACGCACTGCACCGCCACCAGCCAAAGGGCAAGTCGAAGGATTCATCCAGCCCGGTCCTCGACGAGGCTATAAGCTATAACATGAATGTCTAGCGCTTCTGGACTCAGAGCGTGACAGAGCCAGGGTCTTCCTCGCCGCGGCCTTCGGCTATGCGAGCCAGCATTACAGGCGTTTCTGTGACGCAGTAATAGCAGCCACTTCAAGCATCTTGTCACCAGCCGGGCATCGACGCACCAGGCCCAGCGGAATCAACAGCAATCCATTGTATACTCTGTTAATAAAGCAGCATTCAGTTCATCAATGCTTGTCTCAATTCTGGACCTCCTGCTTCACCGGTAGCAAGCCAAAGTCCGCCGCCTGGCGTTCCTGTACCTTCTACATTACAGAGAAAGAAAGAATTACCGTTACTTCCCAGAAGAGAGGAGTTCTCAAACTGCATACACTCATCTTCAAACATCTCGTTTTTGCAAGACCATAGTGTTTGACTTAGACTGAAATCGGTAAGCTTGTCTGTCCGCTCCAGATTAATTTCCGATATGATGCCGTGGGCTATGGTTAAGCCAATTTTCAGCATTATCGTTTCATCCAGGAGTGATATTCCAGTAGGGTATAATGGAGAGATTCTACGAAGTTTGAAATATTTGGCAGAGATAGTGGCGATATTGAAGCTGTGAGAACGCGTACATCGTGCTAGGCGCACTCAGTCGATAGGGAAGAAAAATTACGGGTAGGAGTCCCGGCTTTAATTTGCCAGGCAGTTTCACCTACCACTTGCTCTGAGGCTAGGTAGATACCTCGTAGTAACATAACCAAGTACCATTGCCTACAACAGCTACGCTGTAATAAGGCACTTCATTTTTTTTGGCACTAAGCAGCAAGAAATACGATGTGCCACCTGATTCACTGTAAAAGTATGTGGCTTTGCAAGGTTAGCACAATGTACTTAAGGCCGGACGATTACCCTTGGGTAGCGGTAATAAATTATATTCATAAACCTTCCTCATGAATCAATCTATCGGGTAGTGAAAAACATATTAAAATCCATGCAGAGTTCCGGAGATTAGCCTCTACATAGAGACAGTAAAACACAGTGAGGGATGTTAATTTAGTAGCATGTATAGAACATATTTACTGAGGTAAACACATAAGCGCCAAAGAAACTGGTATTGCCATGCGTATTCAGAGATATGTAAACAGGCATAATACGGCGCTGCTGTCGGCGACACCCGTATAGGACAACAAGAGTCTGACGCAGTTTTTAGATTGGTTACTGGTGCTCCAATGGCAGGTTATCAAAATTTGAGTTTCAGCGAGGTGGTATAGCCGGCGTATGAGCTATGGGATACAGCATCTCCGAGAGAGCCATGAGGTGGGGATTTTTTAGTACGACCATTTAACGAGTGTATCGTGAATATCAGGAATCCTGTTAAACAGCAATCTCGGACATCACCGTGGCCGGAAAAATATCATGTAAGAACGGGGCCAACGATGACTGAAGAGAGTTGTTCTACGTGACAGAACTGCAACCTTTCCGCAAATAGCTGCAGATTTCAATGCTGGGCCATAAACAAGTGTCAGTGTGCGAACCATTCAACGAAACATCATCGACATGGGCTTTCGGAGCCTAAGGTCAACTCGTGTATCCTTGATGACACTGCATGACACAAAGCTCAACACGTAGACTGGGCCCGTCAATACCGACATTGGACTGTTGATGACAGGAAACATGTTGCCTGGTCGGACAAGTCCCGTTTCTAATTGTATCGATCTGATGAACGTGTAAGGGTATGGACGCAGCCCCATGAATCCATGATCCCTGCATATCAGCAGGGGACTGTTCAAGCTGGTGGAGGCTCTGTAATGGTGTTGGTCGTTTGCAGTGTCAGAAGAGATCTTCAACCGCTCGTACTCTTACGGATTCGTGGTTTCAGTTCCCTCCATCACTACTTCATACATTAGTTCAGTCCATGCAACGTCGGGTTCCGGCATTTCTGCGTACACGCGGGGTCCCTACACGATATTAGGCAGGTGTACCAGTTTCTTTGGCTCTTCAGCGTAGTTTTTGGTTGGACTTAACTGTTTTCTTGATTTGCAGCGGCTGGATTCATTACTGCTTTTCGCACCAGATACTGCATGCTCTGTAGCTGACCAGCCCGTGGCTCTCAAATCGTTGCCTCAAGTCTCATTACAAAAGCCAATTAAATATGGAACAGAATGAAACATATATTACACACTCTACATAACTACAAAATATGAGTATAAATTATATACACAAACCTTTCTCGCGAATCAGGTCTTTAGTATGTGAAAACTGTATTCAAATCCCTAAAGTAGTTCCTGAGTTTAGCCTTCACATACAAAGAGAAAAATGCGATGGAGGGGGAGGGGGGGCTTTATAATGATTATCGGTTAACAGAAAACCAAGCTTTCCTACTTACATCTTGTGTTACAGAATATCATAATTGGGTTGCTTTCAAAAAGTATTGATATAATCAATCAACCTTAAATAGAATAAGAAGCGAAATATTGCAGTCAGTTTCGACCTGAATCTGCCATATTAGAATCTAGAAATTAATGGTAATTCTGAGTAACTATATTCTGCAGAATTACCATTAATTTCTAGTTTCTAATATGGCAGATTTTTATACTGCAACTCCAAGCATTCCAGTTCACAAGGCTGTCGCTCTGCTGCAGATCTTTGAGTTACATCAATATGAGGGAGTGATCAGAAAAGTATTCTGGAAGGGCTTGAGACATTTCTAGAAACGCTGGTCAGCTGGTAACCACTCAGCGAAAATCTACCACAAAATTTCTTTAGCACACTTCTTTTGTAACTGCTAGGTCTCTACATGTCAACGAATGAAGACCTGTGGCCAGCCATACAGTGTCAGACCAAACGGAATGGTTACAGTCTTGCGTAACGCGTGGATCGAGATCGTTACACGCGAGGCACTAGCTCCATCTCGACTCGTGATCTTTTTGAGGGAACTGTCGCAGAATTCTTATCTCGCGGGTTACAGAAATCGGTAAGATACTAAAATACGGTGCCTGGACGGGAATGTGAGTGCTGATCCTACCACACAGGAGAAATGTCTTAACAGTTTCTCTACCTTGCTTGTAAAGGATCTGCAGATCTGTGTTTGCATGCACGTACAAGAAGTTGCTTCTGATACACTATCTCATCAAAATTATTCGGACATACATATATATTGCGGAAGTGATCGCTAGCTGCCACGCGAGGAGGAACCAACAGCATAAATGGAGGCGGGGAGTACTGTGTTGTCCTTAGAGAAGCAGTAACAGCGTAACGTGTCGGTCAGGAGTGGTCAGTGTTTTGGAACACGAACTTGTCACTGGATGTCACCAGAGTAACGAATCCATCAGGGACGTTTCAGGGCGTCTAAAGCGGCCCGAGACGACTATTCGTGATGTGAAAAAAATGGTTCAAATGGCTCTGAGCACTATAGGACTAAACATCTTAGGTCATAAGTCCCCTAGAACTTAGAACTACTTAAACCTAACTAACCTAAGGACATCACACACACCCATGCCCGAGACAGGATTCGAACCTGCGACCGTAGCAGTCCCGCGGTTCCGGACTGCAGCGCCAGAACCGCTAGACCACCGCGGCCGGCTATTCGTGATGTGATTATGAAGTGGAAATGTGGAGGGGCAACCACAGCCCACCAAGACCAGGCAGACCTCCTGCACTGACGGACAGGGAACATCGAGCATTGCGAATGTTGGTAGTAAATAAATCACACGAAATCAGAGGAAGGAATCAACAGTGAGTTCTACAGTACTACCAGAAGTATCTGTGAGCAGAGAGTTAAAATGAATGAGGTACACTGTTCGATCAACAATCCACTCATTTCTAAGGCCAGTGCTATATGACCTACGAGGTGACGTAAAGAGCGACGCAACTGGACAGTGGATGAATGAAAACGCGTTACTTGGAGTGACTATTCACGCTACGTCCAGTGTCAATGCCATGGAAGGGTTCTGTTTTGGCTAATGTATTGGTAATTTTAAGCGCCGTCATTCCAGCAGTGAACTACGGAGTAGGTGGACTGCCATTTCTCCACTGATATTCAGATACTAAAGTGAAAGTGTCCGGAGCAGAGTTGAAGCCATTATAAAGGCGAAACGTAGACACACTCCATATTAATGATCACTAATATGCATCCGGATACTATTAATGAAATAGAACGTATCGTCCAGGAACCTTAAACTGAAAGATCTTCTCAGGAACATTTCGAAATTTTGAAGCTACACGAATAACACTTGCAAGTGTTACAGATCCTATGCAGGTAGAGAGGAAATCGAAGCCGGCCGCGGTGGCCATGCGGTTCTAGGTGCTGTAGTCCGGATCCGCGCGACTGCTACGGTCGCAGGTTTGAATCCTGCCTCGGGCATGGATGTCTGTGATGTCCTTAGGTTAGTTAGGTTTAAGTAGTTTTAAGTTCTTGGGGACTGATGACCTCAGATGCTAAGTCCCATAGTGGTCAGAGCCATTTGAACCATTTGAGGAAATCGACGCGAATACTACTTTATATAGACAATAGCAGGTACGTGCGTTGCTCACCGATTTATAAGTTGAATTCTTCATTTAATCCTCGTGAAAATTTTGCCATTACAAGCCTTCTGACGTCTGTGGATACGGATAAAGTAATTAGCAGTCGGAGAGCGTGTGCAAACAATTGTGGCGTCGGTTTCGCTGTTGGTACGAGGAGAAAGATGGGATGGGCAGAAGCTTGAGGTCCCTTGTAAGCTAAGAAGAACGTCTGCCTTCATTGTGCTGGCTAACGTTTATGAATATACCCCGCAGCAGTTTCCTCAGATTTACAACCTGTGTACGGCTTACCATACTGGCTACGTACCAAACGGGATACCACAATTACGCGAGAAGTGGCTAGAGGTTATTCATCGTGACCATAAACTAAAAAGGGGTTCGCTGGGGTGCCGGCTACTTACGATCCACCTACGGTACATGTGGTTTTAACATCTCAGTTCCCCGCGACCTTCGTCCAATATCAACGAAAAGTCATTATAGCCTCTAACTGGATGTCACCATCTCTCATAGGCGGGAGACATGTTTATTTTGTCAGAGGTACTGGTCAAGCGTATACACCAACTACTAGTTCATAGTGAAATGTTACTCAAAAAACATGTTTGTGTCTGCAGAATGAAATATTTATTTATTTTAATCAGTATAAATGGACTAGTTGTAAACCAATATTCTTAACTAGTGTTACGAGCCTGACCTCACAATGTAATTTTTCTAAACAACGCCACCTGTATTGCAGATACCACTCACGTGGCTCACTAAACTATCAGATTACGGCTGTTTGCCTGGCCTCATATCACTAAACTAGGAAATCACACTAGAGGTGATTACCTAGCTCCATGTCTCGTAGATTTTATAATAGGGTCATGAGGGCTGTGCATCTGCCAAAGTCTTTTAGGCCCTCTGAGAACTTGAATCTCGAAGAGCTCGTTCGTCGGATCGCAAAAACGTAGACAGACTATTAGCAAACAAACTTGGGCGCAGCAAACATATACAAACACTTAAGTAAATCAAAGGTAGAACTACCGCGAAGGACACACAAGGATAGCCGGCCGCGGTGGCCGTGCGGTTCTGGCGCTGCAGTCCGGAACCGCGAGGCTGCTACGGTCGCAGGTTCGAATCCTGCCTCGGGCATGGGTGTGTGTGATGTCCTTAGGTTAGTTAGGTTTAAGTAGTTCTAAGTTCTAGGGGACTTATGACCTAAGATGTTGAGTCCCATAGTGCTCAGAGCCATTTGAACCATTTTTGACACACAAGGATAGAGATATAAGAGCAAACATTTGTCTACTTACTTTAACAAATGTTCAAATGTGTGTGAATTCCTAAGGGCCTAAACTGCTGAGGTCATCGGTTTACTTTAACAACAGTGATTAGTATTCACTAATCAAAACCAAGATTTCTTCATGGCTATAAACGTCACCCACCTCTGGAAGCTTGTTTAAGTTGCAGCGCGACTATCCCCAATTTGCTGTCAAAAACTATGTTATTCAATCCCCTATTACAACATCCGTCACTACGCTAGAATACTATGGCACTTTCCAACCTACTACGTTCGTCTAAAACAGATGAAATGGTTCACTACTTTCCATTCGTGCTAGTTGACGGCTGCTTGCCGCCCAAGCCTCCTCTCGCTCAGCGCATCTCGAGCAACTTCTTCCTGTGGCCACCCGCGTGGACGCTTCACAAATGCCACATTACTTCTCCTGTCCAAAATTATATTCCTCCACTCGATTATTTTCGCCCTTGGTTCCCTCTCTCTACCATGCTGCCTCGTAGCGGTTAACAACAATTTGCTTGATATAGTGTACAAGTTACTCCTCTCTCAACACTTCTTGGGGCCACACGTAGGCTGTTCCATACTTTCCGTTTTCCCGACCCTAGAATTTTCGCAGGGTCGAGAAAATTCACAAGTTACAGTAAAGCTACACTCCCACAGGCGGTCGTGAAGACGAAAGCTAACGTGCTACGTGGCGAGCCTAACATCTACATCACGTGGTGGTATCTACCCGAACGTGCAGACCAGTATCAAGCATGTAAGATATTCTGAACGCACATGCAGGTCCCTTCTTATTTTCAGTTCAGAGAGGAATTCATGGCAGCTTGTACACGGGAAACGTTGCGCGTAATGATAAATGCATTTCAAGATGAACAGTGGGTATAAGACGTCAGTAAACCATTGGTCCTCCTGGCCCTAGTGAAACCAGTTACAGGAGTCCGCACTCATTGACAGAGATACTGGATGTTCTACTGAGGCATATCGTGATAAATGCTATCCCATTTGAGTGTTAGAGCGCCAAAATCCCAAGCTAACTGGAGGGCACTACCCATCATGCTCCAAACGATCTCAGCCGGGGAGAGATCCGGCGACCTTTCTGGTCAAGGTATGGTTTGACAAGCAAGAAGACAAGCAGTAGAAACTCTCACCCTGTATGGGCGGGCATTATTGTGCTATAATGTAAGCCCAGGACGGCTTGCAATGAAGGGCAATGAAACCTAGTGTAAAATATCGTCGTCGTACCGCTGTGATGTAAGGGCGCCGTGGGTGACAACCAGGTAGGTCATGCTGCGAAAGAAAATGAAAGCAAAGACCAGCCCTCCTGATGGCGGGCTGTATGGCGGGCGACTGTCAGATTCGTATCCGAGCGCGGTCTAGGTCGTCTCCTGACACGTCTTCGGCCAGGAATCTGATTCTATGCAGTAGAATTGTCTTCGGTGTTGAGTCCCTCTTCGGATTAAACCCCCATGACCAGAACACATGACGATAGTTTCTACCACTTGTCTTCGTGCTCACGAAGCCCTAACTTGTTAGGCAAGGTCACGGAATCTCTCCACAACTAAGAACGTTTGGGAACATTATGCGTAAGATCCTCAAACCAGCATGGAATTTTGATGATATAAAACGCCGATTGGACGGAAGTTGGCGTAATATCCCTCAGTAGGATACCCAACAACTCTATCAATCAATTACAAGCCGAATAACTGCTTGCATAAGGGCAAGAGGTGGACCATCGCGTTATTGAGTTGCTCAATGTATGAAGCTCTTTCCTCTTGAAAAAATTATCTAGATTTTCGGAAATTGTTTGCATGTACATGTGCATTACATCTACCAGTTTCCTTCCCATTCCGATAATTCCTTCGCCGGCCGGTGTGGCCGTGCGGTTCTAGGCACTTCAGTCTGGAACCGCGTGACCGCTACGGTCGCAGGTTCGAATCCTGCCTCGGGAATGGATGTGTGTGACGTCCTTAGATTAGTTAGGTTCAAGTAGTTCTAAGTTCTAGGGGACTGATGACCATAGATGTTAAGTCCCATAGTGTTCAGAGCCATTTTATAATTCCTTCCTGGTGCGTCTACTTTTTGTCTTAGAGTATATTTACCACACCAAAATGTGTCGCCAGGGGCCACTATCTGGTCGCTTTGACAAAATGTAAAACTAGTTTATGCTTTTGTATTCTGAGAACTTGTCTGCAGTTCACGCATTAGCCACCAGTAATCACTGGGGCGTGATGTGGTCGCATATGATGAAGTCGTGATATACTTACCGTATTAACAAGCCGGATCGTTTCTGAGATTTAGCAACATGGTAGCTACCATGTGAGAGACTGCACGCTGAATGGCCCACGTCCAGTGTGAAAGTAATTTAAGCGTTTTATCCTCGTTACCTGTCACAGAGTGAGCACTCCCAGGACTCGCCAAGACATTACTCGAAGCTGGTTGGAACATCAATAAGTCTTTCTCACTTTATCTGCGAGTGCCTGTGGATACTCTGATACTAGCGGTTCTCTGCAGCAGATAACCACGCGAACTCTTTTCCTTTCCCCGTCGATGTTTTACATCCGAATTCCAAAGACATCAGGTGCATCGTAGCCTTTATAGTAAAATTGTGGTAGTACAGTGTGTAATATTAAAATAACTGCCATATGATCTGGAAGTCTGTCGGCAAATACAAGTGTTAAAGGATAACAAATGTTATGGATCCAGATGGTTACGGCGATAATGGCAATAGTGATGATGATGATGTGTTCTGCCGATTAGTATATTTCCTCATTTCAAGTTCATAATCCTCCAGCCTTTACAGTTTTCCACGTATGATGCATTTGTCCTTACAGAGTTAATTAACTGGTGCGTAGTTGTACCCCTGATCTTTCCTGTCGCCATACCATCGAGTGCAGCCTTCATGTGCGGTCTCTTCTTTAAAATGTCATAGCCATTGCATTTCCTGCTCTTCATCGCTTCATGTATTTGTCTATTCTTGTAAAATCTTTGTAAAGCAACTTGCCTCCTTTGTTATTTGCCCATTTTATACTTTCCTAACTTCCCCAGATCCACGTCTCAAAAACCTCTCAGCCTTTCTCCTCTCTCCATCGCAGTACCTTTGCTTTGCCACCACACGGGGTACCACTTAACTGACCTTTTCCTGAATTGTTTATTCAATGAACAACAAAAAATACTGATTGCGTAAAAATTTTCTGCTATACTAGCTGTCCTTGTTCTTATTTCTTGATTACAAGTCATGTTACTGGTAATTTTGCATCCTACGTATCTGAAGTTATCAACTTGTTCCACAAATTAATCACAAGTCTTTACTTTTATCTTCCTTTATTTCCCCGAAAAATCATTGCCTTGGTCTTCTTCACGGTTATCTCCATTCAATAGTCTTCAAAGCTGGCGTTCAGTTCTTTTAACGTATTGTTAATTTATTTTCATTTGCACTCAGTAATACCAAGTCATCAGCAAATATGATACACTCGGTTCGGCAGTACTGGGTTTTCAGAGAAGAAGGAGAGGTGGAGCTATATATTGTCGCAGAGAAAGCCGAGTAGCGCAGTCGCTGTAGTGTAGTGGTTATGATACTAGATTGTTGCCTGGAGGGTCGTGCGTTCAAAACTCACCTAAATAGAAACATTTTAATTTCTATCCTTGGTTCGAGTACATTCTATAAGTATTCAAAATGTTGAGTATCATTGCACTGGAATGTTCCCTAGCTGTATACAGGATGGCCCATTGATAGTGACCGAGCCAAATATCTCACGAAATAAGCATCAAACGAAAAAACTACAAAGAACGAAACTCGTCTAGCTTGAAGGGGGAAACCAGATGGCGGTAAGATAGCGCAGCAACAGGTCAGACGGATATTAACTGCGTTTTTTTAAACAGAAACCCCCATTTTTTATTACATATTCGCGTTTACGTAAAGAAGTATGAATGTTTTAGTTGGACCACTTTTTCCGCTTTGTGATAGATGGCGCTGTAATAGTCACAAACGTACAAGTACGTGGTATCACGTAACATTCCGCCAGTGCGGACGGTATTTGCTTCGTGATACATTGCCAATGTTAAAAACGACCTTTTACCAATTGCGGAAAAGGTCGGTATCGGCTGATGTATGGCTATTGTGATCAAAATGCCCAACGGCGTGTGCTTCTCGGTATCCTGGACGATATCATCTAAGTGTCCGGACTTTTTAAGGAAACAGGAAGTGTTAAGCCACATGCGAAACGTCAACCACGACCTGCAACAAATGATGATGCCCAAGTAGGTGTTTTAGCTGCAGTCGCGGCTAATGCGCACATCAGTAGCAGACAAATTGCGCTAGAATCGGGAATCTGAAAAACGTCGGTGATGAGAATGCTACAGCAATGTCGACTGCACCCGTACCATATTTCTCTGCACCAGGAATTGCATGGCGAAGACTTTGAACGTCGTGTACAGTTCTGCTAATGGGCAAAAGAGAAATTACGGGTGATGACAGATTTTTTGCACGCGTTCTACTTAGCGACGAAGCGTCATTCACCAACAGTGGTAACGTAAACCGCCATAATATGCACTATTGGGCAACGGAAAATCCACGATGGCTGCGACAAATGGAACATAAGCGACCTTGGCACATTAATGTATGGTCCGGCATGGGAGGAAGGATAATAGGCCCCCATTTTACCGATGGCAGTCTAAATGGTACAATGTATGCTGATTTCCTACGTAATGTTCTTCCGATGTTACTACAAGATGTTTCACTGCATGACAGAATGGCGATGTACTTCCAACATGATGGATGTCCGGCACACAGCTCGCGTGCGGTTGAAGCGGTATTGAGTAGCATATTTCATGACAGGTGTATTTGTCATCGAAGCACCATACAATGGCCCGCACGTTCAACGGATCTGACGTGCCCGGATTTCATTCTGTGGGGAAAGTTGAAGGATATTTGCTATCGTGATTCACCGACAACGCCTGACAACATGCTTCAGCGCATTGTCAATGCATGTGGGAACATTACGGGAGGCGAACTACTCACTGTTGAGAGGAATGTCGTTACACGCATTGCCAAATGCATTGAGGTTGACAGACACCATTTTGAGCAATTACTGCATTAATGTTGTATTTACAGGTAATCACGTTGTAACAGCATGCGTTCTCAGAAAAGATAAGTTTACAAAGATACATGTATCACATTGGAACAATCGAAATAAAATGTTCAAACGTACCTACGTTCTGTACTTTAATTTAAAAAACCTACCTGTTACCAACTGTTCGTCTAAAATTGTGAGCCATATGTTTGTGAATATTACAGCGCCATATATCACAATGCGAAAAAAGTGGTCCAACGAAAACATTCATATTTCATTACGTACTACACGAATATGTAATAAAAATGGAAGTTCCTATTTTGAAAAACCCAGTTGATATCCGTTGGACATACGGCAGCGCCATTTAGTGGGTCAACAATAGCGCCATCTGGTTTCCCACTTCAAGCTAGATAAGTTTCGATCTTTGCAGTTTTTTCGTTTGACGCTTATTTCGTGAGATATTTGGCCCGGTAACGATCAATGGACCACCCTGTGTACACCGTATGTGTTCTGGCCGGAGGCAGTTCGCTCTGCGCTCTTGTATGGGCAAGTGCTGAATAAATCTACGTTAGGTGAAGTTAGTGTTCGTCATTCATCTACGCTACTGGCCATTAAAATTGCTACACCACGAAGAAATACAGATGATAAACGGGTATTCATTGGACAAATATATTATGCTAGAACTGATAAGTGATTACATTTTCATGCTATTTGGGTGCATAGATCCTGAGAAATCGGTACCCAGTACAACCACCTCTGGCCGTGATAACGGCCTTAATACGCCTGGGCATTGAGTCAAACAGAGTTTGGATGGCGTGTGCAGGTACAGCTGCCCATGCAGTTTCAACACAATACTACAGTACATCAAGAGTAGTGACTGGCGTATTGTGACGATCCACTTTCTCGGCCACCATTGACCAGACATTTTCTGTTGGTGAGAGATCTGGCGAATGTGCTATCTAGGGCAGCAGTCTAACATTTTCTGTAACCAGAAAGGCCCGTATAGGACCTGCAACATGCGGTCGACCATTATCCTGCTAAAATGTAGGGTTTTGCAGGGATCGAATGTAGGGTAGAGCCACGGGTCGTAACACATCTGAAATGTAACGTCCACTGTGAAAACTGTCGTCAATGCGAACAAGAGGTGACCGAGACGTGTAACCAATGGCACGCCATACCATCACGCTGGGTGACACGCCAGTATGGCGATGACGAATAAATGCTTCCAATGTGCGTTCACCGTGATGTCGCCAAACACGGATGCGACCATCATGATGCTGTAAACAGAACCTGGATTCATCCGAAAAAATGACGTTTTGCCATTCGGGCACCCAGGTTCGTCGTTGAATACACCATCGCAGACGCTCCTGTCTGTGATGCAGCGTCAAGGCTAACCGCAGCCATGGTCTCGGAGCTGATAGTCCATGCTGCTGCAAACGTCGTCGAACTGTTCGTGCAGGTGGTTGTTGTCTTGGAAACGTCTCCATCTGTTGACTCAGGGATCGAGACGTGGCTGCACGATCCGTTACAGCCATGCGGGTAAATGACTATCATCTCGACTGCTAATGATACGAGGCCGTTGGGATAAAGCACGGCGTTCCGTAGTACCCCCCTAAGCCCACCGATTCCATATTCTGCTAACAGTCATTGGATCTCGACCAACGCGAGCAGCAATGTCGCGATACGATAAACCGCAATCGCGATAGGCTACAATCCGACCTTTATCAAAGTCGGAAACGTGATGGTACGCATGTCTCCTCCTTACACGAGGCATCACAACGACGTTTCACCAGGTAACGCCGGTCAGCTGCTGTTTGTGTATGAGAAATCGGTTGGAAACTTTCCTCATGTCGGCACGTTGTAGGTGTCGCCACTGGCACCAAACTTGTGTGAATTCCCTGAAAAGCTAATCATTTGCATATTAGAGCATCTTCTTACTGTCGGTTAAGTTTCGCGTCTGTAGCACGTCATCTTCGTGGTGTAGCAATTTTAATGGCCAGTAGAGTACTTACGCCTTCCTCTACGTGACAATATCATTAACTCTTTTGCTATTTCCGCATCATACTTTTGTTTTAAGCATTTTTTTAACTAAATAATTTAAATAAATTTAATACGTGGTAGGGTAAAGACAATAGACTTAACTAACACATCCTATCAGCTACTCATGATTATATTCTTTTGTGTGATGTATAAACTGTTTACGAGCCTCATTTCCTTGCAGCTCATTCCGATAGACCTCAGGACATCTAAAATATTAATGCAGTTTTTTCCAAGTTAACAAAAATTGCGCAGACTTCGCTGACTTATTCTTGGTACTTTATCTTTCCACAACTATTCGTAACAGTGCAATTGCACCTTTTCCCCATCTGAAGGCCAAGATCTTTTCCTTTAATTCTGCTCATCTTTTTATGACAATCGACTGTTCATTATTCCTAATAGTACTGTTATCGAATGATATTTCAAACTTATTGTTCTATATTCTGTGCATTTCGTGACATTTGTTTTCTTCGGTGGTGGTACCATCACTATTTATGAGAAGACATCTGTCCACTCACCTCTCTCATAAATGGCTTTGCATAAATTCAGTACTTCTATCTTTCCTTGGCTTAGATATTTGAAGAATTCGATCGGAACGCCATCTCGCCCAGTTGTTTATCTAATTTTCATATCAGTGAGTTCTATTTCAGCTTCTTCGAGAATGACAGGAAATCTTTTGTGCCGTTACAGTATTTCTTTTCCGTTCTCCGTACCCAAAGCATTTGGAAGGCCTCTTACATGGCAACGAAATGGCCGAAAGTCAAGGAATTATGAATGAATAGGTACTAAGACTAATCCAAAACTTATTATTCCCTATAAATTACGGACTGTTGCATTAAACTTTACAGGAACTTACTCAGCTGTCAGTCGAACCACAACCTCCCTTACACACTTTTATAGACAGCACTGTGCAGTTAATCTCAAAAGATTTTCAATAAAATCTTTTAAGAGTTTTTATTTGGCTTGTCGCAACTGGAAGCCGCCAGCTCATGGCGTGCAGAAATTGGTAGCAATCGATATTACAGATGGTACAAGCAGCTTGCAATTAAAGCATAGTTAATATTGGCTGGTTGGGTTATCACTTGGTATAATGTTTACCACGTTAAAATTTCAGAAAACTAATATCTTGTATTATCACTCAGTCCTACTTTATATCCATATTCTTTATCAATTAATAATTTCAGTCTCCTTAGGTACCTCCGAAAATAAAGCTTTCTATCTCTTTAATTGATTTGCCACACTTGAGAAAAACTTGTGATATTTGGAGTGAATGGATCATACTGCAAATTCATTTTTTGGAATAGATCGGGTAAAACACAGTTTTATTAATACTGATATATTGTTTCGACTTCCAGTTCTCAGTTACACATCACATCTAAGCGATTAGCTCTAACTTATTAATATATTTATACTAATTAAAGTATTTATATTAAAATATTTCAATTAAAATAATTAAAGTTTATTTTTTATTAAAATTACGACTAAATGTTGTCAAATCGCGGCTGAAGTATTCAGAACTAAAGAGGAGAAAAAGACCGTTCTGATAACATATATGCGTCGACTACACACGTGACCTACACGCGGAGTGCTGCATCCATACTGGAGCTTCAGGAGGCGGTGGTGCAAGTAAAAGTGCTTTGTTTCCTAAGCAACGTGATTTTACAAGCTTGTGTAGCACAGCCAACTAATGCTAGGGTCTTCAGTAGTTCATGTTTCAAATATTTTGTTTTTGTGACTTTATCTTTGTAGAATTGCGCTTACGTAACGACATGTTCGATGATCGAGTGTTCTTAGAGAGAGATATCTAGCACAATAAAAATAAAATATTACATACAAATCGGGTAGCTCCTGAAAGGATAGGACAGAAAACTGCTACCTAAGGACAAAGAAAATGTTTATGGAATATCACAGAAGCTTCGTGATTAGATTGAAGACTTAGTAGCAAACGGAAATCTCTGTACGTCGATTTTAGCGGTGAGAAATCGTCCGACGCGAAAGAAACTTCAGACTTTTCCCAATATAGTGTTATAGCACCGTTCCTGATCGCTATATATGTAAATTACTTAGCGAATAACTTCGGAAGTCCCGGGAGACTTCTCGCGGATGATACTGTGGTATAACGCCAGAAGGCTTTAGCAAGATGCTTGATAAGGCGAAGAGCATCGACGGTTGACGCAGGAGGGAGTTGTACTGGACCATCAGCATAATAAAATACACTGGGCTGAGCATCAGACGGAAGGACTTGTTATTCCACCACTACACGATTGTCAATCAATCGCTGGAAATAATTCGTGCCGTTAAATATGTATAAGTGTGTATTCGGAGGCATCTGAAGAGGAAAGAACAAGTAAACCTAGTTGCAGAAAAAGCAGACAAAGGACTGGAAGTCACTGGAAACGTTTTAAAGGTATGTGATTAACAAAAATAAAAAATTGCTGTGCCGAATCCTCGTTCGACAACCTCTTGCATAGTGATCGTCAGTCAGGTACCTTTGCCAGGTACTTTAAAACTGAAGATAGCGTACAGCAGCACATTTAGACACAAGTTCTTTCACTATTCGCGTAATTTTTACAGAGACGTGCCCCCAGCTACAGAGGTAGATGTTACATGACGCATTGTGAGTCGCAGTGATACTTAGTGTTAAAGCTCGACCTATGATCTCCACACGCTTTACTTCCTTTCAAATAAATCTCGCTAAATGACCATGGCGGAAAAATGAAACAAAAACAGAGCTCATGTGGAGGTTTACTGATAGACAATCAATTCATGCACCATTAGCAAATGAAATAAGAAGGCGGTGAAACGAAGGTGATCGCCGATGTTCTTCCTCCCTACTCGTCTCCCCCACTCAATCACATACCACGACCAAGGGCGCCCTACCAGAGGTAAGGGATTTGTGGATTGGGGAGAGCCGGCCGGTGTGGCCCAGAGGTTCTAGGCGCTTCAGTCGGGAACCGCGCGATTACTACGGTCGTAGGTTCGAATCCTGCCTCGGGCATGGATGTGTGTGATGTCCTTAGGTTAGTTAGGTTTAAGTAGGTCTAAGTTCAAGCGGACTGATGGCCTCCGATGATAAGTCCCATAGTGCTCAGAGCCGTTTGAACCATTTGATTGGGGAGAACCGCGGCCCCCACCTGTCATTCAGGGAAAGAAAAAGATACAGTGTAGTCAGGTCTTTGTCCTTCAAAAAAATCTTTTAAAAGTCGGTTAACATAGGATTTTAACAAGGTAGGAACTAGAGCTTTACTATGTCTCCTTACAAGTCACCTTTCGCCTTCCAGAATATTAAAAATACTTCATAACCACCTCCCCCTACCGGTTTGCGTTTCCCCCCGTACCCCACACATACTCTAGTATGGGCACTGTTACCCGTTATAAAGTTTAATTATAGCCAACCTTAGAAATAGCAATAGGGTACGAAATGTCAAGATAAGCTGTTAGTAGCAAACATTGCAAAAACACGGTGTCTGCACAAAGAATTAGTGACGTAAAGAACACGACAGTGCAGTTTCCAGCACAGCTGACTAGTGATTCATCATGGACAAATGACTTTAAAATACGCCCTTATTTTGCTCCGCGATGACTCTTAGCACCGAGGAGTTTACGTTAAGAGAAGGTACAGAACTAAAATCAATTGCACTATTCCGAAAGGATGCTCTAAATGATCGATCAGTGTTTAACATCCCGTCGACGACGAGATCATTAGAAATGGAATAACAGCTCGAATGTGTAGCAGAGTGACGGCCTCACAGTCTGATCAATCGTTGATTGTTATAAAACACGATTCTTTCCTTTCCATGGAGTACAGAAAAATTCCACTTGTGGTCAACATATTGAAGATGACTCGATTGTCGTATTTTAAACTGTAGAACGTGAAATATCCGATAATTTGGAGAAGCTAGGAGATACGTCTGTTTCAGTGTTGCTCGAGATGTTTAGGCGGACCATTTGCTGTCACTCACACGATGGTGAAGATAACCAGCTTCATTGTTTGACTTCAGTAGAACCAAAATTTTACTCGGTTTCTTTTTACTATTAAGAACGTACGAGATCGCTTTAACGTTAACTGGACGCGTCTCTGATAGCCATTAAGCTGGTTTCACTTTTCTCAGCTTTTGTTTCACAAAAAGAGATCAGCTTCGTTTCAGTCTCCAATGCAACTACTTTTGTTGACGGAGGAGATTCCTTATATTTTTACCGAACGACGGCGTGGTCTTCCCATCTTATTTTCATGTATCCCACCATGTTATCAGCACAGAGCATGCCACAAGTGTCTGTTTCTGATAAAGATCCTCCACATTATCTTCCCCAAAGCTGAATGTTTGGTGCTGACTGCTAAGGTAGTTTATCAAAATTTTGTATCTCATTTTATGCAGAAATATTATTTTAATTTTAGAGTTATACACTTGTGGTGGGACTCACATCGGCTAAACTACAGCTCTTCTGCCATTGTATTACAAATATTTCAAATTTAGTACATGATAATTTATGAGGCTAAAATATATAATGCTGTTAATGACAAGATGATTGTGTTACGGTGTACGTCTGTTTCATTATGAGGATGATGTGATGGGGGCACCGAGTATCTATAAGTGCAGACTGTGACAATGCATTTACTGGAGATTACATTGCAGTGAAAAGGATTTGGGATGTACATATGAAAATTGCTAGGTCGGATGTAGCTATCAGGAGATGGGTGGGCTATTAACTGGGCAAGAAAAGGGTGGGTTGGAGCCTTCATTTAGGATGAAATAGGTAAGGTAAGTTATGGTTGGAATAAAGTGCAGATTTCAGGGACGAGGTCACGGTCTGAGAGGGGAAGGAGATTTAAATTATGCAAGGATATGACATGGAATGTTTAGAGATGGAGGGAAGGTGGAGCATTTAGTAAGATGTACAGCAGCACCCCGGTGTTCCGAAATGTGGGGAAAATATAGGGTGTTAAGGAGGTTTGGGAAATTAATAAGTAGGTACAGGATACTGGTGGGAGTGGGATACGGAAAGTGTGGTGAAATCGTTTTCATTCAAGGGTTTGCAGTAAATGGAAAAATTTGGGAGGGGTGGAAGTTAATGCTACATGAGACTGTGCAAAAGAGGGTTTGTATTGATGATGGCAGTATGATTTAATCATTGTGTTCGGCCAGTTGCAGATTTTAGTTGTTTTAATATATAGTGGATATCCCTTTTGATGTAGTTGAGGGTTCCAGGTCAGCTTTTTACAGAATGTTAGTCCAAGCTAATTTAGTGTGTAATTAAGTGACTTGTACGATTGTGGACTGTCAGGTAACCAGTCTCTGGGGTAGAATGCTGTGATCGCTTTTGCTTTAATTATATTCTAGATTTTTGTAGGATTTACGGAAAGATATCCCTAGGTACATCGATTTTAATAAACGAAGATGGAGTTGTAGAATTTATTGGCCATGAATGGACAGTGGGGTGGACTGCAAGGAAGACATACTGAAGGCCCACAGGATGAGGTGGATGAGATGGTTTGGGGACGTCTATTGTGCATAGGCAGTAGAGGAGCAGCCACGAGACTGTTCCTGGAGCACGCCTGTGTGCTTTGTTTACAGGATGTACCGTCCGTCAGAAAGTATGCTAATAGGTGGATGTAATTAATTGGGATGGCGTAAAGCGGAGATTTAACAGGGTAGTGGAGTTTCTTAAATGTCTAGGAAGGGGTGCTGAAGTATCCTATATTTCTTAGCTCTTCGTTATACAATAGTGAACAATTATGCTGTAATATGCTTGTGGTCGCCGATTCCCACCTCTGTACTCGCTTAATGTGACATTTCGGATGTGTGCGTTTTCAACAGATACTGTATATCTCCTTGCTGTAAATAGGTTTTCGATAGTACTTTTAGTATAGCGCCGCAAGATTAATTGTCCTTGCCACCAATTACAAAAGCGAGCAGCCTTCAGTGTGTACTATGGTATGCTCAAGTTCTTTGCTTTTGATCTGAAAAGTTCCACCACGTAGCCACGGGTCCTCGTTATTTAATATCTATTACTAAAGTACTGCAATTCGTCCACGGTCGTCAATGACATGATTATCTGTCCACAAAACACGAAAGGAAAAAGACATGTTATCCACGCGTAAAAAACCCTCGAGGTTCTATGGTAGTAGCCGAGTGCAGGCCACTGCCTTCTATCGCAAAGTAACAGAAATAATGCAAACCGTACGTGTGTGCATACTTCTACTTCACAGGAGAGATTATGATGCTTGTGATGAAAAACTTACAGATTGTCACTGTATTAGACATTTACGCGTTTACAAATACGGGATAACGAAACCAAGAGGTTCAGCCGTAAACATGGAATTTAGGAGCGTTATTAAACGTATTTTGAAAATAATAGTATCCGGAAATACAGATATAGCAGGCAAAAACTTAGAGAAATTACGAGGTGTAGTCCTTAGCTGCGACGCCAAAGAAATAATTTGATTGTAAAACTGTATAATCAGCGCTCAAGTACTGCCTCTTTTGTTTCCCACGCTGAGTATACAGTCATTGCTTTGAAGTGTTAGATTGGTTTTCTAACAACACTCAGTAATATCTCAGATGCTGTTTCATTTTTGATTCTCGACATTTTACCTGTATATTGAGTATATCATGATTTTTCGGGCTTGCAGCCAGACGGTGTCGACAATTTGCACGTGACAACCATTCAGGCACCTTCAGGTAATTCCAAAGCAATTTCCAGGTGATTTTTTTACAGTATACAAATGTCTGAATGTTGTCACCTGCAATATCATGGCAAGATATCGACAGCGTCTGCCAGAGATTTTATAAATTAAATAGCCTGAAATGACGTACTCAGCTCGTGAGGCCAATTGAGCAGTTACTTGAATGACTGTATGATAAGTAGCGTCTCCAAGATTTGAAAGAAATGCAATGGCCGAGAGAGTGGTGTGCCGACACCACGCTGCTCCATACGCTTCCAAACGATGTTACGTAGGAGAGGATAACCCTGTAGCTGATCGGCATCACGTGGTCATCTTGGCACGATCACTGAGTTATCTATTTGGTTTTTTAGTCTTTTTTCGTCTGTAAAGCAACGTAGAAAAAGAAATATTAAATTTTTTACTCGGAATTTATGAACCAAGGAAGAGTTAGATCACTGAGGTAGTGCCATACTTATTGTAAACTGCTTTTTCTTACCAGTCTTCGTAATATTTTACGCTGCAACTACAAATGCCTTGAAACCGTAAAGCATTACAGAAAGATAACCGTTCTCTACATACCGTTTGAGACTTCCGTGTGAGGTGATGCGACCTCAGACCCGAAAGGACGTGAGAGACGCATTCCATAGAAGCTAGGAAGGTTGGTGGTGGTGGGGGGGGGGGGGGCGGAGGGGGCAGTGAGCACCGCAGGCTCGTGGAGTTGTTATCCGCCACGTTCAGGAGCGAAACGTGACAAGCACGCCGCGGGCTTACGTCATAGCAACGTGCCCGTAACCAGTAAAGCCAGTCGTCGCCGATTTCTTACTGCAATCCGACGAAGATCTTTGTGGGCTCGGGGCAATGTCACAGCCTCGTACGACGGAGATTGTACGTTCAAGTCCCGTATCGGGCTCTGTTCTTAGTAAACGTTACTGAGTCATCTGTACACATTGAGATATTAATCATAATATATATTGTCCTCGATTTCCATGTCTGTTATAAACACAATTAGAAGAAAAAAGAACGGGAAAACATTTAAATATTTTCGAGAGAGGAAGGACTACTGGAACTGATAGGATACCTGTAAAAGTCTGTAACAGTGATTCCCAACATTTTTAAGAACATTATCCCTGATCGATATCAGTACACATCGACCCCAACAAAATTTAGCGGGTATTTAAATTTTTTGGCTGGAAATAGTTAGTTTTTATTTATGAAATATAAAAAAAGTAATTATATTAATTTAACATTCAAGTATATACGACTCTCATGCCTTTGTATATGTTTTATCAAACCGAGAAATAATGAATAAATGAGGCGATTCCAATGGCCTACTACTCTTTTTTTTGTGAAATTAGTTTTGTTGCTACCCGATGCACAACACAGCTCATACTCCAAGTTCAGTGGTCTCTTCATTGTTTTCTTAGTTACTGTACGCGGAAATGCAGTATGGCACTTACAAGTTACGGTGAATGGTATCTGCATTCTTATGGTTTTGTAGATAAAAGTAGGTACATGAAACCGACCCTTCTCCAATATGCTGCCACTTCTATTATATCAAAATTTTATTTTCAGTGTTCTGTATTCGCAGCCAACACAGAAATGCTCTTTTAAATTAGGTCCTTACTTCTCGATTCCGAAAATAACGAACGTAGTTCTACAAAATAGTCATATTCTTCCAGTCACCTGAAATTAGAGTCACGACTTGTAATGAGATGGACAATATTTCGTGCAAGCGCTATTTGTCGTAATAAATCTATTTTGCTGAATTATAGAATGAAGCCTGCCACGTTACATAGCCCCACCCTCTACTAAGTACTAGATTTATCATTAGCTGGCCCTAATTCATGCCTGGAGACACCTATGGAGAAAGAGACAGACTGTCAGTATACACCATACATATTAGAATTTCATTACCTGCAGTTTTGGAAGCGGAGCCTAAACCGTATCATCAACAAATAGCTAAAACACATCGCTCCCCCTGTACGCATGATCTGAAGCAAAATGTTTGTGGATGTATTCACTCTGGAAAGCCCTAATAACAGGCAATCCACTAGGAAGAAGATTAAACTAAGGCTAGTTCATACTGACGGGAAATCTACGTTCAATGCGTTTTGTAGCGTAATTTCCCGATAACGCAGATGTGCGA
Source organism: Schistocerca cancellata (assembly GCF_023864275.1). Lineage (NCBI taxonomy): Eukaryota > Metazoa > Arthropoda > Insecta > Orthoptera > Acrididae > Schistocerca > Schistocerca cancellata. The sequence continues at coordinate 456,786,372 of NC_064629.1, forward strand.
GGGTCCACTGGAGTGCTATGGTGATAAAAAGGAGGGGTGTTTCCGTGAAACAAGTATTCAGGTTCGGAAGAAAGCTTAGTCCGAGTACGAACCAGCTGACATTCATGTGTGAATGGCAAGCTCAACATGTAAAAGAAACAATGAAGATGCTGTTAAATAGCAGCATCAGCCTCTAAAGTTACATGAAAAATTTTGAAATGTTCGTGCACAATAACAGTTCCATCGTAGTGTCTGCATACGGTCCACTGTGGTAGAAAATACATATCTGTTTATAGGAGAAAAACTGTATGTTTGGGCTAAATGTTACACCATACGTTTCTACCTCTGAATATAATTGTGTCTGGGCAAGTTCTAGTGGAAAGACGACTGACAAGTACTTAATTCTAATCTTCCTAATCTTTTAATAAATACTAACCGGTATACCATCTTTCTCGTCGTCAGTTGGAATGGACACAATAATGAATATACTTTTAATTAAGATACAGATTGTAGGGTTGCTGATTAAGATCAATTGCCCCTTGAAACAGCTAAATTATTTCTTTCGTCAATTGATGACTGATGCCAGATAAATTCATAATTTTATTATACTGCACGTTGTATATCCTGAAATCAGTATATCAATGTGCATGGCACAGTTCGTAGCAAAACCGCGATACCGCGCTTGGTAGTTCACAGTTCAACTGTCGGAAGGTCGTTTAAATTATGTCAATCTACATTTTACAGAAATTTACGTTACGATGCTTCACCTGACATTAAATAGATTCGTAACCTTCCCGAAAATGTGTTTGTCATTAGTTTATGGTGTTGTGTTGTCGTCGAACTTGATTTAGTAAAATATAGTCGCTGTCTGTTATTCTGTTGCCTTAAAAGTTGCCTTAAAAAATTTTGTTATAAGATTACTTTATTCACTTACGTCGTAGAACACAGCAGATGTTTTAGTAAATTGCATTGCAGGAAATACTGCAACCAGCCACAAGTTTTTTGATGTGATTTTATCGTACCTGGGCCTGAACCCGTCGTAATACTAATATTAGTTTCGAGCATTAGCCAATTCTCAGATTGTGGCGTTGACCTCTTTTCAAATTTTACATTAATGTCCCAAAATATAAGGAAGTTTTTATGATGCATAGTTTACAAAATGTTTTACATTTGCGTCCTAAACTATTGCAAAGATTTTATGATTACATAGTTTTACACTCATATGAGATCTATAGACTGTAGTTACTTCCTGAGAAGCCTTCCATTTCATAATACAAGACAGAGGTTTGATTTCCTTTTACAATCCATATTGATCGATGAAATGAACTAAATACAAGACGGAGGATACATCTCTTTACGTCGGTTGCTGGTTTAATGTGACAAAGAACGTGATATGTACAGAGGTATGGCCCACTTTTGGAATTACTTTAAAAATAATTCTTCATAGTACATATAATTTTATACAGCTAAACGTTTAATTAATTAGGTTTAGAAAATTCTGATGATGGTCAATGAAGAATTTTCTCTCAGTCAATTAATTATTATCTATATCATTTCAAATTATAAGAGTAGTATGAAATTTTGGAGGCGCATTTGATTTTATAACTGTAGTTGATCATTCAGTATGCTGTCAGGTTTATTGTGAATTTGATCGTATATCTCTAATTCCTTTAACAAATTCACCCGTAATAATTTTTCAGCAAAATGTAATACCTCTAAGTTATCCTCATCGCTTATCTCTGTTTTTCCGTGCTGGGCAATGTGCGTAGCGAAAGTGTACTTATTGACGCTGTTAAATATGAGAGCATCCATGCATTCATGGTATTATATGTTGAAACTCCTACCAGTTTTGCCAACGTAAAATTTTAGACACACAGAACATTGTAATTTATAGGGGGATACATTGGTTTACATTGGCTGCTGAGTTAATGTGCCAATGAACGTGATACGTGTACAGATATTGAACTACACCACAGGTCTGGCATTGTAAAACTTACAAATAAATATACTCTACCATCTGCCGATTGGTTTAGGCCCGAAATTAGTAATGGTACAATAAAATAATTTCAGAAAACATATGGAAGTTTGTAGTATTCCCTATAGGGTAATTTACACTCAGCGTTGTGTTTCAATATAAAAATGTTAAAATAAATAATTTTCTATCATTAAACAGTGATTTATAGATTACAATTCTCTCAGTTGCATTAATGTCATGCGCTTTCCACCCGTATTTCCAAGACACTTACGTCTAAGAGAAATTTATTGTATTTCAGTTGTCACGCTCCATTTAAGCAACAGCACTTTCACTGAAAGCTGAATGAATGTTGCGTACGGGAGTAGTGTATTGATATACTCAGAACAAGTGTTTTTCCGAGTCTCGCTACTTGGTCCGTATACAAAAGATCTCTGTTGAGTAGAGAGGAGTGTTGTACCTAAACGATAGTGTTCCTAGGAACACTTGATGTTTCTTGGTTGATGATTCAATAGCCCTATAGTGATTTAGAATCACATGAGGCAATGCACACTAGAAAGCGCGCTAGAAAGCAGATTCTGTCACTTAGTTCTGTTTTTTGATGATGTAAGGCATGAGGCTGTGTTATTCGCAGCGTTTGTAAATATTACACGTTCTACGTATTATACTGCTGAATAATACATTGAGATTATTTGGAGGATATTATTAATTCTGTACTTACATAATTTCTTGGTGAGTAAAACTCAATTTACTTTCAAAACTCGTTAAATAGCATTTGGGCAGTTAAGCAGTAATTCATCGGTCGTGCCTTGAAATATAAGGAGGTATTCTACTGTAAAACACGTGATGTCTGCAAATCAGCAAATCTTTAAAGTCTGAACAATTTCCCCATATTAAAAAATAGAATGGAAATTTGTGTTACTTGCCAGTAGCCTCTACTTCAAAAGCTTTGACTTGTAACTGGTTTCTGATAACACTTCTTCATTCTGATTTACTTGCTAATTATATGTGGTAAATTAATAATGTTAGAATTTTTTTCAGATTTTACTTTTCTTTTCTTAACAAAGTTTTGTAATTTCGGAAGAAGACTTCAGATTGTATAAAACGATAGCTATCATTTTAAAACAGAATGAAGGCGAAAGTCGGAAAAGTATTCCATGTTAAAACAGTCTCACCTCTTGTTGTATATGAAATACCCAAATCCTTATTCGAGCTGTGTTTCTAAAAATATTATTATAAAAAGTTGCTCCAACAGTTCATGTAGAAACATTGTAATGAGAAAAACAATTAAAATTCACAATTCATGAAAACTGCACGTGCACTGTCAAACTGCCACCCAGCTATTGCAGTTTGTTTTAGGATTGACCTACCTTATTTGAAAGTCCTGATTACTGTCCTCCTGAAGAGCATACTATTTTTTCTGAAAAAAATTCTGAGTCATTACTTATCTTCATTCGGAATTGTTGGTTTACTACATATTCAGATCTAAAATATATTAGAAAATAGAGACTATCGATTGTAGCACTATTTCATTGTTTTCAAAAAGAACTGGCACCCCAGACCAACACTCCTGGAGATGGCGCCATATGGCGCGTGAGAGTCAGCTTTTCTCCAATGTCCGGGATGTCTCCAGATACGTCTTCGGCCTGCAATATCACTGACTCGAATAGAATTATGTTCAATGATCGGTTGTCATCTGCGGCGCCTCTCCAGGACACCGGTATGTCGAAGATATTGTGAGCCACATTTGTTGCCTTTCGTGGTAAGCCACCCTGTACTTATAAACTGAGGTGACAATCGGTGTAGGACAGCTTGTAATACCGTGTCGGACCTCTTTTTGCCCGGCGTATTGAAGCAGCTCGACATGACATGGACTCAACAAGTCGAAAATTCTCTGCAGAAATATTGCCTCTATAGCAGTCCATAATTCCGAAAGTGTTGCCGGTGCAGGATTTTGCGCACTATTTGACCTCTTGATTATGTTCCATAAATGTACGATGGGATGCATGTCGGGAGATATGGCTGACCAAATTTCTTTGATGGCTGGTTCAAATGGCTCTGAGCACTATGGGACTCAACTGCTGAGGTCATTAGTCCCCTAGAACTTAGAACTAGTTAAACCTAACTAACCTAAGGACATCACAAACATCCATGCCCGAGGCAGGATTCGAACCTGTGACCGTAGCGGTCTTGCGGTTCCAGACTGCAGCGCCTTTAACCGCACGGCCACTTCGGCCGGCAATTTCTTTGAAATTTACAGAATGATCTTCAAACGTATCACGAACAACTGTGGCCTGGTAACATAGCGCATAGTCATCCACTGAATTTCCATCGTTTTTTGGGAACCTGATGCCCATTAATGTAAACTGGTCTTCAAGTAGTCGAACATAACTATTTAGAGTGAGAGATTAATGTAGTTTGACCAGAAGACACAGCCTTTCAATGTAAACATAACCCACACCATTATGAAGCCGCCACCAGCCTGCACAGTGCCTTGTTGACAACTTGGGTCCATGGACTCGTGGGGTCTGTGCCACACTCGAATCCAGCCATCAGCTCTCACCAACTGACATCGGGACTCATATGAGCAGGTTGCGGTTCTCCAATCGCCTAGGGTCCTACTTATTACGGTCACCAGCCCAGGAGAGGTGCTTCAGGCGATCCCGTGCTGTTAGCAAAGACAATCGCGTTGGTCGTATGCCGCCATTGCCAATTAACGACACATTTCGGCGTACTGTCCTAATGGATACGTTCGTCGTACGTCCCATATTGATTTCTGTGACTAATTCATACAGAGTTTCTTGTCTGTCAGCCCTGAAAAACTCTACACAAACGCTGCTGCTGTCAGTCCTTAAGTGAAGGCCGTCGGCCATTGCGTTGTGCGTGGTGGGAGGTAATTCCTGAAATGTGCTATTCTCGGCACGCTTTTGACACTGTGAATTTTTGAATGTTGAATTCCGTAACAGTTTCCGAAATGGAATGTCCTAAGCGTCTATATCCAACTACCATTCCTGTCGTGTGGCCATAGTCACATCGGGAACATCTCCGCATGAATCACCTGACTACAAATGACAGCTCCGCGAATGCACTGCCCATTTATACCTTGTGTAACTGCCTTGGCTAGCAAGGTCGTCGGATCTCTTCCCATCTAAGAATGTTAAGAGCATTACGGGTAGGGCTCTCCAACCAGCTGGGGAATTTGATAGTGTAACGCGCCAATTGGTCAGCATTTGGCACGATATGCCTGAGGAGTAGTATATCCAACAACTCTGTAAGTCAGTGTCAAGTCAAATAACAGGTTTCATAAGGGACGGCAGTGGGCCAACGTGTAAATGACTTGGTCAATTTGTCAAGCTCTTTCTCTTGAATGAAAATTTCAATTTTTCTCAAATTGTAATCCTTCTTTTGTCGGTACATGTATATGACATCTACCGATTTCCATTCGATTTGGATAATTTCTTCGTGTTGCGTCTTACGTAACGATTGGTTCATTTAACAATATACAGGGTGTTACAAAAAGGTACGGCCAAATTTAAGGAGACATTCGTCACACAAAAATAAAGAAAAGATGTTATGTGGACATGTGTCCGGAAACGCTCAATTTCCATGTTAGAGCTCATTTTAGTTTCTTCAGTATGTACTGTACTACCTCGACTCACCGCCGGTTGGCCCAATTGAAGGAAAGTAATGTTGACTTCGGTGTTTGTGTTGACGTGCGACTCATTGCTCCACAGTACTAGCATCAAGCACATCAGTACGTAGCATCAAATGGTTAGTGTTCATCACGAACGTGGTTTTGCAGTCACAGCAATGTATACAAATGCGGGGTTGGCAGATGCGTATTTGATGTATGGATTAGCGCGGGGCAATAGCCGTGGCGCGGTACGTTTGTATCGAGACAAATTTCCAGAACGAAGGTGTCCCGACAGGTAGACGTTCGAAGCAATTGATTGGCGTCTTAGGGAGCACGGAACATTCCAGCCTATGACTCGCGACTGGGGAAGACCTAGAACGACGAGGACACCTGCAATGGACGAGGCAATTTTTCGTGCAGTTGACGATAACCCTAAGGTCAGCTTCAGAGAAGTTGCTGCTGTACAAGGTAACGTAGACCACCTCACTGTATGGAGAGTGCCACGGGAGAACCAGTAGTTTCTGTACCATGTACAGTGTGTGCAGGCACTATAAGCAGCTGATTGGCCTCCACGGGTACACTTCTGCGAGTGGTTCATCCAACAATGTGTCAATCCTCATTTCAGTGCAAATGTTCTCTTTACGGATAAGGCTTCATTCAAATGGTTCAAATGGCTCTGAGCACTATGGGACTTAACAGCTGTGGTCATCAGTCCCATAGAACTTAGAACTACTTAAACCTAACTAACCTAAGGACATCACACACATCCATGTCCGAGGCAGGATTCGAACCTGCGACTGTAGCGGTCGCTCGGTTCCAGACTGTGATCAAATCGTAAATTTTCACAATCAACATGTGTGGGCTGACGAGAATCCGCACACAATTGTGCAGTCACGTCATCAACACAGATTTTCTGTGAACGTTTGGGCAGGCATTGTTGGTGATGTCTTGATTGGGCCCCATGTTCTTCCACCTACGCTCAATGGAGCACGTTATCATGATTTCATACGGGATACTCTACCTGTGCTGCTAGAACATGTGCCTTTACAAGTACGACACAACATGTGGTTCATGCACGATGGAGCTCCTGCACATTTCAGTCGAAGTGTTCGTACGCTTCTCAACAACAAATTCGGTGACCGATGGATTGGCAGAGGCGGACCAATTCCATGGCCTCCACGCTCTCCCGACCTCAACCCTCTTGACTTTCATTTATGGGGGTATTTGAAAGCTCCAGTCTACGCAACCCCGCTACCTAATGTAGAGACTCTTCGTGCTCGTATTGTGGACGGCTGTGATACAATACGCCATTCTCCAGGGCTGCATCAACGCATCAGGGATTCCATGCGACAGAGGGTGGATGCATGTATCCTCGCTAACGGAGGACATTTTGAACATTTCCTGTAACAAAGTGTTTGAAGTCACGCTGGTACGTTATGTTGCTGTGTGTTTCCATTCCATGATTAATGTGATTTGAAGATAAGTAACAAAATGATCTCTAACATGGAAAGTAAGCGTTTCCGGACACATGTCCACATAACATATTTTCTTTTATTGTGTGTGGGGAATGTTTCCTGAAAGTTTGGCCGTACCTTTTTGTAACACCCTACAATTTGTAATGTAAGTGTGCTTCCTGGTTAGAGTGTTTCTTCTTGCCATGACTTCCGATTCACTCACTGCCACCTTAAGGTGATTATGGTCCAGTCGGTAGCGAATGGTCAACATATTTATCGGGCACTAGCTGACAAACCCTGCGTTACCATATATTTATTTATAGCTAAGCCTGATACTTCGTATGCTTGGATTTTACGTATGACATAAACTTTGCAACACAATTAAAAGACCACTTCTTATAAATCTCGTAATTGTTTTCCAATGCAGCGCAGGAGTTTGAAATTAGGCTCCGAGGTGCTTACCTTCCGCAGAAAATGGTGCAAGAGCATGGCGGCCTGCGATGTCACTCTCGGGCTCGACGATCTTTCAAACAGCAAGGTGTCGGCAGATCCGAAAAAAGGTTAGAGCTCTGTAGCTCATGTGACGTGTAAGGTGGGCTAATGATGTCAAATTGGTACCAGATTTCACTACAGTTCTGCCCAGTATCACTGTGACTTGTCAAACATTGGGAAGGTTGTCACATCCCATCTTACATGCATACCGCCCCTACTTTTGACACGTCCATGACGGTGAACAGAATTGCGATACCCAGCTTTGAAATCACTCGATAATCTTGTGAGTGGCCGAGAAAAACATGTCAGACACACACAGGCGCTTAGAATGGAGACAAGAAAGACTCAGGGGGTGGCATAAAATGTGTCACTGAAAGGCCCCTTCCCTTTGGGTGTTGAATCCGACAAATTTAGCGGTTGAAAGCAACAACTGACAGTGCGATGATAACAGGACGATGTTCTTCATGACCTTTGACGTTGCTAGCACGTCTGGACGTTTCAACTCTTGTCTAAGGAGATTGAGGAGCTGTATCCCAAGTCATCTAGATTACACCGTATTACGGAGCGATGTGGCGCTGCGGTGAGCACACAGAATTCGCATTCGGGAGGACAACCGTTCAAACCAGCGTCCGGCCATTCAGATTCAAGTTTTCCCTGATTTCCCTAAATCACTCCAGGGAAATGCCGGGACGGTTCCTTTGAAAGGGAATGGTCAATTTCATTCTCCATCCTTGACGCAATCAGAGCCTGTGCTCCGTCTCTAATGACCTGGATGTCAACGGGACGTTAAACCCAATCTTCTGTCCTTCACATCTTGTTGGAATGCAGCGCGACTACAATTTTTGCACTCATGTAAAGTTCGGATGTGTTAGAGACTGTTCAAAACCTCTCGATGAAATTTTAGCGTGATCCAAAATAGCAGAAGGTTCTTATGCATTTTCAGCCCACAAGTTTCACATCTTCCTGTGGATTGATTAGAGGGTGACAACTTAACACACGTGTGAATAAGACGGCAAACGGTTTCTCTAACACCCCTCTAGTTCGCCAACACCCTCGGTGGCTCCCGCCGACCTTTATTGAAAATTTTAAAAATATGACATTACTGAGACTATCTGCAAACAGATTCCTAGGCGTCTACAGGAAAACATCCCATTGACACAACTCCGATACCAGAAGCGTAAATGCAGGCGCTTAGGACTGCTACGCAGGTTGTCTCTGTAACGGCACATTTTTATGGTTGTCGACAAAGGTGAACGAGTGGCGCTGAGGATGTTGACGAACGTAGTGCTCATATAGGGGCCTTTCTCCGTTTTATTCACACATTAGTTAATATCGTACACACCTGAGATCACACCACAAGAGGATGCGGTGAAAATGTATAAGCATCCTTTGCTACTTTGAATCACGTTCACATTTCATCGAATGGTTCTGAACGGCTCATAGTGGTTCCAACATGTATATGAGAGGAAAGATTGTGGTCGCGCTGCACTCCGATGGAATGCGATCAAGTTCAATTGGGATACAGCTTCACAATGTCCTTATACAGGTGTTGGAACTTCCAGGTGTGTCAGCAGTGTCACAGGTTATCAACAATGAACTCTATTTGCCTATAGTAATGAAAAATTAGTAAAACGAACACCTCTCACTTTCATAAATCGTGAAACGTAGTAAGAAACAGTTACCATTTGAATAAAAAATCATCAGTGAACCTGAAAATAACTCCTGAGACCCTGTAAAAATTACTAAAGCATAATAATGAACAACTTATAATGGATCACTGCAAAAATGTGTTGAAAAGCCTTAACCTGCTATCAGGCAGTCATGTGACCCACCACCACTGACGTAAGTCATGGCCCTGAAGTTGTGCATGTGCGGGAACGGGTCCTATGATATCAGCGCAATAAGACTGGAGAATGTGGGGACGTGACAGGATGGTAGAGAAAAGCTACCATGTTTTGATGTATCCTCCTTGCGACAAATGGTTCAAATGGCTCTGAGCACTATGCGACTTAACTTCTGAGGTCATCAGTCGCCTAGAACTTAGAACTAATTAAAACTAACTAACCTAAGGACATCACACACATCCATGCCCGAGGCAGGATTCGAACCTGCGACTGTAGCGGTCGCTCGGTTCCAGACTGTAGCGCCTAGAACCGCACGGCCACTCTGGCCGGCCCTTGCGACAAGCCCATGACCAAAATCTGAATGAGGTTGGCAGATTTGTTGGTGTATCAATACTGACAGGTTGATTTGTCTACGAGGATTTCTGTACTATTCATAGGCATGTAAGACAGTGTAAGAACAGTGGTCGTAAAAGTATTCTACTAGCCATGAACTGTAGAGTATTCTCTCTCCCTGACTATGCCAGTGGGTTTCAGACATGACAGGAATTGTTGCTGAAAGTGAATGCAGGTCCAGTTTTATAGCAAAATTTGCGAAGCGACCTGCGTGCTATGGGCATTTGACGTCAGGTACCTACTAAAGGCTATCTTTTACATAACACATAAGGCTGTACGGCTTAAATTGGGTAGACAACACAGAACTAGGACCATAGCTGACTGGAGGTGTGTAGTGTGGTCTGACGTGTTACGAACTTGTCTCTTGTCGAATGTTGCAAGATGTGGAATAGAAGTCTGCAAATTGTTGGTTTCACTCGCTCGAGCGCGAGGATGCGGGATGATGCACGAGTCTGAAAGCTCGTTGCTGCCTGGCTGTGGTCGTGGGTGGCGCCACGGGGAGGGTAGGCAGAGGCCGCCTATCTGGCGTGCTCGCCGCCGTGATCCTATGAACGCTGGTCTTACTTTCCCCCACCCGGTGGAACACCCTAATATCAATTTAGTTATGCTGTAGACGTACATTCCTGCACGGCAGCGTCTAATCACGACATCATTACCACCCGTAAGAGAGGAGAAAACTTGATTTAGACCATAAAAAAAGACTACAAGCTAGCAAAAATTTCAAAGAAAAGCGAAGGAACTACCAACTTATATAATTATGGTCCATTGAGGATTGAAAAAGTATATTGTTGTTGTTTTTTTAACATCATCTGCTTTACTGGTTCATATTTACACATGTGCATCGTACTACCGAAAAATTAGAAATCTAAAAATAAAATAAGCAAATGTCTCCTAACTACTGCTTGTCAGCACTGCAACTGCAATGAATCGTTAGAATATCATCGACGCGATTCAGGTCAAGTCTGTTTCATCTGTCTGAGGTGAGATTCCTTGCAGCGTTGAAAGTTATTTCACTAGCTGCAATTGATGCTAGTACACAGAACACTCCTTTCGCTAGAATAGCTAGCTTCGAATAAAGACTATTGGTACTTTCCCTCCACTGAAGCGAATCGTCGAAATCACCACCATCCATTCGATACAGATTAACCTCATCAGTGACTCGAGAATCGGATTCAGCCACTCCGAAAACATGGACTTCATTTATTTGGCTGGTGAGCGCTGCTGACTTTCTCTAGACAGCCCTAAATAAATATACTGCAAATATCACAAAAACAGAAAGAGTAAGATAAACATCTTACTGTTGCGTAAATGAAAGAATTTTAACTCGTAAATATGTAATAACTGGAGAATATATAAGCATTATGGCTGTCTACGCCCCTGAAGAAGATAGAAAGACTGTATGTAATAAATCTTACAAGGGATTGCAAAGTGTTCTTGATTCTATAAATAAGGAGTCGTAGGAGGAGATTTAAATTCTAAAATAGGAAAATAGCCCAGTAAGGACGCGATCGGGATAAATGAAGAATCAGCAGTTCATAATAATAGATATATGTTACGAGACTTGGGGAAAATAAATTTAATGCGAATTGAAAATAACGTTTTGAACCACATACGTGTTCACAACATCACCTGGGCATCCGCGGTTATAGATCATTAATAGAGAAATAAAAAATTGTTATAAAAAACTCTGTTGTCAGGATAAGAGGAGAATGGGCAAGTAGAAGAAATCAACTGATGTCTTTCGGAAATAGATAAAACAGGTTAAGGAACTTCAGGGAACCTTACGGAGGAGTTACATCCGAAGAGCTTCTTGAAAGGACGATCTAAATATAGAACTTCTTAAATACTTACGTGAGGAGCTAAGTATTTGCTTTAGATTTTGTAATCAATCAAGCAGCAAGGAAAATTACCAATGGAACGAAAGAAAGCAATAGCAATATCCATTTTCAAAAGAGGAATTACAAGACTCTTACATATGGCGTACACGGTATAACTGACGATAGCAGTAAAGAGAATCATAAACATCGAAGACATCCTATAACTGGAAAAGCAAACTGCTCCTCGGAAAGGAAGTTACTGCTGATATAACATTTTCTCGTTAAAACAAATAACAGAAAATGAAGAGAATATGATTTAATAACAAGCAAGCATAGTCTTTACAGACTATAGGAAAGCTATCTGGAATGTGCACACAAATAAATTATGGATGTTATGGAGAAAGAGAGATACACACAATCTGATTGAATTTACTCGACGTACTTACGTATACGTACAGGAACACAGATAAATTTCAAGCTAGATTCTGGAAATATCGCCAAAGTAAATATTATTGGAGGTTTCAGACTAGGGTGTATTTCAACGACACACTCTACACAGAACAGCCAAAGAAACTGGTACACCTGCCTACTATCATTTAGAACCCCGGCGAGCACGCAGAAGTGCCGCAACACGCACCACGAAACCTGCAGGTCTGTCTATAAATCCGTGAGAGTAAGAGTAGGTGCAGATCTCTTGTGCACAACACGTTGCAAGGCATCCGAGATAGGCTCAATAATGTTCATGTCTGGGGAGTTTGAAGGCCAGCGGATGTGTTTAAACACAGAAGAGTGTTCCTGGAGCCACTCTGTAACAAATCCGGATGAGCAGAGCGTCGCATTGTCCGGCTGGAATAGCCGAAGTCCGTCGGAATGCACAATGGACATGATTGGATGCAGGTGATCAGACAGGATGCTTACGTACGCGTCACCTGTCAGAGTCGTATCTAGAAATATATCACTCAACTGCACACACCCGACACCATTACAGAGCCTCCCCCAGCTTGCTGACATGCTGGGTCCATGGATTCATAAGGTTATCTCCATACCGGTACACATCCATCAGCTCGATGAAATTTGAAACGATACTCATCCGACCAGGTAACATGTTTCCAGTTATCAAAAGTCCATTGTCGGTATTGATGGGCCCAGGTGAGGAGTAAAGCTTTGTGTCGTGCAGTCATCAAGGGCACACGAGTGGGCCTTCGGCTCCGAAAGCTCATATCGATGATGTTTCGTTGACCGGTTCGCACGCTGACACTTTTTGATGGCCCAGCATTGAAATCTGGAGGTATTTGCAAAAGAGTTGCACTTCTGTCACGTTGAATGACTAAGTTCATAAATCGTTCGTCCCGTTCTTGCAGGATCTTTTTCCGGCCGCAGCGATGTGGGATATGAGGTGTTTTACGCGATTCGTGATATTCACTTGTGAAATGGTCGTACTGGAAAATCCCGACTTCATCGTTACCTCGGAGATACTGTGTCCCATCTCTCGTGCGCCAACTATAACACCACGTTCAAACTCACTGAAAGTTTTATAACCGGCAATTTTAGCAGCAGTAACCGATCTAACACCCGAACCAGACACCATAGGCGTGTCCGACCTCATCGCTGTATTCTGCCTGTTCACACATCTCTGTATTTGAATACGCATACCTATACCAGCTTGTTTCGCGCTTGAGTGTAACTTATGTTTTGCCGACGTTGAGATGGAATGAGAACAACGGATTATGAAATTTTACATAGGGTACAGCTTCAAAGAAGTATAATTTCTAACAACTTTATGATTGCTAACAACCAGATTCTATTTGGCTACATCGAATTTACAGGGAGCGGCATATTAACTACATTAAACAGCAAAGCATCATAATTGAAGTACGGCTAACTACTGACAGTAGCATTCTAAATAAACTTTTCCACTTAGTATCCGTTTCTAGTTTCAAGCCTGTCTCTAAGGAATTCACGTCACCTGCTTTCTTCATGAAACTAACAGTGTCACTGGCAGCACGAATCAAGGAACTACTATAGTCTCATTTTTCAAATACCCGTCGTCGGAAACGTGTTATTGAACTAAATTCAAAAGATGGGCAATGCATGCATAATGCGGAAACGATTGCACGGCCTTGCATTCATTAGCAACTCGGTCGGTAACGTATGAAATCTTATTAACGTGCTGAGGATTTACACCTAAATTAAATAACGCTTCCTTAGTATGATTCATGACAAATTCCCCAGATTATTTCTTCTCAGAAAATGTGACTTGTTGCCAATACAATATTTCTGAGTGTCCAATCTTTATCAACAAAGTCTGCAGTAACCGATAGGTAAAACTTTTCCGATATGGATCGGTCCAGAAATCCACTGTACATACACATGCATGCACAGCTATAGCTTGGACAATGCTTGACGTCATACTACCTGTGTTTCATTCGTTTGTCGTTCAGTATTTCGTCGCTCCATCGTAGGATGAGACAGTATGTTAGAGACATCCACCTGTCCAAATTCTAAACTGATATTTACAGCCCGCATCTCGTGGTCGTGCGGTAGCGTTCTCGCTTCCCACGCCCGGGTTCCCGGGTTCGATTCCCGGCAGGGTCAGGGATTTTCTCTGCCTCGTGATGGCTGGGTGTTGTGTGCTGTCCTTAGGTTAGTTAGGTTTAAGTAGTTCTAAGTTCTAGGGGACTTATGACCACAGCAGTTGAGTCCCATAGTGCTCAGAGCCATTTGAACCATTTTTGATATTTACAAACTGTTGACACAAGAAGTGAAATCCGCTGCCAGATATTAATGTAAATGGATGAGGGCCCAAAGCACACGTTTCTGTTATTAGTGTCTTTCACTGAAGTTGGCAATGTTTGAGAACGTCCACTTTGTCGTGTTCTGCAGACATGTGACTTCAAATGCGTCGTAGTAAATATATAAGGCAGGGAAAGGAGATTTTCATCATCAACAGTTACTAACGAAAATCTTTCCCAAACACTGCTACGACCACCTGCTTTCGCATTAAGGACATATTCTTCTCAATTAAGCTTCCTTCTCAGTCTTATTCGTCGAAGGTTAACGCGACATGTTCCTGCAGCGAGTTTCCGAGTGGCGATTGGATAAAAGATGGCGATCGGGACATTAGAGCGTGGCACGCTCGAACGACCTTGGAGGTAGTCGATTTTAGTTGTTCCCTATGTCGAAAGCAGCTACACTGACATCTACAGGACATTCCTGTTGCTATATCCACCACGAAATTCGAGTGAGCACAAACGCCAGAAATAGACCTTTAGTGTGGAGTGTAGAGTCACGGACGGTTCTGGTTTCAGTCCGCCAATCCCGTGTATCGCCACTTGCCCATACGCGGCTTGGACCAGCTCGTCAATCTGGCGGGTGAGCTGAGCGCAGACCGTAGGGCCAGAGCCAGCGAGATGACGCCCCACACGTCAGCATGTCGACTTTTCACTCCGCTACGCCGTGTGCTCTGCTCGCGGTACTGCTGCAGCCGTCTGCTTGTGCTGCTGCGCGTCTTGCGTCTGTTGTGACTTTGAACGATATAAGGGGAGAGAATGACTCATTCAGATTTTTTGCTACGTGATTTCTGCTATGAGTCAATTCACTGTTACAATAACTGTGTGTATCAGAGACTACTCCCTACGAGAGGACAATACTGACAATATATCGCTAATTTGCGCTGTTTGAAAATAAAGACATACGATTATAAGAATCTATCCACAGTAAATGTATTTTGCAGTTGTTACTAGTGTCACAAACTCTTAAAACATGTATAGATACTGTAATAGTCTGAATCGAAATGAAAACTAGTATTACAAGTTCCCCTTGTTTTCACATTTCTTTCATTGAAGGTAGGCCCCGTAGTCAAAGCACTGCCCTCTGCCTTTCATGGTTTTTGCCCATAAAATCAATACATAAAATGCTGTAATCTAAGACGCCAATGAAATGGACGACCAGTGGAAATCCAGTACTGATGTTAAGTACAGTAATAACAACAGAAAATGTAAAACTTTAATGTTCAGCTGGTCGGATTCTTTGACCTAAAATAAAGGATGTGGTTTACATGCAGATCGGTTGACATAAAACCACAGTATTTTGAAAATCAGGTTTCTTGAAAGTAAATCACAGGAAATAATATGCTCAGAAACCAATTTCTGAACAGCAGTTTGTTGCACCCTAAAATAAATATGTGCTCGCTGAGTGGACTTCCTGGCTATTACAATAACTCCTACAAAGAAAGAAAACGGGTAAACATTAGGCACCAAAAAGTTTTGTGGGTAGACAAGAACTGCATCATCTAAATAAAACCGTCTTGGAATTTAAGCGGTTTCTGCATAATAAAAGTTACCAAATAAAATTTGGCAGAATCGGCACGTCATTAAGATTTTGTGGACCGATCAGTGATCTTTTGTCGTTGTTGATCATCCCTGCTCGGCTAAAATTTGTTTCGGCAGACCCACATGTTGCGCGGATTATAGGCATAGATCAAGTTAATCTGACGACCCTCGGAAACATTTTTTTTTTTCCATTTGCACTTCACCAATGTCACCAACTCAGCTGGATCCTCATTTACAGAGTAACAATTGCTAAATTCCCTACTGCTGCTCCTGTTGCAAGGGTCATCTACGTCTGCTACCCAATTGCCAAATCGACGTTTCTTTGGCTCCAAAGGGGACGAACCACCTTACGTGACTGAAACTAAAAAAAAATACATATAACGTAAAAAAGAGTGCCCCTTTGTGTGCTGTGGTTATTTGTAGCAACAAAATTGTCTAAGAATATAACACTTATTTAACTTTTTAAGTAACTTTTCTTTCACTGTTTCATTGGTGAGGACACCCAAATGTGCTGGTGACATTGGCACAGACTTTAAAGATGAGGTTGTCAGCTGCAGTTGACGCCTAGCACACGACGTTTCCGAGAACTCCCATGTCGTACAGACAGTGTGCGAGTTACATTTACCTTAGGTGTTTCGCAGGATACACATCGGGGAGAAGAGGCAAGTGCTGCAGCACGTAGCATAGCACGAAATTTGCAGCTGGCTTATAATGTTGAATGGTATGAAGATATTCTAACGCGACTGCACCTGCCGAACTGAAGCGCTGAAATTATTGTCGTGTGGCTTATCACGTGGCTGCCCGATGATAGCGACGTGCTCCAATTTCGTCCCGCGCCACGTCTATGCCAGTGACAATTAGTAAAAGATTCTGCTTTCATTATTCTATATCCAGGACATAATAAATGATCCTAAATTCTGTATTCATTTTGTTGGTCTTCTGGAGTTGTATCCATGTTATGCAATCTGATGTTTTCTGCCGTATTTCTAAAATGTAGAAACCTTGGGTGTCTGGCTCGGTATAGTAGCAATACCTCCACGATATTTCGATTAAAGGACAGATTACCATCTGCAGGTGGTCCCTCCACCAGTCATCAGGGATAACCTGCAAATTGCAGCCAGTCTGCTTATCGAAATATCGTGGAGATATTGCGACTTTAGCCAGCCAGACATCGGGGAATTCTACAAGTTAGAAATACGGCGGGAACACATCACATCGCGTAACATAGAATTTTTTTTTACAAGACCAACAAAATGAATATTGAATTCATGATCATCTATCATTTGCGTGGATACAGAGAAAGTAGAAAAATGTAAGCATGTTGTGAATCTCAATCAACGATGAGTACAAATTAAATTATTAAGATTTATTCAGCGGGAAAAGCAGCTAGACACAAGCTCCAGGACGGAAGCAGTGCGACAATATTTGTCGATGATACGGGCCAGCGCCGACGAAGCGGCGCCAGGAGACACATAGCGTTACATGACTAGGTGGAGGCTGTAGCCGAATGCATAACAGAGATCAACGTAGCTTTCTCACATCACATGATGATGGAAATATACCAAGTACGTGGCCAGCCCGCAGGGAGGAGGTATAGAACATTCTAGAAGCTTTCTGTGACGCACAGAGATATAAATAGGGGGTTAGGAGGACCTTATAGTCAGTGGAGATCTGCTGAGCATACCGACACGGAACCTGTGTGGCTCTACGGCAGACGTGGGGGACTTAGTACGATTCCCTAGGCTCGGCTCCGCAACAACCAGGGAGATAGATTTCAGAGTAAGAAATTCAACTAACAGAAAGTAGTGCAAGATAGTGACAGTAGGCATTCTCAGTAACAAACTATAAGGGATCTTATGAGTTCTACCCAGCAGCAGTAACCACCCCTCAACGAGTTCCGTATCCTGCACCTTAGCATTAGCTTGCTCCTTCTAGCTGTCGAGGTTGCAGAAGCTGCCCACACCTACCTCTACTCTTCAAGAAGATCGAACGAGGTAACAACCCTGAATACAATTCGTGTCAATCTCACTCCGTCTCGGGACACAACAGGGAGAGATTTTTATTAACTGTCACTAGCATAGATGTGACGCGTGTCGAAAGTGGAGCACGTCGTTGCCATGTGGCAGGCACTTGGCATGCCACACAACAACATTTTCGGTGCTTCAGTCTGGCAGCCGTTGTCCCGTTGCAGTGTGTTCGTCCCATCCGAAGGTGGAAGCCAGGAAAATATTTCGTGCTATGCCACGTGCTGCAGTTCTTGCCACGTCTTCCCGATGAGTGCCCTGACTAACACCTCAGTGTAAATGTAACTCGAAACCCGTCTGTGCAACATGGGAGATCTCGGAAACGTCGTATGCAGGGCGTCCAGTGCGATTGTCAACCTGAAATTCGACGTCACCAACGTCACCAGCGCGTTTGGTTCTTCTTACCAATGAGGCAATGAAGGAGAGGTACTTACAAAAGTAAATAAGTGCCATATTCTTTGAAAAACTGGTTGCTGCACACAATCAGAAGACAAAAGGTGCTTCCTTTTGTGCATTACATTTTTTTTCAGTGTCAGTCATAGAGGCCAAAGGAAGGCGATTTGGCAATTCGGTAGCAGACGCAGATGACCCTTGCAACAGGAGCAGCACTAGGGAAGATGAAATTTCGTGTTGCTTAGCAAAACGTACTCTGTGAATGAATATCAAGCTGAGTTGTGACATTTGTGAAGTGTACATGAAAAAAAAAAGTTTCAGAGGGTCGTCAGATTAACTCGATCTATGTCTATAATCTGCGCAACATGTGGGTCTGCCGAAACAAGTTTTAGCCGAGCAGGGCTGAACGCCAACGACAAAATATCACTGGTCGGTCCACAAAATATCAGTGATTTGCCGATTCTGCCGAACTTTTATTTAGTAAGGTTTATTATGCAGAAACTGCTTATATTCCAAGAAAGGTTTATTTAGATGATGCCGTTCTTGTTTACCTACAAAAATGTTTTAAGCCTGATGTTTCCCTCTTTTCTTTGCTTCTAAGAATAGAAGAGTAATTGTAAGAACCAGGCCGTTCTACTCAGCGGACACTGATATTTGTTTTACAGTGCAGGAAATTGCTGTTCAGAAATTGGTTTCTGAGCATATTACTTCCTGTTATTTAATTTCAAGAAATCAGCATTTCAAAATACTGTTGTTTTATTTGTCTTCCGATCTGTATGCAAACAATACCCTTTGTTTTAGGAGAAAGAATCAGGCCAGCTGGACATTAAAGTTCTAAATTTTCGGTTCTTATTACAATACTGAAATCGGTATTGGATTTCCATTAGTTGTTAAAGACAATGACTTACATCTTAGATTTCAGCATTTTATGTATTGACGTTATGAGCAAAAACCATGAAAGGTAGAGGTTTGACTACAGAGCCCACTTCAAAGTAAGAACAAGGGGAACTTGTAATACTAGCTTTTATTTCGTTTCAGACTGTTATAGTACCTATAAATGTTTTAAGAGTGTTTGTGACACTAGTAACAATTGCAGAATACATTCACTGTGGACAGATCCTTATAATTATGTGTCTTAATTTTCAGTCGGTGCAGGTCAGTCATACATTGTCAACAGTGGATACATTGCCTTCTGGTAAAGAGATGTCTCTGATACAATTATTGTAAAAACGAATTAACTCATAGTAGAAATCACGTAGCACAAAATTTGAATGACTCATTCTCTCCCCGTACATCGGGCCGGCCGGTGTGACCGAGCGGTTCTAGGCGCTTCAGTCTGGAACGGCACGACCGCTACGGTCGCAGGTTCGAATCCTGCCTCGGGCATGGATGTGTGTAGTGTCCTTAGGTTAGTTAGGTTTAAGCAGTTCTAAGTTCTAGGGGACTGAAGACCTAAGATGTTAAGTCCCATAATGCTCAGAACCATTTTTTTGAACCGTACATCTAAAGATGTCACAAACAGTCGCAAGTCGCGCCGCAGCACAGGCAGACGGCTGCAGCAGTACCGTGAGCAGCGCACACGGCGCAGCGGGATGGAAAGTCGACATGCTGTCGAGCTGGGCCGGCAGCTCGCTGACTTTGGCCCAGAGGTCTGCGCTCAGCTCGCCAGAAGGGCGGGTCGGCCCTAGCCTCGTACTGACCAGGTGGCGAAACACAGGCTGGGCGGGCATGACTAGAGTGCTTTAAACTGCAGCTTTACTGCATACACAGCGAAAACGTTGTAAATCATAAACATTTTTTTCCTATTATCATTTTTCTGCGGTCTTCAGGGACAAGAAATTTCTTAAAGGTTTGAAATTGTGTGTACAGTTTGTTGCAAGTCTTTAAGTGCTATCATTCTCAAATACTGGATGACTGAAGTATGGGTTTTCAGGCGTCTTGGGCTACACTGTTTTTTACACCCACCACAACACTTTTGATGGGTACGTGGTTCTTTCCCTCACAGCGATGATGTTTAGAGAGTAAGTGAAATGCCTACCAAGTTTCGTTGATATAGGTCAGGTGGCTTAGGAGGAGATGCGGAACGTGCATACACATTTACATAAATACGTACGTACATCTATTTTTATAATAAGTTCGGAGGTCGAATATCTGGTGCTACGTTATTTATTGCAACATCACTTCACATACCAGTAAATTACAGACTAACATACCAGTAGCCTCTCTGAGTATCCAATTTATAATTCTCATTCAGACCCGTAATATCAATTACAACCTATTGGAGAGGATCGAAAGGTTTCCGTTTGAGGGGTTTGCTGCTCCGTACATGCAACGTAGCCCGACTCTGGCGCTGATATATAAGCACTGACGTATAGACGAGGGAATAATGTGGTATTGATGTCCATTCGACAAAAATGCGGAAACGTTAACTACGGCGACATTATTACCAAACACGTCCGAACAGGGCCAATCATCGTGCTGTTATTCTTTTGTTGGCTGCCGAAGGACAACCACTGTTAGACATCCATAGGAGAAAGAAGAATGTGTATGGAGCAGCACGTGTGACGAAAATAACCGTTGTGGAATTGTGCACCAAGTTTCGTGCTGGCCACGATGCTCACCCTTCTTATTGATTTCAAGGAACCTGGTGTCTCCATCACTGGGAAACGATACTGCGCAACGCTGGAAAAATTACTGCGTTCAGTTAAGACGAAATGACCGTGAAAACCACAGCAAGGGATGCTGCTGCTTCACAACAACGCACGTCCCCATATCGCAAATGTTGTAACGCAGAAGTTACGCGAACGCAAGTGGAAGACAATCGAACACCCGTCCTAGAGTCCTGATATCTCCGTATGCGATTATCACGCCTTCGGTCCCTTAAAAAAGGGTTTGAAACGTAGACGATTCCCGTCGGACGAGTATGTGCAGCAGACAGTTCCGGACTTTTTCACGCAGCAGGAGATGGCGTTTTACCACACGGATGTTCAACCTAGTGCGTCGGTGGGGTTCAAATGGCTCTGAGCACTATGGGACCTAACATCTGAGGTCATCAGTCCCCTAGAACTTAGAACTACTTAAACCTAACTAATCTAAGGACATCACACACATCCATGCCGAAGGCAGGATTCGAAACTGCGACCGTAGCGGTCCCGCGGTTCCAGACGGAAGCGCCTAGAACCGCTCGGCCACTCGGCCGGCTATGTCGGTGGGGTCACTGCCTCAGTGCCCCCGAGGATTTGGCCTGACTGATATGCCTGTTCTGGACTGTAGGGCCATCGAACAGAAGCTTTTTGATTTCCCCTTGTACATGTCTGAAAGAAGGAGCGTTTCAGTCATATTATGCATTCTTCGTGTTACGTTGCAGACCACCAATATGTTATATTTACACTACGGTTAACATTTTTCGTTGCATTATACAGGCTTTAGGTCGTTACAAGAGTGTTTTAGGTTTCTGTATAAATATTTGTAGGCAGTATGTAACTCTTCAGCTTCTGCAACTTAGTTACGAGACTCTCTGAAAATTTTGACTGAGATTGCTTGCCAGAATATATGTGGAACCCAACAAAGTTTATTTATGCAACTTATATACTTGATAGCAAACGGATATTTTATTGAGCTGAATAGATATATCTTTAGAAAATGTCATTTAAATCCACTAAACCAATTATTCAATAAAATTCCGATCATTCTAAAATTTTATTTCACTAATTTAGCAAACGTAAGTAACTGGAAATGATTTATAAACAGTAATAAATGTCATCTGAAGGGATTAAATTCAAAAGATTTAATCACAAATAAAATTAATTTTCTGCTGTAGAAAGGCATCTACAGCTTTCTGCGAAGGTTCTAGGTACTGAAAATACATTTATATCAATAGATGGTCCAAATGGCTCTGAGCACTATGGGACTAAACATCTATGGTCATGAGTCCCCTAGAACTTAGAACTACTTAAACCTAACTAACCTAAGGACAGCACACAACACCCAGTCATCACGAGGCAGAGAAAATCCCTGACGCCGCCGGGAATCGAACCTGGGCGTGGGGAGCGAGAACGCTACCGCATGACCACGAGCTGCGGACTTATATCAACATTCAAACTTCACAGGAGGTGCCATAAGATTCAGATGAAATAAAATGACACACCCCTTCATCATTATCCGGCAGAGCACAGTTCGGTTTTAATGCATAAAGTCACAGTAGGACCAAATGTAGGTTTGGATTCTCATCCTCTAGATAAGCTATGGCTTTCTTGATTGGCTTAGGAAATACTACAAGCTAGCCAGTTGTATGTTGGTCATAACCTAGCATTTTTTCAGAGGAGTCTATGTTATCTAAAACAGCCTTCTATGACTCGATCTGAAACTGTATTAAATGAAGGATGTCAAAATAACTATTCCAAAGAGTTGAAACACACTGCTTTAAAAATGAATTCAATTTTGCAGAGAGAACTCTTCTTGAAATAGGAAAGCATAGCTATAACTCAACTAAGAACGGCTAGTACATCTGAGACATTGTCTTTCAAACGCTTTTAGTTCACAATATGCTTTGAGACCGTGTTTACACTAAGAGCCAAGCACAGAAAATGTTAATATATGTAGAGAGCCTTGAGAATATTGGTGCCTTGGTCAATGACAAACCTAATGTCGGCAATGTCCCCATGGGAAATACCTACAGTTTCTAAACAATCTTCCTACTCACTTCGATTGTTTATTCTAGTTTCTGGGCAATCAGGAAACGCCGAACACATTAATACTTATTTATTAAAAGTCAGTGCGAATGTGTGTGCTGCACTGTGACAGACAGGTAATGCTGCCCTTTGCAATTTCTGTCCGTAAATCAATTGTACTTGCACAGATACAAGAGTGAGTAGCGTACACTATGTCGTTGAGCATTTTGCTGCACTCTTTACCAGCTCAGCTGGCTTTTCAAGCTATTGTCACTCGAGAAGACATAAGATTCGTAATATCCACTGAGCTTTTTTTCGTATTTGAATTAATGTTTGCTTTGAATTTAGTAAGCCTTCTCACTCCACATTTCTAAGTGGCCTCAAGTCCTTAGCACACATTTTTACATACCTGTCAGCCACGAAGTCTTCTTCCTCTTTCAAATATTTTATGGAGTGAGGAAACTGCTGGTCAAATTTACAAATATGTCGTAACATACTCGAGGTTGTCGAATGAGTGCTTAGTAACTTTTTACACGTTTTACATTGCGGAACACCTGCCGGTTTATTTGAAGCTGTCTTATAAACACATGAAAGCTTTTACCATGCTGCACTTGACCTCTGTTTCGTGACTAGTATATATTTCGCAATTCCTAATTTTTCCCCTGCCTCCCTTAATCTCGGTTGGTTCATTTTGGTGCTCCCTAACTATCTAGTTCTTACTGAATGTGCAGATTAATTATATTTAAAACGCAAAATATAATTAATTCTGGAAAATAGGCATCGTCCAACTTCTTTTAACATTACCATTCACTAAATTGTTCTATAGTTTCCAATTGCGATTTGTTGTTAGTTTACTCTAAAACCATTTTACCAGTCCATAATTACAGTTATATTAAACTATACGCTTAAAATCTGAATATTAATTGGACTCCCCATACGTCATTCTTTGCCACGTGAAGTGGGACGTAGAATGACACCTTACTTAAAGCTGTGCCTTTTTACTATGAGAGCTGTTAAATTTTAAGGTAAGCGTAATAATACGCACTTTCTTCACGACGCGTTCATTCACTATCCAATGGAAGGCGTTGCTGTTTCAAACAGTTTGCATATTCTTTTTCTGAGATGAATGGTGTTTTCGACTATTAAAGACTTCCTATAGTGTGAGATGTATAGCAGTTTTATACTAATGGTATACTGAAATGGCGGCAGTTTCTGGCAACACCCACCGGAAGCCATCAGGGCAAGTCTTGTATAGTAAACTTCCAGCGTCCTTGGCTAGAGCTACTGACGTCTGCTGTCATCTCTCTAGGCTAGTCATTCCCGTCCATCTTTGCTCAGGATTCGCCTATCGCTTATAAGGGACGAACGCGACCATATTATGTCTAAAGGGAACATGCAACGGATAACTTGAAGCAGGCCAGATGGACATATCGGTCTCCACAGGTCTGAATATGCCATTTTTATAGTCTCAAGCATCTATTCCGGGACGCTGGAAAAATTCGGCATTCACCTGTACGGTCTGGACCAAAAATATTAGCGACACTTAAATCTAAAAATGACTACAATAATTTTCTTGTTTCATTCACATTTTTGTTATCAGCTGCAGTTTTCAGAAAAACTGAACTCTTAGAGACTCAGAGCAGCCGCTCTTTATCAAAAATACAGCAATACTGATTTATTGCGTCACCATCAAGAGCATACCATTAATGTGTAATGAAATGCGATCTGCTTCGATAAGTTGCGCTTCATGTTTGCACAACGATTCGTGTCGCAAATTCGTCCGTAGGGAATGCGTAGGCAGTATACTTGTGCCGTGCAAGGGAACGAAGTGCGATGTTGACCTTGAATGGGCGTTTGGGCTTACTGAATCTAGGGATGATGGTCTGGCCTTCCGCATCGTGGACGATAATGACTGTTCGTTTCGAGCAGCTCTGTTGGATGAATTTCTCGTAGGTGAAGATATTGCCCCTATTGACAGTGAGACTCTTCATCACAATACCACAGAAAACACGATGTAATGCATTAAATCGTCGAATTGTAGCCTCTCATTTGGCCCAAAGATCTTTTCTATCCTTCAGAGCAGCTCATTCGTATCAAAGTGACCTCCTGTGAACAAAGAACTTTTTCCGCCTCACAGAGAACTTCCATCGTCGCATGTGTCGCCACTAGTGTAAACCTATTTAATCTGTTGCGACTGTGTAATTTCAGTGTCGTTTTAATTTGTGCCTCAGGTTTAAGAGCTTTCGTAGTTACATGATGTAAATATTGCTGTTTGCTAAACGACTTGCTGTTCAGTTGAACTCCGTTTTGCATCTCTTACAATATCCCGTTGCAAAAAAGCTTTATCAATTGGTATTGACAGCATTGTGCTGGACCGGGACACAAACCTCGATCTTGTCTTTTGAGAGCGACGCTCTTGCCGAAAGAGATATTCAACCTCGACGCACGACCACCAATCACAGCTTCGATTCTATCTTCATTCCAAGTTTTGCACACAATTTTTATACACTGATCAGACAAAATATAATGACCACTGCCCAAAGCGGCGTTGGATGCTGCCTGGTGACTTTGCGGCCGCTAACAAAAGTATGTAAACGGAGCAGACACGGATGGAGGATCATTCTATCGAAGATATGGGCTACAAATGGGTAAATCCATTGATATAAACGTCTCTGACGATAGGCAGATTTGCGCAGACTCCGTGAACAAGTATCTCGAAAATGGCGAAGGTGGATGAATGTTCACGTGCTGCTGTCGTGAGCATCTACGGGAAGAGGTAGAAGGACAGTGAAACTACCACTACGTGCTAAACGGTTGGACGACTCTTCACGGAACGTGGGTTTCGGAGGCTCGTCTACTCTGTGAAGTACGATAGATGGTGGACTGCGGCACCTCTGCCGAAGGAGCACAATGCTGGTGCACAGACAAGTATTTCGGAGCTCGCCGTTTATCGTACATTGCTGAACGTGGAGCTCCGCAGCAGATCAGCCCTACGTGTTCTCTTGTTGACCCAACGTCTTCACCAATTAGGACTGCTGTGTTCACGGGATCATCGGGATTCGACCGTCGATGAGTGGAAACATGTCGGGTCTTCGGGTGAATCGTATTTTGCT
The DNA here is from genome assembly GCF_023864275.1 of Schistocerca cancellata. NCBI lineage: Eukaryota > Metazoa > Arthropoda > Insecta > Orthoptera > Acrididae > Schistocerca > Schistocerca cancellata. The sequence continues at coordinate 456,812,488 of NC_064629.1, forward strand.
ACGCTGGGTCGATGGATGTCTCCACAAAAGCCACCATCGAGGCGAATGGCGGCGCAAAACTTGCAGCGAGCCACGGACGCAGGCTGGCGGGAAGAATATAATGCTATAGGAGACATTCTCCTGTGCTTGTATGGGACCTGTGGTAGTAATCGAAGACACGCTGACAGCCGTGAACCACCCGTATCCCATCAAGCTTGATGTCTTCCCTGACGGCAAAGTCACCTTTTAGCAGTATAAATGCCCTTGTCTCATAGCCAGAACCGTGCTGTGTGCTTTGAGTAGCGTTACAGTGAACTCGCGTTGATGTCTCGGCGACCAAATTTGCCTGACGTAAATGCTATGTAACCCGTCTGGGTCGCTACTGGGTGCCATCACCGCGTCCGCATATCAGCGGTCCATTATTTACGCGAATTACATGACCTATACGTAGATATTTAATACCACAGACCTCCACAACCCTACCAATAAACTGTCGGATCCCTGACACGCAGAATCCATTATGTATTTCATTCTAAATGCGAACAAACAAGTTTTATGTAGCTGGTTATAATGTTTTGGCCCATCGGTGATGTGAGGAAGCTTCAACAGATTCGATGACCACACACGTTTTGTAGCCTTACAGTCTCGAAAACGTTTGAAAAATTTGTAAAAAGGTAAACACGATCTTTTGCATAACTATGCGAGAAACAGCTTTCAAGAACCTCATTTGTTAAAGCATAATATATTAACTTAAGTCTTGCATTCCAGCGGTTTGCTCTTTGTGATTTCAAACTGGGCAAAAAAATCTCAAACTCATGCCAATGAGTAATTCGCTACGAGCAGCTCCTCCTTAAGTCTTTTATTAATTCAGGCAGCCAGGCTGAAGAATAGAAGGATTTTGCGCACGGTTTTAATTCAGCTGGCGCACCACGGCGAGGAGTTGAAGGGCATGTTATCTCTGCTGCGGGCCCGCTCGTTTTAGGGCCGACGGCGAGGGATTCCGCCAGAAGGTCGGACAGCTGCAAGTTAGGCGTCCAAAAGTATTTTGTTTCACCGGATTTTACATTTTTACTCTGTTCAGCCAGAATTAAAAAAAAGTATTCCTGTTACCTGCCTGCATATCTGTAGTATACCTGGGAGTTGTTTCACTTTGGACGGGAGACGTGTGGACGAGGGAGGAACCTAAAAAAAAAATCTGAAAATACTAACGTTTCTCTCCTGTATCGAAGATCCGTAACTAAATATTTATCTCACCCACTACCATTTTATCACCGCAAACTGTGGGTTTGATACTGTTGATTCCTTTTCCTTTGTATTCCATCGACTTCACGCTCATTTCTCTCCCAGTATTTCATTGCAAGCAATTTTTAACCCGGAAAATTTGTGAATGTATCCTGTTACACAAGTTTCGAGCAGAAGACCTAGCAGAATATAAAAAGAGAATATGCAGCTTATAGGATTCCGGAAACTAAAGATAAACATATATCGTCATCACTGCACCATATCTCGATCGACAATAAAAGAATTTTTCAATATTGGTTGGTGTCCTGTGCTGTCAGCCGCCAATCGCGAGTTGTCGTCTTATAAACCACTGAATGCCCTTTTATGTAAGGAAACACACGAGTTTTACCTTCCGTACGAAATGTATGAGTTGTTAATACAAAACATTTCTTTAATTTCAACAAATTCGTGGATAGTTTAGTAAACTAAACATGAGCTTACCTTGTATCGGACCAAGTCCGTGAATTTATTAAGGATTTGCACAAAAATCTCAATACTCGCCCTTTATGAGCAAAAAAATTTTTAATGTGCCTTATAACACTTCAACTGCGTTTACGTAGCTTACGTAATCAATTACCAAATTTGGTTTATTACGTTGTATGCCCCAACAGAACAAATAGTCCTGTCACGGAAAAGCCACGTATAACACTCCTTCTCTGCTACTACTGTACCATAACCTCAACGCTAGAAGCAGCTTGTGACATAAAACAATTTTGTAAAAGAAACTATGGCACAAAGCAACAGAGCAGTGTTACCCTCTGAGAGGAATTTTGTTAGTTTTACCGTGTTGTTCCTAACGGAGGTGGCTTATCGGAAATGAAAGTAAGAATTACGTAAATATTGGAATAGTGACAAACAAAATTTTGCCTAGCTATACTATTCCTAGAATAAGGGAAACGGTCGCCAGCCTAATTAGGCAAGAGAAAGATTAACATTCTCGTTTATGAAAGTAGGTATAAGTAACTATAATGGACAACACAACAGACACAACCTAGACTTAGTAACACGCGAGTGCAATGAACTCTGACGCACATATGTTTTAAGATTGAAGCTAACAGTTAGAGCAGCATGAACTATTTTCAGAATTATAACAGATACCGAAACACACTATTACTTTCAGGGTTTACACAAAGTGAATGGTCTTTATAACATTATTATTAATGTGCACTTCTAATACACAAGAGAGACAAACACTTGGCAAACATGAGAATGTAACGTTTCACAACTACAGCTTTATCACTTTTACTACAACGAAACACAATGTTGACAAAATTGCAAGAAACTGACTCTCCTTTTAGAATTTACTACAGGCAACAATGTGTTCATTTACTTTACTTAAGGACTTTTAATTTTACCGTTAGCAACAGTACTTTGATAAGCAGTTTTACTAGGAAAATTGTTTTCAGCAATTATCATTGACTTTAACTTTCTCTTTAATAAGTTCAAGAGGCATTATTTAACAGAGCTCTAGGCTTCAATGTACTTTCAGTAAGGACACTCGGTAATCACTTTACTTCAAACGGAGAGGACCCTGAGAGGTGTTATGATGAGGAGTAAAATCAAGGTAGGTACATAATTTCAGATATGAATTACCTTATATTTCAGCACACTAACACATCCATTAGGCTGATCCTTCACTGTACATCAATATAGTATTACGTTACAGTGATTGCGCAATGTGGTGGCAACTGCATGTTGGTAGGTGGAATTGCAGATAGAATTGCTGGACTCTGTCATTTCTTGGTGGCGATGACAAATACAAATTCCAGAATAGTTCCAGCTATTTATCCACCCATCCGAGGCATTGGAAAGAAGCAGGAAAAGCCTCTCTCTGAATCAGCACAATATGCACCTTTATACTAGCAGTGCACGGACTCGTAGCTAGTTTCCGACTACTTGCTCCTCTCCGACTGACTGCTCGTCTCCGACTGACTATTAGTGGTGGGCAGGAAATCGCGTATCTGTTAGAAATCACAGTGACTGAGAAGTCACAGATATCACAGTAGCAACTTTACAGAATCTAACTGCGATTTCAGTCACAGTTAGCAGTCGCAAGTAGTATTTCATATTCAAAGACGTGAGCCATCTATTGCTCGAATTTAGCACTGCTTTCTGCGATTTCAGTGATAAGTCGCAACTAAGAGTCGCAAGTAGCAACTAAAAAGCGCAGTTAGCACTGCCATCTGTTGAGCAAAGTTCATACTACGCTATTCGCTACCGAGTCAAACTGCGATTTCTGTGACAAATCGCAACTAAGAGTCGCAAGTAGCAACTAAAAAGCGCAGTTAACATACTTTTCCTAGTGTCATCTGTTGACCGACGTACGTACTTCGTTATCAGAGCCTTGTGCCTCACGAGTTCGATGTGCTGTGTGTGCATATGAAGGGCTTATTTCAATAGTGGTACAAGTCCATTTTTGTTCATTTTGAGATACAGAGTCGTAAAGTTAAATGAGCGCTGACAAATCTGCATTTGAGATACCAGAAATATTCAAGCATATGGCTTCTTGCTAGAGATGAACCTTTATTTATGTTTGTTTGGATCACTAATTTCAGACGCATTATAGACAGAAAAGTGGAGGTGATGGACTTGTACCAGTATTGAAATAAGCCCTTCATATTATATGACGACATGCTCATTCAGCATCAGTTATGGTTGGTCAAATACTGCTGTGACTCTGAATGTATTATATTAATAAGGAACAACATTGCCTTTTTCTCCTGAAAATATCTAGTAACGTAACAAATGTGTTTGATTCTGCTTCCAATATGACAGTTTTGGTTAATACTCCACATGCCTACAGGACTTTGTAGTGTTAACACAGCAGAACTCAGACATCTGTATAAGTGTACAGAAATGAAAACAGTCATATGAATGCCTCACTTTTGTTCCGACACAGTTCAAGACTAGGGAGAAAAGTTTTACACCTGGTGTTCTACATGGCAACTTCACACACAAGAACTTTTTGCCGACACTACTACCACCTACATAAGTAAGCTTTTCCTGTGTTACTTTCAAGTAATGCACTTCCTATTCCTGATTTAGCTGGAAGATCTGTACTTCCCACTTTCATATCAACAGCCTCAAAATGCATATTGTAGACTTCGGGATAAGTTACAGGTCAGTGTCACACCAAGATTGTGGTGAAAGGGGGAGGGCGGCATGTCACTCTCCAACAAGTGTTTACCAATAAGTAAGTGGCGGAAAATTATGGGTGTAGGGCGGCTTAAACATGTGGAAAATGAGATTTTTATTATTCACTCACTGTATTTGACATTTATTATTCCTTTAAAATCGCACAACAACTTCAATCAAACACAGTTTAATCATTCACACACTTATTTCACAATTATTTCACTTTTAAACTGCAAATCCTCTAAGAACTGTCTTGAATCTTCACTAGTCTCTCTCAAAAACAGCCTTGATGTGGATAGATACGTACAGCAACCAGTAATCAGAGTCAGAACTGTGTCTGCAAAAACACAAGGATTATTAAACAATTTTTGCTGTCATTAATTACTAGCAATATAATTGACAGAGTAGATTGCTAATATTTGCTATAATGAATATCACATTTGCAAGAACGATCACACTGAAGTAATTAAGTCCATCGAAACGCTTAGAAACTAACCTCTCGTCTGACGAAAACGGTCTAAAGACACAGTGGCAATTTCTTCAGATCTGTTGACAATGATATTTTGAGTTATCACTTTACTGAGTGACTGAAATGTAGTTCAGGTACCTGTGAACATAACAATATGTTACAATTCATTTTCTAAATACGAACTATTACGGTACTGTACGTCTACTTACATATTAATTACACTATTAATATTTTCACAGTTGTTTCTGTAATACAAAATTAAAGCCAACGGAAGAAAAAACGTAAAACATACTTGCCAAAGACAGGTTTGTTGAGATGCAATTTTCTGTGTTGACAGATATAACTTTCTCATACGGTGGTAAGTCGCAGAAATCGCAGGAATCACAGAAATCGCAGAAGTAGCAGAAGTCACAGAAATCGCAGAAGTAGCAGAAGTCACAGAAATCGCGGAAGTAGCAGAAATCGCAGAAATAGCAGTGGCGGAGGGATACACGACCTATGTTCCTTAACTGCGACAAATCACAGTTAAGAATCACAGATACTCAAAAGTAGCATTCACAGAAATCACTGATATCGGAAAATCGCAGTTTAGCCCATCACTACTGACTATCAGTTCCACCTTTTCCACCTATGCCAACCACAATTTGCGCGCGCTACACAGTTCCGTTCCAGAGGGGAACCACTACACCATTTACATACAAACTAACTAAGAACCCTAAGTGAGGATCAGCAATTTACATAACAGCAAACAAATACATTAAATAAAACAGAACATTTTCACACATTGAGACTTCTACAAAAAATTATTCACACAAAATTACAGTTACATACAATAAGTTCTGTTCCCTCCAAATGGGACAAAGATCGTTAAATTACAGATACACTACTTTGCATAGAATCAAATCACGACATCAAAGGTTTGACAAAGAAAAGAGTACACAATTTTATGTTATCGATTCAATCACACTTACAGAAGATCAACAATGTAACATTAAATAAAGCAAAATGAATCCATACAGCATAAGAGCTGTGGTGTTACAGCCTGTGGATAACGCTCTAGGATAACCGAAGCTATTAGTCCTGTATTTTCTGAAGGTCACAACGCCAAAACACTGTAAATAAACGCAGGAAGACTTGTGGAAGATCATTAACCGAAGGGTGGAGGTTTCACATCTGTCAGAAAAAGAAAAAAAATATGTATGATATTTTGTACTAAAATGCTCAAAAGTATCGGAATGATCTGATCTGATTTGCATTCAGCCCACATCACGTAACTGTCTTGACAGGTTCTCTAGTCTCTTTCCAGTACATATGTCCGACCATGGAAAATGATTACCGCAACCGACCCCTAGAGAACATCCTTCTCTACGGGAGTCACTTCGGATATAAATTACTAATAACGATACTATATTTATCAGCGAATACATTACTAGAGATGTGACAGACCTTAACGCTTATAAGCTCAAATTTATTACAGTAACTCACATTTCTAAAATGATACTACCCTCATTAATATCTGACACAAATAATGCCCGCAAGTCAGTGACGTAAATCATTCCGTAATCCTTTCCCAAAACTAAAGTTATTTTCGAATAAGAGATTCTTCAAGAATATCTGGACTGCCTAGGTTCATTGATAATTTGAAACAGTCTCACTCTTTTTAAGGTCTTCCCACCATCCAGTAACTGTCGTCTGCATCAATTGGTTGATGAATTAACAAGTTAGAAAACCACGATAAACATCGTCAAGTGCTGCGTGGAAACCTCACCATCAACAACACATCATTAGTAATTTCACTTTATTTGTGATGATACGTGGGTCTGTGGGCTGGTAGGAAGTCACATGTCACCCTTATAATCAAACACAAAGTGATAATAAAAGTCATAGGCAGCTAGTTGTGAATATTTCTGAACTTTAAAAGACATGAAAAACTATTTTGGTCTGGATATGGACTCAAACCCAGTATCCATAGGCAACGTAAACTAATCAAAGCTTTCGTGTCAGACCGACACACGAACACAGGACTGATCGTTGCTAACCAGGCATAAAGAGACGTGAAATACCTCACATTTAAGTAACATCAGTTAGTAAATCTGAACTTCAAGTTACATGACGAAAATCTTTGTATTGGACTGGGAGTCTTATCCACTAAGTATTTTCCCTGTTAGCTCACCATGAAAGATGTTAAATATGGTTTCATTCACAAATAACAGACTGGAAATGGCGTGTCGTAGCGTATTGTGTTGGTCGGAGATTCGAGTCCAGCACCTAATCGGATTGTGAACTAAGCACAGTGAAATGTTAGATACATAATTTTTCATCAGTAGTGACATGTTTGAACCTCAATTGATGAGATGAATCAATAATTTTTGCCTTCCAGAAATCTGAATACGGCAGTATTCATCTCTTTCTTCAAGCGAAAATAGGAATTAAATACAGGTTTCTCTCACCCGTAGAGAGATGTGCGCATCTTTGAACTAAAAATAATGTGACTAAGAGTTCAGCACATACTAGGAATCGAACCCTGCACATATCGTCGTTAACTACACATGATGAGACGTTAACTATCGAATTCTTTTGCCTCCTGTAGCTGGCAGTGGCATGTACTAACTTGAAATTATGCTACGAAAAGTTCTGTGTCTTACTGGAAGCCGAAACCGCCCTATATCGTTATCTTTCACAATGAATGTAGAGACGCAAAAAATCAAAATTTTTCCCACTCCCCGTTAGGTGCGTTCAGGCTACAGTTTGAATAGTTATGATGAAGATTTTTGTGCTGGACCAAGGTTCCAACCAAAACATGCGTTTTACGAGGAAACGTTGAGGAGATTACAGTCTTGAGCAGACAAAAATTAATGGAATTATATCATCATGACGGAAACGGAATCAAATCCAGCTACAGGGAAGATTGAGTTCGAATCCCAGTCCAGAACCAATACATTCCACATCTACACAAAAAAAAAAAAAAAAAAGAAACAACCATGGAATATGATTCCTGTGACATCACAAGTTGGTTGGTTCATTAACTAAAATACTACAACAGGTGTAAGAAAGGTTATTGGTAACAGAGTTTCTACATGCTGAAGATCTAGCCATGACAGAAGAGTGAAATACAACAGGTTTAAGCAAACGTTGTGTAAGCCAACCGAAATTCCTTAAATAAAGAGCAAAGAAGAATAAATTCGATGGATCTCATCGTCATAGCTGTCATTGTTTGAGTTTTTCTTTTTTTTCTAACTTATAACAATGTTAATAGAGGATAGTACCCAAAAGTGGAAACCCATTTCCTTTTTAAATATATAATATGTGAAATTTGCGCTTTATGAGTGTTCTATATATAATTCATTTAGAATTTGTCAACTTCTTCTAACTTCTTTAAGTGAAATCTTTAACAGTTTTAAATAATTCTCTTGCTCAAAAAAAATTACAAAAAAAGTTTATGCCTAATTCGTACTCCCTTTCAAAATATTTTAAATAGCAATGAAAATGAGTCACAGAGATGTCACAGTGAAATAAAACACAATTAAGGTTAGAAGTATTGCTTTAATAAAACGAAGTACGTATTTTGAAGTAGAAAAAAACTACAAAAAGAAACAAAAATCGAACAGTCTATAAATACATTTCCTTTAGCGGCAGAAGTCACAAGTGTGATCGTCTTTTTCAGCCCCTGCACACTGTGCATGTGCCCACAAGCTACACATCGCGCATATGACCCACAACTCTCGTTTTATGCTACGAAAAGTTCTGTCTCTTACTGGAAGCCGAAACCGCCCTATATCGTTATCTTTCACAATGAATGTAGAGACGCAAAAAATCAAAATTTTTCCCACTCCCCGTTAGGTGCGTTCAGTCCTCTGAAAACTTCCCGGAACAGAAGATTCACTCAGCGTCTTCGGCATCTTGGGAAGGCGTAACTCCTGTAATGACTTCTAATTCAGACGTTCCACTAGAGATGCTCACATGTTCATCTTCTTTGCTGTATTTATCGTCTTCTTTCTTGAAGTGAAGTCGCTTTTTTACTGGTGCTTTTCCTTTTCTGAAGACCTGACTGATATGGAACCGTGACCGCGACCACGTCCGCCCTTTTGTCCTTGTCCATGTCTCTGTTGCTTTGTAGCTTCTTTTTCTTCTTTAGCTTTCTGAGTTTCAACCAGTTGTGTTTTGTAGGGCGAGGAAGTGATCACAGTAGAACTACAACCTTTTCGTCTCTAGTAGAGGTCCGATTTTTGATATGCGAACCCGAAATATGTCGAATGGACTTTTTTTGGCAGATGGCCTAAATTCTGGTGATGCACCACCTGGTGGTGGAGTCTACTCCTGATCTGCTAAAGATGTTGATGGCTTGTTCAGATCGAATGCGTCTGCCTGGTTTGCCAAATAAGCTGATGATTGTCTGATATCGACGGTTGTCTGTTAACGGTTTCATAAAAAGAGGCTGTTTGGTTTTCGTTTACTTCGTCAGTGTATTATGAATCTGAGAAAAGTGTCTTGTTCAAGGGGTATATCCCTGTAACATTAAAAGAATTGATAGCAATTTGAGCTGTTCGACATTTAACGTAATCTCCGCCAAATAGCTCCATGATGTCATAAGCACAGAGAACCCGTTGATTTTGTCTCAGCCACTGCCTGACTTCTTCGCTGTAGTAGACTTTCAAAGGACTCATAAACGTCCTATCCAGCGGCTGCAATTTATGCGAGCTATGAGGAGGCAATGACTCTATGGTAACATGGTTTGCTCTCGCCAGATCAATTAAGTCAATGCTCTGTGTATGGCTGAAGTGCACAGGCTTTTCATTTGTAGGACTGGTGTTTTAAGTGAAGTGTTGGAACCACTGAGTGAATAGATTGGTTTGGATCCAACCAGAAGGATGCACTGCTAATATTGTTCCTGGCTGTGCCCCCTTTCTTCAGCTGGTCACTCATATTTTTGCGTGGAAAGATTACCAGAGGAGGTACAAATGAACCAGCAGCATTCATACAGCAGACTATAGTTATAAGAGCTCCTCTTTCTGCTGATGTTGGTCCCCCTGCGGGTTCGGGGGTTAGAATAGGCCCGCGGTATTCCTGCCTGTCGTAAGAGGCGACTAAAAGGAGTCTCACATGTTTCGGCCTTATGTGATGGTCCCCTCTCGGGTTTGACCTCCATCTTTCTAAATTATTCCGAAGAGCGAGCCAATTGGGGAAGGGCGCCTTACGTGGTGCACTGTATCCGTCGTGCATTGAGACCTTTAGCCGGCTTTTTCGTCGTTGCAATGGTGTCCCGCTCGTTTTCCATCTCTTGGGCGAGGATACGTCCCTGGGTGCGATTCCCACGCTGCACTCTGCAGTGTTTCTTTTAACTGCGACGACGACCTTGGGCAGTTTTGCACCTAAGATCCAGCACGGTAGCCAGTCCGTTGTGGTGGGGCCGCCATGTACCCTCTTGGTTGTAGCCCCCTGACAACACAGGGATCGCTCTACTGATGCCTGCGCCGTTAACTCCCCACGTATGCCAAGGAGTAGATGCCCGTCTCCCTGGGGCATCAGGACTCCCGGCAATGGACATCCTGCCAGGTGGCTATTGCTGCGGCTGGGTGGCGCCCGTGGGGAGGGCCCTTGGTCGGAGTAGGTGGCATCAGGGCGGATGACCCGCAATGAAGCGTGGTACATCATCTCTCGCTGGCGGCCAGCCGCCAGCAGTCTCAAAGCGTTCTCGGGCTCAATTTAATGCTGAAAAGTACAATCCGAAAACGTTCCCCTCTCTGGCCACGCCGTGGGAGGAGCGTAAGTCTCAGGATGGAGGTAATAGTTATTCGCCCCGATTCTTATTTTGTACGAGAGCTGATGGGGAGTCTTTTCTCTCCACAAAGCCTCAGTTCTTCGTCGAGCATTTAGAGGACAAGTTTGGGAAGGTGGAGGGCTTGTCAAAAATGCGCTCTGGATCGGTCCTGATCCAAACGGCATCCTCTGCCCAGTCACGACGGTTGCTTGCTTGTGACAAGTTGGGGGATGTTGCTGTTACGATCACGCCGCATAAGAGTTTAAATATGGTTCAGGGAGTTATTTACCATAAGGACCTTCTTTTGCAGTCTGATGACGAGCTGCGTGCCAACTTAGAGCGCAGGGGTGTACATTTCGTCCGGCGCGTTCATCGGGGTCCGAAGGAAAATCAGATAGCTACCGGTGCCTTCATCTTGGCCTTCGAGGGTGATACGTTACCGGAAAAGGTCAAGGTGATGGTCTACCGATGTGACGTCAGGCCCTATATTCCTCCCCCGATGCGGTGCTTCAAGTGCTGGAAATTCGGCCATATGTCTTCCCGCTGCACTTCCAGCCTCACATGTCGAGATTGCGGACGCCCGTCTCATCCCGATACTCCATGTGCCCCGCCTCCCATCTGTGTCAACTGCGGGGAGCACCATTCACCTTGCTCGCCTGACTGCAAAGTCTTTCAGAAAGAGCGCAAAATTATGGAATATAAGACCCTGGACCGGCTGACCTATACTGAGGCCAAAAGGAAATATGACAGACTCCATCCTGTGAGAATGACATCTTCTTATGCAGCTGCTACGACAACTGTGCTAGCCCCATCAGTTTCGAGACTTCCAGCCAGCTCGATAAGCAGTAAGACTCCTCCTGCCCCCTTGCCCGTGGGGGGCTCTACCCAACCGGTTGCTCCTGCACCACCTACCTCAGGAGCAACCTCCTCCCACCCGTTGGGGACGTCCGTCCCCGCTTCTCAGCCGGAGAAGCGTCTAACTTCTTCGGCTACTCTCGCCCGTAAGAGTTCCCTTGGGTCCCTCCCTTCCCAGGGTTCCACCAGCGGGAAGGATGACGGCCGCCAGTGGCATAAGTCCTCACCAGCGGCCGGGCGTAGGGCTTCACGATCCTCCTCTGTCCCGGAGACTGAATCGGTGAAGCCTTCCCAGCCGGTGCAACCCAAGGTTCAGCGAGAGAAGTCCAAGAGAAAGACCTCTAAGGCCAAAGAACTTGCGGTGGCGCCAACCCCACCGCACCTTTCGCGCTCTGCGTCTGAGGATGCAGTCGAGATTCTAGCGTCCGCTGAGGACCTTGATCTCGCTGGTCCCTCAGACGCCATGGATGCCTCTCGTACGGGTACTGAATCGGTGGCAGTGAGTGAACAAGCGGCGTAAATTACCTTCCCAGTCCTTTCACGCCTTTCTCAGCTATGGACAATATCATCCTCCAGTGGAACTGCGGCGGTTTTTTCCACCATCTAGCTGAGCTCCAACAACTTATCAGCCTTCACCCTTTCTTCTGCATTGCTCTTCAGGAAACTTGGTTTCCAGCAATGCGAACCCCCGCCCTCCGTGGCTATCGGGGTTATTATAAGAACCGGGCAGCATATGAAAGGGTGTCGGGTGGCGTCTGCCGCTATGTCCTTCACACTCTGCACAGCGAGTCTGTCCCTCTCCACACACCTTTAGAGGCTGTCGCTGTTCGGGTTTGGACGCCACAGGCTGTTACCGTCTGCAGTCTTTACCTTCCACCGGATGGTGATGTCTCGCAGCATGTCCTGGCTGCGCCGATAGCCCAATTGCCGCCACCTTTCTTGCTATTGGGCGACTTCAACGCCCATAACCCTCTGTGGGGTGGGTCAGTGGCAACAGGTCGAGGCGCCATCGTTGAGCATTTATTGTCGCAGCTCGATCTCTCGATTTTAAATGATGGTGCCTTCACACACTTCAGTGTGGCGCATGGTACATACTCCGCCATTGACCTTTCAATATGTAGCCCTAGCCTCTTACCGTCTGTCCAATGGAGTGTGCATGACGACCTGTGTGGTAGTGACCACTTTCCGATCTTTCTGTCACTACCACAGCGTCACTCTTCTGGGCGCCCTAGCAGATGGGCTCTGAATAAGGCTGACTGGGACTTGTTCTCCTCCACTGCCGCTCTTGAGTCTCTCTCTAATGACGACATTGATGCGGTGGTTCAATCGGTCACCACCGGCATCGTTACTGCCGCCGAATCTGCCATTCTCCGTTCTTCTGGGTCCCCTCGGCGGAAGGCTGTGCCTTGGTGGTCGCCTAAGATCGCTGAAGCGATTAAAGATCGCCGGCGGGCGCTCCAGCGTCACAAGCGACATCCCTCCTTAGACCACCTTATCGCCTTCAAACGGCTGCGTGCGCGGGCCCGCCTCCTTATCCGCCAAGGCAAGAAGGAGTGCTGGGAGCGGTATGTGTCCACCATTGGCCTCCATGTCACTCCTTCGCAGGTCTGGGCCAAGATTCGACGCGTCTACGGCTATCGGACCCCTGCCAGCGTCTCTGCGCTCTCACTGAATGGAGCAGTTTGTACTGACTCCGACGTCATTGCCAATCGCTTAGCAGAGCATTTTGCTATGAGTTCCGCTTCTGCGAATTACCCCCAGGCCTTCCGTTCCATTAAAGAGCGGATGGAACGTCGGAGCCTTTCGTTTCGCACCAACCACCCAGAATCTTACAATGCTCCATTCAGTGAGTGGGAATTTCGCAGTGCCCTAGCTGCTTGCCCTGATACCGCTCCTGGGCCAGATGGCATCCACTGTCAGATGCTGAAACACCTTTCAGTGGACTGCCAGCGGCGCCTTCTCGATCTTTACAACTGTCTTTGGGTCGAGGGGGTGTTTCCGTCGCAATGGCGGGAAGGCGTTGTCATCCCCGTTTTGAAACCTGGAAAGACCCCTCTGGAGGTGGACAGCTACCGCCCCATTAGCCTCACCAACGTCCTTTGTAAGCTTCTCGAACGGATGGTGAGCCGGCGCTTAAATTGGGTACTGGAGTCTCGGGGCCTTCTGGCTCCGTCTCAGGGTGGGTTCCGGAAAGGCCGCTCCGCAGCCGACAATCTGGTGAGCCTGGAGTCGGCCATCCGTATTGCCTTTGCCCGCCGTCAGCACCTGGTCGCTGTCTTTTTCGACATGCGGAAGGCGTACGATACATGGCGTCATCGCATCCTTTCTACGCTTCATGGATGGGGTCTTCGGGGCCCTCTGCCGATCTTTATCCGCAATTTCCTGTCGTATCGTACCTTCCGCGTGCACGTCGCAGCCTCCTATAGTTCCACCCACGTCCAGGAGAACGGTGTGCCACAGGGTTCTGTTTTAAGTGTCTGCCTGTTTTTAATAGCCATTAACGGGCTCGCTGCGGCCGTGGGAAATTCTGTCTCTGCTTCCCTGTATGCTGACGACTTCTGCCTTTATTACAGCTCTACTGGCATTGCAGCTGTTGAACGTCAGCTACAGGGCGCTATCCGTAAGGCGCAGTCTTGGGCTGTAGCGCATGGGTTTCAGTTTTCAGCAGCCAAGACCCGCGTTATGCATTTCTGCCGGCGCCGAACAGTCCATCCTGAGCCGCGGCTTTATCTTGCCGACGAACTCCTTGCTGTGGTGGAGACCCACAGGTTTTTGGGGGTGCTTTTCGATGCCCGGTTGACTTGGCTGCCTCATATCCGGCAGCTTAAACAGACGTGTTGGCGGCATCTAAACGCTCTGAGATGCTTGAGCCACACCCGCTGGGGCGCCGACCGCTCTACCCTGTTGCGGCTCTACCAGGCGTTAATCCAGTCCCGTCTGGATTATGGGAGCCTGGCTTATGGCTCAGCATCCCCATCTGCGTTACGGGTGCTGGACCCAATTCTCCACAGCGGGATACGCCTTGCCACTGGTGCTTTCCGCACCAGCCCTGTGGACAGCGTACTAGTGGAGGCAGGTGTACCTCCACTGCGGTTCCGGCGCCAACGTTTGCTGGCCGCTTATGCTGCCCATGTTCTAAGCTTGCCCGGGCATCCAAATCATCGTGTCCTGTTCCCGCAGTCAGTCGTCCATCTGCCAGACCGTCGGCCCCGGTCGGGTTGTCCGATCGCCGTACGCGTCAAGGAGCTTCTCTGCGGGCTTGGGTTTTTCCCTGTTCCACCTCCTTTCCGGGCGCCTCTGCGTACACCCCCGTGGTGTGTTCCTCGCCCTTGCCTTCGGCTCGACTTGGCACAGGGCTCGAAGGACTCGGTCCCTCCAGAGGCCTTCCGCCGCCGCTTTTATTCCATCCTGGCCACGTATCAGGGCTCTGGAATTGTTTACACTGACGGTTCGATGGTTGCTGGTCGTGTCGGGTATGCGCTAACTCTAGGGGACCATTCCGAACAACGGTCCTTGGCGGCTGGCTGCAGCGTTTACACTGCTGAGCTAGTCGCCATCTTTCGAGCCCTAGAGTATATCCGCTCCTGCTCAGGTGAGTCCTTCGTTATCTGTAGCGATTCCCTGAGCGGTTTACGAGCTCTCGACCAGTGTTTTCCTCGTTCTCGTCTGGTGATGGCTATCCATGAGTCCCTGCATACTCTTGCGCGTTGCGGCCGCTCTGTGGTCTTTGTGTGGACCCCCGGTCATGTCGGTATCCCGGGCAATGAACATGTTGACCGCCTGGCAAAAGAGGCCACGAGTAAATCATCTCTGGATGTTGGCCTCCCAGAGGCTGATTTGCGGGCAGTCCTCCGCCGAAAAGTTTTTGCGCTTTGGGACGCTGAATGGCGCGATCGGATTACACCCAATAAACTCCGTGCCATTAAGGAGACGACGACTGTATGGCGGTCCTCCATGCAAGCCAACCGCAGGGACTCAGTCGTCCTTTGTCGGCTCCGCATTGGCCACTGCCGGCTAACACACAGTTATTTACTGCGCCGGGAGGACCCTCCTGTATGTCGCTGCGGGGCGGCTTTGACGGTGGCCCACATTCTGTTGGCCTGCCCCCTTTTAGCTGTGGTCAGGCAGACATTTGCGCTGCCTGATACGCTCCCTGCCGTTTTATCTGATGACCCTGTTATGGCTGCCTTAGTTTTATGTTTTATTAGGGCAGGGAGTTTTTATTCTTTCATCTGAGTGTTTCTGTTTTATTTTATTTTTTGTGTTGATTCTGGCCTTTGGCCTATGATTTTAAACTGATCTTTTAATGTGTTTCTAAGTGGTTGGCTTTTCCTTTTTTATTTCTATGGTCGGCCAACCACTGTCACACTCTGTGTGGTTTTAGTTCGTTTTGTCTTGTCCTTGTCTCCGTTTCTCTTGTTCTGTATCCTCTGTGATCTATTCTGTTCCTCGTTTTTATTCTCTGTGGGTGTTCTTTGTATTTGGAAAAAAGGACAGATGACCGTAGCAGTCCGGTCCCTTTCATCCCCCAAACCAACCAACCAATCTGCTGATGTTGGACAAGCTATTTTTTTTCCCCTTCAGGCCGATTACTTTCGCAACTTTGGATTATGCAACAGTGATTCCGCTTTCGTCCACATCATAGATATTGTCTGGGGTGAACATTCCCTTATCGTAAACTTCCTCTAGAAGTTTGTAGAACTTCTGTGTATTTTATTTGGTGAAACCAAAGGCCCTGCTGTAAGATGTAAGAGTAGATTTCCTTTGTGATAATTTGGCATGATGACGTTTTGAAGAAAGTCTAGTCCACTTTCTTCCAACGATGTTATTGTGGAAAGGCTCTTCAAGGCCATTGTTTCCTTCCAAGTGAATAGCCATTCCCCTCACGTCACTACTAGTAGGCCCGAAAAACGAAGTCTCCATTGCAAGACAATAATTGACAAGTTCATCTTCAAGGGTACTGCCTAGAACGGCACGTCTGCCCCTTTTAACATTCGCTGCTTAGTCTGGAGTGCCGTATTCCATGTTAGATAATCTCATTAGCGTAGTTTTCGGGATATTATACTGCTTATTTGCTTTTCTCCAGCCCATCTTTTTACTTCTAATAGCATGCATAGACTCTTTCATTTTGGTTGGACTCCACCCCTTCTGCTTCGTTTCCACGATTTTGTTCCCTTGGATTCTGGAACAGAAATCCAAAAGAATACATTAAAAAATTAGGGGTCCGACTTGAAAACCAGAAGGGGGTCCGATTTGAGGCACCCATACTATCAGATTTATAATTAAAATAACTTTTTAGGTAAATGTCAAAATAGCATAACTTAGATATAAACATGATCCCCAATCCTTCCCATTAAAGAATGTGTGTAGATACTATTACTCACCTTCTAGTATCCAAGCGAAAAGTAGCCATAAGTAGCACTGTCTCAAAACTTTGATTTCACGAAAAACACATCTTGTCAGCTGAGCAAGCGGCAGCTACAGCGGATGACGCGAACGCTCCACTATATAGTGGCACAAGCCTAAACTAATGTTTAGAGGGATTTCCACCAGAGTTCAGCACAATGCAGAGTCTGGAGCCCTATGATCCGCTTTGGGGTCTGGGTCCGGATTTAGGTACTTTCCTCTACGAGAATCTGAAGGTATGAATACTACGGTACAGTTTGGCAAACGGTGTTGGAATGTGTCGAGACTGTCCAGCATTTGATTCAAGTCAATCTACCAGGATTCAATAGCAGTGTTCGTTCTCAACCAGATTATTACTGAATCTTGCTCGGTAGTGTGAGAACGGCTACAACATTCTTGTATCCCACACACAAAACAGTCCCACCTTGTGGTAGTTAATACTGATCATGCCTTTCTTTGCTGTTTATTTGGTAGTTAATATTAATGGTCTATTTATTATTGAAAATAAGTTTGTTCAGACGTTTCAGCTGTAGCCCATCAGTTCTATTGCATATAAAAGTTTATATACAGTTATTCGTATGATAATGGCAGTAGCCAACATGAATTAATAAATAAAGGAATATGTGAAGCGAAACTGATGGATTTATTCACAAAAATAGTGATGTGCCACGTGATCTTAAACTCAATTTATCAGTAATTTTAAGATTTAAACCATGTGATATTACACGATGTATAAAGTCCTTTTATATAATATTTTATTAATGGGCTATGCCAGAAAGGCGTAAACAAATAAATTTTTGTCAACAAGTGGTGTGGTGGTGTTAGTGACCTAACATATTGACGAGAGACTACATGTTCAATACTAACAATGGTCGAAGATTTAGTATCTGCGGCCTGCCGATAAAACCAATGCGACGAGGGACACGGAACAAACGGCGTTGGCAGCCAGTGAAGTGGATACACTGGCCGCCGACAGGGTGTGCCTAATCCGTATGCAATTGAAAGAGCTTTGGGAAAAAGCCTCCATTTTCCGAAGAGCGAGATTAAAGCGGCAGCCAACTCAACTCACTTGTATGTTTGCTAGCTTACAAGCTTAACCTGGTGATATTCTGCCTCACTCAGATGTTAGCTTCTTCTGACGTTAGCTGCTTTAGGCTCATCTCTTCCTCAGCTTGCCCACTTGTCATATTAAATGGGCAGTTGAGTAGTGTTTTCACTGGTTTGCTCTTCAGACGTTAGAACTCTCGCATTCGACAACCTCGTTTGGCCTTGACATAGTGTGATGTTTTAATCCCAGTTTGCGAATTCATAGATTTTAACCCATACCCTGGGAACGAGTTGCTAAAGAAGGGTTCCTTTGCAACATTAAGTATCATCTCATATTTAGAATTGATAATCACAGCAATGTGCTGTATGTTTACACCTTTTCGTAGACGATTTAATATCTTGCACATCTCTGGCGATAAACAAGAGTAAAAATGTATCACATTATCATGCATTCCCACTTCTCCCCACCTCCACTCTTTCTACCAATTTCACTGGGGATATCTTATAAATTACCATCCAGAACTTAAGTTGATTTTCTGTTTTATGAATATATGGGGTGCAACTGGTATTCACCATGTGATCGAAAGTACCCAGACACCCTCAAAAAAATAAGTTTTTCATATTAGGCACATTGTGATGCCACCTACTGCCAGGTACTCCATATCAGCGACTTCCGTCGTCGTTACACATCGTGAGAGAGCAGAATGGGGCCCTCCACGGAACTCACGGATTTCGAACGTGGTTAGATGATTGGGTGTCACTTCCGTCATACCTCTGAACGAGAGAGTTCAACATTCCTAAACATCTCTAACTCCACTCATTCCGATGTGATAGTGAAGTGGAAACGTAAAGGAACACGTACAGCACAAAAGTGTACAGGCTGACCTCGTCTGTTGACTGACACAGCCGCCAACAGTTGAAGAGGGTCGCAATGTGTAATAGTCAGACATCTATCCAAACCACCCCACAGGAATTCCAGACTGCATCAGGATCCACTGCAAGTACAATGACAGTTAGGCGAGAAGTGAGAAACATGGGATCTAATGTTCGAGCGGCTGCTCATAAGCCACACATCACGCCGGTAAATGCCAAATGACGCCTCGCTTGGTGTAAGAAGCGCAAACATTGAACGACTGAGTAGTGGACAAACGTTGCGTGTTGTAACGAATCACGGTACACAACGTGACGGTCCGATGGCAGGGCGTAGGTATGATGAATGCCCAGTGAACGTCATCTGCCAGCGTGTGTAGTGCCAATAGTAAAATTCGGAGGCGGTGGTGTTACGGTGTGGTCATGTGTTTCATGGAGGGGGCTTGCACCATTTGTTGTTTTGCGTGGCACTATCACATCACATTGATATTTTAAGCGCATTCTTGCTTCCCACTGTTGAAGAGCAATTCGGGGATGGCGACAGCATCTTCCAACACAATCGAGCACCTGTTCATAATGCACGGCCTGTGGCTGAGTGGTTACACGACAATAACATCCCTTTAATGGACTAATGGACTGTCCTGCACAGAGTGGTTCTGAGCACTGTGGGACTTAACTTCTGAGGTCATCAGTCCCCTAGAACTTAGAACTACTTAAACCTAACTAATCGAAGGACATCACACACGTCCATGCCCGAGGATGGTCGCGCGGTTCCAGACTGTAGCGCCTAGAACCGCTCGGCCACCCTGGCCGGCCTGCACAGAGTCCTCACCTGAATCTAATAGAACATCTTTGGGCTGTTTTGGAATGCCGACTTTGTGCCAAGCCTCACCGGCCGTTGTTACCTCTCCTCAGTGCAGCACTCCATGAAGAATGGGCTGACATTCTCCAAGAAACCTTCCAGTACCTGATTGAACGTATGCCTGTTAGAGTGGAAGCTATCATCAAGGGTAAGGGTGGGCTAACACCATATTAGTTCCACCATTACCGATGGAGGGCGCTACAAACTTGTATGTCATTTTCAACCAAGTGTCTGGATACCTTAGATCACATAGTGCAAGTGCAGATATTTCTATTGGTGACTGAGGTTAGTGTTTTGAACAACATTACATGAGTATTTCCAACATTTGGAGACTAATAATCATATCTGTTACTAGTCTATGTCTTTAGGTGGGTTAGTACCTCCAAGTACATGAGGCAAGAGCAAGCCATTAATGTTTATTCTCCCGTGAGCAACCGGTCAGGAGTTGAAGTGTGGACACATGGACAAAAGACGGTAAGTCTATACCCAAAGGAGTGGTCATTCACTTCACAGCCAAGGGATGGCTATGCAGGAAACATCAGGTCATAAATGTGTCGTTTTGTTGTCAGACTGTTTGACACAGCGAAAACAACCAACACACTGATGTGTGTATATATTAAGGTACACATTAAAAAATATCGACACATTACATCCTGTATCTTCCCATTTTAGCCTCAGTGAAGAAATGCACTACGAAATGTTTGCCAAGCCAAGATAACCTATATTGTTGATCTCGTATCATTTAATAATGTCTTTAAAAAAAGTTCTTGAGCAAATCACTAATTTCTAGCTATTGCTGAGTCTCTGTTTTTAATGAGAAATTTGGGATCAGGAAAGGAAGGAGCCATAATGTCAAACAAGCACGCCAAGTAATGTTCTCACAGCCTCTTTCTCTCTTTTTGGAAAACGTCTCTGTCGTATGCATTGACGAAGCCCTAGTATGTGTGAATCCCCACTGCTGCAACATGTGGAGATTAATCTCATCTGGTCATCATTGTTGCTAAACTTCCACAACTTTTTAACATTGGTGCATTACTGATTATCTAAGCGTTTGTTCAGTTGAAATATGAACTTACCGTCAATTATGTAGCTCAGTACATCTTGTGAACAGGCAACCCTTACCGCACAGGTATGGTTTCGCTTTTAAATAACGCTTTATTTACTCACTTTATGTCATAAATAAAAATTTTGTGTAATGAATGACACAACTAAATATTGTTCACACTAGAGTTAATGAATTTAGCAAGATAAATCTGTGCCACTCCAGGTAGTCAATCGATAAGCAAAAGGTTGACAGACATATTCTGCAATGTTGTCAACTCCTAATCATTCTTGAAGCAGGAAGGAATACATCTCCACAGCCGATGTGTTCCTCGGACGGTATAGCGGCCTAGGAGTGGAAGTTGCGCATCATAGACACAGTGGAAACTGACACCAAAGTGAGAGATGACGGAAATCCGACAGGATAAGCACATTTGTGTCATTCGACCAAGACACCATGAATTAAGAGAACTGGAAAATTAATTGGACGTCCCTCTCTTTATAGATGTCATTCTTTTTTTTCTGTTTAGTCTGGCAGTTTTCCAAGTATTTTCTGGAGAATTACTGAGGAGTAATCGTTAGAATGGGCTTCTACGGTAAGTGTAAATAAGACAGTAAATAACCGTTCTAATGAATGGTTCAATGACAGCAAGTCCTGATATGAAGTGAAATTTGAAAAGCTAGCCGGGAATGGCGTTAACACAGTTACCCTAAGCCGCCTCTGAGATACCAATGCGACGGTATAGATGGGCAGACGGTATTGGAATGTGTGGAAGGATCCTGTTGCTTGTGATTCATTAAGAAAAACCACCACGATTCTCTAACAGTGCTCATTCTTAGCCAGATTCTATCCCAGTTTTATTTCTAGCGTTGAACCATTGCTCAACTGTGTGTGAATAGCATCAAAACATTTATATCCTACACACATCACAAACTCATTTCACTCTAGTTATCGTAGCAACATCCCCTGTGCTTCCATTCTTTTGTACACGATTTAATTTCTTTGTAGCACACAGTCACCCCGTTCTGGAAGTGATAAAGAAGAGTAACAGACTATCACAGCATCATAGACTCATACATCCCCGATGTCCACTCATCCCCACTGTCAATAGTGAATTTCTCATAAATTATAGTCCGATCCACAGAACCATAACTTGAAGTTATGTTGTCTTTCCGTGCTCGAAATAAGCTCTTAAAACCGTATGGACTTCAAAAGTCTGTCTCGTGAATATGCTATGGTAACGAAAATAATTAAAATGCCCTTTCTCGCTCTGGGCGATAGGTTCTCTATTCTACTCTCGATGAGATACAATCACTGACTCCTAGATTACGCACTTTCAAAACGGCTTCTGCATTTCAAGCAATCTGTACGGTAGGTGTATTTTTGTTGGCGTCCTGTATAACTCGTGGATGTTTCCCCATTACAGTGCTGCTCTTCATAGCTGAAGTAATTCCCTCACTGTGTATATCAACACTGTTCACTTGATATCACGGAAAACAGGTCCATCAACCACAGGACAGCCGGCAGAAGTAGCATCTTGTCATTAATGGCTGTACACAAATGGATGCACTCAGCTTCCGTACTATCAGCTTCTAGCTTGTTTAATTCCCTGAACCTCACACAGCTCATTCCTTCGTTAAAAGAAATCACTTTTCAACTACGAATAATAAACTGATCGAGATAAATTTCTCGAGCACCAACTTGTAGCTACTAAAGTTTTGACGAAATTTTAAAAAGTAACTCGGTATTACCAGTGCAATTGACTGTGGCTATTCTCAAAATAATATGAATCATGACTGCCAGGAAAAAATTTCTGGAAATCTGTGGTAGTGTTCTATGAGGCCAAACAGCTAAGGTTATCGGTCCCTAAGCTTACACACTGCTTAATCTAACTTACGCTAAGGACAACACACACACCCATGTCCGAGGGAGGACTCGAACCCCCGGCGGGGAAGCCGTTCGAACCGTGACAAGGCGCCTTAGACTGCAACGGCTATCCCTCGCGGCTACTGCCAAGAGACTTATAAACTGATTTGAGTAACATCTGGTGCTCTAGTTGCTATTAGCCGATAGTTCTGAGATTTTACCCCAGATTCAGTAAGTACTCAGTATTTCAGCCTTTCTCACACGTTGTTACAAACCCAGCGGAATTCCTTTGTCATGAAATATTTTTTGCAATTTTCGGTTAAGTCAATGAAGCGAACAGATTGAACTACAGAAAATCGCTCGAAGTGGATTAGAAACGAGGGTTCGTGGCTTTCTGATAGTTTCAGAGAATTTACTCACTCTATTATTGGGTAACACACTCCAACGTTAATTGCTTTGTCGTCACACTGATGAATCACAGAAATTGTTGTGTATTTATACCTAGACTAGCTGAGTATCCGGCTTTACCCGGAGATGTCTTTATTACACTCCCATTAGTGCATCATCTCCTTCCCTCTTTCTCTGCCTGTCTCCTCTGCTCCCTTCTCTGTCCCTCTCCTCCTACCAGTCAACTGCCCATCCGCTTCTCCCCACTCTCTCTCTCCATCTGTTCGACGCCTGTCTTTTCATCTGATCCTTCCCCTCTGTCCATCTCCTCCTCACTCCTCCTTGTCCATCTCCTCTTTCTTCCATTCTGCTTCTCCTCCTCCCCCTTCACTCTGTCACTCTCCTCTTCTTATCTCCCTCTGTCCATTACCCTCTGCCCCCATTCTACCCATCTGCTCGTGTCACCATCTCCCTCTTCCCTATCTCTGTGTATCTATCTAATCTTCCTGCCCCCTCTCCCCCTATTCTCTCTCCGCATATTATCATCTTCACTCCAATAGGAATGTTGATTCTTACCCCCACACTAATTCTTGCCCGTGTAGTGCTGCGGCCCATTATCTGGAAAGAAAATTATAATTATTTAGCAAAAGGGGTTCAAATGGTTCAAATGGCTCTGAGCACTATGGGACTTAACTTCTGAGGTCATCAGTTCCCTAAAACTTAGAACTACTTAAACCTAACTAACCTAAGGACATCACACACATCCATGCCCGAGGCAGGATTCGAACCTGCCATCGTAGCAGTCGCGCGGTTCCAGACTGAAGCGCCTAGAACCGCTCGGCCACCGCGGCCGGCGTACTTAGCAAAAGTAAGGAGAAGTAGCATGGAAGCCACCGCAGAGCATTTCGTTAATAACTGCAGATCGGAAGCAGTCAACGTTGTGACTAGAGAGTCGCAAATAACCGACGCGCCAGTGGATTGCGAAGCAAGGACAGTCAAACTAAGCGGTAAATGGCTCCACAGAGCGTTAATCATGTAGTATGTGGGACAGCGTCACTGTACCAAGGTACCAAGGTGAATCTCTTTTTATGGCAGTATGACTGGGTGCTGGGTTTTAGTGAAACAAATGTTCGCCGGAGGCATATAAATGTGGGACGTGACGCCACGCCGCCAGCCGTCGTTTGACTCCTGTACGAAGGCAGCATGTTTTACCCCGCGCACAGCGCACTCCACACATTGCCACTGTGGCCACTTGTGGAACCGAGGGGTCGATTTCCGAGTGAAACGCAGCCGCAGCCAAACACGTAATGCCACTGAAGTCGACGACTGTGGCCTTTAAAGTTAGCCGACCTCAGCAGCATAGAGTGCTGGCTCAGCAACTCGGGGCAGAAGCCGAAGGCTTTTTTATCAGCCCTAACCAGGACAATGAGGAGAGACGCGCCTGCCTCACTAAGTCATGTACTGAAGTCAACAAACGTCATCTGCAACTGTTAAGTTTTATTCTTGGCCCCACGGCATTGTTTCTCTGGGTGATAAAAATGAATAAAAGCGCAGTGGTGGCAAAATTGGAAACAAACGTTTCCACCATGGACGACGCTATAGACTAATCAGTGAATAAGGTAGCTCACCTGAGGGCACATTTTCGTTTACGTAATAGTTTGACAGAGAGACCTGATGTACTGGAGACACTGAAATCGTTAAATTTGGGAGTGTATCTAGCTGTTGCTAAATTTTTCCCATTCTCTGGCGTCTCAGAAAGTGTTAAAGTTTGTAGCGGATCAGCAGCCACCAGCTGACATAGGTGGTTGGTCGGATACCACAATAACTGCAGATGCCAAAGTAGCGTTTAATGGCAGTCGAAGTAGTTCGTGAGGTGAGGTGCACAGAGATATTACGCAATGCGGGATCTTTTGATGAATTGCGTCAGGGCCTGGAGCAGTGGTATAGGAATCAAAACAGTGCACTACTTTTTCGTTAGCAGTTGGTTATGGTGTCGAGAAGGCGTAATAACGCAGTGGAACAATGTGGAACTGTAGCTAGAAAAACAAATGTGAAAATTATGAACTTTCACAGAATCAGGAGGTGAACAAAGTGATACTGCAAGAGACCGAGCAACGGGCACTTGAAACGTTTCTGTGGCGTTTAGCAGCAGAACTGTCGAGGAAGGTGCAATCGGAGGAACCCAGTGATCTCCTACAGGGTTGGATTGGCTTTGGAGTTCGAGGAAATCGATACGTCGACATTGGTAAGGGATCAAAGACACGTGTTTGCATAAAATGTACGAGGGTTGGAACTTTAATAGATGTGACTATTTATTTACAGCTTGTACAAAATAGATACGTGTTTGAAAGTTTCGCTGACCTTCGAAGTAGTCACCAGAATTGTGTATAACTTGTTGCCAGCGATGTGGAAGTCATAAGATACTCTTAGCAGTGCCAGTTGTGTTGACAGTTAAAGCGGCGCCTTCTATTGCCGGACGAATTTGTAGCAGTTCTGAAACGAACGCCGTGAAGTGTTTTCTTCAGTTTAGAATTCGAGTTGAACTCACGAGGGCTTAAGTCAGGGGAGTGCAGTAGGTGGTATAGCACTTAGCAGCCCCATCAGTCAAACAAATCAGTACGTGCTTCAGCATTGTCCTGCAAAATGAAGCTCAGGTCCTCCAGAAAGTGTCGTCACTTCTGTCTCTAAGCTGGTCGTAGGTTGTGAACCAAAAATGACCAGCATAGAGACTGGAGTGATGACACTTCCTGCAGGACCAGACCATGTTGCAGGAGAAAGCTCAAGCACGTACAGTGCAAGCTGTTACTGATTTGTTTGACTGATGGGGCTGCTAAGTGCTATACCACCTCCTTCACTCCCCTGACTTAAGCCCTCGTGAGTTCAACTCGATTTCTAAACTGAAGAAAACACATCATGGCATTTGTTTCTGAACTGCTACAAATTCGTCGGGCAATAGACAGCGCCGCTCGAACTGTCAACACAACTGGCACTGCAAAGATGATCCTACGACTTCCACATCGCTGGAAACGCGTTATACACAATGCTGGTGACTACTTTGAAGGTGAATAAAACTTTGAAACATGTATCTATTTTGTACGAGCTGTAAATAAACAGTTTCCACTATTAAAGTGCCAACCCTCGTAAATTGTTTTAATTGTGGCTAAACAGGGCATATGCAGTCAGTGATAGCAGCCACGATGAAGTGAGAGGGATAACTGGTGTAGTAATAGATGGGGTCCAGGAGTTCCCAGTGAAAGCAAATTCAATGAAAACGAATGAAGAGCCGGGATGTGTCATAATTAGTGTAATAAATGGTAGAGAATATAAAAATTACTGGACAAAGGGGGGCATGTGTTATTATTGACGTCAAGGGAATTAGTATATGGCAGACAGTGAACCTTACCACGGTACAACTTGCTTGGAGTAGGCAGTAATGATATAAGACCACTGGGGTCAGTAATGATGAATTTTTCGTTTCAGACTACAGAGTTTAGACAGTGTGTGGAGCTGGTGTCTAATGTAAGCAGGGACTACAGCACGATTCAGGGGTTACATTTTCTGCATCAACATTATGCTATAATAGACTTTTGACGACATATAGAGGAATTTAATGGGAGGGCATTCAGGCTAGGGGAAACTGTTGCCAGTGTTTATATGCAGCAAGGGAAGTCTAGCATACGAGACAATCCAGTTAAGCCACGAGCAATGACATTAAGTCTTGATTAACAAGATTGTTTGTTAAAAGGCCATCAAGTCGTTGTGGGTAATGGGGAGCCTCACGTATCAGTTAATGTGTTATGTTTTGAGGCACGTTTGAAGGAAAATTAAGTATTATACACTCCTGGAAATTGAAATAAGAACACCGTGAATTCATTGTCCCAGGAAGGGGAAACTTTATTGATGCTGGATGTAGTCCTGTGGAACGGCTTGCCATGCCATTTCCACCTGGCGCCTCAGTTGGACCAGTGTTCGTGCTGGACGTGCAGACCGCGTGAGACGACGCTTCATCCAGTCCCAAACATGCTCAATGGGGGACAGATCCGGAGATCTTGCTGGCCAGGGTAGTTGACTTACACATTCTAGAGCACGTTGGGTGGCACGGGATACATGCGGACGTGCATTGTCCTGTTGGAACAGCAAGTTCCCTTGCCGGTCTAGGAATGGTAGAACGATGGGTTCGATGACGGTTTGGATGTACCGTGCACTATTCAGTGTCCCCTCGACGATCACCAGTGGTGTACGGCCATTGTAGGAGATCGCTCCCCACACCATGATGCCGGGTGTTGGCCCTGTGTGCCTCGGTCGTATGCAGTCCTGATTGTGGCGCTCACCTGCACGGCGCCAAACACGCATACGACCATCAATGGCACCAAGGCAGAAGCGACTCTCATCGCTGAAGACGACACGTCTCCATTCGTCCCTCCATTCACGCCTGTCGCGACACCACTGGAGGCGGGCTGCACGATGTTGGGGCGTGAGCGGAAGACGGCCTAACGGTGTGCGGGACCGTAGCCCAGCTTCATGGAGACGGTTGCGAATGGTCCTCGCCGATACCCCAGGAGCAACAGTGTCCCTAATTTGCTGGGAAGTGGCGGTGCTGTCCCCTACGGCACTGCGTAGGATCCTTCTGTCTTGGCGTGCATCCGTGCGTCGCTGCGGTCCGGTCCCAGGTCGACGGGCACGTGCACCTTCCGCCGACCACTGGCGACAACATCGATGTACTGTGGAGACCTCACGCCCCACGTGATGAGCAATTCGGCGGTACGTCCACCCGGCCTCCCGCATGCCCACTATACGCCCTCGCTCAAAGTCCGTCAACTGCACATACGGTTCACGTCCACGCTGTCGCGGCATGCTACCAGCGTTAAAGACTGCGATGGAGCTCCGTATGCCACGGCAAACTGGCTGACACTGACGGCGGCGGTGCACAAATGCTGCGCAGCTAGCGCCATTCGACGGCCAACACCGCGGTTCCTGGTGTGTCTGCTGTGCCGTGCGTGTGATCATTGCTTGTACAGCCCTCTCGCAGTGTCCGGAGCAAGTATGGTGGGTCTGACACACTGGTGTCAATGTGTTCTTTTTTCCATTTCCAGGAGTGTAGACGCAAAATCCCCAAGATTGGCGATCTTCTACAGAAGCTCGAAATTTAGTGCGGACTTCAATGCGAGATGCCTATAACAGTTTCCACAACGAAACTTTGTCTCGAAACCTGGCAGAAAATCTAAAGAGATTCTGGTTGTATGTGAAGTATGTTAGCGGCAAGAAACAATCAATGCCTTCTCTGCGCGATAGCAAGGGAGATACTATCGAAGACAGTGCTATCAAAGCAGAGTTAATAAACACAGCCTTCCGAAATGCCTTCACAAAAGAAGACGAAGTAAATATTCCAGAATTCGAATCTTGAACAGCTGCCAACATGAGTAACGTGGAAGTAAATATCCTCGGAGTAGTGAAGCAACTTAAATTAGTTAATAAAAGCAAGTCTTATGGTCCAGACTGTATACCAATTAGGTTCCTTTCCGAGTATGCTGATGCATTAGCTCCATACATAACCATCAAATAGAACCGTTCGCTCGACGAAAGATCCGTACCCAAAGACTACAACGTTTCACAGGCCACACCAATATTCAAGGAAGGTAGTAGGAGTAATCCACTGAATTACAGGCCCATATCGTTAACGTATATATGCAGCAGGATTTTAGAACATATATTGTGTTCAAACATTATGAATTACCTCGAAAAAAACTGTCTATAGACACACAGTCAACATGGGTTTAGAAAACATCGTTCCTGTGAAACACAACTAGCTCTTTATTCGCATGAAGTGTTGAGTGCCGTTGACAAGGGATTTCAGACCGATTCCATATTTCTGAATTTCCGGAAGGCTTTTGACGCTGTACCACACAAGCGACTCGTAGTGAAATTGCGCGCGTATAGAATATCGTCTCAGTTATGTGACTGGGTTCGTGATTTTCTGTCAGAGAGGTTACAGTTCGTAGTAATTGGCGGGAAGTCATCGAGTAAAACAGAAGTGATTTCTGGCGTTCCAAAAGGTAGAGTTTTAGGCACTTTGCTGATCCTTATCTATATAAACGATTTTGGGGACAATCTGAGCAGCCGTCTTCGGTTGTTTGCAGATGACGTTATCGTTTATCGACTAATAAAGTCATCAGAAGATCAAAACAAACTGCAAAACGACATTTAAAAGATATCTGAACGGTGCGCAAAGTGGCAGTTGACCCTAAATAACGAAAAGTGTGAGGCCATCCACATGAATGCTAAAAGGAATCCGATAAACTTCGGTTACACAATAAATCAATCAAATGTAAAGGCCGTAAAATCAACCAAATACTTAGGAATTACAATTACGAACAACGTAAACTGGATGGAACATATAGAAAATGTTGTGGGGAAGGCTAACCAAAGACTGCGTTTTATTGACAGGACACTTAGAAGATGTAACAGACCTACTAAGGAGACTGCCTACACTAAGCTTGTCCGTCCTCTTTTAGAATACTGCTTCCCGGTGTGGGCTCCTTACCAGATAGGACTGACGGAGTACATCGAAAAAGTTCAAAGAAAGGCAGCACGTTTCTTATTATCGCTAAATATTGGTGAGAGTCTCATAGACGTGATACAGGATTTGGGCTGGAAATCATTAAAAGAAAGGCGTCTTTCGTTGCGACGGAATCTTCTCACGGAATTCCAGTCACAAACTTTATCCTCCAAATGCGAAAATATTTTGTTGACACCGACCTACATAGGGAGGAACGATCACCACCATAAAATAAGGGAAATCAGAGCTCGTACGGAAAGATATAGGTGTTCATTCTTTCCACGCGCTATACGAGATTGGAATAATAGAGAATTGTGAAGCTGGTCCGATGAACCCTCTGCCAGGCACTTCAGTGTGATTTGCAGGGTGTCCATGTAGATATAGATGAAATAATCGAGACTACTTCAACAGTAAACGTCAAGCTACAGTACACTACGGGGACAACATTTGTGCATTTAAAACCATTTAAGGGTGCTTCAGAAATGATGCCACAGGAAGTAGGAATAACAACAAAAAGGGAGCCAAGAATGAAGAAACCAAGGGATGGGTAATGAGAATAGGAGTTCCACATGCATCATGCACTAAATGCGATAACGTCCAGGAAGTAATCGATATGTAACATTTCGTTACTCTTTTCGTTTTCTTTTGAGTATAGTATGGTTGGTTGACGTTGTTTTAGTTAATATTGAGCGTCAATTGTGGTTTATCTATGGTATGAAGAAATGTGTTGTCAGGGTCAGTGGACCTTTGAGGGGAGGGAAGGTGACAATGGTCCCTATCCTCAGGTTTCCGTACAGTGGAGGTTCAGAGCAGTAGAATGGTAGTGTCAGCAGTTCTTCACCTCTTCGCCGGAAATGGAGTGGGGCGCTGCTGGGTAATCACCTCGTCGGAGCAGTTGCATTTTCCAGGCAACAGTACATAGTATTGCCCACCAATAGTTGGCCGCTGGCTGAGTATCTAATGTTTGGGAACTATGGAATGAAGTAAGGAGACTTGAAGAGGTGTTCTCAGGAGTGTGGCCGTTCTCAAGTTTTAATGGAGTCCTTAGAGAAGTCGCCAAAGAATACAGGAATTTACTTTGAGCATATGCGCTTTTCAAAGGGCACATGCGTGAGGTAATCGTAGCAGAGCCAGCAGTCAGAGCGAGGCATGTGGGGAAAAAAAGACACCGATAGATGCAGGAAGTAGGTTACTGAAAATCTTGTTCGGGACGGCACACGCAAGCGACGTGACCATGTTGAATGGAACTGCAAAAGGTCCAAATTAGTTGGCCGAGGAGAATAGAGTAACATTAGAGTGTCATTCCCAGACGATCTAGAACCTGGAGGGTAGAGTGTTTAACCTCCTTGGTAAGCTGCCAGAGCAGCATGTGTTGTTTTTGTGTAAGATGGAACCTTCGCTAGTACTTTGAATCAAGATATGAGAGGCGTACCAGCACGAATGCAGTACTCGATGTGAGGGTAACAGTCACAAGATTGTTGCAATCCTTAGGTGTGAGAATCTGGCATGCAAGAGTGGAGCTGACAGACATACAGCAAGGCATGCATCAGGCCTTTCACAGGCGGCTGAATCCGGCTATACTGTCTCCTGCGCAGTATTTGAAAGGGCTGAGGAATTTTCAGGAATATTTAAGCCGCAATTGCAACTGGTAGTGGAGTCAGGTAGCTATAAATTGCCAATCGAAAATCGTTCAAATAGCTCTAAGCACTATGGGACTTAACATCTGAGGTCATCAGTCCCCTAGACTTAGAACTACTTAAACCTAACTAACCTTCGGACATCTCACACATCTATGCCCGAGGCAAGATTCGAACCTGCGACCGCAGCAGCAGCGCGGTTTCGAACTGAAGCACCTAGAACCGCTCGGCCACAGCGGCCGGCTAGCCATTCGACTATTGTAATCAAGCAGTGGAGGTAACGACAGACAATGCACGATTGTACGCGTTACTGACGCTATTGGTAGCGTGCAAGCATCATCTATTAAAGTGTTACGCAGAGTACACACATTCGATGAAGTTAGTGGCTGTGGGGAAGTTGTGCAACTGAGAGAAAGGGGGGTTTTGCTACTAGCTGAAAACCGGGATCGACATATGGTGATGACCATGGCTTAGCTGCAGCAGTGCCAGAAGGGGATCATCACCATATGCCTGCCATACACGATCGCCAAAGTTGGAACTGCCTGTGTCATGCAATTATTCAGAGTTGAAGTGGAGGGACGTCAGTATCTGAAAGAGGTGAGCGACCTGAAATCGTATTACCAGAGATTAGGTTTGCACTGGATATTCTTAGTATACGACAAAGAGGTAGGTAGTAGTAACCAGCTGCTACGAATAAGGGAGTCTCATTCGAGCAAAACATTTAGAGTAACAGGGTAGTGGATTCCTGGTGAACGGCACTAAGTGTGATATTTCGGTACCTATTTTCCACTTGCCTGCAACTATGGCGGGAGTTACTCTGCTTAATGAAACCCAAGTACAGTTGCATCGACCAGACGAACCATTAGAGATGTTGGCATAAACAGAACCTGACCTTCCTTAATGTCGCCAGGAACCTCACATCGAAGCATTCGTTAGGTCCGATGACAGCTGTGCAGAATGGTGGAATCACAGCAGAACAGCTGTTGCAGCATGTAAATCAATATCTGTATGGCAGACGTCAAGTACCTCTAACATTAAGTGTCGCTGTTTCCAGCTCGATAGCTGCTCTGATTTTATATCTGAGGATTCATCCACCTGAGATGACCAGACAAAAAAAATGGTTCAAATGGCTCTGAGCACTATGGGACTCAACATCTTAGGTCATAAGTAACCGAGAACTTAGAACTACTTAAACCTAACTAATCTAAGGACATCACACACACCCATGCCCGAGGCAGGATTCGAACCTGCGACCGTAGCAGCCTCGCGGTTCCGGACTGCAGCGCCAGAACCGCACGGCCACCGCGGCCGGCGATGACCAGACATTCAGAGGCCTAATCCAGGGACTTGAGCAGGGGATAGAGAGTATTTAGCTAAGCTCATTATTAGTTTTACAGTTGTCTGGGATATATAAATAACATATACAGCAATTCGTCTGTAGAGTAAGAGGTAGAATTAACTTGGTGGAACACTGGTCAAAGCAGGGATCCGAGGGGTGTGGTCTTCTCCATAGGGAAGGACAGTGTGGTGTCGCGACACAGCCTTTGGAGACAAAATTGTAAGTGTGTAGTGAAAATAAAAAGGAAAAGGGAGGAAGCCACTGTAGAGCACTATGTTAACAGCCGCAGATCGGTAGCTGTGAACCACCATAACATAAGTCTAAAAGGATTGTGAAGCTAGGATTGTCGATCTCAGTAGTAAACGGTGCCTCACAGCAGTGTCACCACACCAGTGCTAAATTCTTGCTATGGCAACGTAACTAAGCCCCGTGTTTATGTGAAAAAAATGGACACCGGAGGCATATACATGTAGTAAGTATGGACTTCAAAGGCAGGGATCACTTCTTGTCGCTGGAAAGCAGCAGCACACAACAG
The DNA here is from genome assembly GCF_023864275.1 of Schistocerca cancellata. Classification (NCBI taxonomy): domain Eukaryota; kingdom Metazoa; phylum Arthropoda; class Insecta; order Orthoptera; family Acrididae; genus Schistocerca; species Schistocerca cancellata. The sequence continues at coordinate 456,845,512 of NC_064629.1, forward strand.
CGCCAGAGCCACACTGGACAGAAAGACAACTGGGCTCCACCTGAAGCAGCCAAGGGTTCGAGAACAGGCTGCGCCTGCTGTCTGCACCAAGTCCTTCTGAGAGGTAAAACCATAAGACTCAGTCGTGTTTCGATCACGAAACTAAATTATTTTTGAAGGACCATTACGATTTTCTACTATTTCGGAAGAGTGTAGTACAGATTACTTAAGTTACCGTTAATTAGATATTTTTTTCAGAACTATCATTAGCCCGTGGACGTTACAGCCTGTGAAACGAATGTATAACATCTTCCTCACGTAGTCCGCCACAAATACACGTACTTCATACTTCGTACAATCCATCCCTGACAGTAAAATTAATTAATATATATCACACATGTTTAAAAATCTCATGAACATGCCTGGTGCGAGTTGTGAGGAGTTCTATCAGTACACAAAAAATTGGTTCGTTAACACTTCGCAGCTATAAACTAACTAATTGGCAGCACAACACAACAGCATCTTCGACCTTGCTATTTCACTGTTGTAGGACTTGCACAGTATTATTATTATTTCTTTCTATTCTCAGACGTTATGTCTGGTCAAAAATGGACAGTGACGCGGACCTTGATCAAGCGTGACTTCCTTTTAACTGTACGGTATATGTTATATTGCATTTAGGAACTTTCGGGTCATTGAACATGTATCAATAATTACAGATTTTTGTAGTTGTATATATATGTTTGGATGTAGCTGTATTGCGTTGATGTACTGGTGGATATTGTGTGGTATGACTCCTGTAGTTGATAGTATAATTGGTATAATGTCAACTTTATTCTGATGCCACATGTCCTTGACTTCCTCAGCCAGTTGGATGTATTTTTCAATATTTTCTCCTGTTTTCTTCTGTATATTTGTTGTGTTGGGTATGGATATTTCAATTAGTTGTGTTAATTTCTTTATTTTATTGGTGAGTATGATGTCAGGTTTGTTATGTGGTGTTGTTTTATCTGTTATAATGGTTCTGTTCCAGTATAATTTGTATTCATCATTCTCCAGTACATTTTGTGGTGTGTACTTGTATGTGGGAACGTGTTGTTTTATTAGTTTATGTTGTATGGCAAGTTGTTGATGTATAATTTTTGCTACATTGTCATGTCTTCTGGGGTATTCTGTATTTGCTAGTATTGTACATCCGCTTGTGAAGTGATCTACTGTTTCTATTTGTTGTTTGCAAAGTCTGCATTTATCTGTTGTGGTAATGGGATCTTTAATAATATGCTTGCTGTAATATCTGGTGTTTATTGTTTGATCCTGTATTGCAATCATGAATCCTTCCGTCTCACTGTATATATTGCCTTTTCTTAGCCATGTGTTGGATGCGTCTTGATCTATGTGTGGCTGTGTTAGATGATACGGGTGCTTGCCATGTAGTGTGTTCTTTTTCCAATTTACTTTCTTTGTATCTGTTGATGTTATCTTATCTAAAGGGTTGTAGAAGTAGTTATGAAATTGCAATGGTGTAGCCGATGTATTTATATGAGTGATTGCTTCGTTTATTTTGCTAGTTTCTGCACGTTCTAGAAAGAATTTTCTTAAATTGTCTACCTGTCCATAATGTAGGTTTTTTATATCTATAAATCCCCTTCCACCTTCCTTTCTGCTTAATGTGAATCTTTCTGTTGCTGAATGTATGTGATGTATTCTATATTTGTGGCATTGTGATCGTGTAAGTGTATTGAGTGCTTCTAGGTCTGTGTCACTCCATTTCACTACTCCAAATGAGTAGGTCAATACTGGTATAGCATAAGTATTTATAGCTTTTGTCTTGTTTCTTGCTGTCAATTCTGTTTTCAGTATTTTTGTTAGTCTTTGTCTATATTTTTCTTTTAGTTCTTCTTTAATATTTGTATTATCTATTCCTATTTTTGTCTGTATCCTAGATATTTATAGGCATCTGTTTTTTCCATCGCTTCTATGCAGTCGCTGTGGTTATCCAATCTTGTTGTTTAGTGTGTTTTCCCTTGACTATGCTATTTTTCTTACATTTGTCTGTTCCAAAAGCCATACTTATATCATTGCTGAATACTTCTGTTATCTTTAGAAATTGGTTGAGTTGTTGCTGCCAGTAGTTTTAGATCATCCTTGTATAGCAAATGTGTGATTTTGTGTGGGTATATTCCAGTAATATTGTATCCATAATTTGTATTATTTATCATGTTGGATAGTGGGTTCAGAGCAAGACAGAACCAGAAAGGACTTAATGAGTCTCCTTGATATATTCCACGCTTAATCTGTATTGGCTGTGATGTGATATTATTTGAATTTGTTTGGATAATAAGTGTGGTTTTCCAGTTTTTCGTTACTATGTTTAGGAACTGTATCAATTTAGGATCTACTTTGTATATTTCCAATATATGTAGTAACCGTGAGTGGGGTACACTATCAAAGGCTTTTTGGTAATCAATGTATGCGTAGTGTAGCGACCTTTGTTTAGTTTTAGCTTGATATGTCACCTCTGCATCTATTATCAGTTGCTCTTTACATCCTCGTGCTCCTTTGCAGCAGCCTTTTTGTTCTTCATTTATAATTGTGTTCTGTGTTGTATGTGTCATTAATTTCTGTGTAATGACTGAAGTTAATATTTTGTAGATTGTTGGTAGGCATGTTATGGGGCGATATTTAGCTGGGTTTGTTGTGTCTGCTTGATCTTTAGGTTTCAGATAGGTTATTCCATGTGCAAGTGTATCAGGGAATGTGTATGGGTCTGCAATGTAACTGTTAAATAATTTAGTTAGATGTGAATGTGTTGAGGTGAACTTCTTTAGCCAGTAATTTGCTATTTTATCATTTCCCGGGGCTTTCCAATTGTGTGTAGAATTAATTGCTCGGGTGACTTCATGTTGCAAAATTATCACTTCAGGCATTTGTGGTATCATCTTGTGTGTGTCTGTTTCTGCTTGTATCCACCGTGCATGCCTGTTATGTTGTACCGGGTTTGACCATATGTTGCTCCAGAAGTGTTACGTGTCTGCTATGTTTGGTGGATTGTCTATTTTAGTGTGTGTGTGTGTGTGTGTGTTATCTATTGTTTGGTAAAATCTCTTTTGGTTTGTGTTGAATGTTTGGTTTTGTTTCCTTCTATTTTCACTTTTTTTGTATCTTCTAAGTCGTTTGGCCAATGCTTGTAATATCTGCTTCTTTTCATCTAATTGCTCTATTCCTTCTTGTTGTGAGATTTTACCTAACCTTTTTCGTTTTTTGTCTGATATTTCATTTCTTATAAATTGTGTTAGCTGTCCGATGCCTCTTCTCAGTTTTTCTATTCTGATCTGTAGCCTGTGTTGCCATGCTGGTTTTGTGGGTTTCTTCTTTGTGTTGGTTTGTTCTGATCTCTGCCTAGTGTGTATATTTAGTGTAGTGAGTGCTCCTATATAAACCAGTAGTTGTAACTCTTCCATAGTTGTATTTTCATTTATTTTGATGTGTATGATTGTGTTGATAGTTTTTATTGTTGTTTCGACTTGTGGGTTATTTGGCGGTCTATCCAAGAATGGTCTAATGTCTGTATTTGTGTCTTTGTGTTCTATATATGTCAGCTGAAATTTCTCTTCTATATTTAACACGTGTGTCTCTTCGTGTTCTATTTGTGCTTGTTCTGGTCGCTGTCTTGAGACTTCGTTTTCCTCTGATTGTTTAATTGATGCGTGTTGGTCTTTGTTTGTTTGCTCTGGGATGTTTGAGTCCATTACTGCATTTTCTTCTTCTTCTGATTGCACATTATTTTGTTCCAGTATTTGTTGTACTTGTTGTTTGATGTTTTCTAATTCTGACTGGGATATCCTGTTATTTTTTATTATTACACGGATCTGATCAGCTAGTCGTTGTTCTGTTAAAAATTTTAATTCCGGGTATCTGGTAATAAATGTTGTGTATACTTGAGATCTGTATCCAGTTGTGTTGGTTCCGATGTTTGTTGGTTGGTAATAACAGAACATGAGGTGTCGATTAACTTCATCTGACCATCTCATCCTCTGTCTTTGTTTTCCTTCTAGGGTGGTTGCAGGAAGCATATCCTGCAAAACACCTCTATTTGGATTTAAATCATTTTCCAGTTGGCTAGCAGTATCGTTACCATTGTGGGCGGGCATAGGGTTCAAGCGTCGTCCCCGACCATGACGGCGCTTGTCCGAGGCTCCTTTAGTTCTGTCCTGAACCAAGTAATCACACTAAAAGGGGGGTTAGCCCTATTAGTGGTTTGTTCTTTTCGTCGCCTTTTACGACTGGCAGAACATACCGGAGGCCTATTCTTTTCTTTATTATTATTATTATTATTATTATTAGTAGTAGTAGTAGTAGTAGTGGCAGAAACAGGTTACGGAGAACTGTCAGCGTGCAGACTTCCAATTTTGGCCATTTCAGAACCAAGGAGTCCAGCAATCAATTGAATTACAAATAATAAGATAGCGCAGAAATTTTAGTGACTTGTCATCATTCGATAAAAGATTGTTAAAAATAAGGGATTCCAAACGTCTGATTAGATCGAGGCTTCATAAAACAACTACAAAAACTGAATATAATGTATCTTTCATGATTTTAAAAATAAAAGTATTCAGAGATAATTATTTTTCATATCAAAATTTAGTTAGCGTTAATGTTGATGACCGTGGGGGAAGGGATGGGGGGGTTGGTTACTAGCTAATATCTTATTGCACTCAGGGTTAATGATCTAAGGAGGATTGGGAACCACTGACCTAGTGGGGTATGGGCAGCATTGCAGCCTTCGTCTGACTACTGTCAGAAGACTGCGGGTTGTGAGGTGCGCACAGCAGATTTCACACGGCATCACCACGGCCGCTTGTGAACCTGAGGTGCCGTTTACCGAGTGGAACACTGCCACAGCAAATACTTAGTGCCACTGACATAAACAACAGTGGCCACTACGGCAGCCGGGCTGAGCAGCGCACGGCACCGCCTCAGCAGGTTGATCAGCCCCAACCAAGTGCAAAGTAGGAGAGGCGTGCCTGCCTCACTACGTCATGTATTGATGCAGATAAAATTATTTTATGAACGGGTTTTGTCCATATGCACATCACATGTATTTAATATATTTCACCCATATTTGTGCACACATTCCGCAGGTATCTCTCGCGAATTTCGCTCTGCTGCTTCATTTCCACACGGCCCCATGTTTATGATAAGATGCTTCCTGAACTATGTGTTGTAAAGTGATGTAGCTTTGCCGGCCGGTGTGACCGAGCGGTTCTAGGCGCTACGTCTGGATCCGCGCGACCGCTACGGTTGCAGGTTCGAATCCTGCCTCGGGCATGGATGTGTGTGACGTCCTTAGGTTAGATAGGTATAAGTAGTTATAATCTCTAGGGGATTGATGACCTCAGCAGTTACGTCCCATAGTGCTCAGAGCCTTTTTGATGTAGATTTGTAGGCACGTTCAGTTACATATGAGGATAGTGTCTAAGATGAGGTTTGAGAATAGAGGTAGTAGCAAACTAGTAATAAATTTAAAGGTCGTATACGACATGGCAACTTTTCACGCAGCTTAGTGTCTATGACATCATATCTCCTGAACTATGTATCATACAATGATACAATTTTGCAGGTACATTCAGTGGTGTATGCGAATACCGTCTGCGAAGTGTGTCACGAATGCAGTAAGTAGTAGAGATGTAATAATTTAAGACAACATCCATGATGCAGCATGTTTACTACATGAACGTCGTAAACGTTGTAATCGAGAAACTTGTTTTTCGTTATTTTCAGCTAGAAAAAGTTTCATAAAGGTTGGAAACTATATGTCGAGTCTTTTGCATGTCACTAAGTGCTGTCACTGACAAATACTGGAGGAACATCATCTGGGTATTCACGCGAAGTGGGCTACAGAACATCTTCTCCCTCACCCACAACCCCACTCCTTTTCAGTTGGGTAATCTCATCCCCGCTGCGATTACCGGCACTCTGTTATTAGCTTATCTTACAGGGCACACTCCTTGTATTCAGAAAATTAATTGAACGTATAAGGTAAAGCAGAATATTGCAACACTTAATTACACATTGCCATTACTTCTTTACGTTGTCACTGCTCCAACTTAGCCATTTTTCGTAATTTTGTACCAACTTTCCAATACCCTCTGCTTTCCGGCATTTCTCTACGGTGGTCTGCAGCACCTTGTATGTGCTCAAATGGCAGCAGTGATAAAAATCTGCCCGCATTTCGTGGTCGTGCGGTAGCGTTCTCGCTTCCCACGCCCGGGTTCCCGGGTTCGATTCCCGGCGGGGTCAGGGATTTTCTCTGCCTCGTGATGGCTGGGTGTTGTGTGCTGTCCTTAGGTTAGTTAGGTTTAAGTAGTTCTAAGTTCTAGGGGACTGATGACCATAGATGTTAAGTCCCATAGTGCTCAGAGCCATTTGAACCATTTGAATAGATAAAAATCTGAGGGAGTGACGACTGGGCTGTATGTTGGGGCCGCGCGGAGTGGCCGAGTGGTTACAGGCATCATGTCACTGATTGTGCGGCCACTCCCGCCGGAGGTTCGAGTCCTCCCTCGAGTATGGGTGTGTGTGTTGTTCTTAGTATAAGTTAGTTTAAGTACTGTGTAAGTCTAGGGGCCGTTGACCTCTGCAGTTTGGTCCCTTAGGAGATCACACGCATTTGAACATTTTTTTAACATTTTTATGTTGGGCGATGAAACGCTTCTCAACGAAAACGCTGCAGGAGAATCTGCATTGCCCCTGCAGTGAGCAATCGAGATTTGTCATTAAGAAGAAATGTATGACAGTTACGTTATGTGGGGTTTCATGAAATCAGGCGAATTCTCTCTGCAGGCACCTATACACAGCGCGAGACGCTTTATTCTGGGCATCTTTACGTGCTCACCGTGGGCTCAGAACCGCAAATTGCGATGTAACGTCATCGACGGGGAACTAGAGACACTGCGCGACACATCTATTCAAAGGTTCACTGGATTTTCACTTTGGTTTCCATTTCGCCATCGATCTAAACTTTTGTTTCTGGGCACCCCTCGTATAGCACTTTTCCAGGTATACTCTGCTCTGTGTCAACCGTTGAGTTCGCTTTAACAAACGAGCGCGATATCAGAGATCTGGTGAGAGGCCGATGCCGGGAACATTCTCTCACTGCTATAGTAGCAGCAAAGGCAGAATGAATAAAGAATAAGAGACTGCTCTCGAACTCAAAGATGAGAGAAACAGCTGTAGATTACGAGTGAAATGACCTTCTTGCAGTCGAAAAATTAGATTTCTTGTTAACACTTATTATGTAATAACTGTTCAGACTTTTTCATCAAAATTACAAATAAAATAACCAATGCATTTTGAAGGATAACTCTGCTCCAGTCCCGAAATTAAGACTACGATCTAAGACTTCACAGACAACTTTATGCTGTTTCCAAGTCTTAGCCTCTCTAACAGTAGGAACATATTTTTATATGACTCTCAAAATATTACTCTAGCCCTGCTAACTGAACCTAACTGGACCTCTGGGCTATTGAACGCCAACTTGAGGGCACTCTTCATTCTGTGCACGTACAGAATAAGTCACTGAAACTTACTTTGATTCTACCTGATAATTACAATTACATGAATATGTATACTAGCATGGGAATATTGTAAACCTAAGTAAAATACCTTGTGATTTATGTAATGTGTTATTATACGTTCACTTTCATAATTGTGTAATTAAGCTGAAGAGCCAAGGAAACTGATAGACCTGCCCAATATCGTGTAGGTTCCCGCGAGCACGCAGAAATGCCACATGACAGCGTGGCATGAACTCGAGTAATGTTTGAAGCAGTGTGGAGGAAACTGACACCATGAATGCTGCAGGGCTGTCCATAAATCTGTAAGAGTACATGCGGGTGGAGGCCTCCCCTGTTGCAAGGCTTCTCAGAGATGCTCAATAATGTTCATGTCTGGGGACGCTGATGGCCAGCGGAAGTGTTTAAACTTAGAAGAGTGTTCCTGGAGCCACCCTGCAGCAATTCTGGACGTATGAGGGGTCTCATTGTCACGCTGGAATAGCCCAAGTCCGTCATGGATGCACAATGGACATGAATGGATGCAGGTGATCAGACACGATGCTTACGAACGTAACACCTGTCAGAGTCGTATCTAGACGTATCAGCGGTCCCAATCACCACAACTGCACACGCCCCACGCCATTACAGAGCCCCCACCAGCTTGAACAGTCCCTTGCTGACATGCAGGGTTAATGAATTCATGATGTTGTCTGCGTAACTCAACACGTCAATTATCTCGATATAGTTTGAAACGAGTCTCGTCCGAACAGACAACATGTTTCCAGTCATCAACAATCCATGTCGGTTTTGACGGGACCAGGCGAGGCTTAAAGCTTTGTGTCGTGCAGCCAGCAAGTGCACATCAGTGGGCCTTCGGCTACGAAAGCCTATATCAATGATGTTCCGCTGAATGGTTCACACACTGACAGTTGCTGATGGCCCAGCAATGATATCGGCTGCACGTTGAATGATTCTTTTCAGCCGTCGTTGGTCCCGTTCTTGAAGGATGTTTATCCGGCCGCAGCGATGTTAGAGATTGCTGTTTCACCGGATTCCTGATAATCACGGTACACTCATGAAATGGAAAATCCCACGTCATCGCTACGTTGGAGATGCTGTGACCCGTCGCTTGTGCGCCGACTATAACGCCACGTTCAAACTCACTCACATCTTGATAACCTCCCATTGTAGCAGCAGTAACCGATCTAACAACGGCACCAGAGACTTCTTGTCTTATATAGACGTTGCCGACTGCAGCGCCGTATGCTGTCTGTTTATACAGGGTGGTCCATTGATCGTGACCGGGTCAAATATCTCACGAAATAAGCGTCAAATGAAAAAACTACAAACAACGAAACTTGTCTAGCTTGAAGGGGGAAACCAGATGGCGTTACGGTTGGCCCGCTAGATGGCGCTGCCATACGTCAAACGGATATCAACTGCGTGTTTTTAAATAGGAACCCCCATTTTTATTACATATTCCTGTAGTACGTGAAGAAATATGAATGTTTTAGTTGGACCACTTTTTTCGCTTTGTGATAGATGGCGCTGTGATAATTACAAACACATGGCCCACAATTTTAGACGAACAGCTGGTAACAGGTAGGTTTTTTAAATTAAAATACAGAACGTAGGTACGTTTGAACATTTTATTTCGGTAGTTCCAATGTGATACACGTACCTTTGTGAACTTATCATTTCTAAGAACGTATGCTGTTACAGCGCGATTACCTGTAAATACCACATTAATGCAATAAATGCTCAAAATGATGTCCGTCAGCCTTAATGCATTTGGGAATACGTGTAACGACATTCCTCTCAACAGCGAGTAGTTCGCCTTCCATAATGTTCGCACATGCATTGACAATGCGCTGACGCACGTTGTCAGGCGTTGTTGGTGGATCACGGCAGCAAATATCCTTCAACTTTCCCCCAGAAAGATATCCGGGGGCATCAGATCCGGTGATCGTGCGGGCCATGGTATGGTGCTTCGACGACCAATCCACCTGTCATGAAATATGCTATTCAATACCGCTTCAACCGCACGCGAGCTGTGTGCCGGACATCCATCATGCTGGAAGTACATCGCCATTCTGTCATACAGTGAAACACCTTGTAGTAACATCGGTAGAGCATTACGTAGGAAATCAGCATACATTGCACCATTTAGAATGTCATCGATTAAATGTGGGCCAATTATCCTTCCTCCCATAATGCCGCACCATACATTGACCCGCCAAGGTCGCTGATGTTCCACTTGTCGCAGCCAAAGTGGATTTTCCGTTGCCCAATAGTGCATATTATGCCGGTTTACGTTGCCGCTGTTGGTCAATGACGCTTCGTCGCTGAATAGAACGCGTGCAAAAAATCTGTCAGCGTCCCGTAATTTCTCTTGTGCCCAGTGGCAGAACTGTACACCACGTTCAAAGTCGTCGCCATGCAATTCCTGGTGCATTGAAATATGGTACGGGTGCAATCGATGTTGATGTGGCATTCTCAACACCGATGTTCTTGAGATTCCCGACTCTCGCCAAATTTGTCTGCTACTGATGTGCGGATTAGCCACGACAGCAGCTAAAACACGTACTTGGGCATCATCATTTGTTGCAGGTCGTGGTTGACGTTTCACATGTGGCTGAACACTGTCTCTTTCCTTAAATAACGTAACTGTCCGGCGAACGGTCCGGACACTTGGATGGTGTCGTCCAGGATACCGAGCAGCATACATAGCACACGCCCATTGGGCATTTTGATCACAATAGCCATGCATCAACACGGTATCGACCTTTCCGCCATTGGTAAAGGGTCCATTTTAACACGGGCAATGTATCACGAAGCACATACCGTCCGCACTGGCGGAATGTTACGTGATACCACGTACTTATACGTTTGTGACTATTACAGAGCCATCTATCACAAAGCGAAAGAAGTGGTCCAACTAAAACATCCATATTTATTTACATACTACACGAGTATGTAATAAAAATGGGGGTTCCTATTTAAAAAAACACAGTTGATATCCGTTTAACCTATGGCAGCGCCATCTAGCGGGCTAGCCATACCGCCATCTGGTTTCCCCCTTCAAGCTAGACGAGTTTTGTTCTCTGTAGTTTTTTCGTTTGATGCTTATTTCGTGAGATATTTTTCCCGGTCACTATCAATGGACCACCCTGTCTAACTCTGTATCCGAATACGCAAGCCTATACCAGTTTCTTTGGTGCTTCAGTGTAAGACGCCACTGCGTCCTGATAACTGTTGAAGATGGATGCTATTGTGGAAAAATTTTTGAGTGAGCCATCCCTATTGTTAAGACAGTATAGCATTCTAGGATTGTAAGACAGCAATGATGGCTAGCATCTCAGCTTTTAGCAGATGTTTGCAGTGAAATGCATGGTGTGAAATAGGGCTAGTGCTTTGCAAGTGTGTCACAAGCAGAAAGGAATCTAAACATTTGCATTATGGTTTTTGGAAACTTTGTATAATATGAAACACCAGTAAAAAGTACACAACAGCGTGTCAGTTGATGCATACATATTGGTGCTCAAGAAATGTTCGTTTTCATCATATTACAGCAGATAAATGTTCCTCATTTTAGAAGAAGCGCATAGAAATTTAATCCACGAAGCTTCACTTTTTTTGTTTTTGAACACTACGGTCATCAGATGTAAGTAGCCTCAATTCACAAAAAGCAAGTAAACCTGTAATCCACAAAATGGCTCGATCATTGTCCTTCGGGAAAATACCAGTGATTAAAAACCTTAGATTTGACTGCTGTGAAATACGACCATAGCGTCATCCTATCCTCAGTATTGTTTTTTGATCGCGCTGCCTGACGTAAAAAAGAACATAATCAAAGTTCTGCACATACTCATTGAAATACACTCCTGGAAATGGAAAAAACAACACATTGACACCGGTGTGTCAGACCCACCATACTTGCTCCGGACACTGCGAGAGGGCTGTACAAGCAATGATCACACGCACGGCACAGCGGACACACCAGGAACCGCGGTGTTGGCCGTCGAATAGCGCTAGCTGCGCAGCATTTGTGCACCGCCGCCGTCAGTGTCAGCCAGTTTGCCGTGGCATACGGAGCTCCATCGCAGTCTTTAACACTGGTAGCATGCCGCGACAGCGTGGACGTGAACCGTATGTGCAGTTGACGGACTTTGAGCGAGGGCGTATAGTGGGCATGCGGGAGGCCGGGTGGACGTACCGCCGAATTGCTCAACACGTGGGGCGTGAGGTCTCCACAGTACATCGATGTTGTCGCCAGTGGTCGGCGGAAGGTGCACGTGCCCGTCGACCTGGGACCGGACCGCAGCGACGCACGGATGCACGCCAAGACCGTAGGATCCTACGCAGTGCCGTAGGGGACCGCACCGCCACCTCCCAGCAAATTAGGGACACTGTTGCTCCTGGGGAATCGGCGAGGACCATTCGCAACCGTCTCCATGAAGCTGGGCTACGGTCCCGCACACCGTTAGGCCGTCTTCCGCTCACGCCCCAACATCGTGCAGCCCGCCTCCAGTGGTGGCGCGACAGGCGTAAATGGAGGGACGAATGGAGACGTGTCGTCTTCAGCGATGAGAGTCGCTTCTGCCTTGGTGCCAATGATGGTCGTATGCGTGTTTGGCGTCGTGCAGGTGAGCGCCACAATCAGGACTGCATACGACCGAGGCACACAGGGCCAACACCCGGCATCATGGTGTGGGGAGCGATCTCCTACACTGGCCGTACACCACTGGTGATCGTCGAGGGGACACTGAATAGTGCACGGTACATCCAAACCGTCATCGAACCCATCGTTCTACCATTCCTAGACCGGCAAGGGAACTTGCTGTTCCAACAGGACAATGCACGTCCGCATGTATCCCGTGCCCCCCAACGTGCTCTAGAAGGTGTAAGTCAACTACCCTGGCCAGCAAGATCTCCGGATCTGTCCCCCATTGAGCATGTTTGGGACTGGATGAAGCGTCGTCTGTCCGCAGCTCGTGGTCGTGTGGTAGCGTTCTCGCTTCCCGCGCCCGGGTTCCCGGGTTCGATTCCCGGCGGGGTCAGGGATTTTCTCTGCCTCGTGATGACTGGGTGTTGTGTGCTGTCCTTAGGTTAGTTAGGTTTAAGTAGTTCTAAGTTCTAGGGGACTGATGACCATAGATGTTAAGTCCCATAGTGCTCAGAGCCATTTTATTTGAAGCGTCGTCTCACGCGGTCTGCACGTCCAGCACGAACGCTGGTCTAACTGAGGCGCCAGGTGGAAATGGCATGACAAACCATTCCACAGGACTACATCCAGCATCTCTACGATCGTCTCCATGGGAGAATAGCAGCCTGCATTGCTGCGAAAGGTGGATATACACTGTACTAGTGCCGACATTGTGCATGCTCTGTTGCCTGTGTCTATGTGCCTGTGGTTCTGTCAGTGTGATCATGTGATGTATCTGACCCCAGGAATATGTCAATAAAGTTTCCCCTTCCTGGGACAATGAATTCACGGTGTTCTTATTTCAATTTCCAGAAGTGTAAATACTGCTCCGTAAAATTCAGGACAGTAAAAGAAAAGCCGCGCGGAATGGCCGTGTGGTTTGAGGCGTCATGTCACTGACTGGGCACTCCCCTCCCTCAAGAGGATCGAGTCCTCCCTCGAGCTTGTGTGTGTGTGTGTGTGTGTGTGTGTGTGTGTGTGTGTGTGTGTGTGTGTGTGTGTGTGTGTGTGTCTTGTTCGTAGCCTAAGTTAGTTTAAGTAGTGTGTAACTCTAGGGACCGATGACCTCAACAATTTGGTCCCTTAGGAATTCACTCTAATTTAGTGAAGTAAATACAGCACTTAACCGATAATTAAACTAATCTTAACACACAGAACATGAGCAGTGAGTTTTTTTTTAGTTGGTAGAAGAGGATTCAATTGTTTCGGAAATATCTACAGATTTAACATACTTACGACAGCAATGAATTGTCTTGGCTTTCAAAGCGTATTTAAAGCACAAAAATTAAGATTTACGTAAGTCAGGGGTTATTCAGTGTGATGCTAACTAATAGAGACATTCTTTGAAATTCATCTTGTGTCGTATTTTGCAAATAGCAGTAAAAAATTTAACCCCAGTATGAGCAATATTTAATTTCGACATTCATTTTACAAAATGATTATTTATGACTTAAAGCGGGCAAAAAAAATGTTTAAATGAAAACCTATACTCGTGAGGTAAATGTTATCTCTATGCAGGCTGTGTTGAACAGTATGAGTTAAAGTAATTATTTATTAAAAACCGAACCGCTAAGCTCTGTCAGTAATGCACCACTGTTAAAAAACTGTGGTTATTTGGCAGTAAAAATGGGCAGTATGTGAATATTCTCCACACGTTGCAACAGTGGAGCCACATACATACCAGGATTTCGTCAAAACACGTCACAGTGACATCGGTCTTCCGAAAGACACTAAGAGGCTGTGAGGATATTAGTTGGCATGTTTGTTTATTGTTCTGATCTTAAACTTTTTGTGCGACCCCAATTTTCCACGTTAAAAAAAGTAGCTCATTTATATCTGTAGACAAGTGAAAATGCTGAAGAGAAATCTTCATATTAAGTCTTTGCAGTAGTCTGCAAGCTTCTTACTGGTTGTAGAATTTCGAACACGTCAAGACTGAGGTCAAGTAATTTTTCTAATTTACATCATGTCTTTATCGAAACCAAGACGTGGAAATTGTTCATATGACAGAACATCAACCTGCTTTCAGGATCATAGTTTATAAGACATTCACAGTGGAATTGGTAGGAGAATGGGGACAGGGAGTAGTGGGGGTGCGTAGTAATGCGAGATCCTTTTATAGTTGATTATCGCCTTCACATATTAACAGAAAGACGTAACCATACAGCACACTGTTACGATTAGTAATTATAGGTATCCATTGCCACATAAAGTCGCACAAGAACCCTTCGACCATTATGGGTGTACTGAGCATGCTGTGTGCCTCTGCTTTATTCGTCTGCTGACAACAATACTCCGCTTGCTGGCAAAAATTATTTGTTTACGGGTTTCTGGTAAAGCCCATCAACAGAACATCTTACAAGAGAACTTTATACACAGCATTGTCTGCATGGTTCTTAATCTTAACTTTGATGTTATGTTAAGATTGAAATCATGTGCAACAATATGATTTGTGACTAAACACCGTCTGTATCGCTTAATATATTTCTTTATTTATTAATTTGTTTAGGCTACTGCCATTATCATATTAAAAAATATTTATGAAGTTTTATATGAAGTAGTGAATATGAGGTATGGGCGAAACGCTTGATAAAAAAAAAGTTAACAAGTAAGCTGTTACTATTAGCTACCGAATAAACAGTGAATAAACATACATGCTCAGTATTAACTACAACAATATTTGACACTGTTGCGTATGGGATATGAGAGCTAAAACAGTTCACTCATTGCTGAGCAAGTGTCAGTAATGTTGAGGTTGACAGCTAACACTCTTAATAGATTGTGGTAGTCGACTTAATATATCAGTAGCTGGATAGCCCCTACACGTTCTAACACAGTCTGCCCGTCTATATTAACGCAGTCACATCCCTAGCTGTTGCTGTGGCTTGCTGTATGTAATCACCACTTCAGGCTACTTTTATAAATTCCTTCTTACTTAAGCACTTGCTGTCATTGAGCCGTACATTTGAATGATTAGTAATAGTCTTATTTTGATTTAACGTAGCAGTGAATTCTCACATTTATTCCTCCTCGATATTTCTCGCATGAATATTGGAGATTAAAACAAAAATGAAGTGAGAGCTATGATGTGGGTGCCATCCAGTTCTCACTCTCTTTTTTTTTGTGCTCCTAATTTATGGTGGTCAGGTTGGCTGATACTCAGTCGCTTACACGTGTCGTAATTCAGTCATCTGTCAGTTTTGTGGCTGGTCCTCCTGTGTATTTCAAGCGCCACATTCACTCCTAGTGTTCCGGTGTAAAGTCAAGCGCCTGCACGCCAGGCGGGAACGATAGAGCAGAGAGGGCAGTGAAGGAGACGTCCGCTAATAGCACGCGGACCGACGCCTCTCTAGGACTGGCCGCGGCCCAGTTGAAGACGCCAGTTCTACAAGTTATACAGCAGCGAGTTCAAGAACAGGCACTTGTATAACAGCGACTTCGGAACTCTCTTACTTCTCTTGTACACGTATTAAGAACTGTATATACTGAAGAGAATTAATGTTTGTCTCTCTCCCTTTGCTCACGACTCATCTATATTTCTCAATGTTAGGTATTGTAATCATTTTCTCTTGTAATAAACTTCATTAATACGATTTGTTTGAATTGTTGTCTAGCGACCTAAGAAAGCATGTTTCCTAGGCACCCCATATTCGACGAGTAGGCAGGGTACAACACTTAGGATGCCAGGCCGCTCAAGAAACTCAACGGCTATGGAAACTTCGTTCCTACTGCAAGGAAGATTGAGAGTTAGCAACATTGTGGAATATATCTGGCAACTCTTTGACAGTCAAATTACTTCTAGGAGTGCCACATAATTTTCCTGCTAAATTCAGTTGATGTTTCCTTCGTATTTCAATTAGAGTCTCAACGAATTACACTTACTGTGTGTCATCTAACTATCAAATTTGTATTTTTAGTCCGGGGAGGACATTCCACACCGGAACTACATCTATTGTCGTCTTTTTCACTGACAGTTATCCATCTTACTATCGCTACGACAATGTGGAAGCACTGAATGCCGCAGTTGGTCACTAACTCTATGCAAACGGTTCATATCCTAAAGCCACGAAAGAAGAGGAAGTGTCGGCATGTAGAAACTCTGTTAAACAGTAACCATTATTAAAACTGTAACTTCATTTTAGTTACGAACCTAACGCCATGTAATGAGACGGAGACTTATTCCATCTTTTATGAGATATGTGTTGTTGGGTACGTCGTTTTTGTACAGGTAGTCGAGCTCGAACTTCCCAGTCGCCACATTTGATCCCTTAGAGATGATACAATACCATCAGTTTCTTGTCAGCTCAGGATTTCTATCTTCTCAGTGTCTACATGTAAGACGTCTTGTCTGGGTTTCAAATAAGATCCAGCACAAAAATTTTCATCATGTCTGTTCAGACTCTAGCATGAGCACACTGAAGAGCTGGTGGAAGACAACTTCGATTTTTAACGTCTGTTCATTCGCTATCAACAGTATCGATATTGGACGATTTCGACTCCCATTTAAGGACAGAACTTCTCGTCGCATCATATCAAGTTTATATATACCACTTGAAGCTACCTGTGACAAAGGCATTCGATAGTTAACGTCTCTTCATGTGTAGTCAACGACTCTGTATGCGAGGTTAGATTTCTAGTCGGCACGGAATTCTTACTCAAGCTATTTTCAGTTCAAATATGCGCACAGCTGGCTACTGGCGAAAGAAACGTATATTTAATGTCCATTTTCGCTTTCGAACAACGGTGATAGTTGCCGTATTCGAACTACGAGAAGGCAAAAATTATCCTTTCAGCTCATGACTTCAGCTACAAACATCTCGTAATTGCTGAAAAATTTGGTATTTAACATTTCATTGCTGTTAGTTGCAATTCGATTAGGTGCTGGATACGAATCTCTGTCCAGCACAATACGATACATTACGTCATTTCAAGTTTGTTACTAGCGAATGAAACCATATTTGACATCGTTCATGGTTAGTTAAAAGGAAAAATACTTAGTGATAGGAGTTCCGGCCCACTGGAAAGATTGCCGTCATGTAACTCCAAGTTCAGATTTAGTAACTGATACTAGTTAAATATGAAGTATATCACATCACTTTATGGCCAGTCAACAATGAATATCAGTCCTACGATAGAATCTCGGTCGGACACGAAAACTTTGTTTAGTTGACATTGCCTATAGACACTGAGTTTGAATTCATATCGAGACTAGGACAGTTTGTCACGTCTTTTTAAGTTTGAAAATATCTGCAACTAGTTGCTCACGAGTTTTATTTTCACTTTGTGTTAGATAACAAGGTGATACGTGACTTCCCAGCTGCACATAGATCTACGTGCCATCACAAGTACAGTTAATTTACTAGCGATACTTCCTTGATGTTGAGATTTCGCTAGAACCCTTTACGCTGTTAAACGCGAATTTTCTGACTGCTTAGTTTGTTAACCACTTTATCCGAAAGAAGTTAAATACGTGGTAGGAGGACATTTTAAAGAGTAAGAATACTTCAAATTATCATGGAAGGTTTTTTTCTTCTCCTTCTCTTTCTTTGATAGCGCTACAGTTCTTGGCGAGCCTTGGCTTCTTCAACTATTTCCCCCCACATTTCTCCGTTCTTTGCCACTCATTTCCACCCCCGGATTCCCCTGTCGATGGGATCCAGCATTACATCCTCAATCCATCTTCTCCCAGGTCTCCCTTTTCGCTAGTTGAATTGATGATACCCTTCATCATTTTCTTTGGAATTCTATCCTCATCCATTCTTTCCACGTGTTCTAACCATCGTATTCGCTGTGATTTAACAACGTATATGGTAAATGAACGGATTAGGGAGCTACATATTAATGCTTTTATTCCTTGTAACAAGACTATTTCTCAAAATATGAATATTTGCAAAGTAGGCTCTGTTTCCTGTTTGTATTCTTCCCCACTGATTTTTAGCTCTTTAGGGGTTCTTGTGGGCTCAGATTGTGACATTATCATTATTTTGTTTTGTTTTCATTTACAGTGATGCCAATTTCAATTCTTCTGTTTCCATTGTCCAGTATGTTTTTTGGAGTGCGTTGATTTTCTTCTTACTGTAGCAATAAGATCAGCATTTCACATATACGAGTATGGATAGTTTTCATAAATATGGCGCCTCTTTTGTTGATTTTATTGACTGTACTATGCAGGGCTGTATTTAATAGAACAGTGAAGAGACTATCACCTAGCTTCAGATCTTTATTAAAGTGAAAGCTTTCATTTGCTCTGCCGAGCTCCTTTACTTTGGCTCTTCGCTCATTCATTCTCATTCTGATCAGTCTTATTGTTGTAGCGCACATGCAAACTTCTTTCAGTACTCTGTATACTTCTTGCCGGTTTATGTTATCGAAGGCTTGTTTAAAGCTGATGAATAGGAAATGCAGGTCTGTATCACATTCATAGAACTATTCCATCATTTGTCTTATCAGAAATATTTCACCAGCTGTTCCTTTATCTGGACGAAAGCCACACTGATGATCCCCTTGTATGTCTTCTGCTCACTTTTGTTAAATATACTTGTGAAGATCTTATGTGCTTAGAAATGTTACGCCTCTATTTTTCGCATGCTGTTCTATTCCTTTTCTTATAAATGGTGGTTATTATTCATGAAAGTTTGAGGGTCCATATAATCTTGAAGAATCTCTTATTCGAAAAAGACTTTAGTTTTGGGAAAGAATTACGGAATGATTTATGTTGTTGACTTGTAGGCATTAGTTGTGTCAGATTCTAATAAGAGTGGTAACATTTGAGAAATATGACTTAGTGTAATAAATTTGAGAATACAAGCGTTAATGTCTGTCTTACCTCTCGTAAGGTACCATCTAATTTTTGTACAATATTGATATTAATTTACGTCAGGAGTTATTTCCATAGATATTTCCTTTAGTGGTCAGTTGTGGCAATCATTCTGCCTAGTCGAACGGCCATACTGAAACGATATCAGAGAACCTGTCAAGATAGCTACTTATGTGGGTTGCAAGCAGATCAGTGGAAAGCAGTTCACGCCGTTCGGATAATTTTGAGCAGGACTGCACAAAACTTATTTATACCCAAAACAATTAGACGGTAGTCTGAGACCGTAGAATTGCGCTGAAAAATTAATGAGAGATATTATAAAATAAATAAATTATTAACAACTTCCAACTACCATTCCAGGAAACTTGCTGGTTCCTAGTGTCTGCAGGGAATTTTCTATTCCACGCTCCATTAGTACAAAGAGACTAAGCTTTATTTGTTACAGTATAAGTACAGAAATACAGCAATAATGTTTTAAGTAGTAGAAGTGTAGTCAACACAAACCATTTCTCATTTTTTGTTCTTCTTTTCTTATTGCATGATAATAATAAATCCATGAAATAAATCGCTCTGTATTTACTTGTGTTTCTTACACAACTTCATTTTTGGAATCAGATGTTTGCGAAGTCTACTGTTACATCCCCTTTGCTGTTGAGGAACAACTTCGAAAACTGGACTTCCTGTTTTACAAATGATTAGCATGTTTCGTCTTTCATATGAAGTACTGAATGGAATACATTTTCCATAGTCTTTCCTCATTAAATACACTGCATTTTTTCCATTTATCTGTTTCAGAGCACGACCACACTGCATACTGACGTCTTACACCCCTGCATTGAAAAAATTTGTTTCAGCAGCATGCTTAAAATCAAAGAAGTCACTTTTATAAATAAGAATTGCATGCAATTGTTTCATAACTGTAGCTGACGAAATTCCTGAGGGAGCACTTCTTTACACAAAGCCCATGCCCCTTCAGATAATTAGTGTCTGAAACACTTTCTCTAAGATTTGACACTTGTAAAAAGGCAAGGGACATGTAACAGACTCCTGAGAACATAACAGCACTAAAAGCTAGCTTTTATTAAAATTGAACGTAGTTTTATATAAATATACAGCACACAAAAAGGCGAAGAAATCTGTTATTGTAAGATTAGGCTATTTTCGACACCCACGGAACTGGGAACCGTAGGCCTAATTATCGTAAAACATTAGGAATATCTGTCCAGATCAGTCTGTGGTGAAGTGGCCACATGAAACCAGTAATAGGAGAAGTAGATGTCACATTTGGATTTATTGGGAGAATCTTCAGAAAATGTCATTCATTCGTGAAAGATGTGGCTTATAAAACAAACGTAATGCTGGAGTACTGTTCGTCAGTCTGTATTCCGTACTGTGTGGGGTTAACAGAAACGTTAGGAAAGATCCAAGGATTAGCAGCGTCCTTCGTCACGGGTTCGCTTAACGGGAGCGAAAATGTACGGAGACGCTGCCGAACTCTAGTGGCATACGCTACTAGACAGACAGGATTCTCGCTAAATGACCACATTTAAGAAATCAGAGAAATCTGGGCTCATACAGTTTACCGACAATTATTCTTCCCACATCCAACAAACGAATGAAACATGAGCGAGTGGAAAAAATCATGGTAGCAGAAGTTTCCTTCCGCAACTCGTAGGGTGTAGGTGTAGATGTACCCTATCCACCATTCTCCAGTGGCTTCTCGGGGTGTCACATTCATACACCACAACTGGTGGAATCGACGTCTACTGTATCGGGTACTTGAACTTTCTCAGTCAGTTGACTGACTTCACAGTTGGCTAAAACTGTACTGAGGGCAGCATGGATCCACTCTTCGGGTTCTTTCTCAGACGATGTGCCAGTTCAGAAACTGTTCCACCAGCTATGAGCTGTAAGTGACTGAAGTGGCTCAGTTGCACCAGCATTACTCAGTCATTTATTCAGTCATTCTTGAAATAAGTGTCTTCGAAGTCATCACCATGACCTTGCTCATCGGAAGAACCTTTTTAGTGGATTTTTTTGGAACTCCTGCACCATTGGCTTAGACCAAGTGATAATATTCTTACTTCCAGCTTCATTTGCAACAAGATATTTCGTGGAGTGTTTAAGCACTGTCTTTTCTAGTTTTTCTAGTTTCAATATGTCGTGTGATTGGTGCATGTTTATTAGAAGATATTCGACTTATAATCTTATAATCAGTGTTGCTAAAAATTCATTTATTGTCGGATATTAATGTGAGATTTTAAAATGCTTTTCTTATAACTTTGTGTCGTTCTGCCTCACAGTTTCATTCCGAACAGCTAGCTTGTTGACTCCTCTACTTGTCTGGAAACTTCTGTGCTCCGCGTAGAACAAGAAACCTCCAGTAATAATTGGCTCTTGAACATCATAGTTGTTTATTAGTGTTAATAATTGTCAGAATCTACAAAATGTGAACATGACGTGTTGTTGGGGCGTATATCTGTAGTGCAGCTAGTATTACAAAATAATAAAGGTATATATATCTTTTTATAGGTTGTGCTGTACAGGAAGAGCGACTACAATGTCCTTTATTTCTGTAAAGTAAGGTAATGACAGTCATCTCTTACTACTTTCGTTTCGTGTTTCTAGTGAAATCTGACTATGAATGAGGAAAGTAAGATATGCCTCATGTTCGTGAGATGTGTGTAGCTATGCCGGGGACGAAACAGCTGGGTTCGTAATGGAATGCAGTGAGGAGCTTAGTGAAGCGCTGTCCACAGTTTTGGAAAAACATGCTGACAGAGAAGCCGGACGGAAAGATCCGCTCTCTTCAGACTGTTTCCACAGTTTGACTATGCTGGTAAAGAATTAGACAAGCTTAAGAGGGGCGGAAGAGCGGAGGAGAGAGGAGCACAACGGATAAAAGTGGCAGCGGTAAAATAAATGGTAGAAGTATTCGTGTTACCGACGAAAAACAGCTTTCAGACTCGAGTGGCGATGGGTGAGGGTTGAGAGCGAGTGAATGTGTGGGGTGAGTGTGGGGGGGGGGGGGGGTAGGATAGCAGCGGCTTAACTAAAAGTGCAGCAGACTCATAAAGAAGTTTAAAAATAGAATCAAGAGAAGATATCTGGGAAAATAGTAGCTCTGAGTATAGTGAGGGCTGTTAATAACAGGGAATGCCAGGAGCTGAGTATCAGATTAATATTGTGTTAGAACCAACTTCGAGGACCTGTTAGACAGTAGAAGAGCATGTTCACTGCGCAAAGACTTTTCTTTCGTTGCGTAGTATATGCCTGAATGGAGTTGGTATCACTATGCATAAAAATGGGGCATTTCATCTCACTGACGACCTCGCATAATCATCTTTGGAGGTTCGTAGCACCAGAACTGCTTTTGTTAGGTTGTTTATGCGGCATTTCCGGCTGTGTTTTAGGAGTCAAGTGTGGTTGTAACTGAGTTCAATGACGACTGGTATGCCTACAATTAGCTGGTATTGGTCTTTACTGTCGGTAGATGACGTTTATTACAAGGCACAGCCCCGGAGGAGTTTCCACGTGCGCAAAAACTAAAATTTCATTGAAACAATTTCATACCACAAAAAATTACGGAGGAAAGTTCTGCCATTTTAGAATTCTGTGGCATTTTTATTGAGAAAGATTTATCGATTCCCCAGTTCCAGTTCCATGAGTTTTATAAGCAAACACACAATAATCTTAACTTCTGTTTAGAAGAGAAATACTGATACAACACTATGCGGGAACTTTAGTGACAACTTCATCAGCCATTCTGAAGAGAAGAAAAAGTACAAAATTTCCTTACTTTTGGCATTGCTTCTAAGACAAAGGGAAGCAGCTGTTAATCAGTAGACTTCTTCACTGGAGACAATCACAATGCTGGCTGTAGCAGAACTGTCGTTATTAGCTTTTAATAGAACGGCGTACTGAAAGGTAATGTCACCGAATTTTTATGTGAAAACTCTTAAAACTTTTAGTATAAAACAAACTTTACTGACATTCTACACCTTTACTCTTCATATCTACATATATCAACTAGAGGATGGGAAATTATAGCGTGTAGCATGGCAACGTGTGATATGTCGTTGCGTAAGAGACATCATGTTTCAATCGAGTTTCTAATTCGAAGATTTTGTCCATACATGAACCACCCCCTCCTTCAGCATGACAATACCAGATCACACACGAACGCTGCGGCATCTGCAACAACCCGACGCCTTGGGTTCACTGTCATCGATCATCCTGCTTAGCTCCAACTGATTTTCATCAGTTTCCAGAACTTAAAGAAACCTTCGATGACTTCTCTTTGATAGTGATGAAACGCTGCAAGCAGAGGTGAGGCTGGGGCTCCGCCAGCAATTCGGGCATTCTACAGTGACGGTATCAACAAACTGGTCTCTCATTGAAAGAAATGTGTTCGTCGCCAGGGTGGCTATATATGTAGACATGAAGAATATAGATACATAATGCCAATAATGTGTGCTTTATATTAAAAATCTTGAGATTTTGCACAAAAAATGGAGACATTACTTTTCAACACGCCTTCATAGGTTGTATCCCGATGAGGGCTCACATCGTTACCATCAGGCGAAATTTATCGACATTTTCTAGTTTGCTATATTGTTGAAGGAAGGTAAGCGCATTTTGTGTGTCCTTTACAGGCAAAAAGTGTTTGTTTTATGCTGCTGTAACATCGTTTATTTTGGGTAATAGTTGCAGTGGTGCGTACACATATGTCCTAATTGGGAATTTATTTGGGGGATGGGGGCTTCTTTTATGGAAAGCTAAGGCGGGTGGCAGCGTCTGTGGTCATCGCCTTAGAACAGAGGGAAACCTCAAATTCCCTTGATGAAACCGCTGGAGATATGAGCTGAATTGTCACCATACGACAAGCCTGTTTCCTGGAAACAAAACATTCTTATCGTTGCCACTTATTCCCATGACAGTACTGCGATTTTAGCATAAGCTAGTCATCTGGTACTTGCTCCTGTGTTGTAACCTAACATCAGTCCGCCCGGTTAGCCGTGCGACCTAACGCACTGCTTTCAGGGCGGGGAGGTGTGCAGGTCCCCGGCACGAATCCGCCCGGCGGATTAGTGTCGAGGTCCGGTGTGCCGGCCAGCCTGTGGATGGTTTAAAGACGATATTCGTTCTGCCTCGGCGAATGCGGGCTGGTTCCCCTTATTCCACTTCAGTTACGCTATGCCGGCGATTGCTGCGCAAACACATTCTCCACGTACGTGTACACCATAATTACTCTACCATGCAAACATTGGGGTTACACCCGTCTGGTGTGAGACGTTTCCTGAGGGTTCCACTGAAGGCCGAACCGCTCAATAATCCTGGATTCGGTGTGGGGCGGCGGTGGGGTAAGTGGACTCTTGTAGCCAGTTGTGAGGTTGTGAACTACTGAGGGCTATGGCAGGGACCAAGCCTCTCCATTGTTTCTGGGTCCACAGTTCCATACAATACAATACAATACAATACAATACAATACAACCTCACATCACTCGGGAATAGGGTGATATTTACGATTTAGGGAACGTAAAGGGAAGATATGCTGCTGTACACTCATGTATGTCATAGTAGATAGACAGGGCCCGTTCTGGCATGCTTTGCATTGTTGCCAGATTGCCTGTTCCCACTATGATGTGATCAGCACATGCTGTTTCCCGGTTTTAGTCCCCTACAACACCCCTTTTAAAAATGTTTAAACATGTGTGAAATCTTATGGGACTTAACTGCTAAGGTCATCAGTCCCTAATCTTACACACTACTTAACCTAAATTATTCTAAGGACAAACACATACACCAATGCCCAGGGGAGGACACAAACCTCCACCACGACCAGCCGCACAGTCCATGACCGCAGCGCCTTAGACCACTCAGCTAATCCTGCATGGCCACATCCCTTTTACCTTGGCCAATTGCCATATATATAAAGTGATGAGAAATTTAAGGAATGGGGCGACATTCGAAATCTGACAGGAAATGCAACATTACATAATTGTGCTACTGGCTTTCTCCTCTGTTCCACTTGTATGATATTTCTGTTATAGTAGCGATGTTTCCCTCTTCATAAATTGGCACTAAATTCAAAAACTCCATGATGGAGCATTGTCATACTGGAATACAGGCTGGTCGACCTGACATACTGATGCATTATGCATTGTTGCTAGATTTTCTGGTTTTTCTGCTGATGTCACTCACCTGAGATAAAGAATGTTTGTTTCCCTTGCAGGTACAAGCCTCCCTGTTCGACAACGGATGCCAGTCTTGGCTACTGGCTACATAAACAGCTTTCTCACCAACAGCTAGTAACCAGTCTTAACTTTCCTGCTAATACATTTTCATTTCCATTCAGTTAGAATTCAGTTCAATTTCAATTCGAATTCAGTTCAACTGTAATTCCATTCGATTCAGTTTCAAGTTAATTCAATTAATTTCAATCCAACTCAGAACTCATTTTCCTGAGGCTTAAAAATGTTGCTAGGCAGCTGTCAGAAGTTCAAACACTTGTCTCCCTGAAGTTAAAGAGCTGCCCTTTGAGGTGTAAGTTCAAACGTTTTGCCCATCCACCTGAAGCCACAGTTTAACCAATTGTCATCCTGGATTTGAATCTGCCTTGTCCTAAGGTTAAGTGCACTATTCTCAAGCAAATGTCCTGCAGAGAGAGGATATTAAAAAACAATCAGAAAAAGAAAACATCACGAATTTAAAATCGTTCGAAATTTTCTTACCCTGATTTTCAAATGTAGGTTGTCAGAACTAGACTGCTTACCCCAACTTTAAAACTGTATAGTTAACTGGTACATTGTGCATGTTTCCTAAACAATCGTCACTGTCATATATGGTACATCAGGAATACTGGAATAGGTAAGGTATACACTTAAGATTGACAGCAACTGCTGCTGTGACATCGTCAGCTGGCCAGTGTGCCAGGCAGTGCGTGGCTTCCATCGTCACCACCACAACTGACGGTGCGCACTCCACACTGTGTCATACTCCACGGTTATTGTCAACCCACCTATAGACCCTGGCATCTGACCGCGGCACAGAGCACACGACGCACCACTGTTAACAGGCTGCTTCTACCAGTGAGTTTAGATTGGTCAGGACCCCGTTCCCAATTAAGAGTGTGGAAAGACATTTGTCAGCTGTCTGTAGTACTCTACAGGTAGTGTATCCTCAACACAGCCAGCAACATTATCTTGCAGTTAAGAAGAGTAAGGCATCGTCTTATGCAGTGTGCTGAACGTCCTGTGCTCCATGCCCCTTTCCCTTCCTGTATTCACGCAGCACAATATTTTAGCGAAGTATTCACTAAGACGGGAGCCAATACCACTACATTCATTGACCATATGCACTGCTGTTTCTAATGTAATATTATGTATTTTTGCTCATACGGTTGCATCACAGATCTGTATCAAACACTGACTCGAAATTAGGGAGTACGGTATCAGTTATGTTTCAAACATGTGATCCCACTTGGAGGATCCTTACACAGACGCATCACTAAGGATTTAACCCCACCTCAATTTAGAGCTAGATTGTGTCTTCCTATGTCTGCAAATGCCCAGATCGAGTCTGAGGCAGGAGCGAAGACCATGGCACACAATGCACCAGATGGCACTCACGTAAGAAGCTGTAATTCGTTTCGGAATAGAAGCATACTGACATCGAAGTGATTAATTCGGAGTTAGATGACAAACGACCTAAGAAACTGTCTGCCAACAGCAGAACTCATAGCATGTGAACCATTCAACCCAGTCCTGCAGTCCATAAATCCATATTTCAAAGAGCAATTAGCTGAATAGTACTACACACATCTTCTACTGGTTTTCTAAGTCGGATGTCGAAATATCGTGAGCAAAGCGGCATCGTTTGTGCAGAAATCAGCAAACTTATGAGATACACTGCCAGTTCTTGAAAAATGGCAGCAGCTGTTGAATAGCGTATCGGTATATACATTACAACGTTTATTCTGTGTTACATGACACGAGAATGTTGCTGTTGGTATTGATACATTCCAAATTTGTCATGCAAAACATATAATTCATCCTGTGTTACATTCCAGGCGAGTGATTAATGTGTTTGTGGACTTTTTGAGGGAAAGTAGGACAGTTATAAATAGCTAATGGAATGTGGTTATGATTGAGATAAGTCCATACTGGTTGCAACCTATAGGGTAATAGCATAGTGGAATGTAGACCAGAAATAACACAGTTTGTCAAAGTGGTTTACTGTGTTGGAACGTCACGTGTAAATAAGCTAGTAGAAATTCATAACAAGAACTTCTGAATGGTGAAAATACCATAAAATCTGTATGGTTTAGTTGAATCACATCAGGTTTCCGAAAGTTAGTACGCTGTATGGTATTGAAGTATGTATACTTCATTCATCTTGGCTGGTTCTCAAATGTTGTCTTGTTAGCTGGTAGTATACTGTCAGCAGCTGAGAGCTGCATATTGCAGTTACTAGGGCCAAGCTCTGACGCAGCTGATGTCAATCGTAATCTGACAGAACTACTTTCGTGTCACCAGGCCGAGGATTATCAAACATTGAACACTACATTGGACTCTCGACCTGCCAACAATCCTCTAACAATACATTTAATGAAACTTCCTGGCAGATTAAAACTGTGTGCCCGACCGAGACTCGAGCTTGGGACCTTTGCCTTTCGCGGGCAAGTGCTCTACCAACTGAGCTACCGAAGCACGACTCACGTCCGGTACTCACAGCTTTACTTCTGCCAGTACCTCGTCTCCTACCTTCCAAACTTTACAGAAGCTCTCCTGCGAACCTAGCAGAACTAGCACTCCTGAAAGAAAGGATATTGCAGAGACATGGCTTAGCCACAGCCTGGGGGATGTTTACAGAATGAAATTTTCACTCTGCAGTGGAGTGTGCGCTGATATGAAACTTCCTGGCAGATTAAAACTGTGTGCCCGACCGAGACTCGAACTCGGGACCTTTGCCTTTCGCGGGCAAGTGCCAGGTACTGGCAGAAGTAAAGCTGTGAGTACCGGACGTGAGTCGTGCTTCGGTAGCTCAGTTGGTAGAGCACTTGCCCGCGAAAGGCAAAGGTCCCGAGTTCGAGTCTCGGTCGGACACACAGTTTTAATCTGCCAGGAAGTTTCATATCAGCGCACACTCCGCTGCAGAGTGAAAATCTCATTCTTAATACATTTAATGTTTCCGATGTTTACGCCACATTCCTCTGTGTAATACGTAGTGACAGTCGCGTAGACATTGCAGGTAGTGAAAACTCAAAGTCTGGATTCAGTTCTACGTGTTGCTCCAATATATCAGACGGTTCATCTGCTGTCTTGATTTAAAATTTTTAGTTACTTTTTTTTTAAATTACGAACCCCAGGAACTAAATATTTTGCCATAACACTAGAAACATTACCTCTATATGCATTTAGTATGTATGTAATTCTGTTATGTACTCCTTCAGGTCTTTTGGTTCTAATACTGCAGATTTTTAATGGCGACAAAATTACTGGCTCTAGCACATTAAAGTGTGTACCTAACTGATGATCTGAAATCACATTCAAGAGAAGAGGTTGACTTAAGTCAACTGTTTTAACACACTGCATTCTGTTAGTTAAACTTCCTTCGACTACAGACGAAGAATGTAGTGAATAGGCTGGCTCAGACTGCCTCAAACTCCTCTTGTGTGCTGCGCATAAAACACTATGGTGTTTCAGATCACACCCAAAGATTTCTTTCATAATTGTGTAAGATTTATCCGTTTAAGATACAATTCTGCTGCCGTGTATGTCAACGTTTCTCGTGTGCATAATTTGCGTACATTCATCGAGAGACAGAAGCGTCTCCATCAAACGCTTTAATCCAAATGGGGTGACGTTAGCTTCTGACTTCATGCATCGCTGCCCACTCTAATGTTTTCAAGAGACACTCACATCTCCATGGATATGTGCTTGTAGGAAGCCTGCCATCTTCGACTGGAAATCTTTGATGATTATATCTGTTCATCTAGTTTCCACCATCGAAAAAGGCTGCTCTGGCAACTCTTAAGTATGAGAGTTTCACACTTCTTGTTCTAAGCGACAAACCGTGACCTTGGAAAAGTGACTACACTCATGCTCATAAATTAAGGATACGCGCTGGTGGGTGGTTTGCGAGTTTAAATCACCTCGGGGAATGACCATGTGGTGCATTTGACCTGTGGTCGTCGCGTGGTGGCGCTGGCAGCAGACCATATACGCAGAGGTGTGTTGGTGGATGTCAGATTACTGTGCAGGGAGTAAGTGTGCAGACGTTTTCAGACGTGCTAATGGTGACTGTGTATTGAAAATGGCTCAAGGAACACGTATTGATGACGTTATGAGGGGTAGAATATTAGGGCGACAGGAGGCTGGTCAAACACAGCAGGTCATTGCACGGGCCCTCCGTATGCCATAAGATTATGGCAACGATTCCAGCTACGTGTCCATGTCACAGGAGAGCCACAGCTACGTGACCAGGCGCTACTGTACGGGACGTCCGCAGTGTACAACACCACAAGAAGACCGATATCTAACCATCAGTGCCCTCAGACGGCCACGGAGTATTGCCTGTAGCCTTGCTCGAGACCTTACCACAGCCACTGGAACGGTTGTCTCCAGACACACAGTCTACAGACGATAGAACGGACATGGTTTATTCGCCCAGAGACCAGCAAGCTGCATTCCACTGACCCCTGGTCACAGGGGAGGCCTTAAAGTCTGGTGTCAAGAACGCAGTACATGATCATTGGAACAGTGGTCCCAGGTTATCTTCCAGGGCGAGTCCAGGTATAGTCTGAACAGTGATCCTCGCCGGGTTTTCATCTGGCGTGAACCAGGAACCAAATACCAACCCCTTAATGTCCTTGAAAGGGACCAGTATGGAAGTCGTGGTTTGATGGTGTGAGGTGGGATTAGGATTGGTGCAAGTACACCGCTGCATGTCTTTGACAGAGGAACTGTAAGAGGTCAGGTGTATGGGGACGTCATTTTGCACCAGTATGTCCGCATTTTCATGGGTGCATTGGGTCCCTCCTTCCTCCTGGTGGATGATACGGCACGGCTCCACCGAGCTGCCATCTTGGAGGAGTACCTTGAAACAGAAGATATCAGGCGAATGGAGTGGCCTGCCTGTTCTCCAGATCTACACCTCATCGAGCACGTCTGGGATGCTCTCGGTCGACGTATCGCTGCGCGTCTTCACACCCCAAGTACAATTCAGGGGCTCCGACAGGCACTTGTGCAAGAATGGTAGGCTATACCCCAGGAGCTTCTAGACCAACTGATCCAGAGTATGCCAAACCGTTGTGCGACCTGTGTACGTGTGCATGGTGATCATATCCCATATTGATGTCGGCGTACACGCACAGGAAACAGTGACGTTTTGAAGCACATGTGTTTCGGGACGGGTTTCTCAACTTACCACCAATAACTGTGTCGTGTGTGTTCCCTACGTGCCTATGCTATTAGCGCCAGTTTTGTGTAGTGCCACGTTGTGTGGCACCACATTTTGCAGTTATACTTAATTTATGAGCACGGGTGTATATGGACTATGACTTATTTCGGCGTGATACAAACAACTGGCAAACCTCCTCAACGTTAAATTCCTTGATTTCAAAACAAAACTGAAAATCAGGTAGCGCTCTCGATACTGGATGGAAATTGTTACACGTCTACCAAACGAAGAAACGAATGGGATCGTGTGAACATTACTGTTTCTCAACCATATCTGGTATACGTGCACAGCGTTAAGCAATTTATAAGTCAACACGCGCAATGACTTCACATCACATCTCCTGACACTCACTATCTTGACCATCTTGCACAAACGCCCTTGTTTAAGGAATCATACCGACATTCGTCAGAAACGAGTAACATTGCTAAAGTAAATCCTACTACATCCAGTCGATTATGAACATGTTTCATGTGTCGCCCACATCTTCAGATTCCTTATCCGCCACTGTTTAAAATTTCGCTGAAAATGCTATGTGTCTTGTATATAACGTGGAAACCCAATTTACGCAAGAAAGCATCTAAAAATCAGCTTAAAAATCAATACTAGTGCTTAACATGTAGCGGAAATACCCCTCCAAGAGAAGAGGTTGACTATGAGCATATGTTGGATGAAATTGTGGCGAGCTGTAACACAAAATCTATCTATTACACCTTCCGTTTCATGACCATCCGTACACATATTGATAATAGTCAGTTTGGAGAGTCCTCTATGTAGCGCTATACAATACAATTGAAATTAGAGAGGAACAAATAAAAGACGTAAGTTTGTAATAATTCACGGTATGCAGTATACTGTGTACGACCATTTTACTTTCGATGCTTCGAGTCTCTCCAACTGGCGGAGGCTGTCTTCCGTCCTAATATTCTCATCTCTTTAGGAGGGCGGAGGGAGATCAGTGTTCAACGTCCCGTCGTCAATGTGGTCATTAGAGACGGAGCACGACCTCGGATTAGCGAAGGACTGAGAAGGAAATCGGCCGTGCCCTGTCGAAGGAACCATCTCGGGACGCGCCTTAAGCAATTTAGGGAAATCACATCACTTTATGCAATAGAGTTTTAAGAGAACTACGGCGTTATTCCTCAGTGGAATCTCATTTAAGTTCCCGGAGCATAACTTCACACTTAATTATGCTGCTATGTTATAGCCGTTATCACAAATTTGCCGGCCAGGGTGGCCGAGCGGTTCTAGGCGCTACAGTCTGGAACCGCGCGACCGCTACGGTCGCAGGTTATCCTGCCTCGGGCATGGTTGTGTGTGATGTCATTAGGTTAGTTAGGTTTAATTAGTTCTAAGTTATAGGGGACTGATGACCTTAGAAGTTAAGTCCCATAGTGCTCACAGCCATTTGAACCATTTTATCATAAATTTATACTTAGTCTTCTGCTATTCCTAGCAATCTTTCCAGGACTATTCTCCCCACTACACAACAGCATTGTCACTGAACAACATTTCGGTGCTACTGACACTATGTGATAAATAATTTACTGATGTAGAGACGTGTAACATTTGCCATCTATTATGTCGCACTGTATTCTGTTAGTTTAATATCCCTGGACTAAAGACGTCTGTTGCTTCAGATAGGATGGTTTTCGAATGTCTCAAACTCCTTCCACAAGCTGCGCATCGAAGGACATTTGCTTTTCGTGTTTCAGATAGATACATAAGATTTTTCAGCTTCATGTGAGGTTTACCCAGCGAGATTCTGTTTTATTGCCACTTACGACAACTGCTCTTAATACTAATAGTAGGTAACGTTCCCAACGTGAATGTAGGTCAGACAGTCATTGAAATGGAAGATTTCTGCACTACAAATAGTTAATTACTTCTCTTCTTTCCCCTTTCTTTACTGTGATGGATTTGGTATTTTCCGCAGTCTTGGAGTGCTCTTTCTAGCTTAGCTTGCTCGGACCAGAGAGAAGTTTATGTAAAAGGACCAGGAGGGGTGATTAACGTTGTCTTAACGTAGTCAGAGGTGAGAGATGTCTGATTCGTACCATCTATACACAAGGGGTGGGCCTATCTGCCGTAGAACTCCGTTGCACGATCAACCTAAAGGAATCCTTTTGGATAGATAATATGCAAAGCCAGGTACAAATGGCAGGACAGGAAAAGCGTGGAATCCACCATTTCTCTGCATCCTTACCATGAAAGTACGTCAGTTTATAATCGTTATAACTGGCCCTCTGATTTGCTCATGATAATTATTTCTGTGGGTCACCCACTTTCCCATGTGTGCTCCGTGTGAACCATCCAATGTGCCAGGGTTTGGAGCCAGTCACCGAGTGGGAGAGATTTTCTGTCTTTCTCCTTAGATCAGCTAATTATTGGCTAACCATGACAAACTCTGTGAGAGTGGGAGTTCGTTTAACTGATTTACAGAATTATTATGGTTCGGAACTCTCAAGGCATGTTGCAGTTGGCCGGCATGCATCGTTCATTGACAGAAACAGGTTTCGAGAGCAAAGTCAAAGAGCACTTGCTGCAAAACGATCGGAAAGACGTCTCTTGCTGCCAATCGACCGATGAGACGAGACTTGCTATCGCACACGGGGATTTTTCCATTTTAGGTCCGAGTACAGAGGATAAGCTGGGCTCTGAATTTGCAGTAGTCATCGAGTTGAGTGCGACGTGAGGTTAGCTAACTTTCATCAGGGTTTAATAGCTGTTTTAACGTTTGCAATCAGCTAGATGCTTCATTGTATACTTTAGCGATTACACTGGTGTCCGTACTCATTTTTCTAGGTTTTTTTTCTTTTAACCACTAACCATTCTTGCAGTCATTTGCCGTATCCGTGATTTAGCCTCACAGTTATGCTTTTATTCTGTTCACCCACTTGCGCCAAAGTTAAATTTGACAATTGCACTCAGTTATCAATCTATTAAATCTTCACGAACTTACCTCAGTGTGTTATTTGTATGCTGATGATTTACGGTAAAAAAAAAAAAAAAGTTTTTACAGAGACCGCTTGTTTGCGTTATAGATAGATGATCCACTTCATTAGTATATCCATAGGTGTTGTGGTAGCAGTACTTTCATTCTTGATTGGGCCACTCCTGTTAGTTTTCCTTCAATAAGATGTTTCCAATGCGCACCATAGTTTTCATTCTTAAAATTTTCGGACCTTATGGGGAACTTCCCGTTTTTCTAGGTCACTAGGGAGCGGACTTTTAGGTGTGTGTTAAACAATTCAATCGGCACATCACAAAAGCATTTGGTTTTCATTAGCCCTACAATGTTTGGTCTGCTCTAGGTCTAAGCCAGCTCGTAAGTTTTCCAAGTCCTCTGTTCTCCAATGTTCACATCTTGCACTGGACCACAGATCTTCCTTAAGAATCTACGCTTGAAGATTATTTAAGTTCTTTTCCAGTCACTCCATGTTTCTCACAATTCTGCCCAACAAGTTGGACTAGTGTTTTGTACAGCTGGAGTTAGAAATTCCTTGAGAGACTGCGCAATTTAAAAAGCTGGTTCAGGAAGAAGTACAGTCAGTTTTCGGTTTGGATTTTTCCACTGCTTTCCGGCTCTCATGATGTGACCTCTGTAAAGATTACCCCCGCCTCCCCCCCCCCCCCCCCCCGACATTGAAAATTATGAACCCTTTTGTAGGATCGGATTCCGACTATCAAAGGCTGGAATTGGTGCTTGAATAGGCACGACTCCTACTCATCACCAGTACTCGCTCTTTGATTCATTCACAAAGAGACCGATCTTGCTCGCTGTCGCCACCACGCTGTTACGCTTGAGCATTACTCCATGTCATAGATAAATGGGAGATGTCTGATTACCTTACCCTCTACCTCGATCCCCTTGAAGTTGTTACGAAAAGCCTCCTTCATTACTATTTCGAGTGCCAGACTGGTCAACATCGGTGACATATCACCTTCTTCTCTCAAACCTGGGTTTACTTTAAAACTATCCGTGACTTCGTGTCCGGGCTTCACTTTGCTGCAAAGAAAAAAATGTTGGGCTATTACGCCCACGTGACTCATATTCTCGGGCTACGTTGTCGAATAGTCTCGAACACGTGCCAACAATTCTACCTGCTCCTTTGGTCACAGATATCGGGCACATGCCTCTGTAACTTGTGCACGTTGAATATTAACGATGTATGGGCACACGAGCTGCTTTAGTCCAATTATACAAACTTTCCAAATTCATCTTCTTAAACTAATCAGTTCAGCACCACCAACGATACCTTGATAAAAACAAGATACACCTCGGGTGGTAACAGAATAGTTAGATTATTATGTGCGTATGATAGCTATAGTCGCTTCATCAAAAGATGATACATTCTAAATTGTTCAGTATTTAAATATAAGTGTTTCCCGTACTCTCTGCTATTAAAATAATTGTTCCGCTTGTGCCTGAGAAAAAGACATCTCGGAAGAGAAAATTTCAGAATCGTTGTCGCTAAAGGTGACAGCCAGGGAAAGTGTATTATTTTCTTCTCGGTCCATGCAAATCCGTTGCTTTATAAGAGGAAAATTCCGTTAACTATTTCAGTGACGGTAAGCTAGAGTCTCCAAAACTAGAATCAGTACTGACCGACAAAACAGCTTGTGAATCATTATCGCAGATGACTGCCCGAACTCCCTCCCCTGTGACCCAGTACACGTGCCATACTATAACAAAATTTTACGTCTCCACAGGAAATCGGTGTAAACAACTTGTAAAGGGGCATGTGGGACAAAGTCAGTGAGGGACAGGATAAATGGAGGGTAACCATTTTACTGCTGTCTTCCTCCTGCTCCTCCTCCCTCTCAATAAAAATGTTTTCAGTTAAGATTTTCATTAGTGGACCATTGGCAAGTCTGGCGACTGCGAAGCCGTATCGTATCGACCGATAAGAAAGCTCAGCACTCATTCTTCAGAAATGGAGTGCGATTGTGGGTGGCCATACGGTCGGCCGCGGCTGTCACAGAACAAGGTCGTCCGCAATTCATCACTGTCAGACGGCTAGAACACAGATCCACTGTCTTATATAAAGGAGACGCCTCTCACTGGGTAAACCGTTCTCTCCCCTACCTAGTTACGGCTCTCTTTAATTGAATGGAGAAACTTTACAGCCCCGTCACTGAAAGCGGGCATCCCACCTGGGCCCGCAGCCCGGCAGAAAAGCGAGCGCTACAGCTTCCAGCAGCTGAGGGCGCTATTAGCGAGCAACACGGGACAGCACATCTTTCAGCTCCAGCTTAGTCGCAACGAAGCTACAGGGTGCACAGAGGCCAGAATGTTCGAAAGCGTGGAAAAGTGGACATGAAATGTTATTTACACAAAACCGATAAATTTTACAGGATTGTTATAATTAAACTGTCATCACTCGAGTCAGTGTAGATGAAAATTTATTTACCGCATGGATAACCAACTTTGTAGGAAAGATTGTCAGTCTGTTCGTTGCGGGATTAGCGTTGTTAGTGGCATGACTTGCTGTTAGCTGTCGGTACTACTTCGGTGACGTAGAATTGTAACACAGTGTCAGTGTGCGTTACAGCTGCAGAATGTTAAAACAGGTGTGGACAACGTGAGCAGGTTTTATTCGTAAATCAGTTTCATCAAAGCAACTGCTATAGTGTTGCTCCTCTTCACAAATATCGACGCATGTAAGCAGTACGAAGAGGTCTTCCTTCCGCACTAGAGTTGAAGAACATGATTCGGAAGTTCGAATTAAATGAATATTTAGGAATTGCTTCTGGGAGAGGCTGACGGCAAACGACACAACAAATTAATGAATAAGTTACTGCTGCCATAGCTGAGCGTGCTGGAAGTAATCTGAGCTCTTTAGTCAGTGCATGAGGTGTGTCACGACTTCCATGGATCATGATTCGAAAAGTGTTTCGAAAACTGTGAAATGGTATCCAGGCTCTCCTGGATGCATATGGTCGTCCCACGAAGCAACGTTGGTAATACTGGACGTAAGAATGATACGCAGTCAACATATCTTACCCTCTCATGTATAAATTAATTCTTTTTTCAGTTGTTTATTCGTTATTTCTAATCCACACGTCCTTACAAATGGTTCCACGACGTTTCATTGTCCTACAATCACTCTTTTCTTTATCGAAGACGCCTCAAGTAGCGAAAGCTTAATGGTAAACATCTTGTATAAAGAAAGAGTGCCCAGTGGATTTCTCATTGAGAAATGCCATTTGATTGTGGTTTGATTTTGAGAATATCGTGTAATACCTCTTGCGTGAGGGAGACAAGTTTACCAGCAGGTGTCGGCATTCTACGGGGGCAGGATGGTGGGCTTTTAAGACTGCATTTCATCGTTCCGAATAGTTGCTGCTGGTTTGTTTCGGGTAATAAGACTCATCCGAATATTGAATCGAAGGACTCAGGAGGGCAGTACTCGGCGCCATGCAGGACCATTCCGGTCCCACATGAGTGGTACCAGAGCGGACCGGTATTGTCCGCTGTGGCGTGCAGGACCGTACAGCCACGTATCGTACGTTGTGTCGTAATATGGGTTTGTTTGCAGTAAGAGAGGTATCCACATAGAAAGTGCGGCAATCTTTGCAGCAGCACCAGTAGTCAGCACAGCGACCTAAGTTCCGGCGGCCCTGGACGCGGCAGCTGAAAAAAATATCTGTGAAATCTTATGGGACTTAACTGCTAAGGTCATCAGTCCCTAAGCTTACACACTACTTAACCTAAATTATCCTAAGGACAAACACACACTCATGCCCGAGGGAGGACCCGTACCTCCGCTCGGCTAATCCCGCACGGCGCAGCAGCTGAAAAAGGAGTGCCGACCGTAGTGCAACCTATGATAGCACAGGAAACAAGAGTGGCACAACGTCGTCCTTTCAGACATATCCTGGATCTCAGTACTGCATACCGAGTCACCACGGATGTATCCATGTGTGGAAACACCTAGGGTAACGAAACTACCCACACTCCCTGCGCCATCGCCATACTAGCACAGCACATGGCGTGATAGTATGATATCCATAGGGCATACGATAGGGTTACCTTTGATTAGCACAGCCACTAATGTCAGCAGCCACCGTTACATTTCTGTGTTTATGCCGGTAGCTATGGCCTGTTTTCGAGGTATTCGTAACACTATCTTCCAGTATGATAACTCAAGGCATTATGTTGTCCATGCTGTCATCACCTACGTGGATACAGAGGATATTCGACTACTGCCCTGGCCAGTACGTTCTCCAGATTATCACCCACTGAAAACGTTTCCTCGGGGGCTTCTTACACTCTGTCACGTCAGTTGCTGTGACTAGTGTACTTTACCATAGTACTGCAGCAGTATTGAATGGTGTATCCTTATCTAATATCCGAGCTCAGTTCACCATTTCGACTCATTCCTCAGGCGAGCCACGCATACTGCTACAGATCACAACATTTTGTACTAAATTTGGGATACTCTATACCTCAAAATCTCCTAAGATATAATAAAAAAATTCTGCCTACTACCGGCATTCTGTACACGTGCAATACGCAGATTGTCATAATTTACTATCGTTCTCTACGTCGCAGTTTTGATGACCAGTGGTGCAGATTCACAGGCAACTGATTTACACCGACCCAAATACGCTGACGAGCCGAAACATGATGATCACCTGCTTAATAGCTTGTTTGTCCGTCTTTGGAACGAAATACATCACTGTGTCTCGGTATCTGGGATCTGACAGTTTCTTGGTCAGTTTGTGGAGATATGTGCCATTAGATGTCAACGAACAGGCCATGAAATTCGCTTAAATAACGGGCCGCGACTTTGCGTACGCAGTGATGGTGCCCGATAACGACCCTCATGGGTTACACAGAATTTATATCATTTGATCACTGAAACATAAACGTGAGTTCACTATCATACTCCTCAAACCACTGTAGCATGGTGCTGAATCAGAGACACGGACACTTACATTGCTGAAAGATGACATCGGCGTCAGGGAAGATAACAATCATGAAGGGATGACCGAGCGAGGTGGCGCAGTGGTTAGCACACTGGACTCGCATTCGGGAGGACGACGGTTCAATCCCGTCTCCAGCCATCCTGATTTAGGTTTTCCGTGATTTCCCTAAATCGTTTCAGGCAAATGCCGGGATGGTCCCTTTGAAAGGGCACGGCCGACTTTTTCCCCATCCTTCCCTAACCCGAGCTTGCACTCCGTCTCTAATGACCTCGTTGTCGACGGGACGTTAAACAACACTAACCATGAAGGGATGATGGTGGTTCACGGCTGTCATCGTGTCTTCGATTATTACCACACCTCTCATGCAAGTGCAGGGGCGTGGCCTCCATAGCATAATACTGCTCCCACAGCCTTCGTCAGTGGCCCGCTGCACGTTTAGAGCCGCCGTCTACTTCGATGACGGCTTTTGTGGAGACGACTATTGGCCTAGTGTAGCAAAAATGTGATTCACCCGAAGACCCGGCTCGTTTCCATTCATCAACGGATGAATCCCGATGGTCCGTGTCCACTGCAGTCATAACTGAAAATGCCCTTGGGTCAACATGCGAATACGTAGGGGTGGTCTGTTGCGGAGCTCGATGTTCAACGATGTACAATGAACGGTATGCTCTGAAACACTTGTGAGTGCACCAGCATTGTGCTCCCTCGTCAGAGAGGCCACACATCACCATCTATCCAATTTTAAAGAGCAGACAAGCTTCCGAAGCCCGCTGTGAAGAGTCGTGGTCATCCAATGTGACGGCACTCGTAATCTTGATATTTCTTAACTAGATGGTAGTGGTTAGTCATCGTCAATTACGCATTCTTTCTGATCTCAGGGTGTGGTAATAACTAATTTCCTTTGCTAGAAGATGCCACAAATTACTGTGTCTAAAATTTGGCATAAAACGGATTTCATGGTAGAACTGAATATTTCGTAGTACCTTTCTCTAACTTTGATACATTTATCACTGAATATAGACGACAATCTTTAAGCATGTCTAGTTTAAGTTAATTTTACACTCTTACAAGTAAGTTAAATTCACCTAAACACTTATTCTACCGATTTATTATAAAGCCAATGGTTGTTAATGCTGGCAGTCAAAGACCATATGTCTGTGTTAATTTTTCGTTCGATTTTAATAAGTCTTTGACGATTGCTGCACTGGGCTACGTAAGGTAGCGATAAAAATAATTAAAGTCCTCACAGTTTAAGCTTTGAATTAATTTATGTCCTCTGAAACTCCCAATATCACTTCCCTGAATTCACTTCAAAAAACCAACTACCATATCTGTTTAATAACAAAACTTTTCCCTCCCACAAAGGTAATTCCTTACAGATAAAGTGGAAAGTACTTCAGAAATTAAAGCTCTGAGTAATTTCGCACTTTATATATTTTCACAATAAAGGCTTACACGAGCTAATACAATACAGAGAACGTTAGACAAGATGGGCTGAGATAAAATGACAAAAAAAAGGTCTTTACAAGCTTATACAGAAAACAAGTAACTATAACTTATTACGCCTAGAAGTTGGTAGTACACTACTTATTCTTTTGAAATGGTTATTCTTAAATAATTCACAATTCTGCATAAAAATAACGAAAGTATTTACAATCATGGCTTATGGCTGTATAAGAGTGACTTCATTAGCCCCCGGACTGGGGGCAGTGAATAAATGTTTCATTGCCCTCAGTCTAGTAGAAACCTAGATTCATACTTACTTAATATTAGGCTAAGCTATCGAAATTATTTTTGAGCCTAATAATTTGCTCTGTTAGAAACTTCCATTCCCTGACTGATCTTAAATATTCTGATTTAAACATTAATTGAGCCTAAGAGTGTTTGTTAACTATGAATTCAACCGTTTCGTTTCTTAAGTATGGCAACAGACTGCTTACTGTAAACTTCCGTTATTTTAAATTTTACACTCCATTTTAAAATTTTCTTTCATTTCTCTTGCTGACCTCTTTCTGTAACTAAGCGGACAATCTCAGGAACATTGAGTGCACAGATGTGCCACCCCACTAGTTCTGTGTCTGGCGGTTTAAGAACCGAGCCCAGTTGGATCACTTTCTCTAAGATCAATGAGTGCAGAGATGTGCCAGCACACTATGTCGGCGGCTGGTAGTTTAACCGAGCCCAGTGGGATCATTTTCTCGATGACTTCTGTTCACCCAGGCTGCAACGGGTTGTATAATCGGTATGCTGTAGTGGATAGCTTTCCGTACTCCAACATGTAAACATGTAACAGTCTAACATAACATAAAACGGTTATTAACACCCACAATACCTGGACACACGTAAGGTCGTGGATTAGTCGCTGTTATTCGAGATGTGCACTTTTTCCTTCTCATAACATTTATCACGGGAAAATAGCATTGATTGCAGCCCATTTACTGCTTCATCATTTGTGACTATCCAATACAGAGAACGTTAGACAAGCTGGGCTGAGATAAAATGACAAAAACATCTTTATAGACTTATACAGAAAACAAGTAACTATAACATTTGTCGTGAACACTGTGATTACAGTTCCTGCACTTTGTCACAGAGATTTGATTTTACATTACGCTACAGCGGACCAATGACACACGTATTGTGATATCTGCGAGTGCAGACCTTTTCAAAAGTCACGTGGCGGAACGTAACTACGAACACTTTTTGCAGTTTTGTTTTTCACATGTCGTCACAGTTAATCACTTTACACTTGACGTCACAAGATTCTGACTATAAAGGCTTATGTACGCATGAGTTATGAAAATTTAAATGGTTCATCGAGAGCTTAGCAGACGCAGGAGTTTGTGGTTACATACCGCGAGCAAAACTACTAGCCTCGATTTGAATAGGAAAGCAAAATCTAATCTCATAACACGATATGTCCAAGCGACCTCCCTTGATTTTACGTTCAAAGACAGCTCGATACACAAGAATCTTTTCTAGCAGAACAAGTACAATTTTATAATGTATTGCTGGTGAATTTTTGTTTTAAAACTGTGCGCCTGAGAAATATTCAGTTATTAACTCATATATATTTGATCTAAAAGATAATTAGGTTAATAATACTAGCTATCTTTAATAAGAACGAGAGGCTTCGTAAAACGAAATTATCTCTAAATTTCTGGTCACCTTACGGCTCTTTCAATTGCTCTTTAACACGTGATCAAGAACATCTTACTTTCTACTTAAAGTTTCAGTTAATTGATAACAAATAAATATTCTAACTGCAAGAGAACAGTTCATTAACAGCAAAACCTTGAATAAGAGCTGAAGGCTCAAACTTAATGGCAAAAAGCTACCACACGGGAAAAAATAATTAATAGAAAACCTACACCATATGATAAAATAAATATTTTACTTAAAAATTACTTCATTAGTAATCACTAAATTTTTAATACAAGGAAATAAACATATTTCTCGTCATATTTTTTAATATTCTCATGTTTTATCTTTTTAGGTTCTGGGTAACAAAGTAAGTAACTCCGTTCGTGATATCTGGAACAATGTGTGGTCCCGAATAAAGAGGTTGCCACTTTTAACTCTGTTTTTCAGTAAAGACGCTTTAGGAGGCGTTCTGAGGACAATATTGTCTTCAGTTTTGTGCAGTGTTATTTGTCCTAGGCTTTTACCAAACTCCAACTTTATCCTTTAACACGGCGTACCTGCTCGTCTTTGTTGCCGTTTTAGTCCGGTACTTTAGGTATTCTGTTCCATTCATTCTTTTCCATTGAGTTAAACATTAGCTCACGTAGCATTTATTTCGTAGATGAATACGGTAAGTTATGAAACACGTTTTCAAGTACACTTACGTAGTCCATCCATTTACACTACTGTTTAGGCGCACATAGTCTTATCAATCTATTACATTCTCTAAATACCTGTTCTTTGGGACTGAATTCCGTATTAAGGCAGAATAGTAAAATACGCTTAATATTATGTTCTCTCAAAAATGATTTAAATTTATGACTTGTGAGGTAGGACGCGTTATCTGACAATATACCTTCGGGTTTTCCTGCCAGTGGAATATAATCTTGTATGATTCTTCCACCGAAAGACGTAGCTGTTGCTACTCTTATGGGGTACAATTTAACATGTTCAGAAAACAGGTCACATAATACTACTGGATAGTTAATGCCAATTATGGCAGACGGCAGGAACCGACGACATCACAAGATACTATCTGTAAGGGCTTTG
This sequence comes from Schistocerca cancellata, assembly GCF_023864275.1. Lineage (NCBI taxonomy): Eukaryota > Metazoa > Arthropoda > Insecta > Orthoptera > Acrididae > Schistocerca > Schistocerca cancellata. The sequence goes on from NC_064629.1 coordinate 456,888,197, forward strand.
TAGGAATTATGGGATGTAATTGCATAATACCGCATTGGTTCATTGGTGTAACATTTTGACAGACTACACAATTCTTGCTACAACAGTTACTCTTCTTCTTAGGTTCGGATAATAACAACGCTTAAGCACTTAAGCTGTGCTTTATCAGATCCTAAATGTCCCCACACATAATGGGTAAACCAAATAAAACTCGAAAGGCACTTTGATGGAATGCATACTTCCCAAATTTTTATCTCGTCTCTACCCTTATAAAACAATATACCAGAATCTGATTTATATTTTCTAGCAACAGCTTGATCGCTGTCCTGGAGTAAAACTTGATTAATTCTACTCCATTTGTTATCGGCGTCTTGTAAATTTCGCATGTTTCTGCACATGTCCATGAATTATTGCCGAAACGGGAAATTTTTTACTATTAATATTTTAAAATTGGACGACTGTTCCACAGATTCGTGCAATTTCGTCAAACCTTGAGGTAGTCTCCAAAAGACGTCTGCTACCACATTAACTTTTCCTTTCACCTGGATTAATTCTATATCATAACTTTGTAAGACTGATGTCCATTGTGGAAGGCTGGAATGCAATAATTTGCAAGATAATAGGAAACTTACTGACTGGTGATCGCAGTACACTTTTATTTTTTCCCTTACACAAAATAATTAAATTTCTCCAAAGGCCATTTTACGGCTAGTAGTTCTAACTCAGATACAGTCTAACCTCTTTCAGAGTTGGATAGAATCCGCTGCAAAAACTATCATTCTAATATTTTGCTGGCTGTCTATCTTTACTACCTGGAATAAACAAGCGCCTAATCCTCTGTCATTCATCTGCCGCTAAATAAAAACCTTTGTTCATGTTTTGATGATGCAAAATATGTGTCGCTTCAAAAGCAGTTTTTATTTGCTTCTATACTTCTGGACACTGGGGAGTCCAATACCATGGCCTATTCTTTCTCGGCAGACGCAAGAGATGGTCATAATCCAATGCGTGATTTGGTACGACTTTTCGGAAGAATGAGGCAAGTATAAGAAATGATTTTAATGATTTTTATTGGTGTGTTGTGGAAAATTTCTAATAGAATCCAACGTTTTTATATCTGGTTATATTCCTACTGTGGTGATAATGTGACCAAAAACCTTAATTTAAATTTTGCCTAGCTTGAATTTCATCAGATTTGCAGTAATTCCATACTCTGCAAAATTTTCAAATATTTCTTTCTAGTAATTTAATATGCTCTTTTCTACGTTTCCGTGGCTATTAGCAAGTCGTCTACATATAAGGTGACTTTTGTCAAGCGATTCTGGTCCTAATATGCCATGAAAACGCCTCTGCATGAATTGAAATCAAATATAAACACTTGAAAGCGATGTCTGCGCAAATAAGATGAAGTCTGTGTTCTTCCAGGATTTTTTTTTCTACTTTGACCTCCTTGTATGATGATTTTTTTAAAATCTACTTAGCTCCATAGACTTTCTGTAACAATTCTTCTACGTTCTCTGTCGTGTAAAGATAGGCACAACAATTTTAGTAATGTCCTGCGCATCCAGAACTAAGCGGAGACTTCCATCTGGCTTCGATGCAAAGAGCAGGCAGAATTGGATGGGCTAGTTATCTGCCAGTCCCACATCTTACAGATTTACTTAGTCGCTGCTTCTTGCTTCGACTAAGGGTCTGAATAAGACGATTGACAAAACATTTTATGAGGGTACACCTCCATGTGATACACGTCATGCTTAATAAAGCTTGTCGTTTCCTCATATATCTCAACATAATTTTCTTTTAATGACACAGTTCTCTTTGTTGTTCATCCACCAGATATATGGATTCAGCTTCTTTAATTTCGATGAGATCGGTTATCTCCACTTCCTTACTCTGGTTTGAATCATACAAACAATTTTCAGTTTCTCTGTGTAGTACTATTGGACTAACACATCTGATATTAATTAGCTGACAATATTTGTCGTGAAGTTTCAGCAGCTTGTACAGCTTTAGTACTTTCTTCATGACCATAACATTGACCTGTAATTGGAATTTTACAGTCTATGATTGCCCCACAAAAGCTCCAGTAACATTACACTTCCGAACGAGGATAACCGGAATCTTAGTCTTCACAATGATCGATTTGTACAAATTGTAATTCATAGTCCGCCCCCGGTGGCTGTCAATCCTAAGGGCCCATGTTCGATTCCCGGCTGGGTCGGAGATTTTCTCCGCTCAGGGACTGGGTGTTGTGTTGTACTAATCATCATCATTTCATCCCTATCGACGCGTGAGCCGCCGAAGTGGCGTCAAATCGAAAGACTTGCACCAGGCGGGCGGTCTACCCGACGGGGGGCCCTCGTCACACGCCATTATTGTTAATATTGTAATTCATAACGGATGTAGTGGCCCCAGTATCCATAATTATAATAGTAGGTATACCATTAACTGATGCTTCAACCACAACCACATCATTGTGCCTTAGCATTAGAATTCGGTTTCCACATGTGCCTTCCTCTTCATCCGCGACCATACCGAAGAAAAACATTGGTCGTATTCAGTTTTCCTAGTTAGTCGGTGCGTTACGGGACTCCTCCGTAACGTCGCCTATTCTCACAAAATGATTATTCTGTGGCGAAGATTTTGACGGGCCTGGCATAGGTGTAGGATTACTTACGTAACTGTTCATTTGAGGTTGCATTTGCAGATGTTGTTAGGTTGCAACTGCAGCAGCAGGAGGCTGCCAAATATCTGGAGTATTATTATTATTATTATTATTATTATTATTATACCATTGAGGAGTCGTACTTAGGTAATCATTATTGTAATTACTGGCGTTGTAATTCTCATTAAATTTTCTTTTTCTCGGATTGTTGTGGTTCTGAGATACGGTTTTTGGTTTTGGCGGTAGTATGGACGGAAGATAGGACAGAAATTCACGTACGGACATGAATTTGTGAAATTCCCATTCCAACTTCCACTACCAGCACCCGACCATTTCTATTTATGTTGCAATTCTGATTATTCTTGCATAAATAGGAACTATTATTGCTTTCTTTATGAGTATTTTAATTATTGTGATTATCTGCAGTATATCCATTATGGTTGTTTGAGATCCTCTTGAAACAGGTGAAGGGAATATACGATTGATAAGAAATGTTAGAGAACGGTATCAAAAACATAGATTATTTCCCTGATGTTGATCTGTAATTTAGCTTTCGAAATTCTGAGTACCTCTGGGGGTTAAGTTAGTTCATCGCAGTATCGAGTCTCATTTATGTAGCGTTCAAAATATGTTCGCAAGCTATCGTTCTTCGGATTGTAACACGCGGGAATAAATACCTCCTTCCTGTTTTTCTTGTTTGTAGGGGAACAGAATTTTGCGATAAATCTAAGTTCGAATCCTCTGTTCGTCCTGAATAATTCCACGACCTCGTTAGTCCACAAGGCGACACTGCCAATTATGTGCGAGGCAACGAACTGGATATTATGGTTTTCATTCCAGGATCGTGAAGAAATGTTCCTCAAAGTTTTGATGAACACCATTGGGTGCGGAACAACCTGAAGAGGATGTCTGGAACTGCCGGTTTTCGATTATACTTTGTTCAAGTTTCAGTAAAGATGAAGACGAATAGCTACTTCTTCGATTGTCATTTTTTTCATATTATGGTCTGAATATTATGTGTTCATTGTCATAGCTGCTAGTAGGTTAATAATATTCAGTTAACTTGTATCGATTTGGAAACTCGCTCTGCTCGTTGTTGGTTCCAACAGGAACATTGTTTTCGTATGCAGCAAAATTACGACTAAATTCAACCTGGCATTTCGGGAATTCAAGTATAGGTTCATCTTTTATGTGTTGGAACACAGACTTCATTTCTTCGATCCATTCCTCCGTGCAGTTATTTGAATCTTCACTTGCTGTTTGAATTGCTGCAGCTATTTCATAAGATACCTTAGTATTAACTGCTATATTTTTTGCCTCCATATCCTCTTCCCACTTTTTAGATTGTTTAACCAAATATTCATGTACGTGTTTTTGATTATCTGCTTCCAAGTTTTCGATCTTTTACGTAATTGATTGTACAGTATTTTTGATCTTGGTTGGCTTTCCCTGGAAACTTTCCAGGTCTAACTTCAATTGAGTGAGCAGCTCAGGTAAACTCTCATGTTTAATGTTGACTTCGGCCAATTTGGTATGGATTTGTTCCAAATAGACGAAAATCTCTCTGTCCCTCTCTGTTAACTCGCTGCATCGTTCTTTTGCCCGTTCCTCAAGCTCAGCGATTTATTACTTATCCCTTTCTACCTGTCTCTTCTCTCTTTCCTTATGTCGTTCATCTAATTTTATTAAAAGAGCAGTAAATGGGTCAGAAGTCATTCTCCGAGTGGATACCTCCTCTGGTTTTACTTAGATTCTACGGTTTCATCGATATGTTATGCAAAACCTCTTCAGGACATGCTTCGCTCTACTGAGTAATTGATTCAGGGGCACCTGTTTTCGATGGATCATGACTATCAAACTGCTGTTTACTGACACTTTAATATTTTCTACCTCTGTGTCGCCTAAATCGATTAAATTTTCTTGTGATCCAGAGCTATCAGTCAAACAGATGCTATCGTTCTCTTACGTGTTCTTACCATTTACTATAAAGACACGATAACTTTAGTTAAAGTAATGGGATCGTGTTAAACAGATCACGATACTTTCACCAGATTCTCCCATTAAATGATGCACCCTAACTAATGAAATCACATAAAACTATCTACTATTGAAAACTTCGAAATATATTGACTGAGTTAGCTAAATTAATCTAAATTACAGCACTATTACTCACAAGATTAAAACGCTATCAAAAGGCAAGATCGTTAATATCAACATGTCTACCTTTTTCTAGACTTGATTACTGCTAGTGTACATCAGTGCTCAGTCAAGGCCTCAGTGATAAAAATTTATCTCTCAGTAAGGCTCAATCAGTAAAACAGGTACATACAACAGAAAATCACAGATCAGTCAAAATCGCAATTATAACACTACACAGTTCGGTGAATCACACTTGCATAGTAATTGTTCCATAGTCGATAACACAATATACTCTCAGTTGATGACAATTACCAAATTGTTCTCTTCTTTGCCTGAGTCCTACGTTATTCTACTAACTGTAGTCTCCAAATCTTGTCATTTGTTCAGGCCCCACATTCATTTGCGCCATTTGTGACGCCTCTCGTAATCTTGATTTTTCTAGATTAGTTGTTAGTGGTTAGTCATCGTTAATGACGTATTCTTTCTGATATCAGGGCATGTTAATCGTTAATTTTCTTAGCTAGAAGACGTCACAAATTACTGTTTTTAAAATTTGGCATAAAACATGTGTCATGGTAGAACTGAATATTTCGCAGTACCCTTCTCTCTTTAACTTTGATGGATTAATCAATGAATAAAGACGTTAATCTTTAAGCAAGTCTTATCCAAGTTAATTTTAAACTCTTGCAAGTAAGTTAAATTCACGTGGAAAGTTACTTTTGCGTTATTATATAGTCAACGTTCATCAAAGATCCTATGCGTATGTTAATTTTTCGTCCGATTTTATTAAAAAAATCACGATCGCCGAGCTGGGCTACGTAATGCGGCGATCAAAAATAATTAAAATACGCACGGTGTAAGATCTGAATTAATATTTGTCCACTGAAACTCCCTATCTCACTTCCCTGAATTCACTTAAAAGCGAATCATCTTTTCTTTTTAATAATAAAATTTTCCCTCTCACAAAGATAATTACTTTCAGATAAAATGAAAGATACCTCTGCAATTAAAGCTTTGAACACATTCACACTATATTTTCACAATAAACTCTCACGTGAGTTAGCACAATACAGACAACGTTAGAAAAAATGAGCTGAGATAAAATGACAAAATAGAGATAAGTACACTATTGTCTCCATTATATAAAGACTTTTACAAAACAAATCTTGACGTAACTATAACATCTTATACCCAGAACTTCTTAGTACACTACTTATTCTTTTGAAATGGTTCTTAAATAATTCTCAGTTACACTAGTTGATAAATTTAAACTTATTTTCGGCATCTGGTTTGTAAATAGGTGGATTTACCTAATTTTGGTGTGCTGAATACGTTGGTAAAACCAGTTTTTTCTCTATGCCGTCCCATTTCCTAGATACACAGCAGACTAAAATCGGTAATAGCTAAAATTGACACCATTAAGTGAAACAAACAAAAAAAACGCATTCAGAGCGTTTGAAAATCAATATCGGCATGATGCCGATGGAAGGTCCAAATTATTTCAGAAATTATTTTCCCCTTAAATCGTCTTTGGTTTTGGAAAAATGCGATGACAGAACTCTTCTTTTGTTTGCTGTTTTATCACTCACCCTATTAAGACCTCAGCAGTAGTCACCCATCATCGAAAGGTTCCAATGGCCTTGGTATGAATGTCGTCGTGAAAGCGTTCACCTTGCTCATCAAGGTGAGAATGTAAAAGAACGTAAAAGTGAATTTTAAGCCATATTCTATACCCCATTTTCTTATAGTTGTCCAACAGATCATTCACAATGGTAGCATAGGTTTTGTCTTTTCTGTTACCCAAAAAGCCCTTCACAATTGCTTTAAAAGAAGGCCAAGAAGCTAATTGGATATCTGTGGGTTTGGTATCAAAGGTTGGATCTTTCAGCAATTTTCTTAACCTCTTTCAGCTTTGCCTCACTTAATTTGGGAAACTTTTCTTTTAAGTGATTGAAGGCCTCACCTTATTTATCCTGAGGTTTTGCAAAGTTCGTGATAAGGCCCAACTTCATATGAAGGAAAATCAAAATGATTTTATTAGGCTCAAACAATGGGGTATTGTTCACATTTACGTTTCCAGGAACATATGACTTCCTTATAGGTCATTCCTTGACGTTATAGTGGTTCTTGGTGTCACGGCTGTCCCAAAGGCGCAAAAAGCAGCGGTATTTCGTGAGTACAGCCTGTAACCCTGTAAGGATGTAACAACTTTTAAAACACAGCAAAGCTGCCATTCGTGATCGTTATATTTGATTGCCTCTAGCAGCAAAGCCACGATTTCAAAGTTTCTTTCATGTCTACTGCGTAAGCCAAAGGTACCGAAGGAAATTCGTTGCCATTATGCAGTAGTACTGCTGTCAAGCTGATTTCACTGGAGTCAATAAACAATCGCCACGCCTGTGGATTATGTTGTACACCTAGCTGCATCATCAGACCATTGAACTCTCTTCATACACACATCGAAATCTGCATATCGAGATACTGAGCGAAGGAAGCACCTCTTGATCTGAAACAGGAAATTTTTGTCCCTTGAGCTAGAAAGTTCCGTTGTTGCAGTCTAGACCCCAAGAGTTCAACTTGCTGGTTCGAAAGTTGTAGGTCCCGAACCTGATTGTTCAATTCCTTTTGATTAAAGAGCTAAGGCGAAGTGTCACGATATTGAGGCAGTACTCTTCTCTATGTTCAATACTTTCTGATTCAGTTGACATGGTATCTGGTTTCGTGGCTTTCAAGTTACAGACAGGAACAGGCAACCCCTCATCATGGGGCATAGGCAAATGCACTGCAGATACATTACGATACTTTGTTTAATGTCTAGTTTCGCTTGGATGTCCTGAAATATTTGTGAGACAGATGCCGCTGCTTTTTGCATCTTTGGGACAGCCGTGACACCAAGAACCACTATAAGGTTAAGGAATGACCTATAAGGAAGTCATATGTTCCTGGAAACGTAAATGTAGCAGTTTGAACAATGGTCATAAGGCTCACACCACACCATCGGAACAGCGAATAGCATGGCGAGGAGTTTTCATTTCAACCACTCGGTTATGGTTGTAGTACAGACTATGCAGGCAAGATGAGGTGCAAAATTTTTATCTTGATCACCAACAGGACGATCAAAATACAATTTATATGCCTTCTTAATCAGATCAGTGATTGCTTTTATTTGGGCTTCTGGAGTGAATTTTCCACACACATAACAAAAGTTGTCGGGGTGGTTTAGATAGCAACGAGATTCACTAGTTGCCATTTTTCTTAGTGTAAGTATCAAACACAGAAAGTCTCCACTATCTATCACAGGAAACACTCTCTGTTTCAGACCACTGGATTACCACACCAATCATTTAATGACGATCTGAGGATCCTCTAGCCCTCCTCTGCAAATCAAAAACAAACAATTAAACATCAAAACAGAAGAACAGCAAAAAGCGAAATACTGAATCTGAAAAATAAAAAAACCTGTAAAATCTCAAATGGTACGTGATAGAAGATATTGAATGGTATATGCGGATTCTACACACCAAAATACATACTAGTTGATGTATCACATCCCAGATGCTAAATAACTGTTGGCTGATATTATACAAAAAATAGTAACGAAATTATTGCAAATCATGGCCTATGGCCTCATAGCAATGGCATCACCAACCATTCAGCGCCTTGTGGTAGTTTCACTGTCCTTCAATCGCAATCTACAAATGCTCACGACAGAAGCACGTGAAAATACGTTCAGCTTTGCCTTTTAGGAGATGCTCGTTCATAGACTCAGCATAGTACTAATCTGCCCTTCGTCAAAGTCACTTATCTCAGTGGATGTCCCCATTTAAAGGCCATACCTTCACTAGGGCCATTCCCCGTCCATGACTGCTCCGCTTACATACTTTTGTTATCGCGCCACATGCCCGCAACGCCACCAGGCGTCATCCAATGTCACTTTGAGAAATGGTCATAATGTTTTGGCTTACCAGTGCGCTGTAACATCACTGAAGGAGCAGTGGGATGTATCAGCTCAAGTCATCCTTATAGTACTTGCACCCTGTCATCGACATGTACCAACGCATACCTTGATCATTCAGTGAAGACGGCGGGTTTTATTGCTCTAGGGGTCCAATCGCGCTCTTCCTGCGACCTCGCTAAACTTTGTGCCCGTAATTTGCGGAGTTCATACAGATGCTTGTAGGCGATGGAGTGCGTACCTCACAGCCAAGTGGTGCTTCACTTCAGAATGGTTGCCCATTAGCCTTTATCCTGTATCTTCAAGGAATCAACCTGTTAATTTTCAGCTGTGCAATGTTCGTGATAGTAGTGGCCTGATGCTGTTCCTGTTGCCACCCCTTTTATCCCGTATAAAGTAGCTGAGGCGGGATGTTGGTGATAGCCCGGATTTCACCCAGTCCGATGTAGGGAAACCGCCTGAAACCACATGGCTGGCACACTGGCCCTTGTCGTCAATACGCCGGACGGATTCGTTGTTGGACTGGCGCGCCTTAGCGAATTCCGGTAAGTGGCTATCCGAGTGGGAGTGATTGATCGATACTAGCTGATGTAAATACTGACCTGCCAAGTGGAATTCTGTATTGCATCCGGTCTAATCACTGCTTCATTAGACGTTAGTCTACGGCGATGCCTCCCAGAAACATGTAGGTATCGATGGTAGTTAATAGATTAAAAATGTACATTCTAGTTCACTTTTCATTACCTGTTGCAAATCAGTAGAAAATGCAAACTTACCCAGAACCTACATTTTTTATCTACTATAATCCACTATTCAGGTCTAACTCACTTGATTTCGTTTAAATTACTTAGAAAAATTAATAAAAATAAAGATTTTTTCGTATCACGTTCGTAAATCTTCTAAAATCATTATTTTTTTATAAAAGGTGAACTTAATAAAAGAAATGGAATGAATTATGGTGAACATAAGAAATCTATTGGTTACCTAAGATTTTCCCAAACAAGATTTTTACGAACCGTCGATTGTAAATGTTTTCCGACAGTAGTTTATTCCCAATAACTTCAATTTTTTTACATTCCTTACAGATCAACCAATATCCCTCTTTTCGATATTTATCTTTATAAAATTCATTATTATCTTCTTCTCTAGTCAGTCACCACACTGCTTTAACTGTAGGGTACTGTCCATTTCAAGATCATAAAATTTAATAGGAAAACATGAAATCCATTCTCAAAAAATAAAAACGTTTGTTATCGAACACCATCCACTTGGATTGAACCATAAACCGAGCTTCCGGCCTCTGTCCGTCTGTACATCAGCACATCACAGAGATTTTCCCCTGAGTTAACTGAGTGTTCCATCATATTGGGCTGAAAGACACCACCCACTCTTTAGCACAGGGTTAGTGATAAATCGCATAGAAGCAAGAATAGAAAACATTTTGTCAAATGGCTAGCTTTCCTTCAACACCGATGCTTTGATTACTTAGTGAGATAATGGCGAAACTCCTCCAGTCTCCGTACTCAGTTTTCTTCAAACATTTATTTAAGGAACAATGTTACACATTCCCAATACATAGTAAGTACATGTACTAACCATGAACACATGTTATACACATATGATGTAAACAAAAACAGTCTGATCATTGCAGTTATGCTGATGTTAAAGAAATACGTTGGAAGATTGTGTTATTGACTAAATTACCAGAAAGAATTAATTTGAACATCAAGAATAGTTTTTAAGGACATTCAAACTTTTTCAAACATGAATAAATAAAAAAACTGCTGTTTGAATTACATGTGCTCCAATCCTTACAGAAGCATAAATAGCACTTTATAAGGGCTATCAGCAAAATTTTGGGATAATTTTTAATAAGTTAATGTACACAAGGAAATCATCTCTGTGAGAGACAGGTTAAGAGAAGAAGCTGATCTTTAACATTCTCAGATCAGTCAGACTAGCTATGAGCATTTCACACTGTTGTATGGAAGTCACCAAAACGTATAGAGAATATAGAAGATTAATGTCCATTGCACATAAAAAAATTAATAAACTTGTTAGATAATCTCTTAAATACTTGAGAATGGCGGAAAAGAGATGTTATAAAGCTGACTGACCCTTTCAACTACACTTTCTGGACATTAAATGACTGTTAATTATCTGTAGCTATCAGACCCATATAATAGATCATTCCCTGGAAAACTGAATTACACATCACAGTGCAAAAATGAACAGGGCAATTTTCCATCCATTGAATATTACATTATATCAGATACAATCTTATGGTTGTAACCGATCGATAAAGAAATTTTCATAAAACTATCAATTTTCATATTTACACTATAAACCAATAATGCAGCTTTAATGTTCTGTGTTTTGACACTATTAGACATACAACCTGACTGCGTTATAAGTTCTGTACATTAGTGTATAAAATTTCAAAAACTACTTTCTGAAGTAGAAAAGGCATACACAAAAAATTTAAATAATATCCTTAAGGTAAATACAATACATCACAGTCAACACAGTCTTTTTTATACTAACGAGTGCCCATTCTTTCAAACATAATTTTTAACTTATTACCGAACCTTTTCTTGTGATTCGAATCCCTTCTAATTTTGTGGTATTCACACAGCATGTATACCTTCAACTCCATGGTCCTGTCGGATCCCAGTTTCTTAATGACGAAATTAACAAGATTTCTCAGCAACCAGTACACAGTGTTATTTTTTGCCTCTGGGAGATACCGTGCTTCAGGCCTGTGTATCAGTGACAGCGATATACTCTCAGGTGATGTCCTTGTAATCAGACCTATCTGCTCTCGGACCAACTGTCAACAATTCATGTGACCGCTGCAAGTGTATCTATGGATTATTGTGTCAACTAGATGGCATTGTTAATATAAATTTGTTTCACAGAGTCCGATTGCGTACAGTTGTTCATTGGTGCTAACTAGGTTGTTAAGTGTCTTGTACCATGACGTTTCTATATTAGGCGTAAGCACATTGGAAGTAATGTCTTTCCAAATCTCAGTCCAGTCAATGTTTGGAAACCGTTCTATTTTGTTCCTTCCTTCGCTCTTCTTTCGTTCGCCCATTGTGGCTCTTGCTGTTAAGTGTCGTGACTGTGTCATTCCGGCACTTACATAACTGAACTCAACAAATAAAACCTTCACATTATGTGAACGACTGTTGATATTCTGCGCGTCAATCGGGTGAAACAGGCTTCGAGGTTTAATGATCTCGAAAAGTTGCTGATTATGCTTTCTCGCGAGTCTCTTATTAAATTAACTTGTATTTTGATAAAAAGTGCAGAGGCTTTATCCGTCTTGTTAGTTAATGCTAGTCCACCATTTTTGTGATCTAAAATGGCTACTTTAGCAGGTACTGATCACTTCACCTTTCCACAAAATGTTTGTGATTTTGCGCATTATTCTTCTCGCAATCATTCTCGGAACTGGAAACTGCTGGGCAGCATAATAAGCTTTAGCAAGGATGCATGTGTTGATACACTTTGTTCTTTGAATTTGGTTCATATATCGAGTTAAATTCTCTATATGGCTCCTTGCACATTATCTGCAGCCACTTTCAAATGGGTTTTTGTTGTCGGACTAATTCTGCCCACTCGGCGTTGATATTATCAAAACCTCTGAAATTCAACATCAATTTTTTTTTCGTTTGCATTGGCTCCAGATGCTCTACAGTACTTATCATTCACTTTTGCTAGCGTGATTACGTTTTAATTTTACCTTATAATGCCCCCTACATCTTCAGCATAGGCTCTTATAACTGCTCTATTTCCTGATATTGTTAAGCCTTTTAATCTAGCATGGACATGTCGGGGAATAGGATCCTGTGAAATGAAATGCCGAAGAGCGACATGGACAGAGGTCTTCCTTGATAAACACCTCGTTTTATCTTTATCTGCCTTAATCGTTGACAATTCACCGCTATTTTTGCAGTTATTCCAGTTGCTATGTTATTTTATCAACTATATGACCCTATCGTTGAAACCTTTTTTATTCAATATTTGTAGAAGATATTCATGATTTACTACATCGAAGGCTTGATAAAAATCTAAAAAAAAATTAGCACACTTTGTTTTTTTACAAAAGTTATCGAAATGATATCCCTAAATTCTGCTAGATTTTGAAAAATTGGTCTGTCTTGCCTGCAGTTCTGATGTTTACTAATAATTTTATTAGTAAGGCATGAAATTATCTTGTTTACTATTCTACCTATTAATTTATAATCAGAATTCAGCAGTAACATTGGACGAAAGTTATTTAAATCTTTGTGTCCCCTATTTTTAGGCACAAGAACAATTTTACTCTCCTTAAACTCAGCCGGAATCATTTTACCCTGAATAACCTCATTTACAATGTCGGTGATTTTCGCAACCACTATTGGCCAGTAACGGATTTAAAACTCTGCTGGCAGACCGTCCGGTCCAGGGGATTCTTTTGATGATGAGGCGCACAGAATATCATACACGTCCTCTTCACTGACTACCTCGAGAAAATTTTCGTTGTCATCATCTGTTAGCTGTTGGGCTAGGATGTCAAGGAATTCATCCAAAGATCCATCACTACTTTGATTTAAAGAATATAGCTCACAACAATATTGATAAATCTCGTCCATGATATCCTGCTGGGTTCTGATAGTGGTACCGTGTTTTGTTCGAATTTCATCAATAAAAGTACTTCCGCTTTTCGTATGCTTCACTAAATGATACAGGGAAGTAGTTCCGTCTTCTGACACAGAATTTGCCATCGACTTTATTTTCAACCCTTCCATTTGATTTCTTTCGACATTAAGTAGCTTGGCCTTAACTTTTTTTTATGTCTTCTATCCGAAGTGAGGAACCTGCTGAGATCTGATCATATGGATATCTCAAAACGGAATAGTAGTATTCTATAGTGCATTTCATTTCTCTTGCGCTCTGGGCACTGTACTGAATAAGAACCTTCCTCAACTTTGGCTTCGCCATTTTAACCTACTAGTCAGATTTTTCCTCCAGTGATTCGTGTAGTTCCGTTTCGTACCAAGCATTCTGTGGGCTTGGGTCGCCCTTTCCGGATTTTAGCTTCCCTTGGTTACGAGCTACATTCACATTTGGTTTCGTTTTTATTTTACTTCGCGGCTCATCTGCAGCAGCAGCAGCAGACGCTTTCGCAATTTCTTTTCCTGGTGCCTGCCCTGCCTCGCATGATTTAATTTTGGCCGCCACTTCCTTATGCTTTGCTAATATCACTTGTTTTCTGATCGAGGGAAACAAATTGATACGGCAGTTTTGCACCCTCTTCCTGAATTTGTTTATTAATAGATAGCTGTTGATCTTTGCAGTGAGCTACGTCACCTGTTTCTTGCAAATTAATACTGATTACACCCCTTTCATTTTTGTAGTACCGTATGTTATTATCTTTCTCTTCATCAGTTTCCATTTGCATTCTACCTTCCGGTTCCTCTGCCTCCTCATCGCAGTGTTTTTTGTTGCGAACTGAAGGAGTTGTACAGGACAGCTCATCCTCTGAACAACTATCAATTGTCTCCAGATATCGTTTTCTTAAGTTTTTTTTTCATTTCCGTTTCACGAGTAGTGGTAACACGGTTTCCCTTCGTTGTTAACGGGGAAATGGACTGTTATCATGAAGAGGGACATTAGCTTGGCCCGCTGCGTTTACATCCTCAACCAGTTGATCAAGGGTATTCTTTGGTACCACATGATTTAAGGTAAGTTTCTGACTCTGTATCAAAATACTTTTAAGAACAACAGCTCGCCGCTGACATTCCTGTCTGAAGTGGCCGGATTCATTATATATATAACATGTAGCTTCCTGAACTGTGTAAAGAATTTGTGCATTATACCCACAAACAGTTATGTCCATCTCTACACTGCGGACCCCGATGAAACATTACAGTTTAAAGCAAGGCGACCATATTTCATTTGCGATTGATTTAACGTCCCCATAGTTTGAAAAAGCTTCCTTAATCTCATCATTTTTAATTTCTATGGGAAGACTCAAGACACGAACTGTTTTGTTATCACTGTCAGCTCTATAATCGAAACCTTACTTTTATAACCATTTCTATGCACAAAATCTACTTCTTCGACCCACTTTCGTAACACTTCATCAACAGTCGCAGCACTGAATAACTTGACAAAAACACAGTATTTTTCCTGATCCAGTTGCCAGGTATGGATGGTTTCAGAATTGGGACCACTTACCTATTTAATCCAGTCACCTATTTCCAGGGATGTCGGCTGAACATGACGGTATTCCTTGTGAAAATGATATACCATAGTATTCTTCCTGAGGTTTGTAGCCATGATTAATCCAGCGACGAAATTTAGGTTAAACAACCGAAATTCCAATTAGGAGCAGCACGACCAGAAGGAGCGATCAGATCACAAGGAATTTGAATGAACACGGAAATTAACGGGCGGACAGCACTCTACGAAGCACAAGTACAGCGAGGTACACACGGAAGTGCAGGGCAGCAGTAAACAACGTCCACTCGCTAGCGCGGCTGAAACTGAACTGTTTAGAGATTTGACAGAGTAAAGTAGATCTAAAAGTATACGTATAGTCGCTATTCGAGTGACAAAGTACGTTCTAAAAGAACTATTTTCATCAGTTTTTTCGGATGTTAATAAATTATTTTTTCCACATTTTCATATTTTATTTTAAGTGATGAAGTGTAAGTAACACGTAAAACATAGTATGAATACTGAAAGCAAGTTTAAAACATTTGAATTTGTGTTTAAAGTGAAACATGTTCATGTATTATTTTCAATGAATCCTACATCAGCGCCACCTCTGAATGAAGTTAAGAACTGCTTAGTTCAGTGCGAGTATGTTTCAAGACAAGTACGTATCAGACGCAGTCTGAAGACTGCTTTGGCAGTCACCAGGCTTGGCCTGCGGCCATCGATCTCACGCAAATATTAACCGATTAATCTACTTAAGAAGAAGCTGTTCAGAAAAATGAGAATTGAATATTTGTCAGCTAAAGCAAACTTTGAAAATTTTAGTATGTCAATTAGCAAATGGGTCGCACACCAGTTTTTATTTTCTCTTTATTTCCGGAAATATTTCCAAATTAAATTCAAACAAACTGTAAAGATTTCTTTAACTTTTTCTAATTTCTTATTCATTTGTACAGTTAAAAGGATTCAGTAAATATGCTGTACTCTGCATCATAGATTAAATTATTCATACCATACATCTTTACATACACTAAAGTATCTGTAAGAATGTTTTCACTAAAAGTTGCATAAAGTTTCATACTCTTTCTCTGTGAAGGTACAATATTCTTTCTGTGAGTCATGTTAATCACCTAAATAGGATAACTCGTTATGAAATTATATACAGTTCTGTCAGTGACTGATTTGAGTAGGGTAACTCGTTTACAATCGAGAAATGCTTCACAAGCTTTGAGAAAATTATTTGGTGGATTAATTTTCCACATATACAGTGGGAAAATTTGGTTTCTTCCATTTTTTATGTATATAATCTGTAAATTAACATTGTCGAATAATGAAGAGTCAAGTACCGGTAACTGATCATTTTTGCTATTTGACTGGAACGTAAGGAATACGAAATATGGGATACGAATTTCCACTGAGTTATAGTTCTTGATGATATTTAGTTAGAAACTTTTTTTGCCATACAATCCTGCAACTTCTACAGTTTGTAGTTCATAAAAAGATATCGGACCTTTGCATTTTGCAGAATATTTTCTCGCTATTCTAACTCGTGAGTTCGAACATATTTAACAACTGTACACGAAATTCCATCACATCTATTACAATTTTCCCATCTCTAAGAAGTGTGTGTTTAATTTCAGTTCGAGCATCATTATAATCAGGCCAGCTAAATATTGCTGCTCCAGAACTAGAAGACCCAGTAAAAATTACTAATCTCCTTCCAACAGTATTTCTTTATAATCTTAAAACAATCCACCGAGAATTGATAATAGACCAAGTACTTCATTTTTCCTACTCCTTACTTTCCCATTATTAAGAATATGTCCTTCCAAGCTAATTTTGTCAGTAACAGATGAAGTGAAATATAACGCAGCTGTTGATGAAATAAAAGGATGTTCGATTCTAGATAAAATCTTACTTCCTTTCTTTATGGTCACCAAATCAAACAGTTTTACCATATCATTACCAATTAATTGTTATTGGATTTTCAGTCATATGTTGTATAATCTGATTCTGATCAATCTGGATTAGCTATAATAATTCTAAAGTTTATGAACAATTGTGCAAAATTCGGATGATTCCATCCAGCACCAACATTTGTCGACATTTCTTTCGATTTGTGTATCCTTGTTGGGATCATTTAAATTATTTTTTGTTTTCTCTATTACAGGGAATGAGCAAAACTGAGAACTCGTGATTTTGTTAATTATTTATTAAGGATAAAATTTATTGGCATCACCAAAAGCAAACTTAAGTTTGCGAGTAGGATATTTTTAAAACAAGCTGTTACATAAGCACCATTAAAGTCAGTTATAATTTTTATCAGCTACAGTAATTTTTAAATCTTGAATATGATCAAAAATACGAATATCTACAAGATAATGTTATTAATAAATAATTGTTCTTCCAATTGGTTCTTCATTTGGTTTAAATGAAGCCAGAATATATTAGTTTCTCTATGAAAATAATCAGTATGTTTAACAAACATTCCATTAGCTAAATTGAAATTTATGCTAATAAATTCAAATGAAATGATTTTAGGAACATTTTAGCAACAGTTTTCTACTAGCTTCAGTAATTTGATTATTACATCCTAATATTATACCATTACTATGTTTTCTTTACTTGTATAATTTTACATCTCTTCAATAACAACTCAATTTAAAATTTTATCAGAATAATTTTCAAACTATATTGACCTACAGGAATTTCTATTGTTTCTCTCTGAGAGTAAAGTTTATTATTTTTCAATGTAATATTTTGAGCTGAAAATATTGAACAGAGACCAGCTAGTGAAACATTTTTATAAGTGACAGATTGGGAACGAAAGATAACAATTCCAGAAAAGAAATAAGAAATAAACTTGCTAAACTTTCATCAAATTGTTTTTGATGAGCAATTATAGGACCAAGTTGTTGTGGAAAACAAAACATTGATTGACAGTTATATTCTTGCTCCAGTATGGATGAATTGGAATAACACTAATCATTTGTGTGTTATTCAAAAAGTTTAGATCAACCAAAATATCAAGAATAAATAAAAATATGTGAAAAAATTGAAGATAAACACAATGAAAAAATTACTACTTTTACTTAAAATAAGTGAGAAATTGTTCCATTAGATCAATGTCAAAATAACTCAGTTTTTGTATTTGATGACTTCATTATGGAAGATCAGTATATAGTTAGAGAAGTTAGAAAATATATCACTAGAGGTACAAACATAGGAATAGATGCTTTTTATTTAGCTCAAAATTATTCAAAAATACAAAAAACAATGAGTCAGAGATAATCTTAATTTTATGTAATTTTAGAAAATTTTCAAGCAAGATGACAAATGTAAATCATATTTATCATGAATCTGTTTATGGTGAATTAAAGTTAACCAATTTAAAAAAGTGTGGAGTAAATGTTTGAATGATCAGTTTCAATTTTTTATGATGGACAAAGCTAAAAGACCGAATGAAGGTAAGCTAAGAAATAAAATTCAAAATTTCATTAGAACATAAACACTAAACATAAACATAAACATTCAAAAATGTTTAATTTCTGGTTCTTCATCTTTAATAAATGTTTGCAAAATACAAGCCAGCAGTTGTTGAAAAAGGTAACCGAAACAGAGAGAAAGCTGAAGAACTGAAAGAACCATTGAAGCAATTGAACAAGTTAAACAAGAAAGGATTAGGTGATAACTTATTGGAAAGCTATTGAAGAAAATAGAGATGTTGAAAAACAACTTGTTCCTTATCATCAACATCCTCATCTAGAAGCATTGAGAGATTTGTCACCAATTAGAAAACTAAGAGATTGGTGAGGTGATATTCCTGTCACGTATGACTATACATTAAGTGAATCAGAAATTCAAGATACACTGAAATGATATGACGATGAGAAAAAAAATGTTAAAAAATTAAAAGAGGATAATGCTGATAGAAAATAAATGTCACTGAAAGAACGTTAAAATATATTAATCATAGCAAAGACCCAATATTTGTATTAAAACCTGTTGATAAATCTAATTTTGTAGCACAGTTTTCTGTTGATCTCGGTCGTGGTAGCTTAAAAATTGGTGGAAAGGAATATGAAGGCACATATGGTTTAATGACACTTGTAACTACAAAACAAGTTACTATGAACGATTTGAATATGTAATTTGATTCTGTTGATTTATCAAATTATGCGGATATATTAAACCATTCAGAAGCATTATATTCTGAAACTGATTGTAATAAAATAAAGACAAGTAGAATTAAAAAATATAATAAACCGATAAACGTCTATTTTCCAAAAGTGTATCAAGTATCATCGGACTCTTCAGAGCATTCAGATGCAGAAACAGGTGGTGGTTAATTTTTAAAAGAATGTACAGAAAACCAGTCGAACATATTTGGATGAATGTTGTTAGAGATTTTCGGTAGATTATAAGTAATTCATGGTGAAGAATCAAGTGCAAATAAAAATTAACATACTGAAAAAGTGTGCATAGCACAGGTCTTAAGAGATAGATTTAGGGATTTCATAATCGATATTCGAAAAGGAATTCCATATCTAATTAGATTATTGAATAATTTGCCACACACATTTTAGAAAATAGAAAAATATAGAAATGGATTACTTAATACATTAATTAATAAATTACCATTTGAGATGCATCTTCCAGCACATCTATTTTCTTGCCTGTGAACCAAATTAGAAGAAAGATTAGCTAGAGGAGATTAAGAAATTAATCTATTAGGTGATGTTTGTAAAGAACATCTCATATCGTATAGAGATAATAAAGAATAAGAAAAAGTGGTGAAGCTGATAAACAACTTCTGTTAGCTGCAAAATAAAAAATGAATGCAACTCATGATTAATTAGGGGAAAAATAGCTGCAACTGCAGTTAGAGGAATTATGTGTGGAAAATGAAAATTAGGAATGGGCATTGATGTTGATTTGGCGCCAGTTGAAGCAGGACTCACTCCTGAGACTGCTTCAATAGTTGCTGGCTTAAGCCTGCAGCTTGAACAAAATGAAAGGGGATTGTAAAATTATTAATCGTTATTAATTTTTTACCTATATAAATGAGTAACTTCTCTGTTGATTATACTTCGGTACCAAGTGGCAAGTCTAAACTAAAATCAATGAAAATTAAATTAAATAATGAACAGTTACATAGTATTGAACCATTTTTAACTGATGCACAAGAAAGAAAGAAGGAGAAAGCGAAAAAGCGTCCGATACTGATGGAAATTTATTTGTTACATTAGAGATTCCTGTTGGGAAGAAGATTATTGAGTATCTAATAATAAAGAAAGCAGAAAAAAGACTAACATAACACAAACGAGTATTTCTTGTAATACTGTTAGCTGTATTACTATATCCAGAAACTGTTGGTACACTTGCTGGTGGTACTGCAGCAGTCGCGAATACAGTAATAAATAAGAAAAAAGCTAAGGCGGAATCAGAATAACAAAAAAGACGTATCTAGGCAATGGAGAAAAAAGCAAGTTCTACACTGAGAAAAGCAAAAAAAAAAAAAAATAAATAAATAAATAAATAAATTGGAAAAAATTATGAAAAATAATAATATTCTTTATCTAATTTTTATGTAGTAGAATTAGTTGAACTATTAAAAATTAAATATTTTCATGGTGTTTTTATGACTGATGAATTACCTGGACGCAGTGCTAACATTGCTTCAGCTGTCTCTAATGAACCAAACAATTTATAATGTGGAATAGAAAATTTAGATACTTCTGATCATCCTGTTACTCACTGGATTTGTTATTATAAGAATACGCGACAGTTACAGCAATTTTTTGACTGCATCCATAATATTAAAAAATGAATTTGATTCATTTGATGGAAATATTCCGAAAGAACTAAAACAAACTGTTGTTGCGCGATTTCATAGAATATTGAAGGAAAAGCTGTGGAAGATATTTGGTCTTCAGTGAAATTATAAATGGGTTGAACTAGCTTCAAAATTAGTTTTTGAGTCCTGGGATCCGGGTTGCGCGTAGCCTCCTTCAATCTGGTTCCAGATTTATCACTCTGCGTGTGTTATGTCAGAGAAATCGTGGATAACTGGCTGTACTTTGCAGAACTGAATGTGATACCCAGTGTACGACTGTTCCAAACCAATTTCTTTTCTGATCACGCTCCTGTCACACAAACTAGAGGTCTGCAAATTGCGGGTTTCACTCGCTCGTACTCACTCTAATGCGCCGCGCTGGGTCATGACGTACTTGGGTCTGAAACCTCGGAGCGGGCAGGATGCGGTGAGGGCGGTGCCGTGGATCGGGGAGGGCAGAGGTTACAAGGTCTAGTGCGCTGGCCGCTGTGCTGGTATGAGCGTTGTAGTAGCTCTGTGGGTCTGTGGGCTGGTGTGTTACTGCCCCCAACTGGTGATCCACCCTAACATCAATTTAGTTACGCTGTAGACGTATATTCCTGCATGCCAACGTCTAATCGCGACATCATTACGACCCATAAGAGAGAAGGAAACTAAATTTAGACCAAAATTCTGGAAACAATAAAAATTCCAAAGAAGATCTAGGGAACTACCAACTTTTCTAATGAAGGTCGGTCGCGGATCGTAAGGAAGTACATTTCTATTTTTCTTAACACAATCTGCCTTATTGGTTCGAATTTACACCGTGTATCGCACTACCTAAAAATCATAAATCTAAGAAAACAAAAAATAAATGGCTCCTGAATATTTCCAGCGCTGTAATTGCAATGGATTAATAGAATATCATAAACTCGTTTCGGGTCGAGTCTGCTTTGTCTGTCCGAAATAAGATCCCGTGCAGCTCTGAAATGTCTTTCACTAGCTGCGTTTGAGGCTGGTGCACAGAACACTCTTTGCGCCACAGTAGCTAACTTGGGATAAAACTTCCACCACTGCAGCGGATCGCCGTGGAAGAAGGAAGAAAGAGTGTATTTGCTAAATTTTAGAAGGGCATGGGATGTGTCCTTGATTCCATAAATAAGGAACAATGTATTGTCATAGGAGGAGATATGGATGCTAAAATAGGTAGGAAATAACTGTTTCAACTATAGAAAGGTTTACAAAATTACCTGGGCCTCCGTGATTTTAGATCATAAATAGGTTATTTAACGGCAAACAAAAACTTATTCTGTAGAAGTCAGTTCTCCGAAGAAGAGGAGAATGAGGAAGTAAAAGATATCAACTGACGTCTTTCGGAAATAGATAAATGAAGCTTAAGTAATTTAAAGACACTTACAGAGCTGTAAAAGCCGAAGAGCTCCTGGAACGGCAATCTAAATACAGAACTTTTTAAATGCCTACCAGAATAAGATAAATGTAGGCTTTAGATTTTGTAAATCTGTATTGGCAACAAAGAAAATTACCAAAAGAACAGAATAAAGCAATAGCAGTCCCCATTTCCAAAAGAAGATCAATAACAGACTGTGTAGATAAGAGTTATAAGACTCTTAAATACGGCATACACGTTATAACTGACGATAGCAGTAAAGGAAATGAGAAAAATCATATACAGCGTATTACTCGAAGAACAAAATGTTTTCCGGAAAGGAAGTTCCTGATAAGTTAATATTTTCTCACTAAAAGAAGTAACACAAAAAGAAGAGAATGCGATTTAATAACATGAATAGTATTTACAGACAACAGGAAAACTGTCTGGAATATACATAAAAGAAAGCTATAGATGTTACGGAAAGAAAAGGTACATCACTACTTTTGAACGAAATTATCCGAAGTTCTTTTGTATATGTAGAAGAACACAGATACATATAAAGCTAGATTCTGGAAATATCACGCAACGAAATATTAATAAAAGTTTCAGACTGGGGTGTATTTCACCTACACATTCTAACTTTTGTTTTGCCGACGTTTTGAGGGAATGGGAACAGGAGATTATGAAATTTGTTGTAGAGGACAGCTTCACGGAAAGACGTTTTATGAAAATTTTTTCTTTGCCGACGACCATATTCCAGCTGGCGAACATGGACTTACAGGCAGCGGTATAAGAACTACATAAAATAGCAAGCCTTATAATTTAAGTATATCGAAGAATAAAACCAAGTCCATGGCCTACAAAGGCTCATAACCTTTGAGATATATATTAAAACTGGAAAACAACTGCTGAAGAACTTAACACTCTCAAATATTTGGGTTATGATATGTAGCTCAACGATATTGATATTGACAAAGAGACTGAATAACAAGTGTAAAACCATCAAAAGAACTCACACGGTAAAAGTACGAATGGACCAATACTGACATTAAATAAAGTTAAGGCAGTTCCCTGCGTATTATATGAAAGTGAAACTGGACTATAAACTCCAGAACGCATATTAGACTTCTATCTCCGTATATGTGATTTTTGAGAATTGTCTAGGTCATAATAAAGAGAGGCAGAAGAAAAAAGGATATGAAGTGGAATAATGTAGGAATTTACAACTTACATGGAAATTTTATGGAATACAGGAAATAATGCAAATAACATACATAAAGAATGGCCGATTAACGTATTCTAAAACAATCTTATTAACTTACTGGGGATTCACTCATAAATAATACTAATAATACTAATAAAGTGCAAAAGACGATGAACAGATCAAAAAGTCGCAGCGGACTAGCTGGTGTAATACTTGAGGGAGTCGATGAAGGCAAAAGACGAATAGCGTATTACTGTCGTATTATAATTTCATTGTTGCTTACCTGGAACTGATATTTCGTTACAAATTTGAAGCACAGAATTTAACGTCTCGTCTCTGTCAGTAAAGGCCATCAGTTTCAGTAGACAGAAGGGTGGCCACAGAAATGTTGAAACTCTGTGAAACGTACGGATTTGTACTTTTTCCTCGATGAGACGGACACAACACCCTTCCAATGCACGTAGTACCTACAGTTAACATAAAATAATGCGGCATATGTACTATACTGCCAGGTACCAACGACACTGAAACTGGTATTTCGAAACTAACTACAATTTGGATTTGCTGAGCTCGCAGCGCGTTTTAAACAAGAGGAGTGGGTTCACAGTAATATAAAGAATCGTACCTCTGTATCGTTGTGCCCTGCCTTGCAATGACTTTCCAGTTTATGAACCTATTACAAAAGAAACGAAACTATAGGATATTTATCGCTTTCGAGCAGTTCTGTTGCCTCTCTGAATGGCTCCAAAAATGTCAAGAGTTCATTTGCTGTTTCGTTGTTGCAAACATTAAGTTCTTCAAGGATGCCCTACTGCACAAGTATCTTCATGATATTGTCGTACTGCCTAACTACAGATTGCAGAATTCTAAATCAACTGTTCCACCTTGTGTTCGTTTCTAGCTTCAGGCTCGTCTGTAACGAATACACGTCACCTGCTTTCTTCATGAAACGAACAGTGTCATTCGCTGCATGGATCGTGAAATAAAACGCTACAGTCTCATTTTTCAAATAATCGTCGGTGGAAATGTGCTTCAGTACTCGGCCGGTGAGGAAAGAAATCTTATTAACGTACAGAGGATTTACTCATAAATTAATTAATGTTTCCTTAATATGATTCTTAATAAATTCCCCAGATTTTTTCTTCTCAGAAAAGAGAGGTGTTTTCAGTTTCATGTTTCTGAGTGTCCAATCATGATCAACAGAGTGTGCAGTAACCGATATGTAAAACTTTTTCCAATATGGATCGGTCCAAAAATCCGCTGTACATGCACGGGCATGCACAGCTATAGCCTGGACATTACTTCGCATCATACTCGTCCGTATTTCATTGGTCTGTCGTTCAACAATCCGTGCACTGTCGTAGGGTGTGGCAGAATGTTACAGCTCCTTCTATTGAAAACCGGAATCGATATTTACAAACTGTTGACTTAAAGAGCGGAATCCCTAGCACATATTTCTACGCTTTTTTTAAGGGTCTTCCACAGCTCTTCCACTTTGTCATGTTCTGCAGACACGTGTCTTCAGATGCGTCGTATTGGATCTGTAAGACAGGAGAGCAGAGCACCTGACGCGGTACGCTTGAGCATCATGATGTCCATTCTCATCAGTTACTAACGAAAATCTCTCCCAAACACTGCTACGACCACCTGCTTTCTCACTTAGGGTAAATTTTTTCGAATCAAGCTTACCTCTCAAAGCCTCCTTCGTCTAACATGCACGTGGCATGACCCTGCAGCGAGTGACTAAGTGGCGATCGGGTAAGAGTACGCAGTCGGGACATAGGAGCGTGGCACGCCCCAACGAGCGTGGAGGAAGTCGAATACAGTTGATCCCCACGTCGTATGCAACTCCACTGATGTCTGCACCAAATTTTTCTCCTTCATCAACTCTTTAATTAAATAATGAGAATTACACACATGATGGAACGTTTTTATCTACACACCCTATTATTCCGCGTGATCTCCATCCCGTTGTACGGCTTCCTCCAGCACGAAACAAGGGCGTGTATGCCCTGTCGGTATCAATTCTTCTCCTGGTGGCGGAGCCAGTGCTTCACTGTGTGAATTACCTCATGATTGACAGATGCAGTGCCAACTGCCAAGTCGTAATGCGTCTGTCCTCACGAATGACATCAGCCCGCTGCAACATGTTAGGTGTGACAGCCTTGGATGGTCTCCCTGACAGCTGCAAATCGTGGAGGTCCGCCGAACCGCCTTCTGATGACCTCACCTTCTGTGCTCAGCGACTAACTGTACTTCTGTCGACAGCAGTTACTCCATAGACTTTGCACAAGCATTTGTGAAAATTCCTCACAGTTCAATTCTCTGCAGTAAGAAATTCGTTTTTTTTTTATTTTTCACCTACAGACGCCATTTTGAAACAGTCCTGCAGTTACGCCATCTGTCGGAAGTGAAGGAAACTTGGTGTGCTAATAATACATACTTAACGTTTCGAATCCGTGGCATTGTTTTCGGCTGAGGGAAAAAAAAATGCCTTGCATTACTTTCTGAGCAACCCTCGTAAAAATATATGTATGAATGTCCCTTATCTCTTCCTTAACTACTGGACCGATTTCAACTGAACTTGGTCCACATATCACTCACTGTCCGGAAAGAACCACTGTGGATGTAAGAACAACTCAGCTCTCAAAGAGGTGGGGCTGGAGGTGAAAAGGTAGTGCAGCTCAGGACGTACTAGTAACCATATTTTATTCCTCCATTATTTCAGAATGAGAGCACTAAGAGACTTACAACAAGTTTCTCATCGAATTTCGAACCTACGCGAGACTTTTTCTAGTTGGCAACTCTACAAGAAAAGACGAAAGGTAAAAATTTTATCGTTTACTACATTTTCTCTGATCATGCATTAAAACCGTCGCATCAGGTTAACGCTTTAATTTATTATTTCTTTACTATTAATTGTGTCACCTACAACTTTTGCAGCCACTACTCATGTACACGACTTAATGTATTCGCAAAATTATATCATTGTACGATATATACTTTCGGAGATATGACACGAAATACTGAGAAGCGAGAAAAACTCTCGTATCATGCACGACGCTTTAACTGATTAACTCTTTGTTACTAGCTCTATTCGGAACAATTTCGCAGACACCATCCACATATGCCGCTGAACTTACGTATATAATCATATCTTTGTACGCCGCATAGTTCGGGTGGTATGACTTCGCAAACGTTGTGCTGCGTGAAAACGATTCTGCAGTGTTTAATTTGCTAGATATACAGGTGACATAGTGTGGAAATATGTGTAAAATATGTGAAATATATGCAATATACCCGTATGTGGGCTAATTCGCTGGTTAAAAGCTCCTTCTATAGCAATAGATCGAAATCAACCAAACACGGTACCAATATTGGTTACTACCTGCTAAGGAATAGTGTGGGATTAAGAAGCAGCAACCTCTCATTGCGGTCTAGGTGATAAAGTGCAGAGAGATGGAAGAGGAAGAGATGAACGACAGAGAGCGGAAAGTGGACATGGAGGGCTGTGAGGGAGGAGAAGATGAACTGACAGAGGGAGGGGGGAGGGCGTTGAAATGGACAGAGGGAAGAGCGGCTACCGGACAGAGAGAGTGGGGAGTGGCAGGTGGACAGAGGGAGAGGGCCAGGAGAAGATAATCATAGAGTGGGGGGTGGAGGATATGGACAGAGAGAGAGGAGATAGTAGGAGATGAACAGATTAGGGCGGAGGAGATGGATTAATAGAGTTGGAATAAATACATTCTCAGACAACGCCAGGTTGAGCTAGTATGTAAATATATTGGAAAGAGTAGTAGGTTGTTCCAGCCCTAAAGGAAAGTCGCACGACTGGTCCGCAGAACTCTAGACTTTCCTCTCTGACGTTAGTTTGGCTCAAATGGCTCGGAGCACTATGGGACTTAACAGCTATGGTCATCAGTCCCCTAGAACTTAGAACTACTTAAACCTAACTAACCTAAGGACAGCACACAACACCCAGCCATCACGAGGCAGAGAAAATCCCTGACCCCGCCGGGAATCGAACCCGGGAACCCGGGCGTGTGAAGCGAGAACGCTACCGCACGACCACGAGATGCGGGCGACGTTAGTTTGTTGCAGATCTGTCGAACATACGTTCTGGTGATTGATTATGACTCTTTTGAAGACTTACGAAATTTCCTGCAGGAATGAACATGGATGACTCATTGACTTATGATGTGAAACTGAGTTTGGCCTATTTCCTCGTGAGAACGAGAAGTGTTTTCACAGTTAAGTCAAGGATCGGACCCCATGTACTATTGAAATGAAGACTTGCCAGAATCAGAATTCATTATGTCATCCTACACAAGTACATCAATAGAAGCTATAGTGGCGTGTAGCGTATTCGTTCATGACTGGTTGACCTAACAGATAACGTTTGTAGCATCTGTATGCGAAAATGTAGACTGGGAGGTCACGTCGCTCTGAAAGAAACCGGACATGCAGACATGGAGATATCAGTTAATGAACACCAGTGAGACGGTGCGGGCGTGACTTCTTCCGCTCACGCTCGGGGAAACTCATATGACAGCTGTGTAGGTAGCTGTGGAATGGGGGCCTGGCTGAAGACGAGAGGATGAAAATTTGGAACACTACGGCGGGAAAGAGATAACGAAGTTGGTGACAAACCGACGAGACTTATTATTATTTATTAACAAAAGTCTGGAACAGTTCAAAATGGTTCAAATTGCTCTGAGCACTAATAGGACTTAATATCTGGGGTCATCAGTCCCCTAGAACTTAGAACTACTTAAACCTAACCAACCTAAGGACATCACGCAAATCCATGGCCGATTCAGGATTCGAACCTGCGACCGTAGCGGTCGCGCGGTTCCAGACTGAAGTGCCTAGAACCGCTCGGCCACTTCGGCCGGCCTCTGGAACAGTTATGAACATTGAACTTAAGGAATCCCTAGTAGATTTTCGCTACTTCAAAGTAATACATTGCGATATCGATGTGCACGTATGCGGATAGTGGTAGTATCGCGTACACAAGGTATAAAAGGGCAGTGCATTGGCGTTGCTGTCATTTGTACTCCGGTAATTCATGTGAATAGTTTCCACAAGTGATTATGGCTGCACGAAGGGAATTAACAGACTTTCAAAGTGGAGTGGTAGTTGGATTAGGGAATTCAGTATTCCGAAATCCACAGTGTCAAGATTGTGGCGAGAATACCAAATTTCAGCCATTACCTTTCATCACGGACAACGACCTAGAGCAGCGGCGTTTGCGTAGGGTTTTCAGTTCTAACAGACAAGCAGCACTGCGTGAAATAAAAGCAGTAATCATCGAAGAAAGCCCGAAGAACGTATCTGTTACAACACTTCAGCGAAATGTGATGTAAATGGGCTATGGCAGCAGACGAGCAGTGCGAGTGCTTTGCTAACAGCACGACAACCTCTGCAGAGCACCTCTTGGGCTGGTGAGCGTATCGGTTGGACCCTAGACTACTGAAAAACCGTTGCCTGGTCGATAAGTCCCGATTTGGTAAGAGCTGATGGTAGGTTTAGAGTGTGGGGCAATCTCCACGAAGCCGTGGACCAAACAAGTGATCAACAATGTACTGTGCAAGCTGGCGGTGAATTAATAATGGTGTGGGCTGTGTTTACGTGGAATGGACTGAGTCCTGTGGTCCAACTGACACGACCATTGACTGGAAATAGTTATGCTCGGATACTTCGAGAAAGTTTACAGTCGTCCTGGACTTCACGTTCCCAATCAACGATGGAATTTTTATGGATGATAATACGCCATGTCACAGGGCACAATTATTCGTAGTTGGTTTGAAGAACATTCTGGACAATTCGAGTGAATGACCTGAGCAAACGGATCACCCTGCATGAATCTCATCCAGTATTTATGGGACATAGTGTAAAGGTTTGTTTGTGCACAAAATTCTGCACCGACCACACTTTCGAAATTATGGACGCCTATAGAGGCAGTATCGCTCCATGTTTCTGCTGGGGCCTTCCAACCACTTTTTTTGAATCTACGCCACGCTGAGCTGCTGACTAAGCCGGGCAGAATGAGGTCCGACTTCATATTAGGAGGAATCCAGTGACTTTTGGCACCTCGTTGTATATTAGCATTACTCCACTGACGGAACTGGAAATTGCTTGACAATGATCCCTCCATCCGATATTTATCAAACTTTGAGAAACAGTTCATCACGTAACGGATGATTGTACTTCATTTCCACTCGGAACTTACGTCTACCGCCAACATTAGTTTTAGGGGTGACATACACAGGCACAAATCCACTCTAGTTTGTGTTGTGGCGCTTCAGAAAGCAGCCTTCGAACGTCATATCGAGGAACTTATTGCCAATCCTGATACACATGCCATGTCAACGAATGAAGGTTGTTAACTGAAGGCTGGTACTGAAGTATACGTATTCCCATGGTTTCCAGACATTCTCACAGGGTGGCAAATCGATTTACTGGGCTAGTGATTTCTTGTGTTTTGTGAACTGCAGTGCTATGTCTTGCATTATCCTGCTGGAATAGGCCACTTGGTACCCTGTTCGTGAAGATTAATACATCAAGAACAGCTGGATCGAATTTTTCCTGCCGATATTTCAGAACTCCTTAAGTGTTGTTTGACGACCACATACTTAAAGTGGAATGAACAGTTTTATGAGCAAACGGATGGCGTGGCTATGGGAAGCCCCCTAAGTCCCGTAATTGCAATCTTCTTTATGGTGAAATTCGAAGAACAGGCCTTAGGTACTGCCAGCAAAAAAACAAATGTATGGTTCCGCTACGTGGATGACACGTTTGTGCTGTGGAGACATGGCAGGGAGGAACTAAGCCGGTTCCACGAACATCTGAATAGTATAGACTCGAGAATTCAGTTTGCAATGGAGGAGGAGGTAGACGGAAAATTACATTTCCTCGATGTGCTTATGTTTAGAAACGAAAATGGTAGTTTGGGCCACTCAGTATAACGCAAACTCACGCACACGGACCGTTATTTGCACCGGGATTCGAACCACCACCCACAACAGAAGCGGGGTGTTATCAAGACGTTAGCGGACAGAGCTAGAAATATTTGTGAACCTGAGTAGCTCGACGCTGAGATAGAACATCTCCACAATGCACTGATGAAGAACGGATATTCGTCCGCTGAAATAAAACGTGCGTTGAGGCAGCCACGCAGAAATCATTGTGACGTACAGGCTACTGCAAAATCTAAGGTTTTCCTTCCGTTTGTTAAAAATGTAACGGAAA
Organism: Schistocerca cancellata; assembly: GCF_023864275.1. NCBI lineage: Eukaryota > Metazoa > Arthropoda > Insecta > Orthoptera > Acrididae > Schistocerca > Schistocerca cancellata. The sequence goes on from NC_064629.1 coordinate 456,918,805, forward strand.
TAATATGGAGGATCTTGACGAAGCGGAATATTACCGTAATTTAGAAGCCCAGCAGGAAGATACAGGAATACCTTAAGCCTGCCAAGGACGTTCGCAAACCGTTGGAAAAAGCTGGAGTGTATAGGATCCCATGCAGCTGTGGAGACGCTTATGTAGGTACCACTAAAAGAACTGTTTCTAAACGTTTAGAAGAGCACAAGGGCAATTGTAGAAGAGGAAAAACGGAACGATCAGCTGTTGCGGAGCATGCTTTCCAGCCAGGGAACCACAATATTCGTTCCGAGGAGACGCAAGTACTAGCGGCCACAAGCGGATATTACGAAAGGCTCTACATGGAGGCAATAGAAATCGCTAAACGCCCTAATAATTTCAATCGAAAGGAGGAGGGCGTGAAATTAAACGGAATATGGATGCCGGTGTTAAAGAAGATGTGTACCACCCGTCCACTACGCACGGCGATCGACGGCAGCGAACAGCGGCCAATTGCACTGACGTTTTAAAAACACGTGACGTCACGCCTCGGCGCGGGAGCGCGCGGACACGGAATTTGGCGACAGTCAGTAGCGAACCAGTGGGTGTGTTGGACCTTCCATCGAGCTACGGACTCCCTTGAAGATGTCTCCCGCAGTCGGAGACGAAACGTTGGGAATTGACACAGAATTCATCAACCGATCACGGCATAACAGCCCGGATAATTATAATGGACATGATATTTCCGGCCGTGAAAGTCTACATTTTAGTATCAGGATTTACAATTCTCAACACATGCAGGTGAGTGTCCAGCTGTTCAACAATTGTCACATCACTCCAGCTGTCACAACCCGTAGCTACACAAGCCACGATTCTACGAGTCGAATAGGTATGGATCTCGACAATCGCTGCTTACTTTGACCTTGTACCAATTTTTATATGAACTAGTTTGCACCGATATGAACCCCACACATTGGAGACTGGGTGATCAATGAAAATCGCATACTATTACATAATGTCTAAGTTGTTTCTGTCCCTGCAACATGCATACCCCTATTGTATCTCGTGCAGTAAAAAAAAAGTATATATATCATGTGACACAGTTGGTTGAGGTAACCCACTGGTTGGGCTCAGCCGCACGGTAGAAGGCGTGTTCTTCCTCCGAATACTTTACTAGCGGATATATAAGAGTTATGAAGTATGTGTATATGTAGAGTGTAGCGGACTGCAATGAATGCGTGTGTAGTGTAGTATATTGCATGATGTAGTATGCTTAATGATTATGAGATAAAGGGAAGGGTGAAATTCGTTGCCGGTATATAGCAAAACTTTGTTCTCCTGCTTGTGATAAGACAAGAAGTAAAGTCTCCGAAACCGTACGTGGTACATGGAATGATTGGCTTTACTGTGGTGATCCTCCAAGATGTAATTTATATATATTCCAATAGTTTCAACAGGGAGCTGTCGGTCTTACGGTCTCGTCTGACTCACGGATCACCATGTAACATGTTGGCACTTCATGAGACAATACGAAGAGATTTGAAAACTGGTCTAGGACTTGCGGTCAAAGACTGATGATGAGGAACTTTGCGACAACTCCCTTTCTCTTCTTACCGGCCGAACACTGGCAGCGAAATTTTCGTCCACCTCCAGGACCCGATCCGTCTCACTCCCAAGAATCCACCACGCGTGCTTTAGCTACGTATTTTCCTCTCTTTTTTACTTTTCTTACGGGCCTCCACCCACCCGTTGCGCTCACAAGTTAATCCCTTCATTGGCTACCTTCACTGTGTTACATTCGTATCTTCCTAAATCAGCTGATTTTTTCTTGTTTAATTTCGACTAAAAACTTCTATTTCTCAAAACCAGAACTTTCTGCTCATTAAGTGTGTGCTGTTATTTGATTTATAACGCCCATTTCTTTTATTCTTCATTTCTTTCTTATCCAAAGGTATCTCCTTAAACGTTGACTTCATTCTTCGTATCAAATAAGTTACTTGTGTTATTGTAAATTAAAAATCCTCTTTAACAGTGAATGGAAAAAAAATTAATAACAATTCCCCTGTCATCTATTTCTTAGAATACGTTACCAGATTCCCTATAGCTTAATTTACATAACAATCCGTAATATGTGTTATACTTCTTTGTTTTTTAATAGCCGGCCGAAGTGGCCGTGCGGTTAAAGGCGCTGCAGTCTGGAACCGCAAGACCACTACGGTCGCAGGTTCGAATCCTGCCTCAGGCATGGATGTTTGTGATGTCCTTAGGTTAGTTAGGTTTAACTAGTTCTAAGTTCTAGGGGACTAATGACCTCAGCAGTTGAGTCCCATAGTGGTCAGAGCCATTTGAACCATTTTTTTGTTTTTTAATAAGGAAATAAACTAAAAGCTAACACTGTGAAGTACAGTCCATCACTCAACTGTTATGGAAAGGAGTGAACCCATTCTTCGTCAGGCAGTTAATAGCAAAACTTAATTCTCCTGCTAGTGATAAGACAAGAAGTAAAGTCTCTGAAACCTTACGTGGTACATGGGATGATTGGCTTTACTGTGGTGATCCTCCAAGATGTAGTTTATATATTCCAGTAGTTTGGCTGTCTTTTGTCATCGCAAAATAAAGATACTGAACGGAGATCCTCGTGTAATTGTTGTACTTTCTAAGATATAGTTTCCAGTCGGGTTTGGTAATGTCTTCGAGAAATATCGGTGTCTTGGATGACGGGTTAGCGATTGTTGATTTTTTTTCTAGTCCACATCCGTATGTGATTACAACCAGTGCGTATAAAAGTTGTGCTAACGAAGCAACGAGATGGAACTTTTTGCAGTACAGCTTCGGCACGAAGTTGGTATTACACAGTTTTTCATCTGCGGGAACTACCTCCTACCGTAGTAAAGTCACGCTAGACCTTAACGTGTAATTGCCCAATACAAATTGAGTTCGTAGTAGGGTACTTCTCTTCGATGTGGTTAATGTTCCGTTAACATGTGGTGAGACTGTAAATCTTGCTGATATTAAGCTTTCGTGGGCAGTTTTGCATGTAATTGATTTCCGTTAGAGATCAACGATTGTGGTCGATGATCGGTGGTGGGGTCCTGCCGTAGGGATCTAAAGTAGCAGTCAATTATTTTTACGTTCGGCTGTTGGTTTTGTAGTATTCTAGATGTGCTCTTAGTGGTAGTTGGTATGCAGTGTGGTTGGATGTCTTTGAACCCTAGTCCGTTTTTGTGTCGCCCTACTACGGTTGTCTTATAATGACTTCCTCACTGCCGCGTAATGAACGAAAGACGAGCGTTCAGAATATCAGAACAACTGTGTGATTATATTTAAGAATTTCTAGCAAACAGATCACAGAACGTTGTTCTGAATTAAGAGCAGTCTTGAGACGTAAAAGTAATTTCGAGCGTGCCCCAGGAGAGTGTTATAGTGCCATTACGTTTCACAATATACATAAACGACCCAGTACATATCGCCCGAAGTTCCATGAGGCTTTTCGCGGTTAATGCGGTTGTATACAGAGAAACTGCGGCTCTAGAAAATAGTAGCTAAATGCAGGAAGACCTGCAGAAAATCGACGCTTGCTACAGAGAGTGGGATCTAACCCTCAATAATAAAAAATGTGAAGTATTTCGAATATATAGACAGTAAGACCCTTTGCTGTATGATTACACAACAACAGAACAATCACTGGAGGCTTTTATTTCTATAAAATATCTAGCAGCAGGCGTACGGAGTGATGTGAAGCGGAAGGACGACATGAAAGTAATGCGCGAGTAAGGAAGACTTCAGACTGACAGTCATTAAAGAAACCTCAGAAAATGAAGGCCATAAACAAAGGAAGTTGCTTACATAACACTTGTTCTATCAGTACTTGAATACTGCTCGTCAGTATGGGATCCACACATTATAGGACCAATGGAGGAATCAGAGAAGATACAAAGCAGAACTGTATGTTTCATTACAGGTTCATTTAGTAAACACCACGGAGATGCTCAGCCAACTCCAGTGCCAGATGCTGCAAGAGAGGCGTTGGTCTACTGTAGGAGTCCGAGAGCGTACGTTCCTAGAAGAGTCAACTGATATATTGATTCCTTCTAAGTATACCTCGCGAAATGACCATCAAGATGAAATTAGAAAAATCAGAGCCCACGCGGAGGCTTACCAGCAATTGTTGTCCGTGAGACCCATACGGAACTGGAATAGGAAAAGGAGGACACAGGTACACTGATACAATGGTGCAGAAAGTACCCTCCCCCACAAACTGTAAGGTGGCTTGCTTAATATAAAGGTAGATGTAGATCTAGATGAAAGATACAACCATTACAGATAGATATACCAACAAGCTATGGCTAATAGTTTACACGCTTTGTTGGTTGTAATCGGAAGTATTGCAGCCATGTGATATATTCTGCTAAATAGATATGAAGGAAAGTGACATTCTGTTTTCTGTTAAAATCCCTCATACTGTGCCCTGTTATAGGGATCCATAGCGCTTTAAGTTTCATTTCCCAGTTCATTTAATCACATACTTTACTTCGGGTTGTGTGTGAACGTGAACCGTAGACGTTTAATCTCTTTAGTGCGCTGTAGCCTAAGTTGGACTACGTATTAGGTTTCTGATCTGTTAGAATATAGTTTTGCTGCATTTTCATCTGAACATTTTTTTAAATATTCGTTTACCTGTGTCAGTCTCATCTCCAGTGTCGACTATCACTTTCAAATCAACCTATGCTTTGCATACTGTGTATATATTAATTGCCTGAAGGCATTTTGGGGAAATTTTATTAAATTAAGGTTCTTTTCGTGTTGCGAAGAGTGCCACTGACTATCGTACTCTTTGTTTCTTCGGCACAGGAGTTGACAGGTGTCCATTAATCAGCAGAGTCGATCCTATGCCCGTTATGCATTTCTGTATTAGCGTTCTGGTTGGCTCACTAACACCTATTTTCTCCATAGTTTTAAGTACAGACTAGTTGTTGACACTGTCAGAGTCTTTATTAAAATCTAGTAAAGCTAATAACTAATAACGTCACGTATATGCATGATAAATGTGCAATGTCTCGATACTAGGCTAAAAGATTAGTCACTGACCGCTCTGTAGATGCACTGCCTTGGTAAGGTCCAGTTATTTTACGGAATATTGATTCTATCCTATCGTTTGTAATGCCCTTTAGAATATCATAGTCGACGTTGAGCAAAATAATAGGACAAAAATTTGTCAATTTATTACTCTGAGCAGTCTTTAGTATCAGAAATACTATTATCTCTGTAAATTCTTGGGTGAAGGGCTGCCGATCTCAGAGTTCAATACGACGTGTAGAACACATTAACAGTGTCACATGCCCTCACTTCATGGCACTCTTGAAGGGTTTGGAATTTTGTGAAGGACATTGATGCAAAGACTGATGAATTTATATCCACCACAAGGATTCGAACCAGCATATCTCCGAGTCAAGTGCCACAGCACAGGCATACGTTCGTTACCATTTGTTTACCGGAAACAGGCTAAGTAAGCAAAATATCTTTAATAATAAAAGGATAAATATAACAGAAAGGCCACCCTTCCGGTGGAATCAACACGAGACTTTGCACTCGAACAGGGCGAGCGAAAGCCTTTATTAACAAGGTGTTGGAAAAAATGATAACAATAATACTGAAGTAAGCTTAAGACTTGCAGGCATCTGCTCGGCGGATGGAGCGTGGAGGCAGAGTGCGCAGGGGTCAACATGTGAGGCGTGGTCACGTTGTCCCGGCACCACTAACTGGAAGGAACACCCGAAAAGACAGAAGCCAAGGAAGAAGAGACAGTAGAGTCGGGGGAATAACCAGCGTGCTTTGGCATAGTGCATAAATGCAAGGGGGCGCATGTCGATGCTCCTACTCCACTGTCGGTTACGGTATAGAAAAGACGCGCAGAGAGTCTCTAATGTCAGCAGGGCGGGGGATGGTAGGCAGAGTGGCGTCCGCGTGTGACACCATCCAGCTGAGCCGGGTTTACGTAAAGATCACATGTGGGTAATTGGCGAAGAAGGCGTGGTAGCGCGGTCGGTGCTCGACTTTACTATGGGTGGTTTGTAAGTACTGCCAGAACTCAAGGCGTTATTTGTCGCTATCACTGTACAAGTAGGTCATCGTCCCCCCTTTGACCCATACGATCGCATGATTTTTGGTGGCGGGGAAATAGGTATCGTCAGGATGGATTGAAGTCCATGGCTCAATCGAATCCGGCGAACTCAGAGGTAACAGGCAACGAACTGTTGAACAAGTTTCCAGACGTCACTGCAGGCAGCGCAAGTCAGTTGGTGGGCACCGTAATCCATAACATGGCAAATTGAACAAAGCGGAGTACCCGCTAGTCCGATGGCTTCAAGATGTTGATTTTTGTAGAATTTTCCACGTGCGACGTGGTACCATGTTGCCTGGACGTTGGAGGGAAGGAAATGTTGGTGAATATGACGCCAAAGCGTGGCCACCGTGTCGATGGATGTCTGAGTTCGATGTTGTTCCTGGATATCTAACGAAGCAGATATCTTTAGTACGAAGAAGACGCGTGCTCGGAAAGTGAGTGTGAGCATAACTTGAGTCGACGGTGAAATGAGAAATGTGCGTCAGATGGTGCTTGATGCGTCCGACTGGTACTGGTGGCTTTATGGTCGCGGACACAAGAATTTCCTTCAAGCTGCGCGTAAGGGAGGGCCTCCCGTTCCACTGCTTGTGTGAGGTGGACATATAAAAACATGCCCCTCGGAGTCGCACATTGACAAGACCGAAGCCTCCCGCTCGCTGGAGGAGGGTGAGCGTTTCGTAACGGACCTAGATAGGTAAGGGGTGCACTACATAAATGAAGCGGCTACTCACGTAGCAGCGTGCGTGTGGCGTGCACATGGCGATTTTTAGGCTAGGCAGTAGTGCGAGGTGGTGTGATGAACACTCACCAGTCTACTTGCAGGCAGGGAAATCATGACGCGCTCAGTGTAAAGACCCTTCACCTATCAAAATATTAGCAGTAAATTTTCAGAGTGTTCGGAATAAAGTTCCTGAATTTACTGACCTCCAGGAAGAGTGTGGCGCGCAAATTATTCTCGGGACTGAGACCTGGCTGAACCCTGAGATAGGAAGTTCTGAAATATTTAGTGAGGGTGGGAACGCGTATCGGAAAGACAGATTAGACAACGTAGGGGGTGGTGTCTTCATTGCAGTTGACAAAAATATTGTGTCTACTGAGGTCGAAGTAGAGTGTGATTGTGAAGTTACCTGGACACGCTTAACAGGGCTAGGAGAAATAAAGTTAATTGTTGGGTGTTATTACCAGCCACCAGGTTCCACCGTGACAGTTCTAGAATCAGTCAAAGGGAGTCTACACTCTGTATCGCAGAAGTACCCGGACCATGCTATATTTGTCGGAGGCGACTTCAACCTACCTAGTATAGACCGGGATATCTATGGATTCATTACAGGTGGTACAGACAAGCCGTCGTGTGAATTACTTTTAAACACATTATCCGAAAACTGTCTTGAGCAGCTAAATCGACAGCCAACGTGTAATGGAAATATTTTAGATCCGGTAGCCACGAACACACCAGACCTCATCGACGGTGTCAATGTTGAGACAGAGATTAGTGATTATGATGTTGTCATTACGACTATGGTTACGAAAGTTAAAAAGTAGGTCAAGAAGGCTAGGAGAGTATTCTTACTAGAAAGAGCAGATAAGCAGTTGTTAGCATCCCACTTAGTAAACGAATCGACTTCATTTACATCCGGTACGATGGACGTGGAAGAATTAGGGGCAAATTTTAAACACATTGTAAATCACGTATTGGAGAAGTATGTGCCGAAAAAGGGGGTTACGGACGGAAGAGACCCACCGTGGTTTAAAAGCGCAATTCGAAGAATGCTCAAGAAGCAAAGACAGTTGCACTCGCGGTACGAGAAAGATCGGGAGAATGAGGACAGGAAAAAGTTAGTAGAGATTCGTGCTGCTGTAAAAAGAGCGATGCTCGAATTATACACCCACTACCACCGTCATACCTTACCAAAAGATCTTGCTGAAAACCCAGGGAAATTCTGGTCTTACGTAAAATCGGTAAGCGGGTCGAAGGCTTCCATCCAGTCACTCACTGATCAGTTTGGCCTGGCAACGGAAGACAGTATAACGAAAGTTGAAATGTTAGATTTAGCATTTGAGAAATCTTTCATGCGGGAGGATCGTACAAACATACCGCCGTTTGAGTCTCGTACAGATTACCGTATGGAGGAAATAGTGATAGACATGGGTTGTGAAGCAGCTGAATGGGTTAAAAATAAATAAATCGCCAGGTCCTGATGGGATTCCAATTCGGTTTTACAGAGAGTACTCTATTGCATTGGCTCCTTACTTAGCTTGCATTTATCGCGAATGTCTTGCACAACGCAAAGCCCCGAGCGACTGGAAAAAAGCGCAGGTGACGCCTGTGTGTAAGAAGGGTAGAAGGACGAATCCTCAAAATTACACACCAATATCCTTAACATCGGTTTGTTGCAGGATTCTCGAACATATTCTCAGTTCGAATATAATGAATTTCCCTGAGACAGGGAATAAGCACGGCTTTAGAAAGCATCACTCCGGCGAAACGCAACTCGCCCTTTTTTCACATGATACCTTGCGAACCATGGATGAAGGGTATCAGACCGATGCCATATTCCTTGACTTTGGGAAAGGGTTTGACTCGGTGCCCCACTGCAGACTCCTAACCAAAGTACGAGAATATGGGATTGGTTCCCAAATATGTGAGTGGCTCGAAGACTTCTTAACCAATAGAACCCAGTACGTTGTCCTCGATTGTGAGTGTTTATTGGAGGTGAGGGTATCATCTGGAGTGCCCCAGGGAAGTGTGGTAGGTCCACTGTTGTTTTCTATCTATGTAAATGAGCTTTTGGATAGGGTGGATAGCAATGTGCGGCTGTTTGCTGATGATGCTGTGGTGTACGGGAAGGTGTCGTCGTTGAGTGACTGTAGAAGGATACAAGATGACTTGGACAGGATTTTTGATTGGTGTAAAGAATGGTAGCTAACTCTAAATATAGATAAATGTAAATTAATGCAGATGAATTGGAAATAGAATCCCGTAATGTTTGAATACTCCATTAGTAGTGTAGCGCTTGGCACAGTCACGTCTATTAAATATTTGGGCGTAACATTGCAGAGCGATATGAAGTGCGACAAGCATGTAATGGCTGTTGTGGGGAAGGCGGATAGTCGTCTTCAGTTCATTGGTAGAATTTTGGGAAGATGTGGTTCATCTGTAAAGGAGGCCGCTTATATAACACTAATACGACCTATTCTTGAGTACTGCTCGAGCGTTTGGGATCCCTATCAGGTCGGATTGAGGGAGAACATAGAAGCAGTTCAGAGGCGGGCTGCTAGATTTGTTACTAGTAGGTTTGATCATCACGCGAGTGTTACGGAAATGCTTCAGGAACTCGTGTGGGAGTCTCTGGAGGAAAGGAGGCGTTCCTTTCGTGAATCTCTACTGAGGAAATTTAGAGAACCAGCATTTGAGGCGGACTGCAGTACAATTTTACTGCCGCCAACTTATATTTCGCGGAAAGACCACAAAGATAAGATAAGAGAGATAAGGGCTCGTACAGAGGCATATAGGCAGCTATTTTTCCCTCGTTCTGTGTGGGAGTGGAATAGGGAGAGAAGATGTTAGTTGTGGTACGAGGGACCCTCCGCCACGCACCGTATGGTGGATTGCGGTGTATGTATGTAGATGTAGATGTAGACCTTAAAGAGCTTACGTGCCGTAAGAAAGCCTCCGAACGCAGCATGGAGGCTGTGTCCAATAGTTGATGACAGTGGGGGTGCTTGTGCGATTGGATCATTCTAGACGCCACATATTGACTGAGGTAATGGACACGTTGTAAAGCATCGAGTCGGCGGAGGAAATTTTGTTACACCGCCATGCGGGTAATTTGGAGAGTAGGCCGAAATTTCATAGCAGTGGAGCGGCACACGGTGGAGGTGAAAATGAGACCAAGGTATCGTAGTTTCTGTACACACGGGAGAGGTGCTAATTCGTCGTGTGAGAGGCCGCGTCCAGTTGACATCACCGTGGAATTAGCCACATTCATGTTACAGCGCGCTGCAGTTCTGTATGGTGATATCAAACCAAGAATCATTTGTGTTTCATTCCGTGAGCTGACCAAGAGGAGGAGGTCGTCCGCATACGCACGACACCGAAAACTGTGCTGTCGGGAAGTGAGACTAGAAAGGTGGCTCATCAGACCCCAGATGAGTGGCTCCAGGTTTATGGCACAGAGTAGAGTGAAAAGTGGGCAACTTTGCCTTATGGAACGCCGGATCATCACTGGTCCCGCCACATGGTCATTGACCTGAATCCGCGATTCGGCGCTGCAGTACATGCACCGGATGATATCGATAAAGGCGGGTGGAAAACCTATTTGGCTCATTACTGAGAACAGAAAACGATGATGCACATTGTCGAATGCGTTGTCAAAATCAGTGGGAACCACCACGGCAAGAAGTCTGCACGCCGGTGCCAGTACAATTAAATCACAACATTCTCCTGTAACCGTTTGTATATTAACTGTGCCACCCGCAGGTAGTTCCAGTTTTCAAGAAGGGTCGTCGAGCAGATGCGCAAAACTATAGGCCTATATCTCTGACATCGATCTGTTGCAGAATTTTAGAACATGTTTTTTGCTCGCGTATCATCTCATTTCTGGAAACCCAGAATCTACTCTGTAGGAATCATACATGGATTCCGGAAACAGCGATCGTGGGAGACCCAACTCGCTTTATTTGTTCATGAGACCCAGAAAATATTAGATACAGGCTCCCAGGTAGATGCCATTTTCCTTGACTTCCGAAAGGCGTTCGATACAGTTCCGCACTGTCGCCTGATAAACAAAGTAAGAGCCTACGGAATATCAGACCAGCTGTGTGGCTGGATTGAAGAGTTTTAGCAAACAGAACACAGAATGTTGTTCTCAATGGAGAGACGTCTACAGACGTTAAAGTAACCTCTGGCATGCCACAGGGGAGTGTTATGGGACCATTGCTTTTCACAATATATATAAATGACCTAGTAGATAGTGTTTCTTCGCAATGTTTCTCATTCTGGAAACATCCCCCGGGCTGTGGCTAAGCCATGTCTCCACAATATCCTTTCTTTCAGGAGTGCTAGTTCTGCAAGATTCGCAGGAGAGCTTCTGTAAAGTTTGGAAGGTGGGAGACGAGGTACTGGTAGAAGCAAAGCTGTAAGGACGGGCGTGAGTCGTGCTTGTATAGCTCAGTTGGTAGCGCACTTGCCCGTGAAAGGCAAAGATCCCGAGTTCGAGTCTCGGTCCGGCACATAGTTTTAATCTGTCAGGAAGTCTCATATCAGCGCACACTCCGCTGCAGAGTGAAATTCTCATTCCGGAATACGGGAGATGTCAGTGAAGAGCAAGGAGAGTGTTTTCACCAGGACATTAAAGTGGTGGAAAAACACTAGCAAGGCCGCTGAAACACCAACATGATGGGGCACTAGTGTTGGTCACTTCACCGAGAAGTTCAGCAAGCGACTCATCGCAGAAACAGCTACACAAGAAGCTTCAATGAGAAAAGAGAAAGAAAAAAAACCAATTCCAGTTGACAAGTGAAACCTTTATTAACACATATCCACGTTTGCAGTAGCTTACTATAAATACAATCCATGTTTATTTTGTAACAAAGCGTTTCATTAATTTCAATGTTGACAGTATAGCATAGGATTTTTATACTATATAGTAAAAAGCATATTGCTAGAAAACTGTGGATGATACAAAAAAAAACTAAGGCTAGATTTGGATTCAGCTCATAAAGGTGTATGAAGATCAGCTATCAAAAGAAAAGAAATTTCCAAAGAAAAATTTTTCGTTGACATGTGTAATTTAACACAGAGAATCATATGGAATTCGTATTCTTTACCTTACAAATTTCCTCCTACGAAGGGCTGTGCTGTAGTACCTGTGAGGGTTTACTCTGGTCGTTAAAAATGAAAGTAGAAGTATGGTTGAGTCAAAATTGTAAACGGACTCATTGAATAATTACGTTGGAGATTATGAAACGAACTGAGCTGTAAATTTAAATGAAGTTAATGCCGCTGTACTTATTTTCAGCTGCCGAAATAAAAGGAATACCAGTTAGATCGGATTACTGGCAACCAAACAGCTGTAGAGTGTTTCACACCCTCCTCACGACTTGCATAGTTCGTGTTTTTCCATCGTAAACACCTTCCTTAATAATATTTCGACCACACGGAACTATTACGTACAGCCAGGTATGTGAGGAAAGTAACAGCAAAGCTGCATTTTCAATGCTATTAAATAGGAGGCGCTCTGTAGCCAGTGAGGCTTGTATAGACTGTTCAGTAAGTAAACATGCTTAGAATAACCATACCTAGTTAGTACCATGTGTCAGTTATCAGTCTGTCAATATGGGGCAGCACGTTTGTCAACAAGGAATATTTAGCGCCTAATCGACGTTTATCACACCAACCACATTGGAACATTCAGCCGACCTCGTAGAACATAAAACATTTAACATCTGCCTAAGTAGTGTTGGCCCGTGGTAAAAACAGTAGATTGTGATCTTTATCCACAGATAATGGGCCGTAGGTACCCCTAAAAGAATGCTACAAAGCTGCCCACTACTTCTTAAAGGAAACTTGGAGTGTTTATCGACTCAGACCGTACGCAGCCATCGGCACACGAACAGTATCGTCTACATAGGCGATTACAAACTTGCAGGCGCCGTTTTGCGAGAGGGGAGTTGGGAAGGGAGCGTGTGTAATGGGAACTGGATCAGTGACGTCGGGTTATCATCACCTACGAACGCAACATCTGCCTGACACCCGGTGTCTGAGGCTCAGTAGTAAAGATGCAGCCCCGTTGCAATGTGTATCTCAGGCTTTCCGCCTCAATATATCAGCAAGAAGGAGGATCATTCATGTTCTGAGCCGGTAGCATTTACGGATGTCGGGAGCTGCTCGTCGAATGTCGTCGATGTCCAGTAAAGGAGCAGGGGTCCTTCAACAATTTTATAGTCCTATAGATAACATTCCGGAAATGAATTTGTCTTTCTAGACTATAATACACGAGCACAGTTGGCTCATATCTGTATCACCTTCCTCCAGGAGTCAAAAATGAAGCAAATGTAATGGCCCGTGGTATCTACGGACATGAATGCGACTTAGCATGCTAGTAATCGATCGGAACTTGCCGTAGGAAGACGCAGAAACCCTCTTTGTTCTCTTGATGACTATCGAAGGCTGCCGTCAAAGAGTGGGACAGAGTTGAGTAGCAACATTTCGACCAATTTGTGAATAGCACCAAGATGGATTGAAACGAGTTAAAACAGGACCTGAGGCAATGCTAGCACCAGTTTTAATTTAACAGATTTGCGAAGATATGTAATTTGAAACAGATAATGCTTGGTTTGGTTATTGTTTTGGTTTGATTCCACAGTAATGTTATTTTTTTTATTTATATGTGGCGTCTCTTCTTTGGGACATGCCCGAGAGAACGGACACCACCCATATATACATAATTGAGGAAAGAACAGCCAATGATCTCTTCAGTGCTGATGCAGGCCAGGCTCCAACTCTTATGGGAACCAACGAAATGCTGTGGGTAATGAGGACAATGGGCCCCAGGAAATACATGACTAGTGTGTCGATAAGCTGAGAACCAGGGTGTGACGGGAGGCGTGCTAGGGTCATCCGTCCAGTTGGTATGACCACCTGTGTCCGAATGTCACAGTGTTTAGTGCATCTGTCTGGTGAGCAGAAGCCACGGGTTTGACTCGCAGCCCGGCACTAATTTTCAACTTTCCCATTGATTTAAATCAATGCCTACTTGCAACCACTGTGTATAATTCCTTTGTAACTTAAGCTATTGTTTTAGTTTCATATGATTTATTATTTCATGTACTACTGTCCTTCATATTAGCCCATACATATTTACATATATAAAGACGGTGTAAAAGTGTTTTGAGCAGTTTATAATCATCTAATAGGATGAAAAGGGAGCAATACCGTTGTGGCTCAGAATATTTGCATTACCTGAGATTACTAAGAAAATGTTGAAACTTTAAAGTGAGCAGGCTGCTCGAGAAAGACCTTCATCGTTTCTGGGGGATATAAAACTTTGGCAGTTGTATGTCAGTCATAAATTGTGGTAACATAGTGAGCTTTCCTTGATATTTCTACAGAAAAGCCTGAGCCTGATGTATTAGACTTTTATAAGGTAACATTAAAAATAGTTGCTGTTTAGATTCCTGTTTTGAGGCTACAATTGAGCCTGTGGCATACCCCTGGGGATCTCAGAATGATCCATATTGCTTGGAACGGCCGACAGTCAGATCGCTCCATCAGGACCCATACCTACATTTAAAGAAATATGTGTCGCGTAGTGGATAACTAATAGGACAGGGGTGGACCTAGCAAACATTCGACATGGGTGTTGTACCTCACAAAAGAATACAAACAGAGTGTTCATCTAACTATGAAATGGAACTGTGGCATACAATAACCTCCGTTTATTGCAAAGTTTCCTGCTAACATACATGAATAACAAATTATTATAGGGTGTGTTCGGTCATAGGAATGTAAAGAACATGAAAATTATCTGTTGTTAACATGGGGTAGCACTAAACTAACACATCTAGGCAAAGGTTGGATGGTTCAGGGGAATGGGATAAGGCCGTAATCCACGCATGAATTATTGGAAGATAAAACCCGGCATTGTCGTGCAGTGATAACCTCAATCCGTCAAAATACTTAGAAACTAATCATGCAACTAAAATTTCCGACAGAGTCGTAGAGAGCCTTTAATCGCTCACGAAAACCATAGAATTCCGGTATGGTGCTAATGCTAACAGCATACCTACAAACGAGCGTTAATTCTGGTATCCTGCTCACCGAAGTAGCGATTTCTCATCTTAATTAGCGCTCCGATGTATAGAGCGCAGTGGGCGCAGATCCCGCAGATGGCGACATAACAACTCTCCATCAGATCTCCAGACGAAGTCTTTAAGTCAGATATTCTCTTATGCGTCCAAAGGCTAAGTGTCCTCCACTGTGTCTCAAACTGAAGTGTGTGCTCCGCCGACTTACAGTTACTTCTACACTCTCTAAGTCTTTGCGGTTCTCATCCGCCAGCGAAAATGACTCTTGAAAATTCAGGAAAGTGATATTTTTGCTCACGAGACAACAGTCTCGTCTCATTGCAAAATTCTAGCAACGTTAACCAGTCATTTCACTCCAGAGCATGATGCAAAGTTTAAGCAACTCTTAGTTATTCTCCCACTCCTCAGCCAAGTTTGATATTTTAGCCAATGCGATCTCCTCCACATGAACACTCCTCGAAAATCGGCTCTTGATTTCCCTACTCTACTGTTCGTTGTTTGTTTAGATTATCCAGTGAGGAAACTTGCTACTAATTTTTAGACCAGAGGTTATTCACCTAGTGGAAGGCAGTGTCAGAAAAGTGGCCCAGTGCTTTACAAAGAAAAAGAAGTTCCAATTCGCAAAGCTGCTCGCTCGAATCGCACGGACCACCAAGATCTTTATCCGTTATTGACTGCCCCTCGTGTAGCATTCCTGGAAGCTGGCTGTTCCGCCCCAAAGTTCCTTTGAAGCTTGATTTACCCAGATGCCCCTACTTGTAAGAATTGAAACTCCCTGCGAGTGCAGGTGTTACTCACGCTATGTTAACTACTACTGTAAACTGCGTTATTGGCCTCCACATTGCATAGGGTGCACTGCACCATGCGTAAACTGCACAGAGGCAACTTGCTGGTGAGAGCCCTAAAAGTGTCCGGTTGCTGTCTAGCACCAGCTCTTAGCAGTCCCCTTGCCTTGCGCTTTACCCCGAAAATGTAGGCCGGTCCCCAGGGGAGTCTGTCCTAACACCTAGTCACTGGCCTACCCACAGTGTCCATCCTGGCTCATTACGTACGCAACTGAACTATGGAGAAAATCATGTGCAATACAGTCACCAGGAATAATGAATTAATATAGATGTAAAAGGTCTTCTTCTGGCCATCACTGTCGTTATTAAATGCAAGCACAAACTATTTTATTGACTGATGGGAATAAAGTTCATATAGTAAATGATTTTCAATCAGTTATGAATAGCATATGATTCGTGCTAATCCATCAACGGACTGCCCCGTGTGGCTTCGATAAAGTTATCCCACGTAGAATAAAACGAACTATACAAACATTTTAAGAAATATAACCATGTTGGAGATTAGCAATAGTGATACCATTTACAAATAACGTGAAAACTGCGGCAGAATATTAATGTGGGTAGCTGTGGACAAACAGCTACCGCTGTTAAAAATATAGTTAGGTATAGTGACAAGTGGGCTACTGAGAGGTTTTGCTATAGCTTCAGCGTACATCGAAACGCACTTATTCCTAACAGTTTCTGCTAATTCATAACCAAGAAGTAATTAACAGAAAAATGACATTATCATCAACAGTAAATTCCTGAATAATACAGGACTTATTGCTGTATTAGAATCTGTTTCTACCAGCCATACCTAAGACGATAAACACAAATTATGAGGCCTCTTCGGAAAGTAAAGTCCGATGGGACTCGAAATGCAAACCACAGTGAACATCCGATGAAGCTATGCACAGATGTCTCTAGTATTCCCGTCGATCGCGTCATGTCCTTCTTTTCAGTGCTGACAGCACTATGACCACGTAAAGATACCTAGAAAATAATGTCTCCCCTCAAGTATGAGCGCCTAGTGGGCGATTTCGCCTGATGTCATGCAGCCCATATAACACAACTGTCATCCGTTTCCTTCTTGATTACAATTCTCCCCGTCACTCTGCAGGGGAAATGAAGATGGTCCTGCGGCGTTTCCGATTGGGCAGTGTTTGATCACCCATAATTGAGCAAGTAATTTGCTCACCCTCAGTTTCGTATCTGCTCATATAATCCGCTGGCTATGAAGAAAACATTTTGGCCCAGACAGCGAGCTGCAGACCAGCATAGAAAATTGGTGGAAGCACAGGCGGCTACCTTCTATGGGAAGTTTGGTACAACGCTACGACAAAGGTATAAGTCGGAGCAGAGACTATGTAGAGAAGTAGCTGGAAGGTGTAGCTAACTGTTGTAAATAATCGATTTTTGAGTTCACAGTGGTTTTCATTTTGTGACCATTCGGACCTTACTTTCCGAATAGCTCTCGTATATAAGCAGAAAATTTATCCAAACATTACTCCACCGACATGTGTCACACATACTTGGAAGTTGCTAATTAGGCTGATGATAAAATAGTATAATATCAAAGTCTCGTCTGAAGCATTAAAAGATGAAAATTGGGATAAAATGTTGATCTGTGACTGTTGCAGATTTTTTCTTTATTTTGATATCGGTCGTAAGAACTTAAATTTCTATATTTCTTCCGACGTCTGTTATACCTAGTGTGATCATCACTACCGTGATGTTGCATACCATGCACGCTCTCAGCCCAACAGACGAGCATTAGCCCAACACACAATTTCTTTAACTTGAAAATGATTCATACAGGCAGGTTTCCTAATATGTTAATAAAATCCCGTAATCCATAAAAATGTGTAATTAAAGTGGCTAGCTCCAGAATCACTATATGTGAGAACATTTAGTTTTACAGATTAGAACTCATGTAAGAAACGATATTATTTTTGACCAATTCATTTGGATTTAAATAGAGTTATTTAGGGAAAAAGAAGGGCTTATAATTCCCAAAACTGGTAACTGGAAGTTGACCTCACCCAAATTGAGTTCAGAAGTGCAATGGGGTGACACGTGTCAAGTGTCCTCATATCAGTGATTACAGCACTTTTACCGATGAAACATAAAAATAGGGTAACAAAGGCGGCAATAGCGTTAGTGAATCAGTGATTAACAGGAGTAAAGCACGAAGATGACAGTTTTACAAAAGCAGCGTCAGGGAGTAATGGGGCGCGTAGCGAACAGCAGCCGGTTGCAACTGCGACGCCGCATAAATCGCATTAGCGCGGGACGGCGAGCAGTTAACCGCGGGATAATTGCTAGGCTGGTGTGCAGCCAACCGGAAAAGCCGTATCCGTATCCGTAGCAGTAACACCACCTGGCAAGTGCTCGCCAGCAAACTCGGCCACTTGACAGTGCCATCAACTCCCTCCTCACAAATAAACCCCTAACAGCCTGGGTCTCAACCTGTGTTTGTTAATGTCTGTTCATCTGGTTACAAATCATATCAGAAATCTGGTTTCATTTCAAACTGCTGTACTGTTACCAATCAAGCAACATAGCTTTTCATTGCAGGTGGATCCACGGAGATATTTGGTCCCTTGAACTACTACAGACTGGAATGAATCAAATATATAACTCAAAGCTCTCCTGAAACTGACGCAAATTTTAAAAGGTATCAGTCTGGAACCTGTACGCTACTTGTGTCACTTGTTAGGCCATTCTGTCCTATAATAACCACCTGTTAGTTGAAACTACAGGATGCATCCGTTTTACAGTTCTTACCACACAGTCTTACACATACTATGACCCGCTTTCTCTGGAATCACGAACTCGAGGGATCACTACATCTCCTCTCCGACTTGGTCTCCTTAGGTCTGTTTATAAATAAGTCATCTGCTACCAGTCACGATTTTCTTTATTTCATTTTTCTCACGACGCGTTTCGGGAAATGATTCCCATTTCCAAGTGCGTTTTTTGTGTTTGTAATGTCATTCCTCTGTGATGTTGTCGATGTGTGAGACTCTGTTTCATTTCGTTGACTTTACTGCAATGTAAAAGAAAACACGCGATTTTTAGTTGCTTGTCGTTCTTTTTGTGAAGTTAGTGGCGAAATTTAGAGGAATTTTTTACTTACCATTTCCTTATGGTCCATTTGTGCAGAGTCTCACACACACAAACACCACACACAACTTGTTGTACACTTTTCAACATCGAAAGCATTTTACATAAAACAGTTACACAGATGTTCCTGTATGGTATTTTAGTTTTACCATTGAACCAAGAGAGCATGTAAGAAGAGATAAACACAGTGAAACAGATTGCAGTGGGCAATGGGTACAATGCTTCCATGGTTGACACAGTCTTAGGCAAAGTTAAGAAAGACCCAGGTACAAACTGCACCACAGAAGAAAAAGAGAAAAACAAATGTATATATAGTATCCCATACAATGGTAATGTATCACAGAAGATTGCAAATATCTTCAAAAATCGCAAAGTAAAAATTGCGTTTTCTTACAACCAATAAACTACAACAAAACTAATACACAATATAAGGTGTGAGCATAATCCATACTCAGACTCTGGAATATACAAGGTCACATGCCAGGAATGCTCCACGTTCTACCTAGGACAAACAGGCCGAAATATCAACATCAGGTACACAGAGCACATAAGAGCCCACACACACAACAGACACACTACATCAGCCATAGCAACACATGTACATAATACAGGACACCCATTTGGAAAAATAGAGCAAAATGTCAATGCATTCCACCGACTAAATAGAGGACATAAAATGGATTTACTAGAAGAACTGGAGATATATTCACATTACAAAAATTTAAAGGTAAAATATTAAACGAAAAACTTGAAAATGGATCAGTGAATTTCTTCAGACGTTTCGATAGTGCACTTAAATAAATATAGTAACACATAGAAACAAGCACAATTATAAAACAGACTTAAGTAAATTAGGATCCAAATTGTTAAGGTGAATATTCCGCTGTACAAATGCATATCATACTCTGTGGAAGACCTGTAATGTCATCTCTGATGATTACTTGTAGGAACATCTGTGTAACTGTTTTGTTTATGTACAATGTTTTTCATGTTTAAGAGTGTACAACAAGTTCTGTGTGATGTTTAGTGCGTGTGAGACTGCAGAAATGGGTCATAAGGAAATTGTAAGAACAAATTCTTCTAAATTTCACCACTAACTTCACAAAAAGATCGACAAGCAACTAAAAACCGCGTGCTTTCTTATATATTGCAGTAAAGTCAACGAAATGAAGCAGAATCTTACACATCGACAACATCACATAGGAATGACGTAACAAACACAAAAAACGCACTTGAAAATGGGGATCATTTCCCTAACGCGTCGTGCGAAAAATAAAATAAAGAAAATCGTGACTGATAACAGACGAATTATTTACAAACAAATCTATTGTTTTCACAGTCGCAGGCTTTCATAACCATTTATAACGGATCAAATCAGACTTGGTCTCACTCATGAGACACACAAGCCTGTAACGTTCGTAATGGATACTGTCATACAGGGCGTAGAACGTGGTTGACGCTACGTCGCGCATAAACCACTTCCTAAAATTCTGCGTTAGTGTAGGTTAATTCATCGTGCAAAGTTGGAGATTAACAGCATTTGTTGAATTTTCCGGTATAGTACGACGGTTGCTCAGAAAGTAATGCACCGCGTTGTTTTCTTCAATAATTCTTTATTGAACATAATGAGATTTTTACAGACAAAATAATGCTGCAAAGTTCTTAGTCGAAAAACATCAGGAGAAAGCTAAGCCGCAGCATCTAGCATTCCTGGATCTCGAAAAGGCCTTTGATTGGTTGCCACACAGTCTCATCTCCCCAGCACTTCGACAGCATGATGTGCCAGACCAGCTTATTAACTGGGTGCAGTTACTTTATGCACAGCCAAGAAGTGTTGTCCGCACAACCTCAGGACTATCCAAGGTCTTCCCCATCACAGTCGGCGTCCATCAAGCTTTTGCATTTTTACCACTTCTGTTCATTCTCGTAATGGACACCGTGACAGCTGACCTGCGCCGGCCATTACCATGACCGACAAAAGGCTTTACGCATTGCCTGGACACATCAAGAATGGCTTTGTACTGTTGATGACTGGAAACATGTTACCTGGTCGGACGATTTCGTTTAAAATTGTATCGAGCGGATGGTCGTAAACGGTTATGGAGACAACCTCATGAATCCATGGACCCTGCATGTCAGCAGAGGACTGTTCAAGCTGGTGGAGGCTCTGTAATTGTGTGTGTGTGTGTGTGTGTGTGTGTGCGGTTGGAGTTATATGGGACCCCTGATTCGTCTAGATGCGACTCGAACAGGTGATACGTACGTAAGCAACCTGTCTGATCACTTGCATCCATTCATGTCCATTGTGCATTCCGACGGACTTGGGCGATTCCAGTAGAACAGTGCGACACCCTACACGTCCAGTATTGCTACAAATCGGATCCAGAAACACTCTTCTGATCTTAAACACTTCCTCTGTCCACCAAACTCCCCAGACAACATAATTGAGCATATCTGGGATGCATTGCAACGTGCAGTTATACCCCGTCGTACTCTTACGGATTGATGGACAGCCCTGCAGGAGTCATGGAGTCAGTTCCCACCACCACTACTTTAGTCATTACTCGAGTCCATGCCACGTCGTGTTGCGGCACTTCTCCATGCTTGCGGGGGCCCTACACCATATTAGGCAGGTTTATCTGTTCATTTGGCTCTTCATTGTAGTATGGCCGGCGCTCTGTTTTTGTGTGAACTGCGATGTCTGTGAATGATGTGCACCAAGAAAGCACGCACTGTGAGTTAATGATTATGCTTCCTTATTAATACTTGGAACATACCGCCTTCAGCACCAGAGAACCGAGGGGCCAGTCTCCATGAACGGTCTGCTGTCAATATTATTCATCTTTGTACTAGATGAGATCCAGTACAGTTTACGGATTTATATCAACATTTAATTTATTGGGGCTCGGATTTTAATTTGTTTTAAAGATTCGGTTATAGGAAAGGCCATAACAGTCTCCCTTCTGTCATCATCATCAAGCACATATATGACACCATTCTGTACATGTAACCAATACAGTTACCTAAACTTAAAAGTCACACTTGAACAACTCACAACGCTCACACTGCGTAAACGGTTATGGAGTTTCCTACTCTTGCAAAGGATAAAAAACACCTTTCCAATTCAGGCGGCAGAACGTGCCCTAAGAGGTATCTCAACTATTCCTGGCATAGGACTTACTTTACCATATGAAACTCCGACACCTCGCTCGCTCAATGTGGAAAGTGATGCATCAGCTTCAGTGTAAAAGAAATTAACCGAAATAGGACCAGCCCCGGCAAGTAGTCTGAGAAGACGGTTAACTCAATCAGTACTTCAGAATTGTGAAGGTATCGTCTACTCACAGAGCTATGCAAAAACTCAGACTTAAATCTTGTGAACTAAGCGTAGATCATAAATTTAAGTTATCGGACTGGAGTTTGAACCACACTTCTGGCGTAAAAGAGACCGCAACAAATCGTTCATGGTATACAAAACAGGTCAGGAAACTCTTGCAAAAGGAACGAAAAATGCACATCAGATGTAAAAGAAAGAAAAATCGTCAAGACAGGCGATGTTTTTCTACTGAAGCTTGAAATTTATCTCGGACTTCAATGCAAGATGCTTTTTACAGTTTCCACAACGAAATCCTGTCTCTAAATCTGGCAGAAATTTCTAAAACATTTTGTTCGTATGAAAAGTACACAGGCGACAAGACGTAATCTGTACAGCGATGAAAAATATCGACCTGTTAAAACCGATAACGGTATTATAGTTCTGAATAACCGGTATTTGCTTGGTCACCGTCGTAACAGTGCTTTTTATTTTTTTCTAATAGTCGGGTAAAAAACCGAAATATGAGTTAGTAATAGCAGCTGCGCTAAGATCTTTAGCTTTTAAATAAACCTCTTTCAAAGAACAAGTAATTTTATTTGTAAAGTTTTCGTTTCTTCGGAATCTTGTGCTATTATAAAAGTTCGGAAAAGAGAACAGGGCTACTTTATTAACAATACAGACAGAAACGTTGAACAAACACATGGCGTAAGAAATGATACAGCATTTCTGAGACAATAATATATCTGTTACCACGTGTTGTGGTGGCATGCATGTATTTGAAAGATGCAACACTGGCCACATAAGGTGTATATGGTAGCTTCTAACTGTCGACGACAGATATCAGTTGCATTCCAGAATGGAACCCTCTTTGGTCTGAAAGTATTCTATGAAATGCGGTATAAGTGAAGTACAATGCTACATTTGCTTTAAAAGACTGAAAACAGGAGAAGTCACAACAAAATGTGACATAATATAAGGAAAAAACTTGAAACTTTACAGTTCATTTACAGTTACAATAAAAACTGAAATCAGCTAACCTACTGCCTGGGTATATACACTATGTGATCAAAAGTATCCGGACACCTGGCTGAAAATGACTTACAAATTCGTGGCGCCCTCTATCGATAATAATGGAATTCAATGTGGTGTTGACCCACCTTTAGCCTTAATGACAGATTCCACTCTTGCAGGCATACGTTCAATCAGATGCTGGAAGGTTTCTTGGGGAATGGCAGCCAATTCTTCACGGAGTGCTGCACTGAGGAGAGGTATCGATGTCGGTCGGTGAGGCCTGGCACGAAGTCACCGTTCCAAAACATCCCTAATGTGTTCTATAGGATTCAGGTCAGCACTCTGAGCAGGACAGTCCATTATAGGGATGTTATTGTGGTGTAACCACTCTGTCACAGGCCGTGTATTATGAACAGGTGCTCGATCGAGATGAAAAATGCAGTAGCCATCCCTGAATTGCTCTTCAACAGTGGTAAGCAAGAAGGTGCTTAAAATATCAATGCTGGCCTGTGCTGTGATAGTGCCGCGCAAAATAAGCGGTGCAAGCCCCCTCCATGAAAAACACGACCACACCATAACACCACCGCCTCCTAATTTTACTGTCGGCACTACACACGCTGACAGATGACGTTCACCGGGAATTCGCCATATCCACACGCTGCTATACGATCGCTTTAGTGTGTATCGTGATTCGTCAGTCCACACAACGTTTTCCCACTCTTCAATCGTCCAATGTTTACACTCCTTACACCAAGCTAGGCGTCGTTTGTCATTTAGCGGCGTGATGTGTGGCTTATGAGCAGCCGCTCGACGATGAAGACTAAGTTTACTCACCTCTCGCTAAGTGCCATAGTACTTGCAGAGGATCCTCATGCAGATTGGAATTTCCGTGTGATGGTCTGGAAAGATGTCTGCCTACCACACATTACGACCTTCTTCAACTATCGCGTGTGTCTGTCAGCCAACAGACGAGGTCGGCCTGTACGGTTTTGTACTGTACGTGTCCCTTCACGTTTCCACTTTACTATCACATCGGAAACAGTGGACCCAGGTATGTTTAGGAGTGTGGAAATCTCGCGTACAGACGTATGACCCAAGTTACACGCAACACCTGACCACGTTCGACGTCCGTGTGTTCCACGGAGCGCCCCATTCTGTCTTTCACTATGTCTAATGACCACTGAGGTGGTTGACATGGAGTATCTGGCAGTCGGTGGCAGCTCAATGCACGTAATATGAAAAACGTATGTTTTTGGAGGTGTCCGGATACTTCTGATTGCATAGCGCATAACATTCCATTATCAGCTTGTAGCCCTTGAAAACGGATGAATTAACACCAATAACAGAGTTTTTCAACTTCAGCTTTCACCCTTTAGCACTGATTACTCGTAATGTCCAAACAGTGGTATGGTTCCAGAGTAAAAATAGAATTTGTAGCAGATTTCCAATAAATTGAATCAGTAGGAGAATACTGGTGATCTTTTATTTGACCTTTTAAAATTTATTTCTGCGTATCTTGAAAGTGAAGGAGTCGTTCGATCTCTAGGTTTGTTGCAGAATATAGAATGAATAAGAAATCGTAATCCAGCTATTTCAGAAATAGGTTTATTGAGCCGTTTTAACAGTCGGTTCAATGTGATGACGAAAAATCCGATTAAACTGAAAACCGTTGTTTCGGCGATAACTGTCATCCCTAAGTCAGCGCCATAACGATGGTGTTAACGATAACAGTGCCACTACAGCGGAGTTACTATACACGGTATTTCGAAATTCCCTTGCCAAAGAAGACGAGAAGTATATTGCAGAATCCGAATATAGAACGGCTGCCAACCTAAGGAACTTAGAAGTAGATATCCTTAGTGTAGTGAAGCAACTTAAATCCAATTATGTCCTGTGCTATAAAAATGTATGTATGTACGTTCGTTCCACATCTCCTGCTAAACGAGACTTAGTACACGTGTCATCTGCTGTCTGGAAATAAACATTGTGTTTGTAACAACCACCTACATCCCATAGATGTGGGAGAGAAAAGGAAGGGCAGCTTATGACACGCGAAGAAACAGACTACATTCGCCTAGTATTTCTGAATGAGAGCACATAGTGACTCATAACAAACTTTTCCCATAATTTCAAACCCTTATAATTAATTTTCCCTCTGACACCTCCCACAAAATGACGAAAGGAAAATATTTGTCGTTTACAATGTTTTCGCTGTTCATGCAGTTAAAAGGTTGGTAACAGGGACGGCGTTTTAACGTATTATCTCCTTACTGTTAACCGTATTCGCAACACGTTTGGCAACAATATTCACTAGTACCAGTCAATGTACCTAGTAGATTCCAACATTGTAACAGACATAAATCGGGAGATATGACGTCATAACTATTGAGCTGGGAGGAATCGAGAGCCAGCCCATGTGGCCGAGCGGTTCTAGGCGCTTCAGTCTGGAACCGCGCGACCGCTACGGTCGCAGGTTCGAATCCTGCCTCGGGCATGGATGTGTGTGATGTCCCTAGATTAGTTAGGTGTAAGTAGTTCTAAGTTCTACGGGACTGATGACCTCAGATGTTAAGTGCCATAGTGCTCAGAGCCATTTGAACCATTTTTTTGGAAACGAGACTGAAGGGCGGAATTCGCTAGAGATACAAGTGAAATACGTGTACAGATATGTATGAATTACGTTACATATATTTGAAATATATGTGACATGCGCACATTTTGGCACAGAAGCAGCGAATAGGAAGTTCCTCCGAATCCCCTGGATCGATTTCAACCAAAGTTAGTACTCACATATGGAAAGAAGTATTATGAAGAGAAGAACCACAAATCTTCAATTGGAGTGACGGTGATAATGGAGCGATGGGCAGACAGAGAGAAAGAAGGAGGGGGGGGGGATCGGACGGGATAGAAAGGAAGAGGGGAAATAGGAGGTGGACAGAGAGAGGTGGGAGGAGGACACGTACAGAGAGCGGTGGGGCGAGAAGGTGAACTAAGAAATGACTGGAAGTAGTAAGCATGTATATACTCTGGAAATGCTGGGTACTTAAGAAACGCAAATCTTCCTGTGCAGGCTGCATATCAACGAGGTTCCTTAAGCAGACATATACTACCGTTAGTTAGCGTAAAGATACGTACTTACTGGTCATAAAGTAGTACAGGGCACACAAATACTCAAGAGAGAAAATGAAAAAATCTGCTGAGTTACAAACGTATATTACTCACGTCAATCTCTAGTGGGATTTTGTAACATATATTGTGTTTAAAACTTGTGCATTAATTCGAAGCAAACACTGCAATGACGTACAGTAAGTAGGGATCGAGAGACTATCGTTCCTATGAAACACAATGGTCTTCTTATACCCACGAAGTAATGAGTACTGTCGGCAGGGACGCTCAAACTGATTCAATATCTAGATTTTCAGATAGCTTTGGACACCGTTCCTCAGAAGCGGCTTCTAATCAAAATGCGTGCCTTTGAAGTATTCTGTCAGTTGTGTGTCCGGACTGTTGATTTCCTGTCAAAAAGTTCACAGTTAGTAGTAACTGACAGATGGCATCGAGTTAAACAGAAATGATAACTGGCGCTCGGCAAGGAAGTGTTATAGCCCATCTGCTGTTCCAAAACTATAGAAACGAAATAAGAGACAATCTGATCAGCAGTCTTAGGGTGTTTACAGATGATGGTGTCTTTTACTGTCTAGTAAAATGGTCAGAAAACCAAAACCAATTGCATAATGATTTAGACAAGATATAAGAAATGTCAGATCACCGTAAGTAATGAAAACTGAGATGTCATCCACACGAAAAGAGGAATCCCTGCAGTTTTGGTATTTCGGTTACACGATTACTCACACAGATCAAAAGGCTGTCAGTTCAACTAAATATCTAGGAATGAAAATTAAGATCAACATAAATTGGAACGATTACAGACATAATTTTGCGGATAAGGCGAACATAGGACCGATGTTTATGGCAGAACACTTAGAAGATACAAGAAATCAATTTAAGAGAATTCGTACACAACACTTCTCCTTCCTCCATAATAGTAGTGATTTGCGGTATGGGATCCTTAACAGACAGGAGGATTGACGGTGGTCATAAAAATGTTCAAAGAAGTGCAGCTCGTTTTGTACTGTCACGATATAGGAGCGACAGTGTTACGGATATGGTAGGAGATTTGTAGTGGTAATCATTAAAATAAAGGCCTTTTTCGTTGTGGTGAGACAATTTGAAGAAATTTAAGTCACCAGCTTTCTCATACGAATGGGAATTTTGTTGGCGCTTACCCACATATGGAGAAATAATCATCTTGATAAAATAAGAGAAATCAGAGCTACCCCAGAGAATATTTACGGGTTCGTTTTTCCCTCGTGCTGTTAGAGAATGGAAAGGTAGAGAAACAGTCTGATGGTGGTTTGATGAACCCTCCGCCAAGCATTTAAGTGTGAATTGCACAGTAGTCACGTAGACGTATATGGTTCATTGTCAATTCCTTTGGTGGCTCTTCTGGAGAAAAGGCATATCCAATTTACATCCCATACTAACCCAATTTGAACACGCGGTCCGCCCCTAGCGGCCGCATAGTCGACGCGTAGTTAAATCTTAATTACATTGCTTTTTTTGTTAATATCAGCAAGGACTAAAAATCCACAGTGAAGGGTGAGGGTGGAAGCGTTAACATTGTAGCGTAGCCAACGTCCAAATGAAACTGTTAAATGTTGGGCTCTGGCAACTGTAAGAAACTTTCTCTGTCGTTAGGGAGTCTAGGTCCCCAATACCTTTATCGTTACATGAGCCTTTCCTCCACTTACGCTCTCGGGAGAACCACTATTATCTGACGGTCCGCTAATTTTTCGGGGAGGCCTATTCCCAGTTTCTGTCGATCGAGTAGTTTGCCGCAACACTAGTTTCTCATTTAAGACAAAGGATGAGTGCCATTTTCACTTAAACCCGTGAAAGGAGGAAACCTGATTCAAACCAGCCCTTATTTGACCCTTACCTGATACTCCTCGCCAGTCCGTTAATGGAGGAAATATTTGTTCCGCTAGGAAGGATTCTTCCAATTACAGCTCCACTACGGATTTAAAGTAGAAATTTACGAACAACCAGAATAAAATATAGAGAGATCCACATTTCGTTTGCCTTCACACATGCCCACCCATATAGCAACAATTTTGTAATTTCATAACTATATGAGCCATTACAGACCATTTTATTATCAGAGTGGGAAACGTATTTTATTAATGTGGTCGCCCTAGGTGACTAACACCTATTCCTACTTTGCTCCTACCTTAAGAAATTCATGATAGAAAGGATTTCTACTTTACAGAACTGTAACAATCTTCCAATCAGTTTGATGTCTGCTGAAGGTATTGCAATTCAAGCGCTGTTGCAAATTACCTGTTATTTACTGAGCATATCATCGTATGCAATGCATGTTCTCGTTCTATGTCCTATCAGTCATGCGAAAGCTGCTCAATCAGTATAACCATCCCCTTTGGAATATACAACATGTAAATTTACCAAATTTTTGTGTTTCAGAGCTCCAGACACCATTAGGACTTCCTTTCACCCAGTTCTTCCTGGAAAAGTTACAAAACAGTTGTGTGGGTTTTAGACTAAAACTATTTCACAATGCAGAAAAAGAACATTGGGCAGAATTTAGTTACTCTCAGGAGATATCGGGTAACCCCTCCCCCCCCCCTTTAGCCTCAATAATGGCCTGAATTTGGTGAGGAAGAGAGTCCGCAAGTTTCTTTAGGTGTGCCATATCTAGCTGAAGCCAGTCATTGAGGTTTAGATACAGTAGAGCTACCAAATACTGTCGATGTTGATTGGTACAGTTCAGCTGTTGTTCCAAATAGTTCTACACTTTTCTGTGAAATTAAGAGTCGCTGATTTATCTCTTCGGCTCAGGAGAGACAGCGTGGGTGTGTGTTCGTCAAACCAATAAGGTATGAATGCATCCCTGTGAACAGTGCCGTAGTCGTCTTAAGAGACGGGGCTGTCCAGAGGTAACACATCGCAATGTTCGAGGTAAATGGACTTCCATTGCTCACCCAGAATGTTGAATTGAACATACAAGTTTGTGTTAACTGTAACGTAAATTGGTCCAGCCAAATCACGGAAAGAGAGACACTCCGTACACATGCACTTGACCCCTTGCATCCTTTAAAAAGGGCAGTTCTTAGACACTTCGGATCGCGGTACACGCCTCCGATCAACTGCTGTCAAGTTTCATGTTGTTTGACTCATTGCAAACAAATGCCCACAGCATGCCGTTCCCTTGATAGTGTTCGCTTAGAAACTGGTTGATATGGTCTTTCGTTCATTGACAGCAACAATTCCTGCGGGCTTTGATATTAGTTTTAAGTGGCAAGACGTGACCCTCGTCTCTGATCCCTGTCGGTTAGTATCCCTCAACAAATCGCTCAGCTTCATTCATGATGTGATCATGGCTCTTCGAAACACGACAGCTCTCTTCAGCAATCATGCCACGTGTGGAGGTCTACCCATCTTACTGTAGTGATCCACATAACCGACTGACACATAACACAACTGTGTCACAACGTACATAAGAGGTGGACGGTAAATGATCGCCTGATACCAATTCTACACCACACCACCTACAGCACTGAAAAGTTACCAGTGCGCTCTTTTCCGGGTCAGTCTAACATTCTATCCGATGGTCTTATTAGCGAAAGCATTTGGCATATATTTCTTCCCTCATTATCTCAGGGTGTCCAGTCATAGTTTCCAAGAATGATAATTTTACTGATACTGTCTCTTTCGGAATCTCTTCTGCTTCACATTATATTTTCTTTTATATTCCCTCTCACTTGCATATTACCACTTTTTAGTTTATGCCCCATGTGAATTATGGATGCTTGGCAAACAATTGTGCATCACCGACAGAGCTTGCTAGATCTTGTCTATCATAACGGCTTGAGACTGTCAACTGGAACCTTTCCCGTGAGTCCCATTGGCAGGCTTCTGGTAGAAGCGGGTGCCAAACCAGTACATATCAAGCATCAACGCCTTCTCTTTCACTATAAAATAATAATTCTGAAGCTGCCTAGCCAAACATACCATCTGCTTCTGTTCGGTAATTTGGACTCTAGACTTCATGAAGAGCAGCAGACCACGTAGACCAGCTGGAGTTCGCCAGACACACTTAAGGACTCATGTTCGGCTTTCCACACTAGACTGGCTACACAGATGTTTACCTCGGACTCTTTCTTGGTGTGTATCTCGCCGAAGATTCGCCTTGAGATCTAAAGGGAGCACAGACACCAACAACTGTAGACAACTATTCCTTTCCGTCCTTTATGAATACCCTACTTCAGAAACCATCAACAAGAACGATTAGAGATCTAATGGTAGATAGATTCTGCAATGTGTTTTAGCACAGTGATGCTTAAAACTACGATCTTTCCCAGATGCATGTTGCGTTTTCATTGCGGGGTTGACAGTCATCACCAGAGAGTTCCAACTCCTTGAACCCAAGACAGAAAAATGTTCCTGCTGAGATCCGACTCATAAATTTGTCTTCGAGCTATCAATCAATGCCACTCACGGAAAATTGGTTTAGAGCATTCAAGATCTACTTTCTGAACTCCACAAGGCTGACACAATCAACAAGTTCATCAGGACACCAAGCCATATCGGGGAAACAGATAACGAGCTCGCCGACCAATTGACTAAGAAAGCGACTTAAAGTGAAGTGCTTCTTGGGTGCAAATCGTACGTAAAAAAGAAACTAATAAATTAAAATTACAAGAACTACAAGAAGTGAAATACTAGACCCTGGAATACCTGAAACCGTCCTCAGATGTCAAACAAAGTCCGGTAGTCGTGGAAATCTTAGGATATAGAGTGGCAAGATGTTACTAGTTCCAGTAAACTAAGAATCATTTAGGAAACCTCTATTGCATTCCTACCGAACTTCGGCGAAAGGATTCAGCACTTTATGTGGACTGCGTATCGGTTTTCCTAGGATCACTGAAGATCTCATCTGACTCAGAAGGGTCTCACGTCAGTGTGTGTGTGTGTGTGTGTGTGTGTGTGTGTGTGTGTGTGTGTGACACCACGTTTTACACTAGCCCATTGACAGTATGTGCTCTTCTGGCCAGATGAGAAGAGAAACGATGCCAAGCTACTACCTGGTCTCATACTGGCAATCCGTCTAACAGCTGTCAAGTGAATCCCAATATTCATAAGATGAAGTATGTCTTACCGCAAAGTTTGACGATCCTCTCATATTTACGTCGGTGTTTGGTGCGGATAACTAAAGTGACCCTCTCGCCCCAAAAAGAGCCCCAAGAAGCCTCCAGTTGCGTTCCACATACATATCGACGTACCGAATAAGTTCCTTTTGCCTTTCTTGATTCAAAAAACATTAAACGTCTTGTTTCCCGATGATCTACTAGCTTAAGTTAGAGTGCGGAATGACTATGTAGTACGTTGGGTCTTACACGGCACTCCTTTAAACTGCAGATATTTTACCTTGGGCTATCCCCTAAATTCGCTCCATGTCTTTAAAAAAAAAGTTGTTTGAAATTTGGGCGCAATAGGGTAAGGGTGATGGTTGCTGCTGGGACCTAAATTCCCAAAAATTTCGTCATTTTCGCAGAATATTAATTGTGTATAACGAAGAGAAATTAGTTAACATCGAGTATAGATTTAAGCGTCAGGGAGTCGTTTCTTAAAGTATTTGTATGGAGTGTAGCAATGTATGGAAGTGAAACGTGGACGATAAATAGTTGAGACAAGAAGAGAATAGAAGCTTTCGGAATGTGGTGCTACAGAAAAATGCTGAAGAGTAGATGGGTAGATCACATATCTAATGAGGAGGTATTGACTAGGATTGGAGAGAAGAGAAATTTGTGGCACAACTTAGAAGAAGGGATCGGTTGGTAGGGCATCAAGGAGATCACAAATTTAGTATTGAAGGGCAGCGTGGAGGGTAAAAATCGTAGAGGGAGACCAAGAGATGAATACACTAAGCAGACTCAGAAGGATGTAGGTTGCAGTAGGTATTGGGAGATGAAGAAGCTTGCACAGGATAGAGTAGCATGGAGAGCTGTATCAAACCAGTCTCTGCACTGAAGACCACAACAACAACAACATAACGAATTGATTCATAACTGGTCAGCTGACGTGACAAGTCATTGCCCTCAAGTCAGGTTAGCAGAATGCAGAGAGAGCGGAACATTCCCTTTCTACCACCCGTCGCCCTCCTCGGGTTTTACTGAAACGAAGTTGTTAATAGCAAACTGCTGTCAGTGTTCACGCTTTTATTTTACGATTTCCAGGTTGATAGATGAACTAAGTGCCAAAGCTCCAGATCGCTGTGAGTTGAATAATGATTTCTGAGCAAAAGCATGATATTCACCACTGGAGCTAAGAACCTGTATTTTACTTTGCAGGCATTGTATATATGAAATAATTCTCGGAAGGATTTTTGAGAAAACGGTGGGTAAAGTTCCGACTAGTTCAGTCGTAAAAATAAACTGCCTGACAAAGGAACTGAAGCACC
Organism: Schistocerca cancellata; assembly: GCF_023864275.1. Taxonomy (NCBI): domain Eukaryota; kingdom Metazoa; phylum Arthropoda; class Insecta; order Orthoptera; family Acrididae; genus Schistocerca; species Schistocerca cancellata. Next base: position 456,951,522 of record NC_064629.1, read on the forward strand.
CAGACGAAGAGAAGGAAACGAAACGAAACTTATCGGATTGGAAGGGTATGTGATGATATTTCAGTGACTACAAATTCTAGTCAAATTTAAAAATACTTGGGAACTTATTAGTATTACGTTACACGCCCTCTGCACCCTTGTTTGCATGCACAGTTTTTGGGAAGGATATCATGAAGCTAATGCATCCTATTCGTAGGAAACCTGGCTGATAACTGTTGTACCTCATCCTAGATAGCCTTTATAAAGACACTAGAACGAAGTTGACGACCAAACTGATCCACCACATTTTCTATCGGGGACAGATCTGGAGACCTCGGTGACCACAGCGGTACCTCGTCAACACGTAGACAGTTCACAGACACACGTGCAAAACGTGGTCGATCAGTGTCCTGTAGCAAAACGGCACCTAGACACTGTACCGGTTGCTCCCGACTGCATGAAGCAAAAAATAAGACCGTTGTGCCTCTCCAAAACGTTGGAAGAAAGCGACCTCTCCCCAGGTGACTGCCATTTTCACCGAAGACTGTCATCCGGTATAGAACAGAACTACGGTTCATCACTGAACACGATCACATACTATTCAACGGTAGTCATTTGACTACTCCAAACGCATCCGTTTGTGTTGTAGGATAAACAGCAGCCTGCGCGTGGGACGGTGATGCCCTACTCCACATGCTGCTGGTCTCCAACCAATGGTGCAGGTTGATACAGAATATTGCAGGGAGTGCATTATTATTGGATGGCCGGTGCTGATGTGAAGGGTTTACGATGTGCATGGTGCAAAGTATGGCGACCCTCCTTTTTGATGGCCAGATATGGTCGAGCAGAGACCTGACGAGTATGCCTGCCCATGTTTCCATGCGGTCCAACGTCGGGCACCTGTCATATCCGAATGTCCCACAAATCTGGATTTCCAGCCGCCCAAATGAAGATCCACAATGAGGCCCCTTTCAGTCTGTATGGGGTGCCGATAACGGATTCGCATATGAGTATGCCACTTTTCTTTGTCCTTCACAGTGGTCGCTCAACATCTAACGCTGGTCACGCAACTTAGATACCTTACTTGACCTCGTAATAGCAGTAAACACCAACAACACTAAAGCGCTGCCATGGCATTTATACCTGTCACAGACCATTTTATTCCGGAAGTGCATTTCAGAACGCTTTGTCTAGAATCTATATTGATACATTCTAAATTGTCAGTCAGCAGGGGATAGCAACAGAAAACTTTTATCAGATCCATGTATCACGAATTCGTAATATCGTATGACGTACCAGTACCTTAAATGAGGAGCGGTGTAAAGAGGTTTATTGAAAATGTCTGAAATTAACTACGATCTTCATGGTGAAACGTTATCTCATAAAATACGTTACCGTGCTCTAGTGGCTATCTATCATGTAAATTGTACGGAGAATTCTATTTATTGCTTGAAAATGTTATTTTTCCTCCATGAATCATCACAAGAGGAAGCTGGATTTAGTCATGTTTGTCTTTTACTTGTCTCTGTAGATGTGGAAGCGTGTTTATGTACAGTTTCTGCAGACAAAGCCCCGTATATTTGTTTCAGCGTTCCTTCATAATTTGATAAATAGCAGATTGTCAATATGCAGTCTCTTGTGTGGCTCTACAATAACTGAAATATTGCCTTTAGTCCCTGCATCCGCAGGGTGTAACTTTGGAATTTCTTGACCCTAAACGGTTTATTAATAAAAACTGAAATAGTCTGTACACCAAATTTTAGGGAGAACCATCAGACTAAGATATTAAAAGGTCTCACGTAGGAGTGAATTAAATTACTGATATTATTCTGAATGTGATTTCAAAGATTGTTACTAATGAAATGAAAGCTATTAATTATCAGATTTGACATGAGTGGTAACTTCTTTAAGACATGTCCTTGGCACTGTCATAAAAACCGAGTATACGTGACCTCTCCACATATAGGTAATAAACTCAAAGCTTGAAATATTCAGGTTGGGAGACGTTCCAAGATCATGGAAAACCACAATATCACAATATACGACAAAAAAAGAGGAACAGGAGCCGTATGATAGGCTTCACGTTGTACCTGATTTATGAGAAAAAAAGGATTAAAAATGTGATATTCCCTTGATATATGTCTCGTGAAAGTTATGTATAACAGTCTTGGAGATAGTATGGTAAAATGCTATACAGCAGTATTAATAATGAAATAGAAAGTAGTATAAGTTTTAACTAATTAGGAACTTAAGCACAATATTTTACATTTGAACAAAAAATAAATAATTTTTTTGCCATTTTTTGATTTTGGTTCTAAAATTTATAGATCGAGATCCCTTTTCCTATAGAGCTCAAATTTGGCTTTACCTTTTTCTCCTCATGCAATAGTACCCAATTTTAACCAGGGAGTGTGGGGTGGGGGGGGGCCGAAGGTGGGGGGAGTGAGGGTGGGAGGAAGAGTAACACAAAGAAGTAGAAGAGTCAAACTATTGTGGATAGAGAGCCTCTTACTGAAATACGAGCTCTGGAAGCCTTTAGCCCGACTCTCCTTAGCACCGCGATCTTCTGACAGCCTCCCAGTTTTCAAGAATGGATTATTTGTCTTTTACCCTTCATTAACCAAGAGTAGTTTTTAGATAACTGGATACTGGATGACGTTTGATAGCGAATAGATTCGATTTTCAAAAGGATATCTGTTTCTCCTCCTCCTCATCGTCATTAACAATAGAGTTCCTTTAGAATGAAGGGACTGTGACCCTGTGGCACAGTCCCTATAAAATCAAACGCATCATGATCGTCATCGTCACCACCACAACCAACTTTTGCAATAAAAGTGCACATTTCTAATCACCTGTGAACCTACTTCATTTTAGAAGGGAGTAGAACACGAGCGATTTTTTTAAAAAAATTCTGGTCTGTCAGAATTGCTTGCTGAAGTGTAAGAATGGAAATTTTAAAACGTATTCAGATTACCCGATTTATATACAAGTGCTCATGAATGAAGCTAACACAGGTAACAAAATAATTTACATATCCGTTTTATTACGATCCTTTTTATTTTTTGATATATTTGACCGATGAAACACGAAAACACTACAGTTGCACGCCTTTCTATATCCATCCACGCACGCACATATGCAGGCAGAGAGAGACATAGGAGGTGGAAGGGAGATAGTACGCATTAAATATTAAGGGAGATTCTACAAGTGGCCATAAGGAAACAACAGGTCAAGAAATATTGGGCGGCCGTGTTCTTTCCGCTACAGAAATCGAAGGCTGTTAGACTACGTAATACACACAACTCATCTTACGCATTTGAACACAGTAAACATGATCTCACAATTTCAGCAACACAATTCTATGCGACGGCCCTTGAAACCACGGTGGACGTCTTTTCAAGTAAAGGGTGAAGACGGTGGCTGGTGTGTTACTTCTAACGTATGAAACATTTGGTCATTACAATTTAATTCTAGTGGTCGAAGTTTAGGGTCTCATAGGTCGAACATGACGTACCTATTGTGAAACAAGACGTTAAACTGGTTGTCATCACTAGGTACACCTGATGCATCTCACGGAAGCGAAAGTGGCATTTAAACATCTTGTCATGGCAAGGTACCTTTGTTGATCCCATGGAACCCAAAATGCCGTGCGTTGCCGTATTTACCGGTGCAGCCAAAGCGTTACCAAAGCATTCAGAGAAGTATTTTAACGCCCTGCAGTATGGAATATTTAATAGAGTTCACTTTCAGAACACGAAACAGTGTCAGACCGTAACCGTTTTTTAAGTTCAACAGAAAATAATTGAACTGAGTAACTTTTTTTCAGCATGAGAAGTATTAGGTTAATGCTTGAGTTCGTAGCGGTTTTCCGTAAGTTCACTACAGATACACATAATCTAACATTCTGCGTGGTGTCTGTTTGTTCTATATCGTGTCTCCCTACCACTTTCGCGCAACGACGCTCTGAGCGTGTTTTTTAGGGAATTGACTAGTTTGAACCTGGGACCTGTTGCTGGTAGGGAGACGCCAGACCACACATGACATGCAGAATTCAGAAGAGTTCAGTGAGACTAGCGATGATATAACCAAATACTTAATGATTTCAGCGTCAGCTCCACTGCACTCCCTGTAAAAGAATCTTAATACTAACTAAATTTAGTGGAAGGGGTTCAAGGCTTTCCTATTTTTAGTTAGCTGGTAAAATAACGTCGAAAACGCAGTTAAGTTTACCATTGGAAATTTTATTGTACTCATAAAACATTGTTTATAAATTGCACTATTGATAAAAGGAAATGTTTTAATACAGGATGGTAAAAACCAACTGCGTTCAACAAAAATGTGAACGAATATTCCCTGAATGGGTTTCAATGTTCTACAGTGGATCGAAGGATGACCTATGCCATATCACATCTATAATCTAGGTTTAAATTAAGTTCCACAAAAGAGAAAACTATCATAATGGTCTACAGTGACCCTCTATTATCTTTAATTACTTATCTAAATTGTCGTAAATTACAGTGGCTCATGTGGCTTCTCAATAACAATATAACAGAAAAATCATTGCGTTTCAGATTTTTACTTCAAGTGGCAAATGTGAACACCATGAGCTTTAACTGACGATCGACACTAGTATTACGCAAAAAGGGGTTGTAACAGATGAGACTTCTGCAGTTCTGAGAGAAGCTTTATGCGCTGTTATGCAGCATCGCGTTCGTTCATTACCTTGTCGGTGTTCGTCAGGGGGCGGCGAGCAGCACAGCTCCGCTCACCTCGCCGTCTCGGAAGCAACTCTCTCCTAACTTCTCCTTACTACAAATTACCGAAGTTGGTTTAAAAAAACTATCTGGCTGTGTTTTCATCTGACCAATCAGGGTCTCAATGTTAACCTTAAGCTCCGCCTACAAAAATTCTGTCTATCCAATGAGAAACGTTATACTTTTCGTGGTGGGGCAATGTTTTAAAGTTTGCAACGTAACAGAGACGCGAAACAGTCTCACGCTAAAACTTGCGGGTGGTGTGGCCCTTTTTGTGTTATCGTAAGATCTATACTGTTCTTCTGGAGGGCTCTAGCTTTTAACATGGGCTGGGGGGTGATCCTGACGTAACAGAGACCCGAAAAAGTCTCAAGCTAAGACTCTAGCTTTTAACATGGGCTGGGGGGTGGTCCTAACAATTAGCTGGCGACGTGGGTGTCCTTCCCTTATCGTAGAGCCTTCTAACTTAACACGGTTCTGCTCTTGGCTTCTGTTCTCGTTTCTCCCCTCGGAACTGCGTCTGTCTCACGGTGGGAAGGTATGACATGCATTTAGGCATTCTTGTGTTAGTCTGTGGTATTCCATTTGCTCACTCGTTACTCGTATTACTTTGGTTAATTTAATGTCACGATTTATTCGCAGCTATGTGACATAGTACTGGATTAGCTTATCATGTCAGGGTTTTCATGGAAGGTGTTGGATTTGCCTGACACCTTACAATTAGACATACTTTAATCATCAATAATATATTCTCCTTCACTATTTAGCACAGTCTGCCAACGCATAGGGTATCTGTTCGATTCAGCGACTGTAGAAATCAGGTGGTTTTGAGGCGAAGAAACAATATCACATCACGCTGACCCGATGGTTGTTCTTGGATTACTTCTGCAAGACGTCTCACATGTTGATAATAAATGTCAGCAGTGATGGTTACATCTCGGGGAAGCAATACGTAGTATACCACACCGTTGCTGTTCCACCATGTACACAGCATTATCTTTTGTGGATGTGCGCAAGTCTTTGTACGGGAAGTTACTGCTTTGTTTGGGCTCAACCATTCCTTTCTTTTCCTTATGATAGCACAAAAACACAATTTCTCGTCACCAGTTACGATACAGGACAGATGTGGCCGGTTTTGTTCACAAGCCAGTTGATAAGGACCAGGCAGAGTTGCGCACACTGCCACCGGCTGATTTTCTTGGTATTGGCTTTGACCAAGTGGTAACAATACACCCGAATTTTGAATCTTCCCCATTGTATGCAAATTCCGCACGATTGTGGAATGATCACAATTCATAACAACTGCCTGTTCTCCTGTACAATTACGTGGATCATTGTGGATTAACGCGTTTCCACGACCTTCATGCATGCGCTTTCTGAACGTGGAGAGTCAGTACTGTCAAAAAAATGGTTCAACTGGATCTGAGCACACACACTTCCACTCCACCACTCCCACCAAAAAAATGGCTCCGAGCACTCTGGGACTAACTGCTGTGGTCATCAGTCACATAGAACTTAAAACTACATAAACCTAACTAACCTAAGGACATCAAACACATCCATGCCCGAGGCAGGATTGGAACCTGCGACCGTAGCGGTCGTGCGGTTCCCGACTGTAGCGCCTAGAACCGCTCGGCCATTTCGGCCGGCTCAGTACTGTCAAAACGATACTTCTTAAAGCGAGAAAGCCATTTACTTGCCATTCTCTGTCCAGCGGCTCATCCTCATACACGTCACAGATGTTTCTGTCTGTCTCCACTGCTGGCACCCCTTGATTGATTTCAAACAGAAGATTAGGTCGAAAATGTTTCGATTTCTTCACTTGGCAATCCATTCTCTATCGTTCACGGCTTCACTCACTACCACCAAATGGCAAATTAACAATATGTAAGCGCAATTAGCAGTAGTTAACTGAGAATGAAAACTGAAAATCGACAAATGAACCTATAGCAACCGAAATACCAACATGAGAATAAATAGATTTGTTCTTGGAGAAGGTCTGCCTTGAGCAAAACACAATTTTTCTGTTTCAAAAAGAAAAGAAAAATTGTGTTTTGATCGATTATGATGATTACGTTGATTATGGAAAACAATAATGCTACGAACTTATGCACCACTCTAATACTAAAAATTATCGCCGGCCAAAGTATCCGAGCGGTTCTAGGCTCTTCAGTCTGGAACCGCGCGACCGCTACGGTCGCACGTTCGAATCCTGCCTCGTGCATGGATGTGAGTAATGTCCGTAGGTTAGTTAGGTTTAAGTAGTTCTAAGTTCTAGGGGACTGATGACCTCAGATGCTAAGTCCCATAGTGCTCAGAGCCATTTGGACCATTTTAGAATTATGGGGAGACCAAGTAAGAAGACCGACGATGGTAAATTGTCATTGACTTTGCTGATTTTGTCAAGCTATGGCAGTAGTAAGGGAGAGCGTTGTACCTGGAAGATAGTGTACCTAGGAACACATTATGTGTCCTGGCTGCTGTTTCAATCTAATGCTCGATTTTAGAATCACTGAAAGAACGCACACTTGAGACCACCATAACAAGTTTCCGGCATTTTCCTATGTTTTCGTTATTTTGAGGCATTAGGTTGTCTTCGAGGAGCGTTCGTAAATATTAAGAGTTCTACATATTTAAGTGTTGCGTAATATATTAAAAGTGTTTAAAGGATATTATTTCTTCAAGTACAATGTTCATAATGAGTTAAATTCTTTATATGTTTAAAATTAGTTTCGTAACGTGTGGGCGATAAGACTTACTTCGTCAGTCATGCAGCATATTCGGCCTTGATATGGAAGATGGTTCTCCACCACAAAACACGTTATATTTGCAACAAATGGACTGAGTCCCTTTAATGTTTTAGCAATTTTCGTCTTCTCGGAAAGGGAATGGCAATTTGTGTTGGTTCCCAATAGCTTTTGTTTCAAACTGTTTTAAAGTTGTAATTGGTTTTTGATACTACTTCACTTGATTTTAGTGCGTAGTAGACTAATAAAAGAACACATAGGCCATGAAATACAATATTTACGTGTTTTTTCTCGGCTGCAATACTTAACAGTTTGAATAGAATTTTTGTTCCTAGGTACGTGAGCATGTTGTACCTATCAACAATTTATCACATTTGTAAAAATGTTACTTTTCTGAAGTAATTTTTGTAATTTCATAAAAAGACTGCTGAAACACACATGAAGTGAATGCTATCATTTCAAAATCGAATTAGAAAATAAATTAAACTCCTGTTACAGGTATGCTAGAGGTGGCGCAAACCTCTCCTCTAAGGCGCTCAGTCCGGACCCGCGGGACTGCTACGGTCGCAGGTTCGAATCCTGCCTCGGGCATGGATGTGTGTGATGTCCTTAGGTTAGTTAGGTTTAAGTAGTTCTAAGTTCTAGGCGACTGATGACCACAGCTGTTAAGTCCCATAGTGCTCAGAGCCATTTTTTGAAACCTCTCCTCCACCCTGAAATACTAAAAACATAGTTTTACTCTACGATAACGCTTTATAGGCATATAAATGACACAAAAAGGCGTAAGACAGTGACTAATCTTATTTAGGAGCATCTCATAAGACTTGAATCACAGTTCACTTATCATCACGCACTGTTCAGTCATATATCATCCCTTGTGGGCCAGACTGTGATGAGAAGTTAAAAGACTACATCAGCCATTGAGAACCATCATCCCTACCACAGTCATCCATGTGACATCCCCTATACTTTTCAGTTCATTATTCTCTTTACCTATACGCTTTCATGTTGATCCTGTATTTTTTACCTTTATCTCACATCAACCATTTTCATCATATCATCCTCGACGTATTTTGTTCTCTCTGAGAATCCCACAAAGATATTCCTTCATCCATCCACTAACCATTTACCTAGCTACATGACTTGTGAATTCCATTTCCTTCTTATTTCAGTCATTAATTGGTCTTTCACTACAGTCTGTCCCCTGATTCATATGCCAGTTATTCAGTCACTCCTAGAAATTCTCATCATGGATCTCCCTATACTGCTTATTGCGCATCCATTAGCTTTTGAGTGTTTTTCGAAATAAAAGCCTATGACAACATCTACACGCATACTCAGCAAGCCACCGTGCGATGCATGGCGGAAGGTACCACGCAACACTAATCTAACACGAATCTACTAGAGTGAGGGAAAAACTCCCTACGAGTCCCAATTTCTCGGATCTAATCTTCGGGGTCTGTACGCGAAATGTAAGTTGTAAACTCAAAACTGAACAGTTTATTTTTTGTGTATATCATTATTTGGGTGGACCATTTATTGTAGAATAAGGAATTCTATGAAAATTACTGAGTTTTACGTGCTGAATCTCTTCAAGATTTAAAAATATTCTTTTTTCCTTGAAACATCTGTTGACATTTTCAGACATTTTGCTAGCTTCATTTCCAGTAAGGTACTGGTACTACTTTTTATTCATTTACTTTCATTATCTACAGAAAGGGCAAAATTGGCATATTATGACAAAGCAAGTGGAATATCATTTATGTATATCTGAATTACATGAAATATGTAACAGAATGAGCTGTGTGACGTAAAACACCACCGAGTTAGTGTTTAGCAACCAAAGATAAGTTCCCACCTTCACGTAGGCCGTTTCTAAATGTGTCACTCAGTTTTTTTTTTTTTTTCGGCGACTATTGATGAATAATTGTTGCTCCTAATTTATTAATAAATCTAAACTTTTTCTTCCTTGTGCTTTACTGCTGACAGTTATGTCTTTCGCATGAGTTTTCGTGTTTTGTGTGGCTAAGAGCAAATTACGTCTCAGTACTGCTTGGCCTCATTCGCTTCTACACAGAAATTTTGATAGCAATCTACAGACAAGTATTGATTACACTCTCAGTGGAGTAAGTCATGCGTTCAATTATTTTAAAATAATGTGATGTTTATTCGTGTTCCAGAGTTGCCTCTGTTGGTTCCGCCATGATGGTGATGAAGCCGCTTTTGACACTCATCTGCTTCATGGCGGGTAAGTACTGTGAAACGAATCTCTAATTTGTGCTGCTGTTCTTTGAATACTTGGGTTGGTACAATCCGTGCTTGCCGGTAACATTGTGATTATATGGAAGAGAATAGAACGCTCCTACGTGAGATTAGCGAAAGCTTACGTCAGTAACTGAAAGAGCATACAGTGAACGCTTACTTACAACAAGAGTATCATTAATTATCCCAGAATGACCATTTTATATCAGTAAGGTCTATTTAAACTTAATTTGCAGAACATTTTGTCATTTCTAACAAAATACCCCATTTTAATCAAAGACCGCGTGCATGATTACCCGTAGTTATTTTGTAAATTTTGATGCACGCAAAACTGAGCTATCACCGATGTGTTGTAGAATCACAAAAATGCCAGATAAAGTAAACAATTTGACTCCTTCTCATCAGTTCACTTTTTGTTTAATATCCCGCTGAAGCTTATGCATCGAAGTTCATTCTTTGTAAATCCCTTGACCAATGTGTGAATAGACTGAAAATTTCCAAGGGTCGCAATGCCGTATGCCATTCTGGACGGAAGTTTATCAGTTGGCGTCAACGTCAGGAGTGCCTTTGAAAGTACTCTCCTGCCGTTTATATTCATGCGAAGCGGTTTATTAACTACTTGCCGAAAAAAGTACTAAGAAACAGCTTATCACGAAATAAGGGTATGTGTATGGAAAAGTCTGTCCACATGAAACTATATGACATTAAAGTCGGCTGTCTACCACATTTGAACGCTGCAGAAGTACTCACAACTGTTTCTTACCTTAGAAAAGGGTAAAGTAAAGAATACTAATCAAAAGCCAAAATTTGCATAACTTTGGCTACAGGAACAGTGGTTTGTACATGAAATAATTACCGCCATTAAAAGGTCAGAGATACAGTTGTGACTAAGCAAATTGCAGAAACTAGAGAACAGTCAGTACATTCGTAAAGTGTAATATTCTTCTTAAGAAATATCGCTTATGATGTAGCGTAGGACAGTCTTTATTAGAATGCTACTCTAATAGATCAGATCTATTTGACCCATATCAGTTTGACGAAGGAGGTAGGTGGAGATCATTTAAAATAATTTTATTGTTTTTCGGACTCCCCAATCACCTGTAACAGATCTGAAGGAAATGTATTAAGACGGAGCTTAGTATAGGGTACTTGTGCACAAGCTTAATTATTAGTACGAAAATATTGAGAGGCACCCGCATGCCTTGCTCATACTGTGGCATCAAGCAGTCAGGCCTGCAAGATGAGTGGTCTGCCAAGCGAGTGGATACATTTTTTTGTTATCAAGTAACATTAACTCTAGTACTCGCAATTAAGTTAAAAGTTATTCTCCTGCTTGGATATTGCGCAACGGAAACACACATCTGACTATTAGTAATTTATACAACTCTGACTGTTCACTACGCACTGACAATACCACATTTTCGTTCTTATTCAACGGCTTTGATCAACACGTGGCCATCGCACTGCTTATGAATGGCGCACACATTATAAATTCTGGGTATCATGGAAACACACTATTCGAAGGAAAAGGCCACCAATCTTTTTCTTTTCACTATCTTATTTATTCCTATAAATTCTATAACCTAAACACACAAATTCTATAACCTACAACAATAACACATGAGAAATTCCGCCCAGTGGGCATGGCTTTACATTGGTGGTTCTCTATCTTATGGTCTCGTAATTACTGAATGCTACAGTGCACTTTCTGGATAGGATGGTGGATCTTTTGCTATATCTCACACTTCGACTCTCACAACCATCATCACGAAACTTTCCTCCAGACCGAGCGGTACAAAAGGAACATGCATAACCCACTACCTCTGAAACGTCGCTGCCTCTAGACCACGGAGTAATGGGTTCGGTTCCCTATTCGGGCGGTGATTTTCTGCACTCCGGGTCTAGGTACTTGTGTTGTCCTAACCGTTTCATCTCATCTTCATCGACGCGCAACTCGTTGAGTGGCGTCCAATGGAAACACTCGCACCAGACAGTCGAATAACGCTAGGCAACGTCTGCCAGGCAATACTGTCATACAAATATTTTTTTCGTTTGTATATTAATGAAGTCCCAACCTGATGCTTGATAACATTCAATACAGTGGTGCTCCACCACGACCATTGGAACATGCTTCGACTCTTCTTGTCATATTGTACACAATGTGGCTTCTATATTGCTGGTCAACGCTGTCCCAATCAGTGACGGCGGTCCACCTGCATCTATCCGGTGCGTGATATGGGTTGCAAGAATTGCAAGATTATACGTTCTTGAATACATAGTTTAATCATTATCAGTATATCCTTCAACTTATTAACCCTCAGCAAGGTATTAATAATCAGGGCTATAACATTTATGATCTAAAATCAATATAATAAGCGAAAAAAATATGCTGTTATGACCAAAAGTTTACAAAACTACACACAAAACAGTAAGAAATGTGGCCTAACAATATTAAACTGAGATAAAAATTCTGTCGTAAACTAAATTAGTAAGTCAGTTTGTGAGAACCAACTATTTATTTAACAATGAAATGTACATTAAAAGCAAACTAAACCACGGAATTTGATGTTGTAGTATGCTTATTATCAAAATTTTCAGAACATAGTTAACTTGGCATTTGTTTTTTTTTTATCATCCTCACTTTTATTTCATTTTTCGGGCTATGAGTTGCAATATGCAATGGTGACCTTGCGAAAACTATCATATGAAAATGATTTCTCATTGTCACCCAACAAAGCCTTGTGCTTCCAAGAACTACTCTCCACATCAGCCGACTCAAGAGCAGCATATTCAGAATTCACAATATTATTTTAACCAAAATGTAAATGATTAAGAGACAAAATTTCAGCCAACAAAATCACTTAAATGTAACACAGTTTACGGTGCACTTCACTTTTTCAAGCACGTTCCCTATTTTCTATCATACTAATTTTTCTAATATGCCACAAATAGCTTCAAGTGTATTGGCTTTTTTCCCCTTTTTCATGACCCAGCCCTGGAATTGTGTATAATCGGTAAGTCGAGTGAAGTGTGAGGGTGATTGGTCCAGAGCTAGCGTCAGTGAGACCACTTTGTCAGTAAATAAGTTTATTGTGGGTGCCGTGAAGGAATGCTGACGCCTCGTCGGCACGTCGTGACGCTGCAGCCATAGTTCAGTGCCTCAGACGCGTGCATAGAGGATGTTGGCAAAGCAGGCGCGGCCCTAAAGACGTTCTCCGGTGGCCCCGTTCAGCTTACATGTTATTAGCCCTCTCGATAATCACCCCGTACCGCAGTCAGGAGGAGTCTGCCGATTGTGCTCCAGGTCGCTACTTGTCGTGCAAAGAGGCCCTGGCCATCCATCATGGACCGACCAAACGGAAGCAAGTATTCGCGAGTTGATTAGGAGGTTGCGCGAATTCTTCTCGACTCTGTAGTGTAAAGATGGCAGCTCGAGAATCATCTACGATGACCGAGCTGACGTGGAGAGCTGACTGTTCAGCAGTTTTCTCATCTGCGATGATACAGCAGACTACTGAAGCAGGTCATGGCTGTGGGATCCGTAAGGTTTCGCTGATATGGTGATGAAATCAGTAAGCAGGCTGGCCATCAACGAACAGCTCGTCGCAGTTTCACGTAAACTCAGTAGACTTTCATTCTCTCTTTCTTTCTTTGACACGGACAAAATGGTAGCACGACAGAATGTGTCTTGTGCTCCGAAAGCTGCGTTATTTATAAGAGCTAAGCCCCCGCTTATGACGTGGTGGCTCTAAATATATGATCGTATTTGTCCCCGTTTATCGGACCTGTCTACTCTTCTTCCTTCGCTGTGATCATTTCAGTTATGATTCTAGGCAGTCGAAATCGGCTTTTCTGTCAACGATTGACTTTGTATCGGTGCTCGGGTGCAGATTTACGTAGTGCAACCACGCAGTGCCATCCTAAGAAGTGCAGATCTGCTTATATTTCTGTCTCCACGGTCACGAGGTCTACAGCATTGGAGGTAAACAATACTGACATAAGAATTGGCACATTAGTTCAACTCAAACTACACCATTCCGAGCTCGCCTAATCGAACTTAAATAAAAGTATTATTCCCACAGAATAACGTTATTCCACTGTGCAGCATTCCTCCCTTATTTTAAAAAAAATCGTCCTGAATTTTGCATCAGCTTTGCATCAGCTTTGCTTCTACACCATTTTATAAATTTAATTATATAAAGGTGCCTGGTGGCAACTCTGTTGCACTCGTAAGTTAATTACATAGATTGCTTCCTTACTCTGCATTATCATTCAAAAGTTGGAACCTTACCCTATTATTGTACATGGTTATTCTTATATACAATTAACTTATTCAACGCTGCAGTTTATCCTAGGCAATCACTCGACAGGTATCTGAAATGTTGGTAAGACTGGCAGATGTAATCTCCTATGCCTGTGAGAAACATCAACTTCTCAAACTGCTAAGAGTAACAATGCTGCAGATAATGATTGTAACACTATGGTTACTTCATCCTCGGTGCTCCTGGTATTGTTGAATATGTTTTTAACATTTGCCCCATGGACATTTTGTCCTGCTGAGACACTGTCAGTGTATCTATAGAATGTATGAGAACGGGATTCAAGATGTTATTAAGGTAAGCCGCATTTTTAGTTGATAGGACCTCAAACGGTATCTGTTGTTGTTGATGCTGTTGTTGTGGTTTTCAGTCCAGAGACTGGTTTGATGCAGCTCTACATGCTACTCTATTCTGTGCAACCTTCTTCATCTCCAAGTAACTACGCAACCTACATCCTTCTAAATGTGGTTACTGTGTTCATCTCTTGGTCTTCCTCTACGATTTTTACCCTCCACGTTACCCTCCAATAGTTAATTGGTGATCCCATGATCTCAGAACGTGTCCTACCAATCGATCCCTTCTTCTAGTCAAGTTGTGCCACAGATTCCTCTTCTCCATAATTCTGTTCAATACTTCCTCATTAGTTACGTGATCTACCCATCTGATCTTCAGCATTCTTCTCCACCACCACATTTCGAAAGCTTCTATTCTCTTCTTGTCTAAACTATTTATCATCCATGTTTCACTTCCGTACATGGCTACACCCCATACAAATACTTTAAGGAAATACTCCCTGACATTTAAATCTATACTAGTTGTTAACATATTTCTCTTCTTCCGAAACGCTTTCCTTGTCATTGCTAGTCTACATTTTATATCCTCTCAACTTCAACCATCTTCAATTATTTTGCTATCCAAATAGCAAAACTCATCTACCACTTTAAGTGTCTTATTTCCTAATCTAATTCCCTCAGCATCACCTGATTTAATTCGACTACATTCCATTATCCTCGTTTTGCTTTTGTTGATGTTCATCTTATATCCTCCTCTCAAGACACAGTCCATTCCGTTCAGCTGGTCTTCCACGTCCTTTGCTGTCACAGGCAGAATTACATGTCGTCGGCAAATCTCAAAGTTATTGTTCCTTCTCCATGGATTTTAATACCTAATCATTTTTTCTTTTGTTTCCTTTACTGTCTGCTCAATATACAGATTGTATAACATTTGGGGATAGGCTACAACCCTGTCTCACTCCCTTCCGAACCACTGCTTCCCTTTCACGCACCTCGACTCTTATAACTGCCATCTGGTTTCTGTACAAATTGTAAATAGCCTTTCCCTCCCTATATTTGACCCCTACCACCCTCAGAATTTGAAAAAGAGTGTTCCAGTGAACATTGTCAAAAGCTTTCTTTAAGTCTACAAATGCTAGAAACTTAGCGTTGCCTTTCCTTAATCTATCTCCTAACATAAGTCGCTAAAATGCACAATGAGAGAGGTGGCACAGCAGTGAGTGTGGCTGGGAGGCGAAAGACTGTCCCGGCTATCTCACACGTCGTACCATTGACCAAAATAACACGATTAGAAAAATTTGAATTTTACCATGCCCCGAGGTTTCCTTTCCGTGAAACTGTTCATAATTGCAGTTTCTGCCACAAAAACTGAGTACAGCCAGTCGATTTCTATCTTTTTGAAATGCAGTCGTGGTGCTAATACTTCTTTCTGGCACCGTGTTGCTCCAGTTCTCCCTAAAAACATTTGAATCTCTCATGTCTGTACATCACTCAGCGATTTCCTGGCTGTACAAATAGTGATATTCTCCCTTACACACTCTTGTAGTTCGCTCAGTGAAATAAGGCGTGAGCTTCTCCATGCTCCGTAATGATTAGCACCTCTCTCATCGTTACTTGAATCCATTTTCCTATTTCCCGTCCATTTAATCGGATAACTGAGAACCACCACCTAAGGAAAGGAACTTTCGCAGTCCCCTCTCTCCTTTAAAATCGTGCATATACCAACGTAAGTAATAATACACGATTGTTAGAGAAGTTTAATAACGAATAATACGACTCTGAACAGAAATTTATAGATATAAAAGAACTAGACTTGAATACTACTTCTTACCCGTTGACTGTTATGCAAAGGTTATGATGTGCTTATCCTGCCTGTCTACAGGCTTCCTAGCATTCCTAAAAAAATGGTTTAAATGGCTCTGAGAACTATGGCACTTAACTTCTGAGGTCATCAGTCCCCTAGAACTTAGAACTACTTAAACCTAACTAACCTAAGGACATCACACACATCCATGCCCGAGGCAGGATTCGAACCTGCGACCGTAGCAGTCGCGCGGTTCCAGAACTGTGGCGCCTAGAACCGCTCGGCCACTCTGGCCGGCTAGCATTCCTAGTTGTTCCCGCATATCTGTAGCCCATCGTCAGAACTCGTGGCAAAGCTTCTACCAGTTCCCTTAAAAGATGTAAGTAGACTCACATGAACGATACGTGTTTTATTTTGACATATATTGGCGAAGTCTTCTCGATGTCCTGATATGGACCCTTGTGTAAAAGTTTCTTCATTTTCCCTTTTGGTGTATACAGGTTGGTGACCAGTGCTCCCTGACCCACTATATTTTCGGTAACTTCTCATGCTGTGAGATCTGTTCCCGTTGTTCCAATGCTTTAGCACTGGCTCACTCATATTCACTTAGTAAATTTCTTAACCGATTCACTGTATGATACTAACTTAGGTATCAAGAAATCTAAGGTGGATTTCAATTCCCTACTGTACATCACCTGAAACGGCACAAGACCTGTACCGGTATACGCTTTAGAGTTATACGCACGTTTCTGTACTGCAAAAATGTTTCTTAGTCTGTGTGACTTCTGCCAATATAACAATTCAACAGTTTAGAAACTATCTTATGTATTTGTTTTGTTATGTCATTAGTCCGAGGATGAAACGATGTCGTTTGTAATTGCCAGATACGTAGCGTTATAACTGTTTGATTACACTTAACGAAAAATTTGTGCCCTAGTCCATAGATATCGTATCAAAGAATTCCAATTTCAGTGTCCAATTATTCACCAAAGCCTGCACAACTGTATTTGACTGCTGATCAGGAATCGCAACCGCTGTCAAGAACCTCAATAAATGATCTATGATCGTTACTATATACTTAGTCCCAGCATGTGTCGTGTTAAAAGGTCCAAAAATATCTATACCAATAATTTTAAAACATGTAAATGCCTCTGGTAGCTTTTTAAAGGAATTTTCTGACAAATAAAATCTATTGTGTGTGTACAAAGCATGCAGTCCTTTACATATTGTTCAACATCCTCTTTCACTGTTGGTCAATAAAAGATTTCTGCTACATGACTGTCTGCCTTTCAGCGTCCTCCATGGCCTGATAATTAATGAGCATGTGCTTGATGTAGCACATCATTGATGTACATTGCTGGAACCACAAAGAACAGTGTGCTTTTCATCATTCTGCAGAGCACGCCTTTATGCATCACGAACTGTGGTTATATCCACACTACCAGACAGTCCTTGGTGATCATCGTTGCTCTCTGATATTCTGTTAAACCCTTTCCCAGTGCCTCTTAAACTGCAATTTTCTTACGTAGGGTATTCACATTTGCGTTTTTTTACCCAGTTTGTGGACTACCTCGTGACTGACCTAACAGAGTTTGAGTGCCCATCTTTTTAACCAACTGTATGGGTATTTTAGCCCTAACAACTATTTTAGTAATTCATGGTCTCTGATGAACTTAAATATTCACCCATATAAATAGCAACGAGAGTACACTACCTCCTATAATACTGCTAAAATCTCCTTTTCGACGGTAGAAGAGTTTTGATCTGCGTTATTCAGCTGTGTTGATGAACACGCAACTTTTTCTTCCTGCTCATTAATGTTCTATCTTAAAACACAACCAACTGTCCCACTGTTAACATCAAGGGGAGTATGTTTTCCTTCTCGAAATCAAGAAGAACTGGTACTGGATTAGAAACTTATGCTGCCGTCAATGGCTCGAATGCTGTTTGACATTCAGCCACCCAGGTAAATTTCGCATCCCTCTTGAACAGATGATTAAAATGTTCCATGACCTATGCTAAATCCTTCACAAATGGGCAGTAATAATCACATAAATCCTGAAATGAAATGACCGCAGTTGTCTTGTCATTTGTGGCACAGTTAAGTTCTGTATTATTTTTGGTACATGATGATCGTTTCAAATGCCTTTCCAGCTAATCACATGCCCAAAATAATGTACCTGTTTCTGCAGAAAATGTCACTTGTCTATGATAGATCGTAACCCGCCGAAAACATTTTCTAAGTCTTCTACATGCTCTGGCATATCCCTCAAAAATACGACAATGATGTCCAAATACAACATTCAGGTTTCTGGTTTTAACCCAGCAGAACCCCATCCTACAACTTGTGTAACGTGACTGACGTGTTTTCAGCCCAAACGGCATTAGTCTATACTGATAATATCCCAAATGGGACGGTGAAAGTAAAGTCTCTCTTCCAGCTAGTGGTACCTGCTTCCCACTGTTGTAAAGTAGAGCACTGCCTAGATTCTCTGACGTTTCCACAATATTGTGGACCAAATATGCATCTGCCCCTTTTCTTGCAATTCAACAGTGATAAACACAGCGGAACGTTACTTCCTGCCACCATCTGTTTGGCATGATGACAATATTCATGCTTCATGGGCTATCACTGCATTCTGTAATACCATCTGCTAGCTACTAGTCTATAAACTCTTCCATTGTAAGTTGTGGATGTCTTGCTAATCGATACAGCTTCCTGTAGACTGGAACATTATTTGTATGTGTACAGTGCTGTGTAAACGATGTTGCTTGTACAGGTCCATCCATGTTAAACAAATCTATGAACTGTAGTGATAAGGCTTCTATTGCCTTCTGATAATAGCCTTGCAAGTAACTCCTTTTACTTCGTATCATGGCTACATCAATGGTTTGCTTGCGACACCCGTCATTCCCTTACCTGTCAACATCTTCCTTATCTAATACTTCTAATATGGCTACCATTAGACCCCTTGACAGGCTAACCACATCCTTGCCAAAGTTACTCAGACTCAAAGGAACCATGAGTGCACCATTAATACCATTCTCGTGCACTACAATTCCGTACATAAAGCAATGGAGTCCATCCAAATCTTCTTTTCATTTAGTGCCTTTACCACATATGTTTCCCATGGCAAGTCGGTATCAACAGAAATCCGCGCTACCTTCCTTGCACCTGCTGGTATTTTATCATGGGAACCAACCATTGATGTGTGTGTATGCTGTTCAACCAGCAACACCATCATGACCGTGCAACATTGACATGGTTTCACTTGCAGCTCCTCCCTCCCTCCACCCCCCCCCCCCCCCCCCCCCCGGACCAACCAAATGAGAACAATGTCCCACTGAGGTCTGCTTTACAGTGTAAAAGATCTATTTTGGTGTGATATTTGTCGAGAAAATCTAGCCCGAAAACTGCTTCATACCCTTCACTTGCGGAATGATAATACCTCCATATACTCCTGGAAGTCACTAGTTCCAGTACTGATCTTGAGCAATGTCATATCCAAAAGCTCTACCTTGTTAGCACCTATAATCTATAACTTGGGGAACACTATCTCCTGCTACTGATGAGGTACAAAGTGACAACTGACATGTGCGCACTTGTGTCCACCACACATTTATGTCCTTGCCTTTTACATGGCCTGACCTACAGTTTTCCGTTAGTGCATCTGTTAGTGCAATCATACATATCACTGAAAATAGTTTTCAACGGGCGAAGCAGTCCCGTTCAGGTTTAACGGCTGCTCCTTTTGCCATTCCTTCCATTTCCCATAATTTCCAGATTTCCGTGTTTGGTGTCCCACTCGACCACACTTACAGCATTCAGGTTGCTGGCACTTCTTTCGTAGTTTCACTTTACGGTGGTATTTATAGTATATCTCTTCTGTAGAAAAAACACAGGGTCCGTAAATGCTTTACTTGCTATGTCGATTTTCTCTAGCGATGTCACGGCACTAAGAGCCGCAGTTAAATCCCATGTATTTTCCATTGTCACCCTTCGTGACGTCTCTGCAGGAATACGACGTAAGAAAACATAAAAAGCCCTATTTCCTGCATGTTGGGGCAAGACTCTGTCTGATTTTGTATTTTCTGTCAACTGGTATGGCTGTGCATTGACCCTTCGAATCCTATCCGAAGTGTTCTCCACTGACTCCTTATGTTTCAGCGTCAAGGTAGTCAATTTATCTTGAAAAAATCTTGTTCTGTTCTGTTTCTGACAGCGTGGACTTAATCCAGCAGCAAGATGCCGAAATATTTCTACTTTACCCGGGACTTCATGGTACGACACATATGTCTTTGCTTCACCTGTAAACCGTAAATTAGTTACCTGGAGAGTAGTTTTATGTCTGAGAAACCACTCCCTGCGGTTGTAATCTAAGCATTATCAGTAAGCGCAGCTACGTCTTCCGCTTATTTAACAGAAAAAGGTGTTATGAGCGCAGTTGCTGCAGGATCGAAAGAAGCAGGGGAGCATACATATACTGCTGTCTTGGCATGATCAGATTCCGATCGTAATTACTGAACCACGCTCTATAACTCTTCTACTTTTGTACGTAGCTCTTCCTTTTCTTGGTACTGTGTGAATTTAAGCCTGATAGGTTTTTTACACCTGTTCCGTGATAGCAGCGCGTATATCTAGCATATTTCTTGACTTAGTACTCTCTATTGCAACAACAGAACAAAAGGAAAAGTAGAAACAACTGTACCTCAACAATTTAACACTAATTGCTCACTAACCTCTCCGACGAATCATCGCCCAACCAGATTCAGAAAAATTCTGTGCCACATGCCCAAATCACCTACTAGTGTTAAACTTGATGACAGCCTTAGTACGTAGTAGTTCATGCCAAGAAAGTGTACAGGACTCACAGCGAACTGGTTCTAAATAAGTTTCCCTAACATTGCCTCTCACTGACAAATCAACAGCATCCTACGGTTTTACAAATGACACCTTCAGGGTGTTACTGATATCCCTGCGAACAGACATAGCCCACAGGAACACAACACAATCCTAAATAACCGTCAGTGAAGAAACAGAGTTGACTTACCACAATACATTGCACTGATACTGTTACATGGCACTGAACATGTAACCTCACAGTCACCAAAGCCCTGAGGTGACAGCCACTCTGGACCCAGCGTTACGTGTCCGAGCCACTTCTTGACGTCAATGTTATGATCTCCCCCTGAGATCATGTGGTTATCAGGAAGATGTGCAAAGTGTGAAGGTGAGTGGTCCAGCGCACGCCCGTAGGCGTTAGTGAGACAGCGTTACCTATAAATATATTTACTGTCAAAAACAGTTTACACTGGTCTACAGCGGCAGCTGGGGGCGAGGCGAATATGCCGTGAAGGAATGCTGATGACTCATGAGCGCGTCGTGACGTTGCTGCCACAGGTCAGTGCCTCAGCCACGTGGAGAATGGGCTTAGGCAGCGGGTGAAGGAGGAGATCCCCTTGGAATTGCTACAATGACCCCATTCGGCTCCCATCTCAGAGCTCACGATGATCATTCCTTCCTGCACTCAGGTGGAATGTGACGATGGTGGTCCAGGATACCAGTTGTCGTGCATAGAGGCTCTTGTCATCCACCATGAATCGACTAGAACTGCAGCAGGTGTTCATAACTCGGCCACGAAGCTGCGAGGACGTGCTCCGACTGGTCAGTGCGAATATGGCAGCTTGTAGATCATCCATGACGACCCAGTCGGGGAAGAGAGCTGGCTACTCACCAGTCTTCTCATCCGTAATGACCCAGCACGCTGCGTCGGCAGACCACAGCTGTGTGATGCATCAGACTTGGTTGAAACTTTGTAGAAGTGAGCAAGCAGGGCTACCATCATCGAAGAGCTCGTCGTGGTTTCACTGACACTTAGATTGTCATTCTCTCTGGTATTTCAATATGGACAAAATGGCAGCACGACAGAATGTGTCTCGTGCTCCGAAAGATGTGTTATAAGACCTGAGCCCCCGTCTATCAAGCAGTGGCTCCGAATACATGATCGTATTTGTCCCCGTTTATCGGACCTATCAGCGCTCTTTGTCTCGCTGCGGTAATTTCAGTGACCACAGCTATTCTGTCGATGTTTGACACTGTAGTGGTGCCCGGACGCGGAGTTACGAAACGTTACTGCACAGAGTCACGTTGAGTAGTACACTGGTGCTGACATTTCTGTCTGCCCTGGTCCCGAAGTTTTTTGCATTGATGGTACACCATCTTGACATTACAAGTGGGACATCAGTTCAGTTTTACCTACTCCATTCCGAGCTCGACTGATGAAACTTTGATACAAAAATTCAAGTAGCCACAATAAAGTTATTCTGCTTGCGCAATAAGTTGTTGTGGCTGTTTCGTTTGTGGCTTTTGTGATTGCTTCAAAATAGCCATGGGAGAAGGAATATAACGATCCGTGGCACACAGCAGTTGCCTCACCGCTTCTTTTGGATAACGCCATTTGTCAATGCAAGGTATACTTTAACCACGGCATCACGCGAACAGTTTACAAACTCAGCCATCTCAGATACGCTTCCACGCTTGGCTCGAAACCAATAATCATTTTTTTTTTTATGTCAGATAAATCGCTCCGTCTTCACATCACAATAAAGACTGCACTGTTTTCCGTGTCCCCCGACATGCTGAAGCACTACACCTGATACTGCTACCTGCCGTCTGTGAGTGATTATTGCATTTTGACATCGAGCATAGGCGGTTTTCACATTAATGTGACTGAACCGCAGAGTCTATGGTTTCATCAATTGACAACCATTTTTTTAATTACAACTCGTTGCCTGATTTGTTGCTCTGTTTTTTCGTAGATTTTGCTGACGTAAGTCTTTCATAATGTGGAAAGATCAGTAAGTGATATTCCAGTATAATTGTCTAAGATTTTACGAAAGTTTGGATGGCTCACTTTACCTGAGGCAACGTCAGCACAAAGGTATGCTGAAAAAAGTTCTTCATTGAAAGGTGAGTAACATTGGCTGGATTCCCTTAGAAGCACTTGTTGTAGTGTTGTTCCATTTAAAATCCGTTCTACTCAACGTTTGGGATTTTTTGTTGTCACACGCTTCTCAACGTTTAATGACTCTGTACTTCTTCATACGTTGTATTTTACCATCAGTCAAAAATAGTTAAAGACTTCAGCTGGAATGAAGAACACAATGTCTAGAGCTCAGGGTTCAGAATGCCCTAAGCAGCTAACTGCTCATAGAGTAACAACAGGTTACAAAGTAACACTGTTCCGTAAGGGTGAAGCCCATATTATGAATTCAAAGGAAATACGGGAGCAAGGTGGATATTTGCCATTTTCCAGAAAACGAAGTGAAATTTACAATTCTGAAAAATGTAAGAAGAAAGTAAGAAACTGCCTACAAAGACTTCTTTACTTCTAGAAAGAGCAAAAATATCACTAACATGAGTGAAACTGCCATATATGCATCTATTTGACTTAACAAACCACTGTAACACATAACCAGCATTTATATGTTTTTACGGGACGTACCAGTCTCTCCAAAAAAATATATGCCCTTTAAAAAGTCTTAGCCGTTTTAATAACGATATAGTACGACGACAGAAAAGTCGACTGTAGCAATATGCATTCGATATCCGTGGGAACAAAAACATACATTAAAACAACATAAATTATTTTTACTTCTTCTGCCAAAAAACGTTTTTACACTGTGTTATAGATCATTTGAACTGCTTTTGGATGTAAAGTGAGAAGTTAAAGAGCAGAGCTGTAACACTTGGTACAGGATTCAACTTATTTCCTGAAATAAGTACTTCACGTCTATTACAAAGAATTGCACAAGTGATATTTCTGTTATTCAAATTTTTTGTAGATGAATTTGATGTCTCCAAGGTTTGTTAATTAGCTATATACACAAGAAATTAGAAGTGCGATTATACGTCAAACAAACATATTAACAATGAAATTAAAACATTAACACACACAACAGACACACAAACATAAGCATATAAAACCAAGAATTGTCTCTGTTGTACTGTCGCATGTGGTCTAAAACACTGTCCATTTCAAGTATATGAGAAAGAAAAATAAGATGGAGTATACTATCTGGATACTGCACCTCTCTGAAATCACCACTTATGGCGATGAGAAGCATCCCACTTATGTAGACGATACTGGCCCAAAACGTGACTAACCTACCTACTTACGGATCGTGTTGTACAGCACAATTAACAAGGGAATGGTTTAATCTAATATATCGAAACGTGTACTTAAATCTTTAACAACGAAAGAATATACTGTTAAAATTTTTGCTTATAAGACGTACAGTAAATCTCTTTTTTAACTATTGATATTACCCTTTTTTCACTGCATACAGAACCGCTTTTAGCAGCTGTTTTTACAACCATTTCTCCGTAGTGCCCGAATAGGCAAGTGAGCAGATGCAGATTTGAGAAGAGAATATAAGGAGGGTACATCACGGGAATTGAAATACTTAAACCATGACAGAAATATCACATATATATCTTGGATACCTTCCGGTTCATATCGACAGCTAAACATTTGCAGCCATGTTTCATACAAAGGTATCTAGTAACGAAGAAATATTAAGCCATGTTTTGACATCACATAATGAGCCTCTTATATCACTTCAGTCGGAAATTTAGAATCTTGATATTCAGTAGTAAATACATGTACATCATTTTGTAACATTTCTTTTAGTACAGTCTTATGATTTTTTTTAATTTTGTGCAATTTACCCACAATTAAACAGTTTCTTGTTTATTCCTTATAGTCACAAGGAATTTGACAGGTGTTTATTGCATGGCTAGAACAAACATCTTTCTACACCAGTCACACCTAACAAAAAAGGAAAGTTAATACATTTAAGCGTTTTACGGTGTCGATGAAACCTGGTACTCCGCAACTGAAAATTTCCAAGTAAATCTTTAACATATATAGTTTTTATTTTTTTTTAATTTTTCACTTCTTTTATAACATGTTTAAAAACTTTTTCCTAACATTTTAAAACAGGTTATACATTTAACGGTTTCATCGTGTGATACCATTTTCTTCCCTTATTACAACCAAATATTGTTTTGGGTAGAGAATTATCACAGTAATAATAAGGAGTGACATAGATGATTAAAGAAAAGAGAAACTGCAAATTAGGTAAAGGAGACAGAGTAAACAGTAAAACTGTTAGAAATTTATAAGAAAGAAAAAGAAAGATCGGAAATGATAGAGAAGTCACCGTCAATGTTCGTGTGGAAAACTCTGGGGACTGCATAGAGCATTTTCTTTTAGTTTTGACATTCCAGATTTTATAAATAATCTGACACTATTTTTAGGGTTGATTTCCTAAATTAGTTACACATATTAAGTGATCCTTAGGCAACAATATGCGCTTATTGTTTACAGATTATTACGATTTTTTTATTACGAAATACACTTCAGATGCAGTTATTGTAGTAGTTATTGTTGATAATACTTAATGGGGTTGTCAGGGTTGCAGATCTCCGAATGGAGTCATCGATACATGCATTTATGCCCAACGTTTCCGCTACTTTTGAGTTTCTGCGTTACTGTGTTAGTATGTATTTCTATCTCTATTATTATTCTGTCTATTTATGTAGATCAGCAGCTACGATTGTGTTATGTATTACCTTATCTGAGGTACAAGAACTTTCACACTTGTTTATACAATAAGAGGCCGGTGTCCCGAAAAACCTGGAGTGAAGTCTTTGACTCACTTGGATGACGGCTGCAAGGTTCACAAACGAAATTTTAGTGGATGAAATCAACTGTAACCTTTTACTGGTCTGAATTTTCAGTGATTAATGGTGTGCGGGAGTGACAGTTGGCGGTATGCGGATGTGAATACAATTCAGATGCAACAGCCCGCTGCTAATTGTGAGGGTGCAGCACTTTGGCGCGCAGACTACGGTCCGGTTCACACTGATTCGTGCGATACGGCGCTAGAGCACGTACCAGGCCGCAGCACGCACTCTGCAATCATTAATCATTGCCCCACCCATTTCACAGACTGTCGGCCAAGTTTTAAACATAATCAGCCTACGTGCTGGCTCTATCGCACCGAAATTGTTTCATCCATCACTGGGTCGACGCGAGCTTGGCACGAGTTCGGCTACTGTGGGTAAGTTTCAAGAAATACGATTCGAGCGTTTACTGTTCCCTACATTACCTTTTAGTCTCTACGTATGTCATAGATTCGTAAACGCCACTAATTTTGTAAGAGTAGCTACAGAATCTAGCGAAGTTAGACTCTATGCCAGACATGTTGGCTTGTTTAATGTCCGCCCTTTTCACAGAATGTTCTTCCGTAGGTTACTGGTAGTTACTGAATGGAGAAGTGAGACACTACTTCTTGTGTCACCTTCCCAACATTTTATTTTATAGTTCGCTAATATATATATATATATAGCTTATTTCCCCTTCTTAAAATTTAACATAAATTGAACTTCACCTTTTAACGAATGAAACTGACTTAATGTATATACACATTTCATGTTTTCTTTTTAATATTAATGAAGATCCGTTATTCCTCACTATTGTTAGTGGACCTATAGCCACGGATCGGCTCCATAAAAAATTTACTATAACTTATTACAAGTCGATAACAGAAATAAATTACTCACTTCGTGTTTGTTCTATCACCATGGCTCAATTCTTTCATGTATAGTCCCAATTACTGCTTAATAGCTAATTCTAACCCAATTTAAAATTTAATGCTTAAGACTCTTAAAAACAATTACGTACTTAATAAACGCAATGTATTCTGCCGTTTCTTATGTTTGACTTGAATAATTCATTATTCTTTGTGATGATTCTCTAGAGAAAAATTTCATAAGCAGCTCCAGTAAAGTACCTCTGAGATTTATGTTTAAATTCAATGTTATGCTCTCACACGGCTATAAACTTAAATATTCCATCTGTTTCACTAGGTCAGCGATCAGTTTACGGACTACTTAAGCTGCTGTTTTTGCAGTGGAAACAGTGAAATACTAATAACATTAATTCAGCTACACACATATTTGAATACTCTTAAAAGCATTCTTTTCTTTGAACAGTAAATAGGTAAATCAATAAATAAGCCTATTTCACCTCAGTTAATTAAATAATGTAAATATGAGCGTATGCAACTTCACCAACAGCTCTTCAATAAAAATAAATAATCTTCCCAGCTACGACACTGGTCTTTATGGGGTACTCCATGTACGCAATGTTACATGGTGCCTTGAACGTTAAATCTGACAGCCTCCACCTGGATAAGGACCATATATACTCTATAAGATTTTACGTTCGTATTTCTCGTTAAATAGACAAATTATTCCTTCACATACAGTGAGTCTGTAATTATCGTCTGCACATTACTTAATTGATAACCCGAAAGCAAACTACAACTTAAATTATAAATTATGTACAACCAATGGTCCTTCTAAACACTCGTTAGCGTCAAATATTCATCACAATATGTCTTGAGATCACTACGCACTTTAGTATATCTACATATACATCAACATCATACGATTGTGTGACGTAACGCGCTATTTTCATCATGCATTATTTCCATTGATGGAAAAGAATATCGCAACACCAAGGAGGAGTATTGTGAAATACACGAAAGTTGGTAGGTATGTTTCTACAAATGAGGTTTGCTTTAAATGGTGTTGAGATTGGACGTAGTGAAATTGTTAGTCAAGAGTGCCTTTAACATGACAAACACAGCTATATCAACACCTCACTGAAATTGAACGAGGTCGTATAATACGACTACATAAAACTGGATGTTACTTCTGCAACACTGCAGAAAGACTTGACAAGAACATAGCCACAGTGCCTGAATGCTAGTGCAAGAAGACCAGGCTCCGGACGGCCACATAGTACTATCGATAAGGATGATCATCGTGGTAGGCGTATGGCGTTGGCGCTTCGCACTGCGTCTGTTGCAGTAACTTGAACAACACTTGGACCACAGTGACACAGTGCACTGTTCAAACTCAGTAACTTCAAGATCAGCTCCGAGTTAGATGCCCCGTAATCTTGCACTCCACTGACAGCAGGGTAGTGCGAAAGTCTGTTGTGTTTTCTGATGAAAGCTGGTTCCGCCGTAGTGTTAGTGATGGCCGTGTGGTGGTTAGGAGGAGGCCAGTTGAGGGCCTGCAACCAACTTGGCCTCGTGTTACACACTCTGGACATGCTCCTGGAGTTTTGATTTGGGGTGTGACTTCACACGACACTAGGAGCACTCTCGTGGTTATATCAAACACCCTGTTTGCAAATTTGCACGTCAAGCCTTCCTGAAAAATTATCCTACAGGATAACGTTCGCTCACATACTACTGTTGTAGTCCAACATGCTCTCCAGTGTGTCGACCATGTTGCATTGGCACGCTCGATCACAAGATCGCACATCCGGAACATTATCATACGACCACTCCAGCGTCATCAACAATCAGCATTAACCATCTCTGTGTTTACCGACCATGTGTAACAGGCATGGAATCTCGTCCCAAAAACTGACAACGCAATCGATGCCTGTTTACATACTTCCATTCAACATTCTGGTGGCTGCACAGGCTGTGTAATATCCCAGCATTTCACATTTACGATGGCTTATCTCGCGTGTACATTAATCTGTGATCTTACAATCTTAATCACTTGAATATGTTACTTAGAAGAATCTATTCTCATAGTTTCAGTTCTCTACCTTAATTATTTATAGTGTTGCAATTTTTTTCTGTCAGTGTATATTCTATTACCATCACCTCTATATTCTAGATCTGTACTGAGTTCAAAAAAATCCTTAAAAGCATCGTTAACCACATATTGCATGACCTTTTCTTTTTTAGAAACCAGTTTCACTTAAAAGATATCTGGTGTAGGGTCTGGCCTACCAAATACTATACGTTGTTGTTGT
The DNA here is from genome assembly GCF_023864275.1 of Schistocerca cancellata. Taxonomy (NCBI): domain Eukaryota; kingdom Metazoa; phylum Arthropoda; class Insecta; order Orthoptera; family Acrididae; genus Schistocerca; species Schistocerca cancellata. The sequence continues at coordinate 456,980,591 of NC_064629.1, forward strand.
TGTTGTTTTCTTCAGTCCTGAGACTGGTTTGATGCAGCTCTCAATGCTACTCAATCCTGTGCAAGCTTCTTCATCTCCCAGTACCTACTGCGAACTACATCCTTCTGAATCTGCTTAGTGTGTTCGTCTCTTGGTCTCCCTCTACGATTTTTACCCTCCACACTGCCCTCCAATACTAAACTGGTGATCCCTTGATGCCTCAAAACATGTCCTACCAACCGATCCCTTCTTCTAGTCAAGTTGTGCCACAAACTTCTCTTCTCCCCAATCCTATTCAATACCTCCTCATTAGTTATGTGATCTACCCATCTAATCTTCAGAATTCTTCCATAGCACCACATTTCGAAAGCTTCTATTCTCTTCTTGTCCAAACTAGTTATTATCCATGTTTCACTTCCATACATGGCTACACTCCATACAAATACTTTAAGGAAATACTTCCTGACACTTAAATCTATACTCGATGTTAACAAATTTCTCTTCTTCAGAAATGCTTTCGTTGCCATTTTATATCCTCTCTACTTCCACCATCATTAGTTATTTTGCTCCCCAAATAGCAAAACGCCTTTCCTACCTTAAGTGTCTCATTTCCTAATCTAATTCCCTCAGCATCATCCGAATTAATTCGACTACATTCCATGATTCTCGTTTTGCTTTTGTTGATGTTCATCTTATATCTTCCTTTCAAGACACTATCCATTCCGTTCAACTGCTCTTCCAAGTCCTTTGCTGTCTCTGACAGAATTACAATGTCATCGGCGAACCTCAAAGTTTTTATTTCTTCTCCATGGATTTTAATACCTACTCCGAATTTTTCTTTTGCTTTCTTCACTGCTTGCTCAATATACAGATTAAATAACATCGTGGAGAGGCTACAACCCTGTCTCACTCCTTTCCAACCACTGCTTCCCTTTCATACCCCTCGACTCTTATAACTGCCATCTGGTTTCTGTACAAACTGTAGATAGCTTTTCGCTCCCTGTATTTTACCCCTGCCACCTTCAGAATTTGAAAGAGAGTATTCCATTAAACATTGTTAAAAGCTTTCTCTAAGTCTACAAATGCTAGAAACGTAGGTTTGCCTTTCCTTAATCTTTCTTCTAAGATAAGTCGTAGGGTCAGTATTGCCTCTCGTGTTCCGATATTTCTACGGAATCCAAACTGATCTTCCCTGAGGTCGGCTTCTACTAGTTTTTCCATTCGTCTGTAAAGAATTCGTGTTAGTACACTCCTGGAAATTGAAATAAGAACACCGTGAATTCATTGTCCCAGGAAGGGGAAACTTTATTGACACATTCCTGGGGTCAGATACATCACATGATCACACTGACAGAACCACAGGCACATAGACACAGGCAACAGAGCATGCACAATGTCGGCACTAGTACAGTGTATATCCACCTTTCGCAGCAATGCAGGCTGCTATTCTCCCATGGAGACGATCGTAGAGATGCTGGATGTAGTCCTGTGGAACGGCTTGCCATGCCATTTCCACCTGGCGCCTCAGTTGGACCAGCGTTCGTGCTGGACGTGCAGACCGCGTGAGACGACGCTCCATCCAGTCCCAAACATGCTCAATGGGGGACAGATCCGGAGATCTTGCTGGCCAGGGTAGTTGACTTACACCTTCTAGAGCACGTTGGGTGGCACGGGATACATGCGGACGTGCATTGTCCTGTTGGAACAGCAAGTTCCCTTGCCGGTCTAGGAATGGTAGAACGATGGGTTCGATGACGGTTTGGATGTACCGTGCACTATTCAGTGTCCCCTCGACGATCACCAGTGGTGTACGGCCAGTGTAGGAGATCGCTCCCCACACCATGATGCCGGGTGTTGGCCCTGTGTGCCTCGGTCGTATGCAGTCCTGATTGTGGCGCTCACCTGCACGGCGTCAAACACGCATACGATCATCATTGGCACCAAGGCAGAAGCGACTCTCATCGTTGAAGACGACACGTCTCCATTCGTCCCTCCATTCACGCCTGTCGCGACACCACTGGAGGCGGGCTGCACGATGTTGGGGCGTGAGCGGAAGACGGCCTAACGGTGTGCGGGACCGTAGCCCAGCTTCATGGAGACGGTTGCGAATGGTCCTCGCCGATACCCCAGGAGCAACAGTGTCCCTAATTTGCTGGGAAGTGGCGGTGCGGTCCCCTACGGCATTGCGTAGGATCCTACGGTCTTGGCGTGCATCCGTGCGTCGCTGCGGTCCGGTCCCAGGTCGACGGGCACGTGCACCTTCCGCCGACCACTGGCGACAACATCTTTGTACTGTGGAGACCTCACGCCTCACGTGTTGAGCAATTCGGCGGTACGTCCACCCGGCCTCCCGCATGCCCACTATACGCCCTCGCTCAAAGTCCGTCAACTGCACATACGGTTCACGTCCACGCTGTCGCGGCATGCTACCAGTGTTAAAGACTGCGATGGAGCTCCGTATGCCACGGCAAACTGGCTGACACTGATGGCGGCGGTGCACAAATGCTGCGCAGCTAGCGCCATTCGACGGCCAACACCGCGGTTCCTGGTGTGTCCGCTGTGCCGTGCGTGTGATCATTGCTTGTACAGCCCTCTCGCAGTGTCCGGAGCAAGTATGGTGGGTCTGACACACCGGTGTCAATGTGTTCATTTTTCCATTTCCAGGAGTGTATTTTGCAGCTGTGACTTATTAAATTGATTGTTCGGTAATTTTCACATCTGTCAACACCTGCTTTCTTTGGGATTGTAATTATTATTTTCTTCTTGAAGTCTGAGGGTATTTCGCCTGTCTCATACATCTTGCTCACCAGATGGTAGAGTTTTGTCAGGACTGGCTCTCCCAAGGCTGTCAGTAGTTCTAATGGAATGTTGTCTACTCCCGGGGCTTTTTTTCGACTCAGGTCTTTCGGTGCTCTGTCGAACTCTTCACGCAGTATCATATCGCCTATTTCATCTTCATCTACATCCTCTTCCATTTCCAAAATGTTGTCCTCAAGTACATCACCCTTGTATAGACCCTCTATATACTCCTTCCACCTTTCATTATGCATTATTTTGAATACCTTAAAAATCCAGGTAGATGTGATCTAAGTGCAGAAATTCACTTTCAGCTGCTTTGGAACGCGTTTATGTACACTCGACCTTAGCAAAGGTGATTGTTTACGTGTGCAAATGTGTGTGAATTCGTAAGTGACCAAACTTGCGACGTAATGCGCCCTTTCGCTCATCGACGGTGGTTCTGCAACATAAATTGTCCACCTACCTCGATACTGCTGTAGATCTGCACACGTAACTCCTGACCGCAGCTACTTAAGAGAAATCAGAAAAGCAGTGTTGAAGAAACTGAGATTTCATAACTACACGTCGGAGGCCGCTATAAGTACAAAAAGCTGAAAATAGTCTTGTGAACTCTATAGAATAAATCGGAAATGGGTTGCTGTTCAAATTTCTAAGTTCAAAGGTCCTTTTAAACTTGTATTAAGATTCTTTTTATTACTATTAAGCATGATCATCAGCCCACATGTGTTCAAATAATTAATGTTCCTGTTCACAGTCTTTGTCACACTCAGCCAGAACTTTTCCTATCCAATTCCGAAATCATTTACGAGAGTAACACAGTCAATAAACTGCTATCTACTTTTGCATTCGGCATTCAGTGGTTGTCTTTAAATAAAGTTTTTGCTGTCCATAAATACTCAGGAAAAAAAAATTACTTAGTACCGCCACGTATTAGTTCAAAGTTTACACACGCGATTTTCTCAAGAACAAAATATCTCTCGACTCTTAAAATTTCACAAATTGTTAATGGTAAACACAAGCGACCTTCATCAGTGTACCGAAACCCAGAAGTCACAATATCACTTCATTTTACACATAATGCGTTCGGACACACTCAGCATGACCGGCTCCTTCGAAAGCTAGTCCACTACTTCCTTCTTCTCTTTGCCTCGACAAGTCCCTGTATCTCATGCATTAGGTGGCAAACCGTCTCACTTCTTATTGGCAGTACATAATTACGGCCAATCAGAACTGACTTTCAGGTCGCGGCTGGCGCCAAAATCTAGCAAGAACCAACCAATGCTCACAGCTCATTGACGTCATTGAAACAAGCAACTGAAAACTCTCTTGTTAAACAAATAAAATGAAATAAACTTAAAGCTGTACTTTACGTCTGGAATTTAACTATATAGCCGCGAACGTTCTGGCTCTCTCTTACATATTCAAACATGCCTGGACATCCGTCATCCACTAGTAGGGGAACCACTGGTGGATTCATTCCCACGATACGAAGCTGGAACACTTGCAAGTTCCTATAGAGAATTACAAACTGAAAATTTAATATTGGTGAATGTCCCACATACAGTCACACAAGTACTCTCTTTCACACTCACCCTAACACAAAACATAAATATCTACTTGAAATTCTTAAGGTTATTACTACAGCAAAATTACGAAAGGTTTTCTAAAACAAGAATTTCCAAATTTGAATCTAAACACTGAAGGTGTTATCATATCTTTTCAAATAGTCACAGTTGGTGAAATATATACTGATTTAGTTTTTTAAGTGGCGGATAATTACGTTTTTTACTGACTTTTCTCTTTTTTTTTTTTTTTTTTTTGAACTTCCAAATTATGACAGTTATTGACTTCAGATTTTGACAGACTATTCCTTTACACAACAGGAGTTTATGTAGGCAATATGAATTTCCTCAGGCTATTTCTAGACCAGTTATTAATTTTTATATTTCCATAGAATGTAACTACTCTGTAAGGGCCTCTGGTCTACTTTCACACGCTGCAGTCACGGCATATGGTCATGACGCACGTCTGCAGGACACAACTCACCCGTTGCAGATCGTATAAGATTCTAACTGCTTACTCTGGAGCCCACATACACACAAGAATGCTTTAATAGACAAACTGGCGATCGCGCCCTAGCTGCGACTACTCAAATTGCTCAGGTCAGCCCTAGACCTACACTGCTTAAACTAACTTTAACTGACTCATGCTAAGAACACACACACACACACACACACACACACACACACACACACACACACACACACACACACACACACACGTGAGGGAGGACTCGAAGCTGTGGCGGGAGGGGCCGCACCATCCGTGCATGACGCCTTAAACAGCGCGTCCACTCCGCGCGGCTAAGGTGACTGATATTCAACTTTTCTGCCAGCCTAAAGAAGTTAGACACAGTTTAGCTCGATGCAGCCAGATTTTGTGTTCTGTCAGTAGTACAGCGTGTATTTAAAGCAAATGTGATTTGTATCCTCATAGTGGCGCCACTAGGGTCACTCTTATTCGATTGGCGTGAAACCGTAATAGGCGTCATTTTTCAGATGTAGAAGCACGCAGCATTTGTGTTGCTATTTTTCTTTCAGTCAGTATATTGTTGCATTTGTTCAGACGGAAAGTTACAGAAGTGACATGTCGGAATTGTACGATCTGTTGTGATACTACGTGACACAAAATACATTTCTAAAGTCATACAAAATCAACCAATCTTATTTATATTAGTTATTACATCAGCGTCCCTGCTTCAATGTCACTTAGCTAAAGTTAAGTGATAGTGTGCATGTTGGAATTCTTTGTTTCATCAGTGCTGTGTAACATATTATGAATGATTTGTTTAGCTGTTTAGTTTCCTAGATATAGCACAATCAAACTAAATCATCATGTTGCTGAAATTATGACCTATTCGTTAGTGTGTAATACGCAATAGTAACATGCTTGAAAATGTTTATTACGTTCTTATGACAAATTAACATTTTAATTTTAAAAATTACTGCAGTGCTGCAACCCACTTTTCACAGTAATTTGTGAATAAGCTGCTGGAAGTTTTGCAGTAGCAATCACAGGCCAACAAGCAGAGTATGGCAACATGTGGGTCAGAACAACACATCCGCAAAAGAAATGTGAACAGTTTATCCTTACTCGGGGAAGAGTGCACGATGCTGTGGTAATAGTGCGAATGACGATGCCACCACTCCTGGCAAGACCCATGTTCTGAGGTATGTGACTGGGAGCTGCTTAACAGAGTAGCAAATGTGCGTTAGTGTTGTATAAATAGGCGTGAATTTTGAGGAAGGTTCATTCTGAGTCCAGCAGCAACATCATGCCTAAGGCCCACGCTAGGCTTCGAGACAACTGGAAACCACCAGGTGCAGCCATGGGTTCAAGACCGTGTCGGGCTAGCTGGCTCCAGCTCTGAGTCACCCTATGGGACATCGTGCCATAGTGCCACAGACCTGCCGCCTGTGCCTGCCATCAACAGACTCCTGCCATGGGCCAGCAGGTCATGTCTGTCGGACGGCAGTATTCACTTGCCTCCACCATTGACGTGAACAGAGCCTGAATAGCCGAGTTCGGCTGTTCCACAGTGGAAAGTGGTTGCAGCTGAAGTAGGAGAACTCTGTTGGGATCAAGGCCATGACCTCATGCCGCTCGCTGTTACTCGGCCTGACGCCAGCATTGCAGTGGGCCTATTGATGCATCTCTTTGTCAGGGCAGAAGCCAGCTACCAGCAAGCTGACTCTGGCCATGGTCGCTGACGTGGAGCATGTCTGCCTTAGATTGCTAACGATCTAATGCGTATTTAAAGTTTAATATGACATTCCTCTCGACCATAAGTGTGTGGCGGGGTGCAACCGGCGCGTCACTTCGCAAATCACTCTATTTAGTGTCGTCTGTACTCTAGACTACTAATTTTATTGAGCACTAAGACTTCTTTCGATTTCAAAGATATCCCTTTATTCTCCGTACCTCAGCTGTAGCAATTTCTTGCTATTTTACAGTTCTTCAGTGCTTTCACTGTAACACTTTCAGTAGCCAGGCCATCTTGGCGTTCACTCTCTTCTTGACTGGAGCTTTAGCCTTGGGCTTTTCCCATTGTCACACTCTGTTCACACACCTGTTAGCGCTCGATCGACTCGCTCACGCTCTGGCGACATCCAGCCGTACTGAATCACTTTGCGCAAACATATACGGCAATAAGATGGTTCTCTTCTGCTCGCCTGTACACAGCGCTATGCAGACAAAATAAGCCGTCCTTTCACCATACAATCTGAAGTGTTGGCAGAAGAGCCAACAATGTGTTGTTAGAGTAGGCCGAAATGCACGCGTTTAATTACGCGCTGACTGGCGTGAGGTCTGGAACAGTTAAGGGAATTAATAGTAGCAAATAAAGTACGTAGTTGATATAATACTTAACTTTAATCCACAATTGGTGTACATCTCTCTTGTTGCTACATAAGTACTATCTCAATATAAACTGGTCATGGCGCCTTGCTAGGTCGTAGCAAATGACGTAGCTGAAGGCTATGCTAACTATCGTCTCGGCAAATGAGAGCGTAGTTGTCAGAGTAGCATCGCTAGCAAAGTCGTCTGTACAACTGGGGTGAGTGCTAAGACGTCTCACTAGACCTGCCGTGTGGCGGCGCTCGGTCTGCAATCACTGATAGTGGCGACACGCGGGTCCGACGTATACTAGCGGACCGCGGCCGATTTAAAAGCTACCACCTAGCAAGTGTGGTGTCTGGCGGTGACACCACACAATCCACTCAAAATCGCCACACACTGCAGCAGATGCAGTGAGTGATGTGCGGAGCAGCAACTCAGCTTCTCACCTGCAGCTTTAAGTTGCAGCGATGATGTTAAGTACACAACTCCACTACCTAAATTCAGTCATTTTAAACATCACTTTAAAGTCAGTAAGATTCTGGCAAAAAGGTGCCACCGTGGCGATTCGATTTTGAATGGGTATTGGATCATTGGTTTATTCCAACAATTCTATTAACCTCCCATTACCGACCGCTTCGCAGATAATGTAATTTCTGGCTCAGGTGAACCTCCGACCAAAAAGGAACCTAACACAAAAAACCCTCATAATGCTCAACGGATAATTATTGTAAAGTGTAATCGTGGGCGTAAATGTCCATCTAGCTGCACACAAAAGCCGGACACCTACAACTATTTCAGTTATAAAGTCAAAGACCATTCAGAATTTTCAAGGACTAACAATTTCGCTCAATTTCCCTCAATTTCAAAGCAATAAGTATCTGGCACTGTACGAATAAACTTAAAGTCCACACAGTCGCTCATGTCTTCTCAAAATATTAAGAAAAACTACGAACAACTCGAATAATACAACTTCAGCGTATATTCTGAAAGTCGGTATTACAAGCACTGCTCCTTATTGTCCCTAATTAAATTTTAGATAATCCATTCAGTATTGAGTACAAGTTTGGCCATACGTTCTGCAATGGCTCAGTCAATAATCTTCCATCATTTGACATGAATTTAATCCAATGTCTGACGTGCCAATAGTTTCAATCAATTCTTCAATAAACTCCAATGGCCTTATCTGCCCCGGCCGAAGTGGCCAAGCGGTTCTAGACGCTACATTCTGGAACCGCGTGATTGCTGTGGTCGCAGGTTCGAATCCTGCCTCGGGCATGGATGTGTGTGATGTCCTTAGGTTAGTTAGGTTTAAGTAGTCCTAAGTTCAAGGGAACGAATGTAAAATTAGAGAGATTCGAGCGCGCACGGAGGCTTTCCGGCAGTCGTTCTTCCCGCGAACCATACGCGACTGTAACAGGAAAGGGAGGTAATGACAGTGGCACGTAAAGTACCCTCCGCCACACACCGTTGGGTTGCTTCCGGAGTACAAATGTAAATGTAGATGTAGACTGATGACCATAGCAATTAAGTCCCATAATGCTCAGAGCCATTTTTAACCTTATCTGCCAGACCATTGTCAGGTTGCCATTAACGATTACTTATCGCCTTAGTTTTATCACTTTGCTAGAGGAAATAAATAAAAAGAGGCGCTAATAGGGCCAGTGAAGTCGGGGCGTCACAGGATACCTAATATTTCGTTTGGTGAATTCTGTGGATGAAATTAAATGTAATTTCTCTATCAGACCCCTTTGCTCATAATTAGCTAACATTAACTCATAATCATAAGTCATTTAAAATGATCTTACAGGTATATCTTAGGTGGAGAATGGGTTACAAGAGTGGATTTAGTCTAGTGGAGCGTGAGAAGTCAAGCGGTGATGTTGCCTGGTGTAATGGATCACGAATTCGATTTGAATATGGGTCACCATAGTCTGACTCTCAGAACAACTTTGTCTCCATGATGTGCAGTGCTGATGGATGTAATATAAATGACCCTCTCCGGTTCCTCTACGAGTTTGCTATTATCTGCACACTCATTACGAAATTCACTGACGCAGTTACTTTGACTTACGTGGAGGGATTTCGTTGTATTTGCAGTCGTTGATTGCCCACGTCTCTGTACACACTGCACACTGGTCGCTCTCCTTCTAACGGTAATTCACTCAATTTTTCTTTGTACATACTGCGCTGTTCTCCGAACTTATTTCAGAACTCTGGATAATGTTGCCTCAGCTGGTTTCCTTTAATCTGCACCATCCGCGGAATCCATTTACGGAACATTCCAGTTGTGTCCTCTTCTCGGTAACGTAGCTCTCTTCCGTTGCATCTTGAAGCTGCCGTTTCTTAGAATATGGTTTAATGTTATTTCATTATCAGACGCTTTAGCTTATAATTCGATTACATTGGCTCAAAATCAGGCGACGATTAAGATTATCTTGACAAAAAACGAAATAATAATTCAAATAGTAAATTTTTTATCTGATTTGTTTGTAATTATTTACGATTTAACAACATCTGACTGAGACAGAGCAGTTAGTAAATGCAGGCAAAGGGTGATTACAATTAAGCTTTCGCTACTTGAGAGGGCCCCCACGGAGAAGAGAGATGATAGGATAATGAAACTTTGTGGAAACAGTTGTAAGGTCATACAAAACAGAAATAGTCAATAAAACCAAAAGAAACTCATTTTAATTCCTGCATGACACATTTGTTAATTACGTACCATATTCTCAATGTGATGCTCATCTTGATCCATGAGCATCTCTAAACGTAACTAGAGATACCATTTCATAGTTGTTGGCAGCACTTTCCGAACGGTGGACCACAGGATGTTCAGATGTTGTGACACAGTTCGTGCACTGCTTGAAGATAGCACCTTGCGACCAGTATTCTCTGCAAGGACAACAGTAATTTCGTCAACAGTTTATGGCACATTTCGACTTCGGCCTTTCCCAGAAGCAATTCCCAAATCGCCGTTTAATTCGAATTTCATATCATATCATGTTCTTCAACGCCAATACGGAAAGATGTCTCCATATTCGTTCAGTGCGTTGATACTCGCAAAGAACAGCAACACTGTTGCTATTTTTTTGATGAAACTGATTTACGAGTAAAGCCCTGCTCACCTTGTGCAGGCCCATGTTAACTGTATCCAACTGTAATGCAGGCGGATGCTTTTGTTACAACACAAAGTCGCCGTACAGTACCGGCACCTAACCGCGAGTCATAACTCTAACACTAATAACAACGCAAATGCTATGAATTTGGGTACCAATATGGAAAATAGTTTTCCGTATGCACTGGCTCAAGTAGCAAACGTTAATTATAACCACTCTATACTTAGTGTATCTCTTAACACACTTGTATCTGTCCGCAGCTCGTGGTCGTGCGGTAGCATTCTGGCTTCCCACGCCCGGGTTCCCGGGTTCGATTCCCGCCGGGGTCAGGGATTTTCTTTGCCTCGTGATGACTGGGTGTTATGTGATGTCCGTAGGTTAGTTAGGTTTAAGTAGTTCTAGGGGACCGATGATCATAGATGTTAAGTCCCATAGTGCTCAGAGCCATTTTTGAACACTTGCATCTGTTAAGAAATTTTTGCGGTGTCTCCATATTGAAGTAGCTCTGGTAATATTGGGGTAACGAAACTCTAAGTCACATACTGGCCAGCTAGGAAACCAAGTCGCTCCTCTTTCAGGTGCAGTAGCCGGTAAAATTGAGCAGCTCAGTTGAAAATACCGCCATATGTGAAATCAATTTTGTAATATAGTATTCAGTGCAAAAAAATCTCATATTTGCCGACATTCATCTCACAATTTGAGGTGTGTACGGACTGCAAGTGATAGCTGGAAGTATCTACTTTAATGATGTTGTTGGCTTAAGAGTTTAAGGACGAATGTTTATGGTGGTTGAACTAACTGTCCATTTTTAGTGAAACTCGAATTGATCCTGCAGACTGACGGAAAATTTAGTGAACCCTGGCGTTTCATCATCCTGACTGTCGCACCGCTTTCCACGGTTTTCTCAAAGTGTTTAATATGAGATGCTCTTCTTCTTCTTCTTCTTCTTCTAGTACTTCTTTTGAGTTGGCATAGGTGCCATCGGATTTGGCATGATTAATTTCGCCCAATGAGTCCCAAAACCTTGAACAAATATTAAACTTTTTTTGCGAAGTTAACCTTTAGTATCATAGTAATCAACGAATACAACAGGAAAATGGCAAAAGTAATCAATTAATAGTTTTGAGGATGTGGTTTGACATTTGAATCACTGGTACATGTAGTTTTCAACTGATCATCATTTAAATGACTGCTACAGTGCACCACATTCGTAGCAGTACCTCAGTGTTCCACTAGACGTCTTTGACTTGCAGTAGCACAGGTCCTTCCATGCGAAAGGCACTGGTACTTCAAAATAAAATTAATTAAATGTTAGCTTGACACAGTAACCACTGGTACTAACAGATGCCGTTCCTGACGTCAACCCATTATCCCTAGGAATAACTATGTGTATCGCAACTGTCTGCATGTAGTGTTAGCCATGTGAAAGAGAGCGAAAGTTTTGAACATTTTGGAAATCTTGTAACTGGGGAGGGCTGGGGTACGAGCCTTATATTCACGTAGTCGGATGTGGGAAACCGCCTAAAATCCACATAAGGGCTGGACGGCACACTGGCCCTCTACGTTAATGAGCCAGGCGGATTTGATCTGTGGCCAGCGCACATACCCGAGTCCAAGAAGTAGCGTGCTAACAAGCGCAGCGACCCGGGAAGGTTGTTCACTGTGAGCTCATGATTAATATACTGCGGCACTACAAGTTCTGTGTTCTTTTGGTTCTATAACGTCAAACTACAGAATTTTGCGCCGAGGAAATTTTATTACGTCTTAAGAGACAAGACAAATGTTTGTCTCTGAGTGGTGATTATTAAGATTAGTTACAAGAAACTGTAATGTCATGGTGTTTTTCACAAATTTTCTTTAACACTTCCTGTGTGTTATTTGCAACCTAGTGGAGGTTCTTTTCGTGATAGACCTTGAATGCTCAAGGAGGAGAAGTAACGGTATCTGCATAAGACAGAAAAATGTTCATGTTCCCGTTTACATATATATAGTGCTTTTCAAGTCATTGCAGCCTGTACATACTGCAGCGAGAAAACAGTTTCTTTAACATAATGATCTATGTCAGTCTTGTAAGATAACAATGACATGAACGAATTCTATTTTACCACGTTTTTATTAGGTCGCTTTCCTATCTGTCTGACTATTCGTTACAAATTTTGCAGTTGACTTTCAACTAATTTCCCCATGAACTACCAACTGGAAATTTTCAACATAGTTCAGAATTGTATGACAATGCAACATCATACCATGTTTCTACGTCACTCAGATGCATCTTGAACAGGCGCTAGTGTCGTAGTCTGAACTGTTGCTACAACATGGTGGACAGAGCTGCAGAAGCGCATTGCTCCTTCTGAGTGCTGCGCCCGCATATCACCGACTACCGAGACATTTGAGAATGTACTAGATTCTTACTCGGCTGTGGCTTTGTCTCAGGCTGTTCCACTTGTTCCACTGTAAGAAAATGTGTGGCTCTCTGGATTCCTCTTGGAAGATGACTATGGTTGGTCCCGGCGGAGGTTCGAGTCCTCCCTCGGGCATGTGTGTGTGTGTGTGTGTGTGTGTGTGTGTGTGTGTGTGTGTGTGTGTGTGTGTGAGTGTGTGTGTATGTGTGCTTGTCCTTAGGGTGATTTAGTAGTGTGTAAGCTTAGGGACTGATGACCTTAGCAGTTTAGTCCCATAAGATTTCACACACATTTGAACATTTTGAAGACGACCGCCACATAATCAATGATATAATTACAAGTACTTACACTTTGTGTCCTCCTGCGTCACACTGAGTGTCACTGTCATTTTACACTATTTACACTTCTTTTGTTGCCTCACTAGCATCTGGCACACACATTAAGTTTAGGTTCGTGATTTATTCAGCCCTTTTTCAGTCTGTTCCTCAATGGTGCCGATTGTAGCCGTACAAACCAGTAGGTTAAAGGCTAGTAAGTATGGAATTTGGGTAACTCTGCATTTGAACTGATAGTAAGTAGTACCTAGTACTGCTAAAATAACGCAGGCATTCGAGAGTGTGGTTACTGTATTTATGAGTTGATGATGATGGTTCTGATCTAGAGAGGAGAGCAGAGTAGGGTCCAATGTGTAATTCAAAGTAATTCAAGTAGGTCAGACTTTCAGCGGATAGGTTCTGAGAGTCAAGGTTGAGCATGTGGTTGTGATTTTTAGGGTGTTAGTTGCAGTGGTGGTGACAGGTAGTTATAAGACCGGTCCAGAAATATCACATCATGTGACTTTGATCAATAACCCTTGTACCGGTGGTTCTGTGCACTGCGTGTCATTGTAAAGGTTCTCCTCTTGACAAGAATAAATTATGACTACTGGGTTTGCACAGATATAGCCAATGCAGTCTTATTCGTTCGATGAATTCCATTTTATCGTTCATTATCTCTTTACCACATTCATTCATAGATTTATGGGAATGGAACAGTGTGAACACTCATGACGTAGGGCCGCTGTGTACCAGCTGTGAAGGGCAGATGGGGATTGGCACATTTCAGCAGCGCAGTATTTCCTGTATGGAGAGTTGGACAAGGAATTGTCTGCCCGGGATCCGTAGTAGTATTTCCTGTGCTTTCAGGCACACAAGTTGTTGCAGAACGCACCAGGCTACCCGGTAAGTACGAAGGGACTAACACATAAATTTACAAAATCTGGGAGTTAGTGGTATTTGTGTTTTAACTTTCGCTGAAGGAAAACTCGACAGTCGAAGACAAAGATGACGTACACCGTTTCTGTAGATAGACCAGATTAAGAGCCGGACCTGGGAGGGATTGGAGCAATGTCACGATGCAGAAGACAGAGTTTCATGGACGCGGGACGTGAAGGGGTCATCAATGGGTCGTGCTGTGTTGCAACTGGACTGTGTCTCATAGAAAGAGGAAATTCTCTATAAGTTCATTACTCCCACTTGCTGCCTAGATGTGGAGCGACGTGTCACAGAAGCTGTACGTTGCTGTTTTCGTCGTTCTTATACTCTTCCACAGGGACTCCTCTCCCCACTTCTAAAGGTGGTCTCAGAAATGGAGGTAACGCCTCTGTCTTTCAGTCAACCGGACGAACAAAGCTTATGTCCACTATCATGGAACATGACATTTCTGTTACTTGGTGTGGGCCTAGGTAACACGTAAGAAAGCTTTTTAGTCATTCCCTTTGGGATACAGGCGTTGGTTGTCGTTGCGCCTTGTTTGAGATTATACTTTGGTAATATTACTTTAGCCGGCCGTTGTGGCCGAGCGGTTCTAGGCGCTTCAGTCAGGAACCGTGCGACCGCTACGGTCGCAGGTTCGAATCTTGCCTCGGGCATGGATGTGTTTGATGTCCATAGGTTAGTTAGGTTTAAGTAGTTCTAAGTTCTAGGGGACTGATGACCTCAGACGTTACATCCCATAGTGCTCAGAGCCATTTGAAGCCAATATTACTTTCTGCTCATGGGGATATTCTTGCCGTTCCAAGGCCATACTGTTCATCTTTCTAACTGGATGCCAAATAATTTTAAAACTTATCGACAAATTTTGAATTGATATATTTCTCTTCCTGGAAGTGGCTTATATAGCTCAAAAGGAGAAGTGAAAACAATCTCCTTTGCGGATAAGCATGTCCTGTTGTGGAGTTTCTTAGTTATGCTCCTCTGCTACGTAAAGGTGTAGGGCATCCCTCAGTGTGGTGACTGTTCATGTAGTAACTTAAACATTTTCCAGTTTTGGGATGGATGTTTCATTTTGGCCTTATACCTACCGGTGTACAACCCTATTCGTGAGTTTATTAACGTCTAATAATCGACAAAACTGCTGTCAGGTTTTTCAAACCGTAGTAGCCATTCATTAACCATTGGTTGTGCCACTTTTTCTGCCTGTTGGTTGGATAGTAAAAAATAATCATTTACCTACATAACGCAATGGTTAACTACCAAGGTTTGAGGAGACGGTCCACAAATGTCCAACAAATGGTCTCAGGTGATTTATCTGACTCTGGTCATGTCTGTAATATATTCTGTTCAGGACTGAGCTCCACCATCGGGACGTGGGATACAATTTCTGATGAAACCGTCGACATCTAATTTGCGTGCCAATCACCAGTAGTTTTGTGGACCTCTGGATTCCCTAGCTAGGCTACCACTGTTTCCATCTAAAATTGAATAATGCACCTGCCTCACCATCGATTCGTAACTTTTCTGGTACCACTACGCACAAATCAGATCTTGTTTTCCCGTATAGCAACGCATCTTCCGTGCTGTTGTGGTTGCCTCGTGAATCACTGCCAGGCTGTGTCAGCAACATGTGGTTCTTTTCATACATCTCTGTCTATCCAGGAACATTTCACGTCGCATATTTGTCAACTAACTCCCTCTGCATTTCCATGTGATATACGTCGTCAGTGTACTATATTAAAATTTAATTCACTCAGTGCCAATGCCAATCTAGTTAAACGACTTGTCGGGTACATAAGTCCTATTAGCCATTTCAATGTCACATGATCACTCACTACTTTCAAGCATCATCGATTCAAATAACAACGGAAATAAGTTACTGCATATATAGTGGTGTCATAACATTCTCAATAGTCGAATAATTCTTTACTTCAGTATTGAGTTTTATTGACGAAATATTATAGGATGTTCTCGCCTATCTACGTCAAGGTGTCGAATGTAGCCCAAGCAAAAATTTATCGTACACATTCCTTTTGGTAGTCTGGAGAATCGAGAACTGGACTAGTGACAAGCTAATGTTGTAATAAATTTTCTTTGGATTGACCTAAGCCTAAATATAACTGCTACTCTTTTTGTGTAATGGGTGATGGGAATTTTCAAATGGCATTACAAAGTTTTAGGTTGGTATGTACACTGTCCTGGCTGATAATATGGCCCAAGTAACAATCTTTATGTAATACGAAAAGGCCCTTTTCCATACAGAGTATAATTCATGGTGCAAGTAAACAATCGAAGACACTGTGTAAGCCGGCAGCTGTGGCAGAGCGCTGCTGCTATGGTCGCAGGTGTGAATCCTTCCTCGGGCTTGGTTGTGTGTGATGTCCTTATGTTAGTTAGGTTTGGTAGTTCTAAGTCTAGAGCCATTTGAACCATTTGAACACTGTGTAAACAAAGTACATGTAAAATTACTGGTATCATATGAAAGTATAATTTCATTTGGACACTCTGGGTAAATGAGAACTGGACTAGAGGTTGTGACGTTACGTTGAGCTTTATGGATACAACTGTTCTGTTATAAAAACCTGAACTCAGTGACTTTTGTGGTGAATAGATAACTCATCAAAGGACCGTGTGATTTATGAAACAAAAGTCACCCAATCTATAGTTATATGAGACATATTTTATTAAACAGATTGGCCCCATTGTGCATGAAATACGCGCACTATACTTCAGCAAGATTTAATGAATAGGGTTTTATCTAGCTATGGAATCAAACAAGATATCGCAATGAAGTCCTGTTTACTACAAAACACATGCACTTCACTTTTGAACATGGAATGGTTAAAACAAGTAATTACTAAATTCATGTGCTTACAACGGAGCTATATTAACATGGATAATAATGCATTCCCAAAGGTGGATGACATTGGAATGTAAGTTATGATAAAGAGGGAAATTATCTGTATCACATAAACTATCCGTAATCTCTGAATTAACTATAAAAAGGAAGGATTGGACCTAAAAAAGAACATCTAAACGTCAGTTACCTTGCCTAAGTGCATGCTGAGTTGAACTTTCTAAATGCTTGGGTGAATTTAGATTATCAAAACCAATCTCGAGTCAACTTATTTCATGGACACCGCAAAACATGATTCACCAACGTTGCACATGCTTACCATATAGTGCATAGTCAGAGGTAGAAAATAAGTGAGTTGTTGGTTGAAAATCAGAGTGCGGCTCATCATCTGTAAGGATGACGCTACGGAACTGGAACGAAGTGTTGTCTCCTGAAACGTCAGAAGAAGTTCCTCCTGTCATAGATCCTGACTAGATCTTCTCTTTACTCCTCGTTTCCCCCTTTTTTCGTGAGTGTGGTTTAGATAATTACCAAATGGCAACAGTGCGAGTGCTGACCAACTTGATCTCTGCTAATGTTCCAGCATCCTTCCACACATACACAATTTATTTATCGTGAACCAGTTGGCTGCTGGAGTTGTGAAGCAGCAAGATAATTACATTTCTTGTCCCTTCTCCTGTCTTCGTCAATGAGACTTCATGCACATGGGCACTTACGATTATTGTTCTTACAATCATTTCAAATTTTGGTAAACCAGACGAATATGCTCTTACAAAACTTGGTGGATTGATTAAATGCTTGGAGGGATCTTGATGATAAGGGAGTTCCTATGATCCTGACGTGTCAACTCCTCCCTTAGCAGAGTTTATCTTTTGGAAAGCAACAATTCGACTGCTGTTCTGAATTCAGTTCTGCAACCTGCAGGGTTCTGCCTCTTATCTCCTGCAGTCAGCGACACATTGGCACAGAACACCAGCACTAACAGGGTATCCCAGAGCATTCCTGCCATCGCCCTGACAGTCAGAGCACTTGCTGCGCTTGCTGTTCTCCTTCATGTACCCACAATGGGCAATCGTACTCAGCTGAACAGTAAATTACACATTTCGCTTCAATTTAACAGTCTTGCTGACGTGAATAGGTTATTAATTAGGGTACAGAGTAGTTTTGGGAAGAACCGTTCCATAACGGCACTTATTTCTCAGTTTTAAAATTTATGCCAACGTAGTTCCATGGGGACTTGTTTCAGTCGAAGTACATAAAATTTTCTTTACATTAGGTTCTATTTTTCATTTTATTGTTATTAGGTGTATCTGCTTCCTGACATGTATTACTGGCTCGAAGATTGGAAGTTCACATATTATGTAGACATTCACACTAAAAATTTCTCAACACAACTATACTCATTTGCTGGTATAAGGGTAAAATTTTGCTGTTTGGTTCTCAAAAAAGGGAGCACCAGCTCACCAACTTCCCGTCACAGCATACTGTTTCTCTTACAATCGTTAAAAAAATTGAATTCCCATCAACTACTGTCTCATACATGGATGGCTTATTAGTTAAATACCATTAAATTCATCATTAGCTGGACAGTTAGTTTATGAACAGTCCCTAAATGTATACATTACCACAACTGCTAGTCATTTTCACTTCTTAATATCAATTATGATAAGAACAATTGAGGGTAGAACACACTTAAATACAATATTTAAATACATATCAGTATAAAATAAATGTACATGATCACTGTTCAGAGCCTCATAGAATGTGTATGTATTTACATTACTTTCTGTGTACAGTAAAAGTCATATACAAGTTGGTAAATTTGTGTAACTGATACTAAGTCTATACTTTACATCACACATAAAATTTATCTACTCCATATGGAGTTCAATAGTTTTACATAAAACGATACGAAATGAAAGAAAACCTTTAAAATATTATATAATGAAAAACAAAACTTCAACTCCTCTGATAGTGACATTAAAACCTATTTCCATCGCCTAACTAATTCATACCACCATCCGTTTTAAGTGTACTGCACAGTGTGGTACAAGTTCATAGATTCTGCGCAAATGGTCAGTGACTCAAATGCAGTAGTGAATCATAATGAATTGCCTTTTCAAGCGTTATCAAAATTTTATTGTGGTGAGCCTCATACTAATATCCATTTCCACACAGTAGCAAAGAAAATGTAGTTTATGAAAGTATATGGCATTACACTGGCATTACATGAAGGTAGTTCTTTCGTGTTACATGTACACTGTATCAGAGTCCAAAAGTGGTCTATGTACATGACATTTACTATTTGTTGGTTAGCTTTGACTTGTGAGGACAGCATATTCAAGAAGACTTTGTTATTCGAGTACAGACTCCACACAAAATAAACTGTATTGCCGATCGGGTGGTAGCCTCTCTGATCTTTCAGTGATCAAAATTCATGAGCTGTTCCTTTGAAGTGGTCTTACGCCATCTGCTTAGCTTAGAGTAATTTAGTAGTGCACAATCAGTTGATAACAGGCTTGTGGCGGTAATTGCACCGCATCTTATGTTGCGCTCAACCACGACGCAAGCAGATGGGTCAGTGTTGCAGACCCTTTAAGGCACTAGTGCTATCAAGCACAGCTATCGTCGACTCTGCAGGCAGCAGACAATCGCGGTGCTACGTGTAAACCGACAGGAACGCTACGCTCACCCATCCCCCAGGCAGTCCTGAGACATCGCCCCTATGTTGTCCATTATATTATTCCCCGAGGTCTGCACCACCGTGTGATGTATTTTCCCTCACAACGTTACATCAATGTTCATTAGAAAGACAAACATTGAAATCTCACAAAATGTAGTCCTGATAAATTATATGAGTAATTTCTCAGACCATGCATATCCAAATAATTTCACAACCCGAAGGTTCTTTGCCCTTTAAAAATAACAATAATTGTGGGATTTTACAAAAAAAAGCTGTTGTGTGATTATTTGAAACTTTACAACGTTTGACAATATAACTTTGCGTTAACAGGCAATCACTAGCATAGTGGTGCCACATCATTTATTTCCAGTTGCATTAATTATTTTTACTTATCATCTCACTTCGATACTGGATATGATTGAGTATGTGAAACATGATATTTGGTATACTGTTAGGTTCTGCATAAGCAAATACACTAACATCTGAGATGCTCACTGATATCTTCCAAATACCTTGCAGTTACCTGTTAATGCACTGTTCTAGTGTAAATATACGTTGTGAAAACCGTATTATTATCCTCGATGGTGTAGTTAATATTTGTTTCTAATTTACCATTTTGTACATAACTTTTACTCTTCATAGAAAGTAGTGTAAACACGCACGTTATTTCCCCCGGAACAGGCAATTGACATACACATAGAATATTCCTATCATTTACAAACAAAGTACGACATAAATGTTATTAATTCAAATACAGGTTCTTTTTTAGTCCACTCTCGTACATAGTGAGTTTTCTCTTGACCTTTCCCCCGTAGGACCTTCTTATTTATTTCATACATGTACTCGTACTTGTTTTTTCCATGTAACGGCCACTCATCTATTGTTTTAGATAGGGAATTCTTCCTGGTGTCAGCTGCACCTTCTGTGAACAATACAGTAAAATATAAAATTCTCCATTACCAGGACATCCGGTATATTTTGCTGTACATAAAGTGATGCATCTGTATTCTTTCTCACTTGGCTCAGTGTTCAATCACTATTGGCCCAATTTAAAAAACCTAATTGCACTTCACTACTTCATGGGAAACTAATCACGGCTCAGTGCATCCTGCAGCTGACTCCTATCAAAATCTCGACATGCAAAGCATCCTCATTGGCCAAATCCATCCAAAAGTTCATTCGATGCTTTCTTCCCTGCCATTTCTCACACTATTCCCATGACATTTACAATCATGGTAAGTCATCAATTCTGTAATGTAAGATATGTTTTGAACCTCTTCATCTGCACCTGATACGTGAAATCGACAGGGGTCTCCTCTGTTATATCCACAGTTTTGCTGTTCACAGCACCATGATCTTCATATTGTTCAGCTCCAAAACCCGACAGTTTCGCTCTCGGTCACATACATCACAAATACAATTATCTAACACTGTTAATTGATCTCCAGTATCTAAAGCCTTTTAATAATCCTGCTGCCTACATCGGCGTAGATTACTGGGTAACTAACTTCATCCTATTCCTTCCGTAGTAGAGTCTTCCAGGGCTCGTAAGTATCTGCATATAGCACTCCTCGCGTCCGTGGGCTTTCCAGAGCGTAAGTTATCAGTCTGTCACGTTACTACTTCCCCGTCATTCCT
Organism: Schistocerca cancellata; assembly: GCF_023864275.1. Lineage (NCBI taxonomy): Eukaryota > Metazoa > Arthropoda > Insecta > Orthoptera > Acrididae > Schistocerca > Schistocerca cancellata. The sequence goes on from NC_064629.1 coordinate 457,001,716, forward strand.
CTTGTTTCTTCGTGGATTAGCATTTCGGACTTGAACAGTTCCCACGACTTATCTTCACTTTCCATGCGCCCTTATTCTGATTCCACCTATTGCCCGTTCTTATAGGGTGGGTGTCTCGCTTGCCAGTTCGTATTGTTCCAGCCTGAAGTGAGTCAGTACGAAGTGTACATGCTGCCTTTCCCCAGCTTCGTAACAGAATCCGAGTTTTTCCAGCATGTGCTGGAACGCATTACTATCGTTCATAGCATGCTCATAACCGTGATGTCTCTCTGAACAGGGTATGGAAATTTCGTATGGCATATTTTAATCGGTTCCTTGTGCTCGTAAAGTGCTTCTAGAAACTGGTTATGTCTCACCATCTCTATAAAATACTATATCGGATCTTGGTATTGTGAATCAGTGCACAGTTTCATCATTAAGATGTCCAATTGTAATTGCTCTTTCTTATCGTTCACCCAGTACCTATTTAGAAATTCTCTCTTAAACTCCTTACATGCTCTGCAACCGACTGCAGTTACCCACGTACTTACTGCTATTTCCTCTCCGGGGTGTGCACAAACTAATTTAATTGTGCACTCCGAGACCACGCCCTTGGCAGTTTGTTTTGAAATTGTTGAATAAAAATTTTCTGATGAAGACTGTTCGAATGGCCAGGGAGTAACCCGTATTTTTGCACAGAAACAAAGTGTTTTCGTATCTCGTCTTCCTCAATTTCCTTATAACCCATAACTCCTGATTCTGCTCGCTGTGTGCAGTAGAGCCTGTCAGTCAACTTACACAAACTTCCTCTTCTTTTCTCTTTTTCTCTTCGGTCGTGTTTTCTTCGCCATCTTTTAAGTTATTAATACATTCTCTGTCTCCAATAACTCTACCAGGGATTCACTGTTGCTGTTATTAATATCTGCCTGAATTTCTTTGAACTTAAATGGAACTTAAATTTCTTCATGGTCTACGAGATGGATGGGACAGTTCTGCCTGAAGACATGTCACTGTTCATCGACAATGGTTAAAAGTTCTACTTGTTATACTATTTGAATGAATTTCTGTTTCACAATCCTGATTTTCTCCATAACTTCTCCTTCCCATTCACTGATTGACGAAATATTCTTTTTTACTCACGTCGACATATTTTCGCATGTTGTCATCCATGCCTTTTACTTTTTGTCCTAGTGTACATATTTTGGAATCGCACTCTCATGCCGGCTCATCAGTTTTCTGGGATAACGGACTCCCAACTGCTTAACTTCTTCCTCAATCACCTTACCGAATTTTCGATCAACTCATCGCTCTTTTCTTCCTCATCCAATATCTTCTTTTCTATTTTTGCGAAATTCTCTTCCGTTCTTCTTTATTTCAGTTTTTTTCCCAACGCTGTTGTTGTGACAATTTCTTCCACTTTCCTGACAATTTTTGGAAATTTTCTTTATTTTACAACGTCATCTCAATAAGAAAGGCTTGGAGGTCAAATAGCGCTAGTACCGGAGGCGTTGGAGCACACTGGGTAACAGTCTCACTCATAGATTCATTATCTAATTGGTCCACACTATTTTATATGTTACTTGGTTTAATCTCTGTACCAACTATTCCCTATGATTTATTATTCCGAATTGCGCTAACATCACTCTGTTACATATTATAACGCTGAAAAGCCATACTTAAACAACTATATCTTGTTTCAGAATGGCTAGTTTCTAATTTTTCTGTTTTTTCTTCTTCGTTAATCCTGACTAAACTGTGTGCTTGAGCACATGTTAACTTCGACATGCCCTGATGCTGATACGAACAAAATACTCGTTACGTCCAACGATATCTCTAACCCCATTTACATAAGAGAACATAAGGAAACTCCTCCATAAACACAAGTACAGATAAATAAAAACAGCTAATATTCAACAGTGAGACTCTGCACTGCGTCTTACTTCTACAATCCTCCTCTTCTTTCTGAAATATAAGTACAAATTAGAACTTTGACAGAACTTCATAGTTTTTCTTTATTTTGAAACGTGATATTTAATTATTATTACATTGCAGTGATGCTCTTTTCTGGTCTGTAAACTATCGGACAAAACAGTTAGCTATGGAATGAACCAAGAGCTCGGAATAACGTCCTATTTTGTCGCTAAAATGCATTTGCTGTGCTTTTGAATACAGAATGCTAACGTAAGTAACTGTTACGTTCATGAGGTTGTGCATGAAATGTATCATAGCTAAACTAATTTTGAGTGTAACTTTCTGAGTATATGGATGAATTTAGAATACCGAAACCAAACTCAGATCAATGGAATTCATGGCCACTCAGAAACATCATTCACTAAAGTTGCACATGTTTGCCATACCCTGCACAACCATAGGCAGCTCATCATTCGTGAGGACGACACTGCAGGCCTGGAACGTAGAGTTCTCTTCCAGAACCTAATAGATACCTTCTGGCTGTCTGGATATCTTTTCCTCGTTTTCCCCTTTTCGTCTCAGTGTACTTTAGATTACCAAATGACAGCATATCTTGCAAGTGCTGACCAATTGGTTCTCTCCTAGGGGCTAAGCATCCCTCCCATCCATTCACAATTTATTTATCGTTAACCAGTTAACTGCTGGATCTGAGAAGCAACAAGGAAATCACCCCCACTATGTGCCCTTCTCTTGTCTCTGCTAATGAGATTATATGCTCTTTGTACATATTATTATTGCTCTCTCACTTATTTAAAATTCTGGTAAACCAATGACATCTGCTCTTACAAAAGTTGGTGCGTTAGTTCAATACTTGGAGGGACCATGATGCAAAAGCGAGTTTCTTGGAGTTTGGCATGTCTTTTCTTCCCTTAGCAACTTTTACTGTTTGGAAAGCATCCATTCGATTTCTCTCCTAGAAGCAGTTTTACAACCTACTGAGTTCCGCTTCTGGTCTCCTGCTGTCAGCGTCACCTTTGCGCAGAATGGCAGCCCAAACATCGGGGCAGCTCTGAGTACTCCTGCCATAGGCCTGGCTGGCAGCGCTAAGAAAATGGTTCAAATGGCTCTAAGCGCTATGGGACTTAACATCTGAGGTCATCAATCCCATAGACATAGAACTACTTAAACCTAACGAACCTAAGGACATCACACACATCCATGCCCGAGACAGGATTCGAACATGCGACCTTAGCAGCAGCGTGGTTCCGGACTGAAGCGCCTAGAACCGCTCGGCCACAGTGGCCGGCTCCAGCGCTAACAGTTTCATGATGTGCATGTCTTCTTCCCTTGTGCCCTTCATGTTCCCACAGACAGCAAGCGAACTCTACTAGACATACAATAACAAATTTCCCCTTATCACAGAAAGAAATGAAACAATAAATTGGAGTTATTTTTGAACACATTATTTACTTTGATTCACTGCGTACTCTCATGCAATACTTGGGGGTTAACTTTAGTTTAATCACCTTACTGAACTGAATGGGTTATTATCTAGGGTAAAGGACGGATTCGGGACAAACTTTTTAACAACCATGTCAATAAATATCAGGAATTTGGTAACAAATTTTCAGTGGAAATCAACTGAGTTTTGACATGACTGAATATCCTTTTCTGTTGTAGTTCTTGCAATGCTCCTCATGGCATCAAGGAATTGTGGATAGGCATTTAGAAGGCCCTGGCCAATAATATGGCCCTTGTAATTGACTTCCTGTTCTACAAATGGCACTCTTCCAGGCTGAGTGTAAATATTGCTGCAAGTAAACAATCAAAAACTTTCGGTAACTGCCCTGTAGGACTCAGAATCATTTAAGAATACAATTATGTCGCCTTAGTAGATCATTCTTTACTTTGGTTTCAATCTCCACAATAGCACGTGTTACAGGCATTAGAAACTTGCTTTCTCATGTTTCAGTCCAATACGAAGATATTGATAACGACCAGATGGAACTGTTAAAGGGTTTTTAGAGGATTTTCTTGCGCTACCTCTAATTAATGGCATCAACTTTTTAGGCCCACAGTTGTAAAATAATGACATTGGCCTATGTTATATAAGATCTCTGCTATACAATGCATAGGGAAAGCATCTGTCACTTTGATTTGGTTTAAATAACAGTAGCCACCAAATACCTGTATTGTTTAGTGCCATCTCTTCTACACAATACCAACTGGTATAGACCAGGGCAACTATCTTTCTATGATCCCATCACGAAACAGTTGATTTATAGACTCGTCTATTACAGCCTGTATATGCTGCTGAATTGTATATGGTTTCTTATAGACTGTTTGTTCGGTCCCAGTGGTAATGTGGTGTACAGTTTGTGGTTGGACAGGCAATGGTCCAGGAGGATCAAATAACTAAGCATATTTCGCCATTAGCCTCTCCATGTCCTCCGTATCCTGTCCCGCTAAATGTCGTACTTTCCTCCAACAGTTACATTGTCAAGTCACCCTCATCCAGTACTTCTATACTGGGTATAAGAGAGCATTTCTTTGGTATTTAAGTTAATTTCACATACTTACTACAAATTATATCATGTAAAGCGTTGTGCTTTATCTAACTCATCATTCTAAGGCAAAGGCTCAACCACACACAAAGAATTGACAGGCAGATGATAACCTGCATTTATCCAGGTTAATTTTCTAGTATCTTTTTTTTCTATGATATCGCACGAGTTGACTTATAGGAATCATCTGCAGAATTAGTTGCGGTCCTCGTGACACTGATGGTTTTCCAGCTTTAAAACGAGGCAGTAAAATATTCCATACAGTACTTCTACACGCTGCTCTACATCAACTTTTCTATGGAATCTAAGCCGAGTGTAGTTTCGTAGGCGCTGTCAACTATAGGGCGAACTTCGACACCTAACGGAACCTACATTCCCTCACACAGAATCCCTCCATTAACGAACCGAGTGAGCTAATATTAGTCCACTTACACCACTTAACTTTTAGCGGGGCGGATTCACTGAAGTATACTCTTACTTAGCACAGATAATTGAGACCTAGTATTTACAACGAATTTGAGCAACTCTCCTTTCCTGTGTCCCGTAAAAAAGAAAGGTCTTCCACTGATCACACACAGAAGTGACCTATGCTAACCTTTACATTGTGGGTGGGTCGAAGTAGACGTTAGAAGAGAGGTGTTTCACGTAACAGACCGTTTACCTTGAAATTCATATATTCCACGACATGCCAAGAAACGTATTACTTCCTCCCCTATCTATTTCGCTTGACAGTCATAATATAAGATCTAGAGAAATTGAAACTCACACATAGACATACAAGCAGTCTTTCTTGTGTCGCTACATGCGAAATATAGACGTTGTAATGGTCGCCTGGAATACAGATAGATCGAGAAAGTTGCCGCCTCTGAGGAGTGCCCCAAGCGAAACGAGACAGGCCAGATGGAGACTTACCTGCTGTTTTTGTCTATTAAGGTAGTACCCAATGGAGTGGCGTGGCAAATGGACAGGTCTGTAAAACACATATACAGGGTGTTTCAAAAATGACCGGTATATTTGAAACGGCAATAAAAACTAAACGAGCAGCGATAGAAATACACCGTTTGTTGCAATATGCTTGGGACAACAGTACATTTTCAGGCGGACAAACTTTCGAAATTACAGTAGTTACAATTTTCAACAACAGATGGCGCTGCAAGTGATGTGAAAGATATAGAAGACAACGCAGTCTGTGGGTGCGCCATTCTGTACGTCGTCTTTCTGCTGTAAGCGTGTGCTGTTCACAACGTGCAAGTGTGCTGTAGACAACATGGTTTATTCCTTAGAACAGAGGATTTTTCTGGTGTTGGAATTCCACCGCCTAGAACACAGTGTTGTTGCAACAAGACGAAGTTTTCAACGGAGGTTTAATGTAACCAAAGGACCGAAAAGCGATACAATAAAGGATCTGTTTGAAAAATTTCAACGGACTGGGAACGTGACGGATGAACGTGCTGGAAAGGTAGGGCGACCGCGTACGGCAACCACAGAGGGCAACGCGCAGCTAGTGCAGCAGGTGATCCAACAGCGGCCTCGGGTTTCCGTTCGCCGTGTTGCAGCTGCGGTCCAAATGACGCCAACGTCCACGTATCGTCTCATGCGCCAGAGTTTACACCTCTATCCATACAAAATTCAAACGCGGCAAACCCTCAGCGCCGCTACCATTGCTGCACGAGAGACATTCGCTAACGATATAGTGCACAGGATTGATGACGGCGATATGCATGTGGGCAGCATTTGGTTTACTGACGAAGCTTGTTTTTACCTGGACGGCTTCGTCAATAAACAGAACTGGTGCATATGGGGAACCGAAAAGCCCCATGTTGCAGTCCCATCGTCCCTGCATCCTCAAAAAGTAGTGGTCTGGGCCGCCATTTCTTCCAAAGGAATCATTGGCCCATTTTTCAGATCCGAAACGACTACTGCATCACGCTATCTGGACATTCTTCGTGAATTGGTGGCGGTACAAACTGCCTTAGACGACACTGCGAACACCTCGTGGTTTATGCAAGATGGTGCCCGGCCACATCGCACGGCCGACGTCTTTAATTTCCTGAATGAATATTTCGATGATCGTGTGATTGCTTTGGGCTATCCGAAACATACAGGAGGCGGCGTGGACTGGCCTCTCTATTCGCCAGACATGAACCCCTGTGACTTCTTTCTGTGGGGACACTTGAAAGACCAGGTGTACCGCCAGAATCCAGAAACAATTGAGCAGCTGAAGCAGTACATCTCATCTGCATGTGAAGCCATTCCGCCTGACACGTTGTCAAAGGTTTCGGGTAATTTCATTCATAGACTACGCCATATTATTGCTACGCATGGTGGATATGTGGAAAATATCGTACTATAGAGTTTCCCAGACCGCAGCGCCATCTGTTCTTGAAAATTGTAACTACTGTAATTTCGAAAGTTTGTCTGCCTGAAAATGTACTGTTGTCCCAAGCATATTGCAACAAACGGTGTATTTCTGTCGCTGCTCGTTTAGTTTTTATTGCCGTTTCAAATATACCGGTCATTTTTGAAACACCCTGTATGTTCTTGGCAATACAGTGTGTGATTCAGTATGGAAAAGGACAGTATTATACGAGAGCAAACGAAAGTTCATGCCACATATTGTGGCCTTTGAAACGAGACGCGTTCTGTTCCTGAGCAATAGGTGAGTCCATCAGATTGTCCAAAGAGTGGCTGGCTCTGTTGAATGTCACCTGCCTGCTGTTTCGAGCGTTGTCTTTTCTATCACTTTACTACGTAGCGTGGCACCACAGCCTTCGTGCAGGCGCGCGGGTTAGCCGCGCGGTCTGGCAGGGACCGCTTTCTGTCTCAGTCGCCCAGCAAAAAGAATGAAGAAGGAAGAGGAAAACGTAGCTTGAGGCCCATTTCAGGACGAAGAAGAAAATGATGCAGTATTTAGGTAAAATTAAGAAACAGGTATGTAGGAGAGTGATATATGATTTCCAAATGACACATGCTTTTAATATTTCGTTGTCAGTGTCATAGTGACATTTTCCGCTAAGCTACTTTTTTATTTGTGTTTCTTTCATGACGTATGCTTCTGGCAGTGAATGGTCCGACATGTTTTGCTTTCGTTTGCCCTTTGTCTCTCCAATTATTACGTTTGCGGTGCTCTAGTGAGGAACTATCTACTCTGAACGTCTATATTTGTCGAATTACTAATCGTATTGATATAACCTGCAAAATATAGCCCCGAAGACCAGCGAAGCTCTGTCAGGAGACGTCCCAGACTGCAGTGGGGTACCAGTCTGACTGTCGGCCGCAATGCAGTACACAACCAGGAGTGATGGTACGGAGTGCCATTGCTTTCCATAGCAAGACCCCTTTGGTTGCCACCCGAGGTGCCCTTACGGCACAGAAGTACGCCGACGATATTCTACGTCCCGTTTTGTTGACCTTCATGGCAAGCCATCCTGGGATTACTTATCGGCAAGTTAATGCCCGCCTGCAAACTTTGAGGGTTTCTACTGCTTGCCTTCGTGCTTGTCGTACCACCTCTTGGCCAACAAGGTCGTGTGATCTCTCCACAGGCGAAAAAGTTCGGAGTACTATGGGCAGGGCCCTGCAACCATCTCGGGATTTTGACGAGCTAACAGGTCGATTGGACAGCATCTGCTATGATATCCCCCAGGAAGATATCCAACAACTGCGCCAATTAGTATGAAGCCAAATGACTGCACATATAAGAGCCACATGTAGCCCAATGCGTTGTTGACTTGTTCAGGTTGTGGGGCTCTTTCTTTAGAATAAATCATTAGTTTTATTCCGGATATTGTAATAACTGATTTCCCTGTGCATGAATATCACTTCTATCGATTTCCATCGCATTCGGATAATTTCTTCGTGGTGCCCCTTTCTTTTGTTGGAGTACGTGTTCTGTAAAAAAAACTACTGAAATAACTCCATTTATATTCCTATAACTAGCTCACCTAATCCTTCCACATGTTATTATCTGAAAATGTCGTCCTCTGATGCGTATTTACATTATTAATCACTCTAGTTAACATTAATTAGCTTGATAATGTGGGTCTCAAGATAACCGTAATGAAAATGCAGATGTTCAACAACATATTGTGAGTGTACGAAAACAGTCGTCTCGGTAGAGTAGGGTGCAGAATGCCATCAGAAGCTGTTAGCGCTCACTGGGCTGGGAACTGTCGGCTGCGCTTAGCAGCGTGCACAACCGACAATGAGCTGAGACGTTCGGCTAAGGAGTCTGACGTCACGCAAAGGACGGATTTATCGTCGTTAGCGGCGGTTGGAAGCAGGCTAATTATGGCGGCTAGAGTCTCTACGAAACTGAAGACCAAGCTGCTTTTGTATCTCCTTAAAGACAACGGTTAACATCAATCTATAGATAACCATGATAATACATACGATACACCTTGAGGTATGTTACCAATCAATATTGTTACCATACGCGAATCTTACTCTCAAAAGCAGGACACAGAAAATCTCCCATGCGCTGCGACGAAAGCACTCATTGTGTGAGAAAAAAGAAAACCGTAACTGTAGTGTCTAGGAATCCTGCATATTCGGTTTGTTAGACAAACAATCAACAAGTCGTATTAATGAGTTTTATTACAATAAGAAAATTACAATACTTAACTTTGGCAATTACACCGATATGTCGCAAGGAAAGGACGACATACGAAATAATCGATCTCTTCAGTATAGACAGTCCCATGACTGTGCTACATAGAAAGTACAAGCCAAGTGGCTAGCTTTGACTCTGCTGTTGAACTGGGCTGTCACCAGTCGGTCGCAGTGCTTATGTCCTCTTCACGTAGGCGCCGCTGCTGTCGCGTTGTCGTCCTAGAGTGGGCCCAGTCAGCGTGCGATTGGCTGACATCTTCTCACAGCCTTCCCTTTCCTTCCCCTTTCCCTCTTGTTCTTGACTGGCGTACCGCCGCTTGACTTTACGCCGTAACATTTCACCCCCACCCCCGCATAACGCCGGTCCGTCGTCTTATATGAGGCACGACAACGGGAGGGGAGGCAGGAGCGTGGACGCCCTGATGGACCAGAAGCTGTGGCTGCAGGGAACTTCAGACTTCCGGTCGTAACCCGCCATCCGGCCTTGGCTCTGGTGGAAACGTCCTCCTGAAAACGCCCAGAAGGGTACGCGATCACTTCTTGAGGCCCATACCACGACGTACAAGGTGTCTATCGCTGCGGCGTGGGCGGGTCCAGCTCCATCGGTAGGACGAAAGGCGACGTAGGTGGCGAAGGCTCCGTCTCCATGGTGTCGTCCCGCGGTGTCGTGATGACATCCTCTGGCGGCTGCTGTGGCTGCGCTGTCCTCGGGATCCGTGATTCTGGGGGAAGAGATACAGAAGGATCACCGTTCACATGGCAACGGCAACTTTGATTGTGATGTCGGCGCTGCATTCCGTCTGGCCAGAAATGAGATACACGCATGCTCCGAGTCGACGAAGGATCTCGTCTAGCACTCACCGTCGGCTTCCTCTAAAAACCCTGAAAAACACATCATCATGCGGCGCGAAACGATACTTGCAGGCCGGCCCGAGTGGCAGAGCGGTTCTAGGCGCTACAGTCTGGAACCGCGCGACCGCTACGGTCACAGGTTCGAATACTGCCTCAGGCATGGATGTGTGTGATGTCCTTAGGTTAGTTAGGTTTAAGTAGTTCTAAGTTCTAGGGGACTGATGACCTCAGAAGATAAGTCCCAGAGTGCTCAGAGCCATTTGAACCATTTTGATACTTGCACCCTTCCTTCGGAGCCAGATGCTGAGGAGGGTGGAGTAATTTCCGATGGCTGCGGCCGTGAAGAAATTTCGCCGGCGATGATCCATCCTGTAGACGCGAACAATAGAAGGCGAGTAACAGTTTCAATGCTGGATCCATGGTGTGTGCGGTGCGAAAGTCTGCCATCTGCAACTTGAAGGTTCTGAGAGAACGTTCCGCTGTGCAGTTTGACTGTGGATGGAACGGTGCACTAGTTAGATGTTGTATGCCATTGCGTACATAGGATGTTTCAGATCCATTTCATATAAACTAGGAGCCGTTGTCTGACAGTATAAATTGAGGCATATCTTCGAGGCAAAAAATAGAGGACAACTCCTGAACCGTGCTACGTGACGCTGTCGAGTTCATTGCCAAAGCATCAGGAAACTTGCCATAAGAAGAGTCTATCACAATCAGCCAACGAAGGTTGAAAAAAGGTCCCGCAAAGTCTGTGTGCACACGTTTGCCATGGTGAGTGCGACTGAGGAAAATCAGAGAAACTTTTTGGCGGAGCAGACTGATTTTCCGCACATACATGACATTGTAACGTCATCCGTTCTATATGGGTGTCCATACCCAGACAAGTACAGTGTCGACGCGCTAACTGTTTCGTACGAACAATCTCCCAGTGTCCTTGGTGAAGTAACTACCACACTTCCTTTAACAAAGCTTTGGGGATCAACACACGTGACTGTCCACTGCCATTTTGATCAATACTCACTCTAGGAAAGTGTTCAAATCTGAATCGACTTCCGTGGCCTATGCAAGTTTCTTACCTTTCAGAGGACAGTTGTGAAAGAGCGTCCGCATTATCATGTTGAGCTGTCGGACGATACACAATCTCGTACTGGTACTGAGAGAACAAAAAAGCCCATCTCTGCAAATTTCGGGCAGTTTGTACAGCAACCGGTTTCATCTGATGAAACAAGGACTGCAATGGCTTGCGATCTGTTACTAAGTAGAAGTTCCAGCCATACAAATATAGGTAGAATTTATTGACACTATACACAATAGCCTAAGCCTCTTTCTCTATTTGTGAATAGTTACACTGAGCTTAGGACAAGACTTTTGATGCGAAAGCAATAGGCCAGTCTTTATCACCAAGTCTGTGCGAATGCACTGCACCGATTCCGTAAGAGAAGCGTCAACTAGAAACACAACTGGTTTGTCAGGATTAAAGTGAAGCAAGCATCGATTACTGAGCAATGTACCTTTAGGTTTCTGAAAAGCTTCTTGGCACTCATCTGTCCAAACAAATGTGATGTTCTTGCGACGTAAGCGATGCAATGGAGCTGCGATTTGTGCAGCATTCCTTATGAACCGATTATAATAGTTCATTGTCCCTAAGACTGACTGCAGTTCTGAGACACTGCGCGGAACTGGCAGGTCACATATGGATAACAAATGTGACTGAAGAGGATGTACACTTGACTATTTGAGACATGTCCAAGATACTGCTACGCGTTTAAAAACATTACATTTGCCCATGCGACACTTTAGTCCTGCATCACATAACACACGAAACAAACCACGCAAATTTGAATGTGTTCTGCAGGTGTTCGATCTGCTACGGCAATAGTTTGAACAGTTTCGTACTTAAGCAGTCAGCTGTTCCAAATACCGATGGAAAATGGCGGTTACGGGAACACTGTCAAAAGGCAAACGAAAATATTTAAAGAAGTCCAAATGAGTGTTCACAAAAATTGCGGTTTGAGATTCTTCATCTAATGGTATTTGAAGGTATGCGTCGCGCAAATCAATTTTTGAAAAGTAGCGACCAGTGCCTAATCTGTCCATGAGATCCTTTGGGAGTGGCAATGGATAAGTATCAATCATAGTTTGTGGGTTAAATTTAGACGTAAAGTCAACACAGAGGCGAATGCGACCTGAAGGTTTGGGAAGCAGAACCAGCAGACTTGTCCATTGACTAACCTGTATATGCGCAATAGCTCCACTGTGCTGCAATTCTTTAACTTTCGCAGCCACTTTGTCCCGCAATGCAATGGGAACAGTTCTGACGCTGCAATTCATAGTAATATGTGCAAAAAAATTTTAGCCTTGCCTAAACCTTCAGAAATGCGTACAGGGAATTTTTTCAGCAAAACTGTCTTTGGCATTGAATGCAGTCAATGACAACACATTGCCCTGAATTTGGAAGCCAAACAAATGAAACGAAACAGGATCAAATATGCTCTCACAATCGCGTGACTGTAACACAGTGAAAGTCTAGTTCGCGTATGCGAGCGATACGTGGCAGGCAAAATACATTTTCCGAGAAATGGGAATGTCACGTCTGTTATAAGCCATCAGGTTAGTAGTAGTTTCAGACAGGCGCGGCGAGCCTAACAGTTAATATATGTCACGATTCAGCAATGTAACAGACGCACCCGTGTCCAGCTGAAATTTCACATGTTTCCCATAAAGATGCAAATGAACAAAATGTCTGTCGGACTGGCGAGGCACTGAAGAAAGTGTTGGCCTGCTAGATTTGCTAATGCCTACAGCAGGCTTTGAGTACACTGCATCAGTTACACTGGCCTTGTGATTAGATTTTTGTGAGTGAAGACATTTCTTATGTTTGCTCCGGCCAAACAGGGTAGCCGTGCTGTCTAGGGCGCCCCGCCACGGTTCGTGCGGCTCCTCCCGTCGGAGGTTCGAGTCCTCCCTCTCGCATGGGTTTGTGTGTTGTCCTTAGCTTAAGTTATTTTAAGTTACATTAAGTAGTATGTAAGCCTGGGGACCGATGACCTCTGCAGTTTGGTCCCATAGAAACTTACCACAAATTTCCTAATTTGTTTGTTCCGTTGCAAACATATGGATTGTATGTGACTTTCCTTGCCACAAGCGTAACATTGTGCTTGTCTGGACGGGCAATCTTTGCGTCTGTGCCGTGAATAGCACCGAGGGCATAACTTAATTCTGTTCATCTGTTTAGAGAACTGATTACATGGCATGGCACGCGCGTGCTGTTGGTGCCTACTGGGCTGGTCGTAGGCAAGGGACGACTGAACCCGACAAATTGGTGGCTGCTGAAATTTATTGGCCGCTACGGCACCTGAATCATACTGATCTAGAATTTTCACTACGTAATGAAATGATGGATCAGACTGTTTCAAAATCTGTTCTCTAAGTTTGACATAATTGACATTGAACACAATCGCATCACGCCCAACATAACATCTGAATATAAAGTACCATAAGCACATTTGAATAAGCAGTTCCATGTCATAATCTGCAAATCTGTTACCCACTTGCGAAATGTTTCATCTGACCTTTTCTTGCAACAAAAGAATTGGTACCTAGCTGCCACATCATTCTCTTGTTGATCATAATAGTCAGAGAACGTATAACCTGATCATAGGAGAGTTCACTCGGAGTTGCGTTTGGGAACAATTTCTGAATGAGGCGAAACACTGCAATTCCTACCATTGACAAAAAGTAGTATAGTTTCAGAGTACCTGATACTTTGTGAGCAATGATGTGGGCTTCATACTGTTGCTACCACTCGACCATTTCCTCTTATTTTTCATTAAACTGGCGAAAAGGCGGTATGACACATGGAGCTATAGTTGCTGCTTGTGGCGTTGCGTTAGTGGCATGGTTCGCCAGAAGCTGTTGTACCGTGTTGAGAAGAGTGGCTGTCCGCTGCGTCTGAAATTGATACATCTGTATTAGCTGCATTGCATCGATTGCTTGGAGCTGAGGTGCCTGATAAGTGAGTGGGAGATGTGGGTTGCTCATTTTGTAATAGACAAATGCAATAAACAGGCAGTACAAACTATAAAATGATAGACACAAGTAAAGAAAATTTCTGAAATGTCCACCTGAAAGCACTGAACAGCAAAAACACCACAAGAGACACTATTGAAACATGTAAAATCACCCCTGAAAAGAAAAGGCTAGGTAGTATTAAGGCCTCAGAAAAACAAAAAAGCCCACGACAAAACAAAAGTCTGTGGCAGTTAGGCTCCGGATTGTTGCTATCGTATTCGTCCAGCCTCGTCGTAAAATATGTAGTGTCCAGGAATCCTGCCTACTCAGTTCACTAGACAAACAATCAACAAGTCGTATTAATGAGTTTCATTACAGTAAGAAAATTGCTATACTCAGACAATCACACAGATGCGACGCAAGCAAAGGGTGACATACGAAATAATCATTTTTTTTTTCAGTATAGTCAATCGGAAGTGCGTGCTACGTACAGAGTACAAGCGAAGTGACTAGCTTTGACTCTGCTATTAAACTGGTCCGTCACTAGTCGGTCGCGGCGCTTATGTCCTCTTCACTTAGGGGCCGTTACTCTCGTGTTTTCGTCCTGGAGAAAGGTCCGGCCAGCGTGCGATTTGCTGACTTCTTCTCACAGCCTTCTCTTCGCTGTAGTTCCCTACTGACGTGATGGCGCTTGACTTTACGCCGTAACAGTAACCGATTAGGCGGCTCGAGATCTCTCACCATTATCGGAAACGCTTTCTTTTCCCGCACACAATGACTTCTTTCGTCGTGGTGCGTGGGATTTGTGTCTTACATGAATCTGTAGACTATCAATGACTGCAGTGCGTATGTATATAGTGTGGCCTTGTGTTTGTGCTATAAGATGCCGGCCGGTGTGACCGAGCGGTTCTAGGCGCTTCAGTCTGAAAACGCGCGACCGCTACGGTCGCAGGTTCAAATCCTGCCTCGGGCATGGATGTGTGTGATGTCCTTAGGTTAGTTAGGTTTAAGTAGTTCCTAGTTCTAGGGGACTGATGACCTCAGATGTTAAGTCCCATAGTGCTCAGAGCCATTTGAACCATTTGCTATAAGATGACGAGAGAAGGTACAGAGTGAAACTCGTAGCAGATATTCCTTCGTGTATCGTTATACAGTCAGTCATGACTGTGGTAATAGATGTTAGGGATAACTCCTGTAAAATGTCTGTTCTTTATTATTGTGTACTGTATACGTAGCTGCATGTTATGGTACATGTGGAAGTGTCCTACCTATGCCAGAATTGAAGTCTGGGGAGAAGAGGCAATATAAATGTGTCATTAAAAGCGAGTGAAATTAGTGAGCGGAAATGTCTTGTGTACAAATAAAAGACTTATTCCATAGTTATATTCATCAAGTGAGTCGTTCTCGGACGTTCTGAGAGTCGTCCGCCAAAAGTTAATAGTTTTTTTCACAGATGTTTCGCCAATGCACGTGGCTAGCATTTAGAAGTGTTTCCTGGTAGTGATTTCTGAACTAGTATTCACTTTCATACCTACATTTTCACACCAAAAAGTGTTAGGCTACTTTGTGGCTTTAATGGAACGGAATGCCTTATTGGTAGCCGTTGGACGCCGGTTGTTGTAAGATATTTATAAACGAAGAGCTGTGAGTTTCGGTAGAACGACTTCAAATGGTGATTTAGTATATACGGTCATTATCCAACTTGCTATCCTAACAGACGCTTCTTTCCCTATCTACAGATAAGTAATAGCTTACTTGAATATCTTCTGTCGCCTTGACCATGGCGGTATGGGAGATCGCACCTACAGCAGCTATTTCAGCCAGAAAATTTTGCAGAATAAGGGACAGGAGAAAGCCACACTCACAGAGGAGAGAGGAAGAAAGTAAATTGAAAGAGAAGTTTATGAAAGATGGATAAAATGTTTGTCCAGGCCCTAGGGGCTCGTCTCGGCCCTTAATTAACACAAACGGGTGAAAGTACCTTCCTGAAATGAAATTTTTGGCATTGGTCTACAATTTTCAAGAAAAAAATATGTTTTTGGTGCGCAATGCTCTAAAGGTTTCAACATGTTTTTGTGACGATGGAACTGTGTGTAGTTAAGCAGAACAGAGCATAGTGTGCAGCAGTACGCCATTCCCCTCTTCTGTCTTCCTTACTCTTCAGTTCCTAGTATGTAGTACATCTAACGTCATTTATGATCTTCTGCATGTATAACATATTGCTCGTCCCAGTTGATTCTTTCCCTCAATAACTTCTTCTAATTTTGTTCCAATGGCGCTGTTCTTCTGAAATTGTGTCCTACTAGTTTGTCTCAAATTGTAGGCAGGCCCACATGTTGGAAAGATTGTTTCTATTACGCTGCGGAAGTTCCACTGGGAAGCTCTTACAAACCCTTCATGAGTTCCGATCTCTTCCTATTCAATTTCCACATTTTTTGAACCCAGGACAAAAACTTTCGTGGTGATCGATTTGCTTCGGACGTTTAGGTGCACTCCTGGGTACAATCATGATTTCGTAGGCAACCGCAAACATTTTTTCAGGAAGGCATTGACCGTCTCGTGTCACAATGGGATAAATGTATTAACAGTTATGGCGATTGCCTTTGAAATAGTAAACAGTTTACTTAGTATTTTTCCACTCGTCTCATTTTCATTTGGCTTCCCCTTATCAAATTCTACCTCCACAGTTCAGTATATACATTTCTAGCTTTTACCAATGTGTATTTTTTTGCCATTTCATGTGATATTTTCCTTTTTCGTCTTTTGATTGTGTTATCGTGGCAGTAAAAAGTTTAGTGTTTTTCGTTTGTTGTGTGAAAACGAGAATTGTATGTGGTGAAATGTGCACACATCTGTCCAACGTAAGGAGTGCTTGACTGTACATGATAACGGAATGCATTTATAGAGCAGCACAGATATGAGAAAAGGGTCACACGAAAACGTAAGTGGAATTAAAACCTGTCAACACTGAGGAGACAGCCGGCCGCGGTGGTCTAGTGGTTCTAGGCGCGCAGTCCGGAACCGCGCGACTGCTACGGTCGCAGGTTCGAATCCTGCCTCGGGCATGGGTGTGTGTGATGTCCTTAGGTTAGTTAGGTTTAAGTAGTTCTAAGTTCTAGGGGACTGATGACCACAGATGTTAAGTCCCATAGTGCTCAGAGCCATTTGAACCATTTTGAACCACTGAGGAGACTAACGTCTAAAACAGTAATGTGGAAATTAATTTATCCACGTGTGTGCTACATAGCAAATAGTATATTATATATTACAAGCCTCTGAGAACATTTCCAAAATAATAGATGAGTGATACGCATGACAACAAGGCAAATAGCTTTTTATTTGCTCGAATATACGTATCTTATATATTACGAAGATAGTAACATTAAAATACGTGTAGCAGTATATAGAATTGAAAAACACGTAACAATGAAATACTTAAACTACTACGAGAAATCACTGCAAAGTAGGATTGGAGTCAACTAAAGGAGGCGTTTCAATTTAGGACTGAAAATCTCTGACTTATCAATGTAATTTTTACTTCTGTCAGAAGTACATTAAACATAGCCCCTGCTGAATGTGCTCATCTTTCTGTACAAGGGTTAAGTAAATGTTATCCTAGTACAAGTCGCGTTTTCCGTCGAGTGATTGGTAAGTAATTTTCACGTATTTCTTTCTGAGCGTGTGAATACGTTTTGACCCAGGAAAAACGAATTTCCCGTTGCCGGGCTTCGGCTTGCAGGTGCCACCGTGTCGCGGAATTGTGTGTGGCCAGGCAGCGCTGGCCGTGCTGCCTATTTCCGCTACCGCTGCTGTCCAATTTACATGTCGTCCGAAAACACCGGTAATTGTGTCCACTGGCAGCAGAATGTGCGTGTTTACGCCCCGCTGCGCTTCATTACTCGGACAAATATTTTCGGCAGCAAGTTCATTTACGAATGTGAACTGGAAGAGACAGGACCATCTCCGTAATAGGAGGGCGCCAATGGGTTCATTATCGTTAAATCACGACCAAATGGAGAAAATCCAATACTTGTGTGTAGAAATGGCGGCAAATGTAGCCTCGTTTATGCATATTTGGGATGCGCGGTATTTCCGCTTTTGCGAATGAAAGTATGATAAATTGTTAACATGTATTCTGAGAACTTCTATTTAAGAACGGGACTTGTCAGAACATAGCTTCTTTCTTTGAAATGGCGTACATTTTAACACGTTTTCAAGTGCGTGGAATGGATATTCAATGGAAGAGGTAATTAGTACGCATGATACAACATGACCTACCTTATATGTTCCAAAACGCCAGGCATTAAAACGAAATTCTTCCGGGGCTCATACCGCAGGTTCTATTAGAGATAGGAAGGTAGGGTAATATGTCCTGGATATCCCGTGGGGTAGGGATCATTTGTATATCCAACAGGAGGCTCGTCTTAGTGTTACTATTTTACAGTACATGGTCAAAATACGAATATTGCATAGTTCCTCCTGCTTAGGCCAATGGAACAAATCTTTTGGTTCTTTTTGCTTTTGATGTGGTCTACGGTGCGTCTTAAGGGTCTTATGAAGGCACCATCATTCAGGGGCGGTTCCTTAGAAAACCACAAAAATAGATTCTCCTACTATTTTTCATAACATAACTAAGTCGCGGATTCCATGACAGCTACGCACAGAAAACGGCTGAAATTTCCACGATGCATTTTTCACATCCTGTCCTCTTAACAACCTTGAAAATTTCTTCGATATCTGTATTCGTTTCCGAGATACAGAGATTCAAATTTACCCTACTTCTACGCGTAAAATCCGGCATGAGGCGAAACCTAAGAAATAAATAGCCGCAGCAAATTTCTCAAATTTTAACGGTATATTTTCAGGACATTTATCTAGAGGGACATCTTCCAGTTTTCAAAAATTATTAGTAATTGCTGGGTGGTTCCTTAGAAAACCCCAAAAAAGAGTTTTTCTACAATTTTTTCGTACCAAAATCGAGCTGAGGATTCATAGACGGCTGTGCACATTGGTGTACTGCTGAGACCAGTGGTTAAGTTGCCAGTCGTCCATTTATGAGCAGCTGAGTTGAACTGTGTATCTGTCCGGCTTGATTTTGGCTTTTCATAGCTTCCCTAAATTATTTCTCGCTGATTATGGATTATTATTAGGAAGGTATGGCAGATAACTTACAGATTCTAGAGCTAAAAGGAGATCTCTAATGAACGGCATTTAGTCAGGACATGAAACTTGAACACTACTAATCTCGAAAAGTGTCCTCGTGTCAGTGAGGACGGTCACTTGTGTGACAGATACAACTGTTCTCATGTCGTCGGTGGCCATTGATCTCGCTGTAAGTGGAGTTACATAGTGATCTCCGAAAGAATAGCATGCAGACCAAGTGAACACGCTTTTGATCTTTGCAGGAACAAACTTGGCGGTAGGACTGCGATGTGACCTTTTACGATAATCTTAGGCACTTTGTGCAATGAAAGTGCTCATATGTCCTGATAGCAAAATTGCATCAATGGTGTTCTATAACAACAATTATGCTCGCCTCTTAAACTTCATATTAAGGTAATAATTTGTAATGCATCAGAAAGCAAAATACTATAATTAATTTTGGTCCAGGTCGGTATAGCCTAATAGAGAGTAGCAGAAATGCGTCGCAAGAGGAGATGAGAGTCTTTAGGTGAAAGGCGCCACTGTTCTTTCGAAATCCAGTGGCTAAATTTGGACAACTCACATTGGAAGAAGTCTTTGTGACCATTCTGCTACCAGTACCGTATATCTCACGTAGGGATCATTAGATGAGAGAGGCACCTGCAAAGGCATATAGAAAGTCTTGTTTCTCTCGTTCAAAACACGCATACAATAGCAAGGAAAATAGCAAATTTTCGTACGAAGTACTTCCAGCACTTACTCTATAGTGACTAGCACGGTATATAAACTACCCAAGAAACATTTGCATCACATCCATGTCGGCGAAAGTGAGTGGTCTTAGAGTCAATGGGAGTTAGAATGAAAGAATAAATTTTCTTGAACTCAACAACTAATATAACGAAAACATTTGCAAAATTAAGGCGTTCAGTTCAAAGGTGCACATGTTTGCGAATCTGTGAACTCAAATTCTGCTGCTGCGTGACGTGGAATACCGTGCCTCTCCACCTCATGCAATTTAACGTGGTTAGATCCTCCTTGATATGCTGTCAGTATGGTGGTCGAGATGTTGATGATCAATACTATTCCCCTCTTCGAACCACTATCATCGGTTTCTCTAGTGTACAACACACCACGATTTTCCATTGATCAGCGGATTTTTACCTTCTGGAGGAAACCGTTATCGATATAGTTTCTAAAGAAGTGTCATTTCGCGTTCAGCCACAGCGTTCCCACCCTCTTGCTTGGCCGCCAACGGAACAAGGCCGACTGCCAGAATGCCGGCCCATGAACCACTGCCCTGCAGGGCCCATGGCCAGTTTCGGTGACTACAAAGGCAGGCTGGCAATGAGAAGGTTCCGCGAACTCGCTTGCTGTTCGGAAAAAGTTCTGAATCTGCCCAAAATGCATTTGTCACCTCCAGCGTAAAAAAATATGCCACTACAGCCGAGTTTAATTCTACTGCTGCTACTCATGTCACGCAATTACTGTGAGATCAATCAGCGGTTTAGCCTAACCGTAATAGTCCGTCTGATTACTGTCAATCAGCGAAAATTTAGATACACCAAAGGCGAATGAAATTATATGATAACCACTGAAACAAAATGAAAGGGGAAGAGCGTGACGGGCATTACCACGGCAGTGGCCTGCCAGGAAGGCACCGCCGTCTTTCAGTACCACCCACTTACAATAGATCATTTTTCGCTGTTTGTCGTTCACTCACGTCAAGGGATAGTGTATCCTAAGAAGTTGTCTCAATTAAAACATCATAACAGCCTCTAGTCATGGTGAAGCAAGAAAGGGCAGAGATCATGGAGGCGAATATTGGCATCCTCACAGCCAACTGTACTCTCATACCTCAAGTGACACTCATTCATTCACAGGGATACCCACGTGCGCAAACAAATCCCCTCCTCCAGTTGCAAGGAAGTTGAGCATTGATGGATGTTTGCATTGTCAATGCCATGGACCACATCGTCTGGCAAACATCCAGACTTAATTCATTAACAACAAATAGTTTAACTGTGCCCAGCACAAATACACACATTCACTAGAAGAACGAAAGGGGAAATCCTTACGAAGAGTATTCCTCCCTATGTGAAAAGTGACCATATACATTCAGTATCCCTGAGCAAAGCAAGGAGACAGCCACAGTGACGTGACCTAATGTTCTTACGCTCTGATTTATGACTACTACGCTACTTGGATTTGCCTTTCAGTAATACATAGAGGACACACATGTGTTGCTGGATTTTCAAAACGTGTCTCACAATTTGTACATGAAAAATATGTTCACAGTAAGTGAAAAACTGGTGAAGATACAAACAAAAAAAATTATGCAGGGTGCACAAAAGGAAGAAAACCTAATGAAATCTGATAGCAACGTTACAAGAAAACACAAAACTAAGAATGTTTATAGTGTTGAGTGGTACTTAAGTAAATAAATTAGTGAAATCAAAGTGAACTAGAAATTAGAATATAAATGGAAAACTTGGTTTAGTTTGGAGAGTTACATACTGGCTCACAGCGGGCCGAACAGCAGAGACAATGACCGTGAAGTCAGCAAGTTCCACATAAGCGGGCGCTGTCGATTCAGCCGTCAGGGCATCGCCCGACCGGCTCACGTGTTTCTCAGTGGTCGCATGTGAGCAAAAGGCCCTCACCTACATCCCAAGAGCCAATGACCGACGTTAAGAAGATTCTTCGAGAAGCTTTTCAACGTGACAGAAGAGGCAATGACCGGCTCACGTGTTTCTCAGTTGTCGTATGTGAGCAAAGGCCCTCGCCTACATTCCAAGAGCCAATGACCGACGTTAAGAAGAATCTTCGAGAATCTTTTCAACGTGACAGAAGAGGCAATGGCCGTGAAGTCGTTCACCTCCAGTAAACTGAAGTGAATAAATACGCGAGACGCAGTGGGCCCGAGGGATGTAGATGAAGACGAGAGGAAGACGAAGGCGAAGACGGAGACGAAGACGAAGGCGAAGACGGAGACGAAGACGGAGACGAGCGACGAAGAAGACGAAGAAGAAGCG
This sequence comes from Schistocerca cancellata, assembly GCF_023864275.1. NCBI lineage: Eukaryota > Metazoa > Arthropoda > Insecta > Orthoptera > Acrididae > Schistocerca > Schistocerca cancellata. The sequence goes on from NC_064629.1 coordinate 457,023,818, forward strand.
TAGCAGTTGTTTTAAGTTAGTTTCGGTGCTAAAGATCGTCACGCAAGAAGAGACTACATCATGCACAGACGCACCGAGTCCGCCGCTGTAATAGAATAGCAAGCAGCAGCCTCAGTACCAGAAGAAGAAGTTAAAAGGTATTTTGAAGTCTGATTTTACATACCCGGGTGACTCGTGAGGACGGGAAGGAGACGGCCTCACTTCAGCAGTCACCTGTGAGCTGGGATAAAGACCTGACAGCCGAAGACTGGCAAGCGGGAGTCCGTGGTTCGAGTCCGGGACACTGGCCTTCCCCCGCCGCGCCGCTCTGCTGGACGACGCACAACACACGCGGCCGCTTAGAGAAGAGAAACACCGGGACGCCACATTCAAGGTATCACCACCCGATGCACGACGTCGCTCGCAATAATTAAACAGGCCACCTCGCGCTGCGCGTCTCCGGTCAGCTGGGCGAGACGGCGACACGAGATACACACCGCTACGCGTAATCAGACGCCGCCGCCGCCGCCGCCGCCGCTGCCGCAGCAGAAGGCTACGCAAACGACACGGCTGCCGCTCTCCGAACCAGAACGTCCAGTAAGATAACAGTTGTACGAAACTTTCAATAAAAGTTATCTTATGTATAAAATGATGTTTCATTCGACCTCATACCCGAGCCAAGGAAGAACCCACCCTGCCCACATTTTGTAAGAGAGAAAAGTTTATTTATTTAATATTTTCACCCTGACAGAATGCTTGAGAATGCTCATCCTGACAATTGACAGCATCAAAAGAGAAAACCCAGTTACATTGAGTGACAGAAGTGTCACATTTAGTAACCACAACTGTTACATTTGATGTCAGAAGCCGTAGTAGTTGTTACATTTGGTGTCAGAGAAAAAACCCTTGGCTCAATATGAGGTGTGAATGACAGTCACTAAAGATCCACAGTTAGTATTGTTTAATGTGTGAAAGGATAGAGGTTTGCATAGCAGTCGTAATATTTTCTTTCTTTAGAAGTGTATATTCTCTCATGATTTTAAGAGTTTGTCGAAAATTTTTAAACATCTTTTTAATTCAGTGTGGTAAGATTGTGTAACTAACAGTTTATAAAATGATGACACGAAATCGTACAAAGTCAGAGTCAGCACCACAAGGGGTTTCTACTGATGAAGCTATTCAGAGCTTAGTTAATCAAATAGCACAGCTTAAAAATGATAATAATGCATTATTCAAACAGTTGTGTGAGGTTAGGCAAACCAGTTCAGTCCCTCCTACCCTAGATTCCTCAGCAGCAGCCTTGGTAACTCCTTTTTCAGGTAAACCTGGCGAAGACATAACAGCCTTTTTTGATGATTTAGTAGCAGCTGCAAAGTTAGGATCATGGTCAGATGAACAGCTCTTACAAATGACAAAGTTAAGATTGCTAGGAGAGGCTAAAGCACACGTATTATACCATGAAGAATTACGGAATGCTCCAACATTTGAGGAATTGATGAAAGGATTACTTAAACGTTTTCAAAAACAGAACAGCTGTAGATTTTATAGGGAACAGTTAAACACTATCACTCAGAGGCAAAACGAGTCATTAGAAAGCTTTGTAGATAGGATTAGAAAAGTTAATATTAACACCTATCAGTTGACAACTAGTGATGAAGCAAATAAAGTTATTTTACAAGAAGCAGAAGATAGAGCTCTAGATACATTTTTACGTGGGTTACCTCCTGAAACGTCCCGTCGTGTCAGGGCAGAGTTTCCTAAGAATTTAGCAGAAGCTGTATCTGTGGCGACAGCTTTTGAAGAAATTGACATTGCCACCAGATACAAGGAGAAGCGAAATGTATTTTCAGCAGGAGTACGATGTTTTAGGTGCAATCGACAGGGCCATATAGCAAAAAACTGCAGACAACCTAAATGCACTAATTGTCAAAGAATAGGTCACACATTCAAGGAATGCAGGTCTAAGAAAGTTTTTGGAAATAGAAATCAGTTAAACTCAAACGGGAATGTCGGAGCCGCCGCCAGGCGTTCCCAATAAAATTTCATGCCATTAAGGCGAATGTGAAGGCGGAATGCTGGTTATCTGCTACCATACGGGATAAAGAGGTAAGGATACTGGTGGATACAGGCGCAAACGTATCAATAGTGAGTAATGAATGTATTGGAGAAAAGAAATATGACCCTCCAAGGTATAGATTGAGTGGAGTAGGAGGAGGTACAGTGAAGTCATTAGGATGTACATCATTGATTTTCTATATTCACGGTGTACACTTTCAAGAAGATGTAGAAGTGGTAACAAAGATAACTGACGGGTACGACGCGATCCTAGGGTTGGATTTCCTGAATAAACATCACGCTAAAATTGACCTCAGACAGCAAACTGTAGAACTTAGCGGAATAGTATTTCAGCTAGGTGACACCGCTGCAAAGGGCCCTCTGCCGCAAGATTTCCCTAACCGGAAGGCGAAATCAACTACACTGCGTGCAACGTCCTTGCAGGTTGATTCGCGGGATCAGATACCATCTGGCTCAGGAAAACTTCTCTGGATGACCGTTGACCCCGAGGTACCTATAGACACAATATGTCTAATAGAGCCACTAGAGGAAAATGAGGAATTAGATGTATCACATTGTTTTGTACGTAGAAGTGTTGTACGGGTTCAAGACGTTGAAGGAGAAAGAAAAGTACCGGTACATATTGACAATTTTGGAGTGGAGGACAAAGAGTTGCATAAGGGAATATTAGTAGCTACAGTCAGTACTTTTGAAGAAGAAGATTTCATTTGGTCAGATATTAATGATGGTCAGAAACCAGACGCCTATAAAACCGCATTGCGCCAGAAGATTGAGCATTTGAAAGGAAAGGATAGAGACACGATAGAAGCAGTTTTAGTTGAGTTTCAAGATTTATTTAATGCAGAAGGTCCACTGCCAGCAACAGATATCACACAGCATAGGATCCCAACAGGAAATAGCCCCCCAGTTTATAGAAAGCCTTATAGAGTTGCGCATCACTTACAGCCAGTACTGGATGAATTTTTAGAACAGCATCTAAAAGATGGAATCATAGAATATTCTGATTCGCCTTATAATTCAAATATTGTAATTATTCCAAAGAAGTCCCCCGACGGTACGAAACGATATAGATTTTGTTGTGACTACAGACACCTTAACAAACAAACTATCTCAGATGTTTATCCTCTTCCAAACATTACAGATATCATTGACAGTTTAGGTAACAGTAAATACTTTTCAACAATCGATTTACGTAGCGGATATCATCAATTGGAAGTTGCACCTGAAGATAGGCATAAAACAGCATTTTCTACCCCTGGAGGCCACTGGCAATTTAAAAGAATGCCTTTCGGTTTGAAAAATGCACCAGCAACTTTTCAAAGACTACTCGATGGAGTATTGCGAGGACTAAAAACTCAGCAATGTTGTGTATATCTAGACGATATTATTGTATTCTCCAAAGACATTAATGAACATGCTGGGCGTCTGCGTAATGTTTTTCAGAGACTTAGAAAAGCTAAATTAACATTAAATATGGAAAAATGTAGTTTTGCATTGACAGAGGTTACATACCTAGGGCATGTCATTAGTGAAAAAGGAATTAGAACAGATCCTCGATTAATTTCGGCAGTTAAGGACTTCCCAACACCACAACGCGTTAAGGAGGTACAAAGTTTCATTGGTCTCGCATCGTATTACCGAAAATATGTTCAAAATTTTGCTGAAATTGCCCGACCCTTAACCCAATTATTGAAAAAGGGTGCAAAATTTCATTGGTCTGAAGATTGTGAATCAGCATTTCAAACCCTTAAAGATAAGTTAACACACAGTCCAGTATTAGCCTACCCAGATTATAACAAAGAATTTATTTTATCCTGTGACGCAAGTGGTCATTCAGTAGGAGTTGTTTTGAGTCAGAATATTAATGGCGCGGAACACCCCATAGCCTACGCTTCGAGACAACTAACAACAGCAGAAAGAAATTATTCCACAACAGAGAAAGAATTGTTAAGTGTTATTTATGGCATCAAATACTTTAAATGCTACTTGTATGGTAGGAAATTCAAGGTTATTACCGACCACGCAGCTTTAAAATGGTTGCTTGGGTTAAAGGATCCATCTAGTCGTCTCACGCGTTGGGCCCTATGTCTTTCCGAAATGGATTTCGAAGTTATCCATAAACCAGGCAAAAAACACACGAATGCAGATTGTCTAAGTCGGAAAATAGCACTTTTGGAAGCAACAGGCCGAGATACTGAGGACTGGAGAAAGGCACAAGATGAGGATACAGATTGCAAAAAATACGCATCTCAAAAACAATTTTGCTTTGAAGATGGTGTATTATGCCGTAAAACAAAACTTGGACCGCGAATTGTTGTTCCCCAACACCTTAGACAAGAAATAATGGCAGAGGCCCACGATCATATCCTTGCAGGACACGGTGGACAACGGACAACCGAAAGACGTGTAGCAGAGCGATTTTGGTGGCAAACCAGAAAGCAGGATGTTGCGCAGTACGTTCGTAATTGCATTGCGTGCGCACAACGAGCTGAACTTTCTCGTTCAAAAATACCCTTACAGAGGCTCCCCGAGGCTTCATGTCCATTTCAAATCTGCGGAGTGGATCTCTACGGGCCATTTCATAAAACACCTGCTGGTAATAAGTATGTTCTTACAATTATAGATCACTTTTCACGCTATCTAGCTATGGTGAGTCTCCCAGATCAGCAAGCAAATACAGTTGCCCAAGCTTTAGTTAACAACTGGATACTTAAATTTGGCGTACCTGAAGCTATTATCACAGATCAGGGATCTAATTTTATGTCTGAACTAATGAAACAGCTATGCCACTTACTAAAAATACGCAAATTACGCACAACTCCGTTACACCCTCAGTGCAACGGACGCACAGAAAGAGTTCATCGGACAATTGGCAAGATGCTTAGTTATTATATTAACGAACAACATTCTAATTGGGATACGTATTTACCAATAATCGTGTCGGTATACAACGCCAAAACGCATGAAGCAACTGGCATGTCACCTTATGAAGTGGTTTATGGGAGAAAAATGCCGTCCCCTTTTGATGTAATCAGGCAGAAAAACGGAAAAGTCGGAGAAACAGTAAGAGATTTCAGTCGAATGATGAAAGATGTATGGAAAAAGGTTCAAAAATCTAATACAAAGGCTTTGGAACGACAGGAAAGATTAGGTAATACCCAAGCTAAATATCCAAATTACAAAATCGGTCAGTGGGTTATGCTTTCAACTCCTTACATAGCTAAAGGAAAAACGAAGAAATTTGTAACAAACTACAGAGGTCCTTATCAAATTATTGAGATCACGTCACCAGTCAACGTTAAATTGCAACTGCCCACCAGAACTACTGTTGTGCATGTCAGTCGTTTAAAACCTTTTAAGGGCGCTCCAGATGTAATTCCTTCAACAATAGTGTCTGCTTTTCCGAAGGGTGGAGGAAGTTCACGAAGAGGAAAAAGAGTGGCCACGCCAGCACAACATACAGACATGCCACCATACGAGTACAATCTTCGACCAAGACTGCGAATGTCCTAGTGGAATCGCAGTAGACTGTGGATAGTATACATATGTAAATAATTAATAAATGATGATGGTTTATTTTTTTAAGAAAAAAAAGTTGCACGTAGAATCAGGTAAATCTTGTAGTTAACAATGTATTCCTCCTTTTCTTTATTTTTGTTTTTACTAGGTTGATAGGTCTATAACCATGTTGTTTGCTTTTTTCAGAAAACGCCATTCAAGCATTTCCTGCACAAAACCTGTCCTACCTCAATGACTCCCTTGACAGTTCCCTTCTGAAGTCATTCGATACGTTCATAAACTCGCAGCAAGACAAAATTGATGCCAATGTTATAATGCAACATGTCTTAAAATTAAAAGGTGAACACAAAACTAAAATTATAATGCTAGGAACGGGTATATCTGGAACCTTTGTGTTGGTGTTTCTGCTTTGTACAGTTTTCTTTTATTTAAGACGAAAAAATAAGCCAAATAACAATATACCACTTCATCAAATCCCTGTTAATTAGATACCACACTCTTAACTGGTGTACTTCAGTAGTTACTTTTGAGCATTAGTGTATTAATTTTGTTTATTGTACTTCATTCTTCATTAAACAGTCTCTTGTTAAAATAAACAATACTGTAGAATAGATATTCTTGCATTAGTATAGCGTAGATTAAACAGCTGTTGCTATGTAATTTTCTAAGTGAAAAATCTATTTTTTGTTTATTCATTCTCATCAAGATTTGTTACTCTTATTATAACCATTTATGTGTAAACTATGTGATTCATGAGCGCACAGGGCTTTTATAAAGTGATACAGTATTTTCAACATACTTAATGTGATGCATGTGTAAGTCGAGAGTTTTCAGTGCTTGTGTTTTTTCCGTGTGAAGAGTGGAGGAATGTTGAGTGGTAAATTCGAGGGCGAATTTCTCCGAAGGGTGGAGGAATGTTGAGTGGTACTTAAGTAAATAAATTAGTGAAATCAAAGTGAACTAGAAATTAGAATATAAATGGAAAACTTGGTTTAGTTTGGAGAGTTACATACTGGCTCACAGCGGGCCGAACAGCAGAGACAATGACCGTGAAGTCAGCAAGTTCCACATAAGCGGGCGCTGTCGATTCAGCCGTCAGGGCATCGCCCGACCGGCTCACGTGTTTCTCAGTGGTCGCATGTGAGCAAAAGGCCCTCACCTACATCCCAAGAGCCAATGACCGACGTTAAGAAGATTCTTCGAGAAGCTTTTCAACGTGACAGAAGAGGCAATGACCGGCTCACGTGTTTCTCAGTTGTCGTATGTGAGCAAAGGCCCTCGCCTACATTCCAAGAGCCAATGACCGACGTTAAGAAGAATCTTCGAGAATCTTTTCAACATGACAGAAGAGGCAATGGCCGTGAAGTCGTTCACCTCCAGTAAACTGAAGTGAATAAATACGCGAGACGCAGTGGGCCCGAGGGATGTAGATGAAGACGAGAGGAAGACGAAGGCGAAGACGGAGACGAAGACGGAGACGAGCGACGAAGAAGACGAAGAAGAAGCGTAGCAGTTGTTTTAAGTTAGTTTCGGTGCTAAAGATCGTCACGCAAGAAGAGACTACATCATGCACAGACGCACCGAGTCCGCCGCTGTAATAGAATAGCAAGCAGCAGCCTCAGTACCAGAAGAAGAAGTTAAAAGGTATTTTGAAGTCTGATTTTACATACCCGGGTGACTCGTGAGGACGGGAAGGAGACGGCCTCACTTCAGCAGTCACCTGTGAGCTGGGATAAAGACCTGACAGCCGAAGACTGGCAAGCGGGAGTCCGTGGTTCGAGTCCGGGACACTGGCCTTCCCCCGCCGCGCCGCTCTGCTGGACGACGCACAACACACGCGGCCGCTTAGAGAAGAGAAACACCGGGACGCCACATTCAAGGTATCACCACCCGATGCACGACGTCGCTCGCAATAATTAAACAGGCCACCTCGCGCTGCGCGTCTCCGGTCAGCTGGGCGAGACGGCGACACGAGATACACACCGCTACGCGTAATCAGACGCCGCCGCCGCCGCCGCCGCCGCTGCCGCAGCAGAAGGCTACGCAAACGACACGGCTGCCGCTCTCCGAACCAGAACGTCCAGTAAGATAACAGTTGTACGAAACTTTCAATAAAAGTTATCTTATGTATAAAATGATGTTTCATTCGACCTCATACCCGAGCCAAGGAAGAACCCACCCTGCCCACATTTTGTAAGAGAGAAAAGTTTATTTATTTAATATTTTCACCCTGACAGAATGCTTGAGAATGCTCATCCTGACAATTGACAGCATCAAAAGAGAAAACCCAGTTACATTGAGTGACAGAAGTGTCACATTTAGTAACCACAACTGTTACAATAGTAAGGACTGACCGACAGTGCCCAGTTGTTGTTTAGTGGTCAAAAATGGTTCAAAATGGTTCAAATGGCTCTGAGCACTATGGGACTTAACATCTATGGTCTTCAGTCCCCTAGAACTTAGAACTACTTAAATCTAACTAACCTAAGGACATCACACAACACCCAGCCATCACGAGGCAGAGAAAATCCCTGACCCCGCCGGGAATCGAACCCGGGCACCCGAGCGTGGGAAGCGAGAACGCTACCGCACGACCACGAGATGCGGGCTTAAGTGGTCACCACAGCAAAAATGAGACCTACTTAAATCTACACTCCTGGAAATGGAAAAAAGAAGACATTGACACCGGTGTGTCAGACCCACCATACTTGCTCCGGACACTGCGAGAGGGCTGTACAAGCAATGATCACACGCACGGCACAGCGGACACACCAGGAACCGCGGTGTTGGCCGTCGAATGGCGCTAGCTGCGCAGCATTTGTGCACCGCCGCCGTCAGTGTCAGCCAGTTTGCCGTGGCATACGGAGCTCCATCGCAGTCTTTAACACTGGTAGCATGCCGCGACAGCGTGGACGTGAACCGTATGTGCAGTTGACGGACTTTGAGCGAGGGCGTATAGTGGGCATGCGGGAGGCCGGGTGGACGTACCGCCGAATTGCTCAACACGTGGGGCGTGAGGTCTCCACAGTACATCGATGTTGTCGCCAGTGGTCGGCGGAAGGTGCACGTGCCCGTCGACCTGGGACCGGACCGCAGCGACGCACGGATGCATGCCAAGACCGTAGGATCCTACGCAGTGCCGTAGGGGACCGCACCGCCACTTCCCAGCAAATTAGGGACACTGTTGCTCCTGGGGTATCGGCGAGGACCATTCGCAACCGTCTCCATGAAGCTGGGCTACGGTCCCGCACACCGTTAGGCCGTCTTCCGCTCACGCCCCAACATCGTGCAGCCCGCCTCCAGTGGTGTCGCGACAGGCGTGAATGGAGCGACGAATGGAGACGTGTCGTCTTCAGCGATGAGAGTCGCTTCTGCCTTGGTGCCAATGATGGTCGTATGCGTGTTTGGCGCCGTGCAGGTGAGCGCCACAATCAGGACTGCATACGACCGAGGCACACAGGGCCCACACCCGGCATCATGGCGTGGGGAGCGATCTCCTACACTGGCCGTACACCACTGGTGATCGTCGAGGGGACACTGAATAGTGCACGGTACATCCAAACCGTCATCGAACCCATCGTTCTACCATTCCTAGACCGGCAAGGGAACTTGCTGTTCCAACAGGACAATGCACGTCCGCATGTATCCCGTGCCACCCAACGTGCTCTAGAAGGTGTAAGTCAACTACCCTGGCCAGCAAGATCTCCGGATCTGTCCCCCATTGAGCATGTTTGGGACTGGATGAAGCGTCGTCTCACGCGGTCTGCACGTCCAGCACGAACGCTGGTCCAACTGAGGCGCCAGGTGGAAATGGCATGGCAAGCCGTTCCACAGGACTACATGCAGCATATCTACGATCGCCTCCATGGGAGAATAGCAGCCTGCATTGCTGCGAAAGGTGGATATACACTGTACTAGTGCCGACATTGTGCATGCTCTGTTGCCTGTGTCTATGTGCCTGTGGTTCTGTCAGTGTGATCATGTGATGTATCTGACCCCAGGAATGTGTCAATAAAGTTTCCCCTTCCTGGGACAATGAATTCATGGTGTTCTTATTTCAATTTCCAGGAGTGTAGAATAAGGAAGCAAGCCGGCCGGAGTGGCCGAGCTGTTCTAGGCGCTACAGTCTGGAACTGCGCGACCGCTACGGTAGCAGGTTCAAATCCTGCCTCGGGCATGAATGTCTGTGATGTCCTTAGATTACTTAGGTTTAGGGGACTGAGGAGCTCAGAAGTTAAGTCCCATAGTGCTCAGAGCCATTTAAACCATTTTTTAAGGAAGCATACAGAGAGTTATAGTATGTCATGTTCATCAGTGAAATAGACGATGACAAGAAACCAAGAGTCACTAAACATTTGTGCATACAACAGCAATAAAATACATTTTTTTCTTTGGTTTATGAAGTAAGTTGTGGATGGTAGCGTCCTTGGGCTTGACCTATCTCGTGTAGGTGCCGACAGAATTGTATTACACCAGACACTACATAACACAGGCTGATGGCACAGTAGTCTTGGTGCGAGGTGTGAGCGGTCTTACGGACCAGCCCCATGTCTGAGTCGGTGGGTGTGGGCGTTAGTATCTGTGACGCAAGAAGCTAGGTGCACGTCACGCCCTGGCGATGCCACTGGCCGCTGCAGGGTGCGGATGGTCACACAGACCATGCCCACACGAGGTCCAACAGCTCACATGACAGCCACCGTCTGTCGCAATGTGTTACATCTGATGTCTCGCTTCAGCTGGTGTGCTGACGGCAGGACCAGACGCCGTTTCTCGTAGAGCTGCGAGGTGCCGCTTGCCAGAACAGACTGCAGGCAGTCACGCAGACCACGCCCACATGTGGACCAACAGTCTGGCAGCATGTACGAGGTGCTCCAGGACGTTCCGCAGTCGATGGAGACGCCCCTCTTTGGGCACTGTTCACGGGTCGCTATGTTGACAGCAGTGTGCCCCGGGCCCCTTACTTTCAGCTCATGAAACTTATTGGGCGGGTTGGCGTTGGCTCGTCTCACAGAGAATGTAGGTGTGAGCCGGCAGGCAGCGGTCCGCTCTCGGTCATCCCCCAAGGTCACTTGTTTTTCGCGTCACCTGTCGGCACGAGCGCGCATAGCACGTCGCGGCCATTGTTCGCTTTTCCCGGCAGGGGTAGGCCTTGTCGTTTGCCTGTCACAGCATTATCTACAGTGCCAGCTGCCTGCCGGATTTCACGACCCACTTCCTCTACAATGGACTTTGCCTCATTCGGTGGCGGCCGGTTCCTCGTCTAACCTCCTTATACCTCCATGAACAGTGCCTGTACAGACCTCACAGAAACCCAACAGGTACACTATCCACAACTTTTTATAAAGTCCTGTACATAGTTACAGTAACGCGTCGGATTAAAACTCACAAAAGAACTAAATTATTTACAACCTAGAGGATGCCAAAAACACAAAAAAAGATTAAAATATATATTCACAGATTACTATCGTATATACAGATAAAACAAATTACAAAAATGTGGCAGTTAGCAACAGAGATTAAAAATCACAAAAATTACTCTAATATCTAACAATAGACAAGGGGCAACCCTTACAAATTACCTTATATGTAAATTTGAATGCTTAAACTCTAATTGTACTTAAAACTACCCTCCAACAAACTAACGGATACCAAATCTAACATGCAAAACTAAATGATTAAGCCAAACATGCAACAGAAAGTCTAAAAACGTAGTCTTCCTACGTGGTGGCGACGTCTGGGAGATTGTGAACATTTTAAAGACAAGCACAGCGCCCGGATTAGCAAAACAAAAGCGCCACACAAATAAGACAGTCAATACCGGCAGTACAAATTGTATGAAGGGAAATTCCGATACTTATGTGTATGTGGCTCGCCCTGCGACAACCGAGTTTGCGAAATCCCGTCTTCCCCGTCTCGGCGACGTGTTGAAGTTTCTAAGGCAGTTCTTCTCCGAATCTCCAGGCATCTATGTTTGTGATTAGGTATTTCTGTAACCTCTAGGACGAAATGCGTAGCAGAATCTGAAACTCCACAAGGAAAGCCAGACAATCATCCAGACGAGTGCTGTTATACCAAGAGCCAAGAAAAATAAGCAATAAAACGGAATTATCGCTAAAATGGGAATTAAATGATATGTATGAGAAATACGCAGTCCAGTCTCGCGTCTTCCCTCTATTTTTGCTCCACGATGAGGTTGCGCACACATACGTAGTTAAACGTGGAGGTGACTCAGATCTCTCACAATACGAAAATATGACCCAACGCACAGTGGAGAGGGCGGGCTCGGCGGCCTCCTTAACATTTCGAGAATCCGAAACCAGCACACGTAACTCAGGCGTGGCTAAGCGTACTCGAAAAAACACCACAATAAATGGTGGAAAGCTCAAGGGCGTGCTGAAACGCAGACGAAACCGATCAGGAGATAGGTGCAAAGGAGCGAGTGCATGCCCCACTCACTGTCGTAAGTCTTCGTAAGAGCAGTAAGGAACTCACAACATCACCAGAGACACAAGGCCGGCCCATGCCATGCCAGATGACGATTCCTCCATCAAGGAAGCAAAGTCCGAAACCTCCCATATAGCAGTCATGGCCCCAGAAAGAGAATGCATTCGCCCAAACACCGATATGTACCACTTATAATTGTGGCATTCACACTCCAGATCAGTGCTTCATGAGAAAATCAGCCAGGGAACAAAAAGCTAACAAAAAAAAAAAACAACTTTAAGATGTGACGCTGAACAATGACAAAGATAAAATTCAGTATTCAGACACAAATGATCACTAGAACCTTATTTTCGCTCAGTCCATATAACCAAAAATAAATCCTATTAACTACTAATGTTTACACAATTACATTTACAAATCATAAAAAAAACAATACCTAAAAGTTCTGCTAGTACACAGATGCGTGATACATTCTGTGAAGTGCTTCACGTGACAAACGTGGTGAAGGCCGATTGACCTTTTCGTCTTCAATGATTCCAATTCCATGGCGTTCTCGTTAGCGATTTTGGGCACTCGGAAAGGCCCGTTATACACCGTGAAGAACCTGTTGGACTGCTGTTTCATCTCATAAGACAGCTAGAAGGATTTCACCAAGACTTTGTCTCCAATGTGGAACTGCCGCACTCGTGCAGACTTGTCAGCCCGAATTTTCCTACTGCGTGCGGCTGCCTGAATTCTACGGAGCGCTTCCTCCACCAATCTCTTATGTTGCTCCCGCGTCCTCGTAGCATAATCAACAGTGGTTCAAATCACGTCCTTTGCAGTCGATTCCTCAGTACTGTCACGGGTGCGAGCAGCTGTGTCTCGCCGTGAGGTACCTCATTGAGTATCTCCTGAAAGTCATGCAGGAAAACATCCCACGTCATCTGTTGCTTATTGCAGTATATCCTGCAGAGATTACCCAGTCCCTATATCACGCGTACCGCGGTAGTCGATCCGGCCGGAGTGGCCGAGCGGTTCTAGGTGCTACAGTCTGGAACCGCGAGACTACTACTGTCGCAGGTTCGAATCCTGCCTCGGGCATGGATGTGTGTGATGTCCTTATGTTAGTTAGGTTTAAGCAGTTCTAAGTTCTTTGGGACTGATGACTTCCAATGTTAAGTCCCATAGTGCTCACAGCCACTTGACCCATTTTGTAACTGTATCTGCCAAAAGCTACTCCACAGATCAATGGATGAAAACACGGTAACACCATGAAAATTCTGGAGCAGCTCTTCGAGCCTCTCTGGTCTATTTGTTTCCACGTCGATTACCGTATTTTTCTGCTGAGAGTCAAGAACGATTCGAACTGTCCCATCTTTCTTCTTGACAACAGGGATTTGGCTATTGTACATCGACCTCGTGGTCTCTTGCAGTGTGGTCAAGCATAGCTGGTACAATTGCCAACAAATACATTAACCAACTTGAGCAAAAAAATCTTGCTAAAAATCAAGCTCTATGGATAAAATCATTTACTATAAACGTTATGTTGATGATACATTACTCCAGGTAGATGATGATACAAATGATATTAACAACATACTCGACACACTCAATAAACAGGATAGAAATATAAAATTGAGAGTGGAATATGGGAGCAATGGCAACATCAATTTCCTTGATCTAAACATCAGTAAAGAAAACAACTCACACATCTTCAAAGTCTACAGAAAGGCAACAGCATCAGATACCACCACACACAGCTCATCCTGTCACCCCACAAGACACAAACCTGCTGCATACAGAGCACTAGTTAACAGAGCCAACAATATACCAATGGATAAATATGCACATCTTGATGAGCTCAGCATAATAAAACAAATAGCCTGAGCAAATGGCTATGGAGAAGCATTAATTGATAACCTTATGCAAAAAAGGAAAATCAATAATAAACCACCTTCCATACATGAAATGAAAAAGAAACCCACGACTTGCATACGTTTCACAGGCAAACTGTCTTACCAAATAGCAAACATTATCAGACCACACGACACTAACATTGCCTTTACAACACACAACAAACTGCAACAAACACTGAGACACAATATATACACATAGACGGATATACACTCACAATCAGGCACCTACAAAATAGTATGTAATACCTGCAGATTCATCTATAGAGGCCAAACGGAAAGTGACTTCCAAACAAGATATAATTAACACATAATGCTTACCACATTAACAGTTACATTAGTTGAGAAATAGCCAACCAAATAAAAGACACAAGCCACCCATCCCATGATATTGGGAATGATCTTAATATACTACATAAAAAGAATAATGAACACCAAATGGACTTAAATGAAGAACTGGAAAGCTTCATTCATGGCACAGCACATGGAGATGTATTATTAAATAATAAGCTTGATAGTAATAATGTTAATTTCTTCAAAAACTTCTCCAACACATATGTTTATTTCACTGACAGAATAGTTTTCATTAAGTATCCACGTAACATTCTCCATAATACCAGTACATCTAGATAAAAGCCCTCATCTTCACTAAAAGTATATGTTACTGTGTTTGAAATTGTAAGTAGTTTAGCTTAGATTTTATAACTCTTTGGAAAAATGTAAACAGATATTTGTGAACATGCTAAGTTGTGATTTACCTGTTACTGTGCTCTGTGTGCCAGAAAATGAAATCGCCAACAGAGAAATAAGTAAACGTATTAGCATATATCCTAATCATCCTATGCACATAATGTACACACTATAACAGATTTGTCCTTCCACACAGGTTTTATTTTTCGAGTCTTAACACCTACTGTCACACACAGCTATGATACATAACCTATCAGCTGATGTATAATTAACTGTATAATGCACCTGATAATGGCAGAAAACTGCCGAAATGCATTGTACTAATAAAATATTAGTTAAAAGTGACTGCAGCAGCATATATTATTCGACATAATCTTATAATACAGGCGCAGAACTCAAACAACATCCATATACCATGCATAAATTTAAAAGTTATAACATTAGCACACGAGTTAATAAATATTAATGTTCCTGACAAATGCCACATGATTTTACTGGATTTCACCAATTTATACAAAAACATCCCCATAAATGAAGCAGTTGAAGTTATTAAACCCAATCTGGTACACACTAGAAACTACGACAGGCTGAATTAGTAGCATTCATTGATTTGTTTGAACTGATACATAATTACAACTATTTTTCTTTCAGCAATAAAGTATCCAAACAACTGAATGACCTAGCAATGGTCTCCAGCATTTTGGGGAACATAGCTGACACATTCATTCATCATCTTGAGCAAAAATTCGTCAGTAGCAACAGACGGTGTATACAAGATAATACGTTTTACAAAAGACATGTTCATGACACATCAAAAATAACAGAGGGTGAAGCAAACTAAATGTTGAGGCAATAGCTCAGGCATTCAACGGCATGCGCAAGAACTTCCAGTTCACTTGCGGATATGAAAGACAGAAGTCAACAAACTTTTTGGGCCTCACCATCACTAGAAAGTGCAATGAACGCGTGACTAATATTTATAGAAAACCCTAAACTATAATTGTCACTATACATGATTCTTTATGCCACCTACACACACACACACACACACACACACACACACACAAATTAACTGCTGTTGCATAGGGTAAACAAAATGCACCAGTAACGAAACGCTCCAAAATGAAATTGGTTTCATCATACATATAGCAGCCGCAAATTATTTTTGACCTGCCCTCATAGAGAAAACGTCTAACAAAATTAAGAAAGGAATAGACAGAAACATAAAAAATAACAAGCAACAGACAGTCATGGAGACAGCTGGCCTTCCCTGCTTCTGTACCGTTTCACAATAAATTGCTAATGTAGTGAGACCACACAACGTAAGAGTTGCTTTCTCCACAAACCAGAAATTAGGTAATAGACTGCCACACAACACAAAAACCATTGAAGATAAGTTGTCCAACTCAGTTGTATACAGTATGAAATGCAAATCAATGTTCTGTACCATATGAAGGTCAGCCTGGATTAAATTCGAACTAGAACATATAAACGCATTTAGATACAACACTCCCAATAAATCTGCCATAACTACACACATTCAGAAGACAGGACATCCCTGTAATATGATTAGCCATCCTGATTTAGATTTTCTGTGATTTCTGTAAATCACTTCCGGCAAATGACAGGATGACTCCTTTGAAAGGGCACGACCGACTTCCTTCCACATCCTTCCCTAATCTGATGGGACCAATGACTTCACTGTCTGGTCCCCTCCCTCGAATCAACCAACCTTTGATAATATAGAGGAAAATGTAATAATACTTCACAAAATGAACGAAGGCCACAAGCTCAACCTTTATGCACAGCTGGGTCCGCAGCTCGTGGTCGTGCGGTAGCGTTCTCGCTTCTCACGCCCGGGTTCCCGGGTTCGATTCCCGGCGGGGTCAGGGATCTTCTCTGCCGTGTGATGACTGGGTGTTGTGTGATGTCCTTAGGTTAGTTAGGTTTAAGTAATTTTAAGTTCTAGGGGACTGATGACCATAGATGTTAAGTCCCATAGTGCTCAGAGCCATTATTTTTTATGCACAGCTGGAAATTCTCATTCACAGAAAAAATCACGGACAGAACACGCTAAATGAAAAAGCTGAGACACTGGAAATCAGCTTCATGAAGAGCTTTGCAGCTATACTAGATGATGTGTTATAACTCTTTCGACCTTCTTCTCCCTCTTGAGTCACCTATAAAAAAAAATAATTCCAAAGCACAATAGAGAAACAGCATGTTCACACAAAGTCATATATATAGGGTAAAGTGTGGTAAATCTTACCTAGTAAATTCTTTTGCCTGTAAAATACTTATCCGAGGAAGGATCTTAACGTTATATTCTTTACATTATAAGTAATATAAAGGAGCAACTGTTTGCTAGATATTTTAGTTATACCATCAATAGTTTTTGCGATATCCGTATTTTAAGAAATGTCCATTTTTGCCATTAGTAAAAATGATGGGGTAAATCCGACACCCTATTTGTCTGGCTGATTTACACAGAAATAGTTCTAAATGAACGGTTTTTTGGGAAATAATTATAAGCAATTATGTTTTTACATAAATAAACAAAATGTATTCAAAAGTAGCAATGTTTAGGGTACTAAATGTACTGAAAGTAAATTAATGTAAAATTTTAATTGAAAAAAGATTATTTCATTGCACGGCGGTGCAACAGCAATGTCGATCTCGGAATGTTAAAATCACGAGCGACAGCTATTAAAGACATTCCCATTTCCATTGCAACAACTGCTCGGCGAATATAGTTTTGATTACATTTTTCGTTTTTCGTTTGTAGTTTCGTATCATTTTCTTAAAAATAAACAAAAATTCACTCTGTTTCCATAAATAATACTTCCCTACACATAACAGATAAAAATATGCAGTTGGATTTACCCCACCATTTAGAAACACAGATAAGAAGTTTGTATCCTGTCCATGCACAACTATTACGTGAATAGACCATACTTGAATCACATCACATATTAACATAAAAAAGTACTTACAAAAACATCTTAGCTATGCGTTTACACAAATGGAACAACAGTTGTAAGAAGGAGACGGTTCCATTACAAAAATTTGCTGTATGTGTGTCACATATGCTTTATGTCAATCTCAATTACCCATTTGTGTGCTCGTTATCTTATACCGAACCGAATAGCTCAAAGGCGTTCAATAGAGACCTTAAGGCAGTGAAAGCATATTACGACAGTTGAATAAATCGACTGGCAGCGTATTATTGATACCTAAACTGCAGCTAATGCAACTAGAGAATGCCTTCACTGGGCTTTACAGCGTTATTAGCTAAATTATAAACTAATTGCATTTTATGATCACTGCATAACATCGATAAACTTATTGGAGATACACGTCAGTTATAAATCACATGGAAGTAATATACAAGTATTATTGTATAACATCGTCATATTTTATGACATTGTCTATAACAATTTTTTTACATATCTTCTCCGTTTACACCAAACATTAAAAGTACCAATGCATCTCAGCAGTCGATGATACAACAACAAATTTCTTAAAAGTTCATAGTAGAAATTACAGTCCAGATACTACATCAAGATGTAAGTACCAGTTCAGTGGAAATGCTTTTTCATTTTTGTAATACAATGTCACATAATATGAATGGCTGTAAGTCCTCACACGATTTTGAATTCTTTTCTCGCCATATATATATCTGTTGTCACAGAAATGTAGTTCCAAAGTAATGACTTACTTTTACAGGTACACTGTGCATTGAAGTGACTAAGGTCTTGAGGTACTTCTAATATCGTGTCGGTCCTGCTTTTGCCCAGCGTAGTGCAACAACTCGACGTGTTACGGAATCTTTGGAGTCCTATGCAGAAATATGGAGACATGCTGCCTGTATAGCCATCCATAATGGTGAAAGTGTAGCCGGTGCAGGGTGTTTTGCCCCAACGGGCGTTTCAAATGTGTATCATAAATGTCGGGTGATCTGGGTGGCCAAATCATTCGCTCGAATTGTTCAGAATGTTCTTCAATCAATCGATAACAGTTGTGGCTCAGTGATAAGGTGTAACGCCATCTGGCCCTAGTGATGGGCCGCTCCTTTTTTGAGTGCCACCTTCATATCGTCTTCTGTGAGTGGCTTCAAAAGTGCTGCCTTATCTGTCTCTGTTAATGTCGTTTGCAGATGTTGCAATATGTCTTCCCCCACTCGACGGTCCATCGGTGTACCGGCACATAGGTGGCGGAAATACTCTAAAAATTCATTTGCAATGTCCTGTTGTGTTGTCAGTTGACGGCCATCTAAACCTTGGAGCACTTTGACCAATTCCCGGCGGTAATGTTTATGTTCCTGCGACACATGGTGCATCGAGGTACGCTCCCCAGTGATGGTGTCGAGACATCTTGCCCTTATTGGGATGCCACCCAGTCGTCGTCACGTGATGGAGAGGATTTGAGCCTTGGCACGATGAACTTCTGCATGATGTTCTGCAGACTACACCTGGAATGACAGCTCACGGAGCATGGTGTGATAATAATCAAGTGTGTCTCTTTGCCACCTCGTCTTATAACGACCATACTGTATTAGAGCTATTCTTTTTGCTGGCTTAGTACACTCGAGCCTTCATTGAAACACGGAGGAGTATGTTGGTAGATGGGGTTGACATGTGGCCCATAGCTCCTCGACTCTCTAACGACATTCAGGGTCCGCCAAAAGTGACGAACTGAGCTTCCATGTCCCGCGGCTTCTCCACACACTTTGCCGAGGGAGTGATGTGGTACAAATGTAAGCCAGATGACCAGTAAATGCCGCAGACCATCGTTCCGCGTCGACCACCTTATCCCGTAGGCCAACCGAAACATATATTCGATCAAGTCTACTCGCCGAGTGACTGGTAGTGAAAGTATATCTCTCACGGTTCCCAAGAATCCTGTCCCAGGTGTCGCATAAGTCCAGGTCCCGGCACAGCACTTACAGTTCACGACAGGTACTGTAATGTGGAGTCTGGTCTTTTTGGGCCTTAACACAATTGAAGTCACCACCTATAATGAAATGATCGAATCTGCTGGTAAATAAGGGCACAATCTCTTCCGAATAATATCTCGCACGCGCCCGTCTGTTGTCTGTGCCGGAAGGGGCATAAACATTGAGAATACGAATTCCATTAACAGTTATCGTCAGTCCTTGTGCCGAAGGGAGATAGCCAGGTCGCGAACCGGAATCCCGTCTCGGACCAATATCGCCCTTCCACTGTCGTTGTTCGTGTGAGGAAAGGTGTAGGAGATGTAGCCATGTACTTCCTGGAACTCAGGAATGTAAATTTCCTGCACCGTCAGTATATCCACATCCGACGCGTATATCATGTCCCTAAACAACTGCTGTTTCACAGGCGATCTAATGGTACTTACGTTCACTGACCCTATTCTGTATGCCTGGGTTCGAGTAGCTGTCATCTCCGCATGATGTTAAAATGACGAAATTTCACGGTATCAATAGTCCCTTTGCACATACGCAGAGGGTCTCCCGACGGATGAAAGAGTCCGCATCGGTGATTTCTTCGTCCTGCGCATCCCAGCTGATATTATTGGGGTGTTCCATACTGCCCTGTGCGGCACTGATGGGTGACATCTGTGGATCTTTCGCAGATTTAGACTCCGCCGCAGAATGGGTGTCAGGCCCCTGGCCACCAGCGGATGCGTCTACTGAACGACATGACATCTATTCACTGACCGAATTCATATGGTCAGGGACATTCGAAGCTTGTGGTTCCAAGTCAGCCAGGTCCACAGTGTTAGACTCATTAGGGCTCCCAAGAAGAGAAGGGAGCGTCTCCGCAGAGTTTAGTCGGCGCTTCTTGCGGCGCTTCGGCGAGCGATGTTTGCGGGCCCTAACCTCGGCCTCAGATGTTAGCGAATCTTGTATCTCCTGCTGTTTCGCCATCGCCACAACGCTCTGGGGCCGTTCCACTTCACCTTCCATGCCTTGCGTGATGCTCTTTCTCCTCCTCTTTCTCCACCACCTGCAGTGTCTGGGATTGCAGGTTGGTCGGAGCCATGCCTTCTGCAGTGCGGCCCGAAAGCGCTTCAGTCAACGGCCGCGTCGGTTCGACAGTACGCTCCGACCTCGGCGTCATCTCCCCGCGAAGCGCCGTCACATAAGTCAGCGGCCGTGACGTTGGCGTAGCCGGATTCTGGAAGTCTCCGCTGGGATGTTGGACGAGTCTGCTCTGCATACACGCAGATCGAAGATGTCCTTCACCACCACACTCTGAGCATGTCCCGGGCTGTCCATCATAAATGACAATAGCTCTACAGCCGCCGATGTTTATATACGATGGCACATGTTTCGTAAGAACAATTCGCACCATTGAGCACTGGATACGTGCTAAAACTTGCCCAACGTTCAGCCGTATGACGAATAACTCTGCCATATGGCAGGACTGATTTAGTGACCAATGATTCGGGTACCTCGAAAGGCAGTCCGAAGATTCGAATCGTTCACACACCCAGGCCCGAATGAGCTACTAAAACTTCGCCAATATGACCATCGGAGTGTCGGAACTGGAATCCTCGTTTAGCGGCTTCAATAATTCGATCGCATGCTGCGTCGTCAATCATCTTTACGTAAAGACTGCTGCTGACGACTGATAAGTGAATTCCTATAATCTCTGTGTAATTAAGATGCACTTCGTCCCTCAAGAATCGCCGGCCAGTATGGTCGAGCGGTTCTAGGCGCTTCAGTCTGGAACCGCGCGACCGCTACGGTCGCAGGTTCGAATCCTGCCTCGGGCATGGATGTGAGTGATGTCCTTAGGTTAGTTAGGTTTAAGTAGTTCTAAGTTCTAGGGGACTGATGACCTCAGATGTTAAGTCCCATATTGCTCAGAGCCATTTGAACCATTGAACCTCAAGAATCGTTCGATTTCGAAAGCCTTCAGTCTTGCATACTCGTTACAGAAGGTGAACTTATCGTGTTTTTTTTTGGAAAGTGTGTGCCTTTGCGTTCGATTCAAACAGTAACACACGCGTGTAACGATGATGTAAACACCGCTTCTTCCGCGAACGTTCGCAGCCAGGGCGTAAACAAGTCCGAGCTGCACCGCTGCCAAAGGCACACTAACTGATTTGAAATGTGAAGGGGTTACCGCTAAGCTAGCACAGAGGTGCACAGAGGTGCATTACACGGCTCTTCCTTGTTGCCCCATGGCTCGGTAAGACAGAAAATGCTGAAGTCAGCTGCAGTTTCTGTTGGAACAAACTTCGTGAACTCAACATCATAGATTTGCTACCACTGTGGCGTCCGTTAAGTGAAATTCATTCAGAATATTTAATTTACACGACAAGAAAATAGGGAGAGAATTTATTATGGCAGTTCTAAACCAAACTGCGAAGTAAATCGATAGTCACGTGGTTACCAAATCGATTGTACAAAATTGCCAATCCTCCATTAGACTAGTGGCAGACAGATTACGATCGTTCAGCCGATGTGAATCTTGAACTGGCTGATAGCGAGGAAGCTCAACCTCTGAAGACGCGGTGTCGCCAACTGCCACTTCATTGACTGGAAGCAGAAATACCTAGTAGAGGGCAATGGGTTTTATTCACATTTCTGGAACTGTGATTTGGGTCTAAAGCCTAGTTTCGAATAATATCGTAAGAAATCCAAGCACCATCAACAAAGTCTGATTGCACGTATGCCTCAGTCATAATGTTTACTGTTATTATCACTAAGAAAACCAACTTCGTTAACGTTCTAAATACTTCACGATCTGATGACAATTTCTCAACAAATCAAGCATATCTTAGCACTTTCTTGAAAGCTGGAGCCTGAAAATTTTATTAATTTTATCGCTTCTATTTGTGAATTCCGTTTGCTGTGTGAAAAAAATAGGGAAGTTCTGTAATGGACGAATGTAGTTCCTCACGAGTTCAAGGCGAGTTCGGCCTGAGCCAGCAAGAGTGCGCATCACTGCCGCTGCGCGCAACGTTTTCTCTGCCGAGTAGAGCTCCAAAAGATGTTCTGTGCTGTGAGTGCCGCGAGAAGCAACTTGTCGTGTGTTGTTTTCACAACGCCAGCAAATGGTCGCGTTCAGCGCCCCTCAGGATGGGAAAGAAGAACGCGCAGAAGAAACCCGCTGCCACGAGAGGGCCTTCGGTTGTGCGACTCACTGAGTCTGCCGACCAAGCAATGTAGACCCGAGAAGACGAGTCACAGCCTGTTCCCCCTTTGTACGCCAAGTGCAAAGGCTGGTGGACAGCGCTGTTCGACTTGATGATGACCCGAACCAAGAACGAGCTGGTCTACGAGTCTGTCGACACGGACTCGCTGATCTGTGTTGTGGCAGCAAACCTGGTCGACCACAAGGCGCTGTGGCAGCCCACATCGTTGACGCGCGACCAGCGCGTGAGAGGGCGCCTTCTGATGGTAGGAAGAAGACGAACAGGGCACTCCTAAGGGGGCTGCCTTGGTGCTGTGATGAAAAAGCGGTCCGGGAAGGGCTGCTGCGAGCCGGGTTCGGTAACGCTGCCGCAAGGTTGCACAACTGGACGAACAAGAAGAGGGCGCCGCTCTGTGCCGTGACCTTGAAGGCGGCAGGCGGCGAGGGCGACATCTTCGGCTTCCGGAAGCTGCTGGGATTGCCGGTTACGATGGAGGCTCTCCTGATCGCCATGGACCCCCAGCCTCAGTGCTTCAAGTGCCAGGGTGAGAGCCATGCCGCGAAGTACTGCCGCAACGCGGCGCGGTGCGTCAAGGGCTCCGGCGAGCAAGACAGCCGCGCCTGCGACCGTGGCAAAATAAAGCTCTGCCGACTTGCGCCCGGTGTGGCGGCCTACACCTCGCCAGTTGGCGCGGCTCCCTGGTTTTTTCAAGCCACAGTCGCGGCGAGGCGGCCCCAGCCGCACCGACGCAATGTCGGCGACGACGACGGGCGCAGACCAGCCCGGCCCAGCTGAGGGACAGAGCAGAAGCAGCTCCCCCCGCCAAGAGCGGGAACGACCGCCCGGAGGAGGTCGGTCGGGATGCAGCTCGCGCCTCTGAAAAGAGCAGCGGCATCGACATCAGCACCGCCGTGGAGGAAGCCACAGTAGCCCTCAAAGCCGTCATGGCGGCATAGAGGGCTGCCTTTGCAGCCGCGTGGCTGCAGAGAAGGCCAAAGGCTTGCGTCCAAGTAGAAGGGGTTCGAACCATTCCGAACGCTCTTGCAAACTCGCAGAAGAGCGTTCGGGTGTCTGCCCCGCCGGTCGCTCCAGCAGCGCCGGAGGGGAAGGGTGCTAAGAAGACAACCGCCGCCCCAGCGGTATCGGCGTCGAAGCCGACCGCCGTGGGGGCAGCCCTCGCAAGGACCCGAGAAGTCAAAAGGGCAGCCTACATCGCGCATGCGCAAGAGACCGGCCTGCAGCTCTCCGATGAAACTGCGACGCAGTACTCCGAGCAAGCAGGGCTGCTGGAGGAGCAGCTGCGGCAGAACTGCGCCACGCAGTAACACGGGACGCCGACCAACAGCGAGCTGCCACCGTTCAGCACCAGCCTGATGATGCTGTGCCAAGTCACTGACGACACGGCACAGCAAAGGGCGTAAGGCAACGCACTGCGTTGCCACACCGGACTCCTTTTATTATAACGACCATGGCACTGACACTGCATCTTCTTGCACGATACCCGCTATTAACATAACCTACCCTTGCATGAACTCTCTCTGTCAGCAAGATATCTGCTACTGCTCCTACTACCCGACATAACTATTGCAGAGGTTTTTTTTTTCCTCTTGGCGCTTGCCTTGGCACTTATTTCCCTCTGCCCTGCAAACCACTACCCTTCGTTCGACTTTAGACCCAATCTATCTCCAGATGAGCGCTTATTGATGGTTAACCTTAACCAGACGTACGCAAACATAGCAGACCCACATCCTGCGACACCTCTCTTTGGTGAAAACTAACCCTTATGCAGATATGGAAGTAGACTTTTGAGTTTGCCATCATGCCAGTGTGAGAGTGGTGGGGGCTTCACCTCTTTACACACAAAAAAAAGGTAATTCTTCACCTGTCAGTAAAGGTATACATCGCGGGTTTGCCCAGAGCGATATACACTTCGGCAGGTTAACTAAAACGTCGGTATACTGAATTCATCGACAACCAGACCTTCATTAGAGTGATGTCTTGGCACACAGCAAGAGTCAATAATGTACAGGAACGGCTCCATTTTTAGGGTTCCGTAACACATTAGGTAAGAACGGTACGCTTATACTCAGGGAGTTGATATGAGACCGTATGTTAATTCGAATGTAGGGATGAACTTTAAAGTACAAGAGGTAAAAAACTTATTCTATTTAAAATACTTGTTAAAGCATAAGACATAATTTTTTTATTGATATCATATTCTAGCTATTATTCTAGCTATAATAATAATACTTGTTTATAAACAATATTTTTCATATTGTTATCCAGGGTATTTATGTAGACTTTTTCGAATTTCCTACTCCACAGCAAGCCACGAATAGCTGACTGGGAGAGAAGCAGGAGTCTTTGAGGCCGATGCCGCAGCATTTTAAAGTTTGTCCTTGCGCTTTGTTAATTGTAAAACTATAGACTATTTGATTGGAAATTGCTGTATTTTAACCTGGAATGGCAGTTCAGTATATTCTAAGGATAAACAGTGTGAGTCCTTTGTACTTTCCAGTCATAAGATCGGCTTCGATGATACTGTTCTATAGCTATTTGACGATCATCCTGGTTCCATTACATAGTTTTGATTAGTTGATATTTCTGAGTAGTATGATCAAACATCAAATTCTAAGTCAAAGGCAGTGTAATGGCATTCTTGGGACTTGCAGAGAGTTTAGAAATTCTGTAGTAAAATTCTCACTTTCTTCAACATCTACCATCGTATTGATGAATTTGTGCATGTTCCCTTCTCCGGGAATTTTCTTTTGAATATTAAAGTTGATATCGTCGACGGTATTATGTTTCGTTGTTAAAACTGCACTTTCAAATAGGCAGTCCGGACTGGTATAGTTGTGAACAACATTTCGATAAATTTTGTCGATGAGTTCGTTCCCAGCAGTGGCTATGCTGCGAAATTCACTGTTGAGTTTGATGAGCCCGGTCGTTTGGCCAGTAGGCTCTTTGCCTCCCCCTACTTGTAAAAGTTGTTGAGCAAAATGTGCTGTTGTTTCGTCTTTCGATAGTTCAACTATCTTATTTTTTGTGAGTTGCAGTACTTGTATGTGAAGCCAGAGATGTAATTTTTTTAAGCATACAACCATCTCGTCTGCTGGTGTTGACTTTGAGATAAATGGGAGTGTCTGTAGAAAACCTCCTGATGGTATGAGTAGAGCTCCTCCCCTCACTTCAGAGTTTCCTCGCAAGTTCGTTCCATAAGATAATTTTAGCTGGTTTTAGAAGTTCATCCTGTCTACATGCTCTTCAGACTTTACATACCGAAAATAGTTCTTCGGCTGTATTCAGCACTAAATGTAGGGTGGAATGGGCAATTCGCCCTCCTTCCATAAATGTGGCTCCAATGCCGTATGATTCCAGTGCCACTGCGATGTGTTGTTTAGCACATATTTCAGCCAGCAATAGATTTATTAGAAACGTTTTTCCGGTGCTGCCTGGTGCGTTCAAGTGGATAATTCCGCCAGTGTTGTCGATCCACTCCGTGAAAAATTTGTAAATTTTGTACCATTTTCCTCTGTGTATCACTAAATATCATGACGGCTCGGCACGAAGTACAAAGCCCATCTACCGCTTTCATTGTACGTGCACTGGTCGAGTGAGACGTAATATCCTTCTGATGACCCGTTCATCTATCCACAGTACTTTTGGCGTTTGGCAGTGATTCTGTGTTTCACTCCCCAACAAACTGTTAACATTCCAGATTATTTTAATTATACATCTCAAGGTTGCAAGGCTATTTGACGTCACACAACGACACAAATGAATTGTACAGTCAATGTAAATAATAGTGAGAAGCCATACTACTGAAGACTGTCCAAAAATGTGATAATAAACAACATGGCCGGGCATTCCATACCCTTTCACGATTACTCCTTTCCTAATCTACCATCAAATCCGGTGTGTGTGTGTGTGTCATCCAGTTACGGTTTTAGATATTCCTTTGTACATTTTCCATCACTCACACATAGCAATTTGTGGTTCAATGACCGCATAGTCCGTGAATCATGTTTCCACTTCTCTTTCGGACAGTTCTTGTAGAATGGGAAGTTCAACTTGGACGATTTTGTTGAGATCTGTGCGATGAATTCTGTCGTGTTGTCGTATGAGTTTGTGTGAGTGAGGCAGTCCTCGTTTTTGCCATTTGATTGTATCGAACATCTAACAGCTCCAAATATGTGGCATTTTGAGATTACTTCAATAAATCTCATGGCATTTTGTCAGGAAACGGCATATAACTCCATGGAAGTGACGTTTTTGTTTGTTTCTGCGCCTTTTTGAGGTTGGATTCGTTTCACATTAGAATGACATCCGTTCTCTCCGTGCAGAAATGTTAATGGCTACTTGAGGGCATCATATGAAAGGTGTGTGGCTGCATTGCGTTGTAGTCCTTCAATTCTTCGTTGTACAATTACGTCACGGCCTGTATTTTCATTGTCCACTATTAGCGTGGCGACTTCGTCTATCTGAGGTTCATTAAATCGACGTTCGTGTTCTCAGTGTGGTCTTTCCTTGGCTAGAATTATAGCTTTGTAGTCATTAGAAATCATTCGGTCTTGTGCTGATTTGAATATGAGGATCAGTGATTGTATTCGTCTAAGATCCTCTGTACATCTCGGGCTACTTCTCGTCTAAATCCACTGATAATTGTGTATCGTTGATCAATTTCTGTTTCTACACTTCCGATGAAATATACTAGCAGAAATTTACGGTCTTCGTTGGGCAGTGGTAGTAATGATCCCATTTGGTGATAGATTTGTTGTCGAATAGAGAAAAACATAATCGGTGTCATATCTGTTAGTGTTGATCGAACTGACACTGAAAGAAGTCATTTGGAAGCAGGTGTTGTATGCTTTCATATTTAAAAGAATGTGTTCTGATTCGGAAGTTCCCCTTTCATGTAATATAACAATTCCTCTGGAGGTGCTTCCAATGGTGGTAATCGAATTTTTCTATTTATCCAACACAAGTCTGGTGCGTCCATACTGATATTTTTCGCTTTGCAAAAATGGGAAACCATTTTTCCGATTACGACGTGTTTGTCATATTCCTTCGTCGGTTCATAGTGGTATGCTTCATTTGTTAGGTTGCGATGTTTACTTGTCCTCGTCCGCGCTTGTCACAGTGTGTATTTTCATGGCTGGCTTGAATTCGCAGTCTTTTATTATAAGAATGTGTGGTAATTCTTGAGTCTCCATTCCGTTTATTTCGTTGTTCTTCTGTTTCTCTGCTTCTTACGGGGCTCATTCTCGTTTGTTGGGAACTTAAACGTGCTTCGCACTCAACATCTCTTTCTTTTTTTCTGTTGTTATTGTTTTCTCAATTTTGCTTCAGAAGTGGCAAGAGCTCCTTCTCTTTTAGTTTGGGCATTGTCTTAGATATAAATTAAATCACCTTTTTATTGAAGAATCCACTAAGTACTCCTTACACACTTTTCACGCTTCATTTTCAATTTCTATTCAGTCAATGTGTCACTTCCACTACCCACGCTTCTGTGTTTGATTTTATACACCCTCTGTACTACTTTTTCGGGCCCTCCCTTCGCACCGACCAGAAACTGACGTTCGAACCCACAACCTGGGTAGCTCCACCAGTGGCGAATTCCAGAACGTACCAAAAAGGCTTCGAACTGTCCAGTGTTCTAGAACATTCAACAACATTCGAGAGTGTTCTGGAAAGTTCCGATCCACAATGATCTTCCCGAACATTCTGGAATGTTCTAGAAATTTCTAGATGGAAGAAAGTTCCCAGCCCTTATATCTTCCAAAGCACGCCCTTCAGTCAAAAACGGGACCCTTCTTCATGAATGGAGGACAGAGGGCTACCACACTTTACAACTCCCTTGATCGAACAGGGACTGTTTTCTGAGTTTTAGGAACACGCACATTGTACACTTAGTTTTATAGTACAGGGTGAAGAAAAATTCGAGCACTCGGGCCTCGCAGCGCGATTCCTCACATAGCAGCAATACAAATATATTAGTCACAAAATTTCGTTCTTCTCATATTTCTGACAATAAATTGATGTTAAAGACTGGAAATCTGGCAACACTGCGATCACATGTAAGGTAGCTACCTCAGTCAGCATAAAGCAGTACTGTTGTTCAGTTGGTGCATTCGATAGCCTATTTGGTTACTATGCAGGAGTTCCAGTATCGATACTGCGTCGAGGTTATTTGCTTTTATTTGCCAATTTCATTTTGCCATATAATACTGCAGTATAGACAGTTTATTAAGCCACACGTATGCGGCATTTAGACAGTACATTTTTCGACACTATTTGCAAAGCACATTGCAAGACTTATTGGTGACGTAACAACTTAAAGAAATGTAATAGACATGAGTGTCGCAAGATTAACAGTTCGTAATAATCGATGGGACGATTGGGGAAGGGTACACAGAAAACAGGTATGGAATCTAGCAGATGCAGTGGTGTGAAACAATTGACGTCCACGACTTGCGAAAAGCTTCTTTGAAAGCTCACAAGTGAAAACGATTATACATCCATGTCTGTGTTCATAGTATGTAACTCCAAGTGTTTTGTAGAAGGCTCACTATAATCTCTGTATGTCGATTAAGACGTCAGATACCGTACCACGGATATTACCTTTAGCAAATGAAAACAAATACGCCTCAACCCAGAATGGAACCTTTGACCTCCTGCATGCTAACCCAAAACGCTATTCACTGTACCACCTACACAGAAATTATCGTATATGCTGACAGGGATAGTTACCGTACATGTGATTACAGTTTTACCCGATTGCCAATCTGTAATGTTCATTTACTGCCGGAAATACGTGCAGGACGAAATTTTGTGACAGACATTTTTTCATCGCTCTTATTTGAGGAATAGCGCTGCGAAGTCAGAGTGGGCGAAATGTTCTTGACCCTGTATACTTAGAACATTGATTAGCTATATGCGTGTCGGACGTAGTGGTCAATTGGTAAAGCACATGCTGCCAAATTGTGTTTCCCTTTGAATGAATGGCACCAGATGACTGAGGCTTAGAATTCAAAAATTTCTGACTGCAATAAGACTGCTGCAGCCACTGCCCACTGCTATAACGCTCGTGTAGTAACCCCATGTGCATTATTACTAGCCCTATAAACCAATGGAACACCTACGAATGCCGCGCGGGATTAGCCGAGAGTTCTAAGCGCTGCAGTTGTGGACTGTGCGGCTGGTCCCGGCGGAGGTTCGAGTCCTCCCTCGGGCATGGGTGTGTGTGTTTGTCCTTAGGATAATTTAGATTAAGTAGTGTGTAAGCTTAGGGACTGATGACCTTAGCAGTTAAGTCCCATAAGATTTCACACACATTTGAAATTTTTTTTTAACACCTACGAATCGATCATTTCGTGTTTATTGTAAGTCATTCCTCAACTTATCACTTGGGTTCTCTATTGCGATAGGTGTTTCGTACTTGTGAACATGCGCATTCGTACACAGCCCAGTACGGATTAACTCCTTCCGAAAAACTGTTACTAAAACTTTTGTTTGTCTCCAAAAAGTCAGTGACAAACTCGATACCCGAGTCCGATAAGACGTAGACCAGACAATGTAATTACATCATAATGTGCACGCAACGCCAAACAATCTCGAAAGCTCAAAAAGATAGCTATCGCCAGTTTTGGTACAAAGTTTTGTGACCTTGCATAAAAATGGGTACGTTTCTGCTCATTACTGATTCGTGGGATGGGCGAAACGAATCCCTTCTTATAGCCTGAGTCTTGATGAAATCCAAATATCGACGTGTTCATTAAAAGTGATTGCGCTAAAGAGTATGCCATTCTGTCAACCCTACGATGCATACTTTCACTGACAGGTGAAAAATTACATACAAAAGTGCCCTGCTCTCATCGTACAGCACAGGCAAATCACAAGTACAAGCGATGATTTTAATAAAATACGTCCCTGAATCCGTAATGAACTGCAGGCTCCGGCTTTTCAGAAAATGCTTCGATATAGTTGGCAGGCAGCGAAATTATCTCCAGATCGCGAGGTATTTACAACTCTAACGATGTTGCTTTTCCTAATGATAATCACATTAAACAACGTGACTGTAGCATATGTGCCGTCTCACGTTGCTAGTGTTGTGTAGCGATCAAGTAATACACGAAACCGAACCTAGTAATACAAATAAGCGCAGCGTTGGCGGTTGATTTACGTACTCACGCGCGCTGACACACACCTCTGCGTTGCGTGAAGAGGGCGCCCAGGCGACGGGGAACACATCGACGACCCGATGAGAGATACAACCGTCGGATCCGGAGCGAGGGCAGCCGATGCCGACGGCGGGAGTAGGGCAATACGCCGGGCGGACACTGGAGCATAGGGCCGGAACACGCGGCAATGCGGGCAAGCCAAGGGCGGTGGGCCCGCGCTGTTCCCGACGACAGCAAACACCTGGTACGAAGTTGCCATCGGCATCTCTGTGTCATCAGCAGGAAGGTGCCGTGCCGAGAAACGGAACAGGACCCACCGGCGACGTTGGCTGATGCGTTAATGGCGAGGGGGCCGGTGAAGGCGGCTCGACCTGAACAGCAGGCTGTGACAATGCACTCGAGGCCATAAACGGACAAGCGCCTGGCGCCGGGAAGCTGGAAAAGCACGATGAGGAGGCAGCCAATAGGACAGGGGCGCCTCCACAGCAGGCAACGACAGGTTCGAGGTGGAGAGCGGCGAGGATGTCTGTGGCGACATGGGCCACACCAGTTAACCAGTAGCTTCCAGCGCCGAGTGGTTGCGCAGCTTATCAAAGTGGTGAACCACCAGCCCATCGGCGTTACGATGTCACAAGAACGATGTCCCCTGCGGCGGACAGTAGAGACCGTTATCCACTTGGGCCAGCAACGAATCCCTCGCAGCCGCACCAGCGATCCCAGCTTGAAGCCGTCGGACGAACCCGACCGCGGCAGGTGTGGAGCAGGCCGCAGAAGATGGAGGAGTATGCGTGGCTGCTTGCCATGAAGCAATTCAGCTGGGCTCCGCTCTCCCATAGGCGTGAAGCGATAGGTGCTCAGAAAAAGGAGAAGGGCATCATCTGGCGAAGAACCCACAACGAACTTATTCATTTGAGGCTTGAACAGACGCACTAGTCGTTTGTCTCAACATTTGATTAAGAGTGAAATGGCTGAGTCAAAACATGACTAATGCCATGGCGGGAACAAAACAATAGAAAGGTGTGAGAAACTAACTGGGGTCCATTGTCGGAAACTGAGATACGAGGCAACCCCTTAATAGAACAAAAATCCTCAAAAGCGTATCAATTTTGACCTAAGCCGACATGATAGTACACTGGAGAACCTAACTAACCGGGAAAATATATCCAGAACCTAGAGCCAATCGGAATTCGGGAAGGGTACATGAATGCGTTCCCATGGCTGGTGTGGAATGGGCCAGGGGCCCGCAGGTGCTTTAGGAGCTACGTGTTGTCTGGCACACTGCTCACAAACTGTGACAAAGCGGGTAATTTCGCATATCCCCGGCCAAAACACATGTCTCCTAACAAACACATTAATGTCAGACACTCGCCAATGGAAAAGGCATAGAACCTTGCGCCATAGTGAGGTGGGAACGACCAATCTAGGAGAGAGATCATCTTGCTCAGGGGATCTGCAGCCCGACCCATCGGTTTATCTGGCCAGCTCTGTTGAAGAAACGAAACCAAACCACCAGATGGAAAAGCGGGACGGCGGCAACAGCAGCAGTTATGGGCGATCCCGTAACAGAGAAACTCTCGACTGTGTCCTACGTTTGAGAATCAAGGTGGAAGAAAAGAAATTCGTCACAATCAAAGTCCGTATCAAGATCCACAGGAAGGTGAGACAAGGCATACGCATTGGCATGTTTAGACGTAGGTCGAAAATGGATATCGTAATTGTAGGAAGATATGAACAGCGCCCAGCGTTGTAGAGGATGTGCTGCCTTGTCAGGCTAGGAAATGTGAGTGTTAAGAAAGTAAACGAAGGGTCTACGGTCAGTAATGAGGTGAAACTTGGAGCCATGCAAAAACCATGAAATTTATGAACAGCATAGAGTGTGGCAAGATCCTCTTTTTCCACCTGAGATTAACGCTGCTGGGCTAGAGTAACATATTTAGAGGCGAAAGCAACAGTTCGTTCAGAGACGTCGGTATACTGGTGCGCTACGACCGTGTCGAGGCTGTACTGTGACTCTTCAGTAGCCAAAAATATGTGTTGGTCTGGAGAGAACATAACTAAACAAGGGGCTGAGAGTAGTTTGAATTTCAGCATTTGAAAAGCACGTTCGCAATCCAGACTCCAGGAAAAACGTACATTGTTGCGTAACAAGCGATGCAACATGCGGGCCAATGTGGCCGCTCCCAGCAGAAATTTATGGTAGTAGACTAGCTTCCCCACGGAGGCCTGAAGCTGCTTCGTCGACGAGGGGTGAGGCTAAGACGTAAAAGCGGAGATGTAGTCTGGCAGAGGGCGAACCTGACCCCGCAACATCTCGAACCCCATATAAACACCTGAAGGATGAAAAACTGAGGTTTCGCGAGGTTACACCATAAGCCTGAGGACTGAGAGACAGAAAACAAAGTACGCAGATCTTTCAAGTGATGGACATGGAGGGGCCCGTTACAACAATATCACTCAGATAATTAATGCAACCCGGGACAGGGACGAGATAATGCTCTAAAAATCGTTGTAAAATAACAGGGGCACTAGCCACGCCAAACGGAAGGCGAAAGTATTGATAGGACACAAAAGGAGCATTCAAACCCAGGACTCTTCGTCCACAGGAACCAGCTGGTAAGCTTCAGACAAATCAATTTTAGAACATTTCTGACCACCTGGTATTTTCACCAACAGTTCCTTCTGGCGTGGGAGAGGATACATATCCACGATCGACTGCACGTTCGCAGTAGTACTGAAGTCGTAACAGAGCCAAAGAGTGCTCTATGGTTTCCAAACTCCAACCAGCGGAGACGACCATTCGCTAACCATAACAGGTCGAACCACCCCTAGAGACTGAAGTCTGCCGAGTTCCGCTTTCACTTGGTCTTACAGGGCAACACGAATAGGACGCGCACGACAAAAACGAGGCCGAGATGTAGATTTCAAAGAAATATGAGCAGAAAATTCGTAGCATACCCTATACCTTCCAAAATAAAGTCCGAAAACTACCTACACAGTTTCCCAATTGAGAATATGGTACCCGATCGGACACAATGTCAACTGCGTCGGTGATTGACAATCCGAATGTCTAAAATACATCCATTCCGAACATGTTTTCAACACCGTCATCAGCAACCACTAATAATGTAATAGAATGAACCACTGACTTGTAAGAGGCAGATACCGTAAATTTTCTGTTTGTTATAACTGACCAGCTTCCATATCAACGGTGTCGACGGAAGCGAGCCTAAACTCACATGGGTTTGAGAATCCAATAACGTCACTGCAGCACCTGTGTCGACCTGTAGCCAGAGCTCTTGGAGAGAAACACTTAACTCGATAAGCAAATTGTCACTCGGGGCATCAGTAACGAACTGCGACTTACGTCTCAGGCTGTGATGTTCGACTGCTCAGGCACTGTATGACTGCTTTGGTTTCTTGCTGCATCGGTGGCATTCTACTCGAGCCGCTATGCCATGTGTTCATTTGCACCGGTAGTTCGTCAATAAACTACAGATGTGATCAAAAGTAGGAGCTGCCGGTTCTTGTAAAGGGTGAGGCTGGCACAATAATTCATACACCTTAGGCGGATTCCACGAGACGAATAATGCTTTGCACAAATACGGGTCTGTCACATCTAAAGTCAAAAAATTCTATCTGAATCTGTTTTCGTAAGCTTCCCAATGCAAATCTGAATCATCATACGGAGTAAAAGTGAGTGGACAGACCGGTGGAACGTACTCTGTCTGTTACTGGATGCCGACAAGGTGGTCACTGTGGTTACGGTAACACGGCGTTCATAATGACTAACCGTGATGAAGTAGCACTTACAGACGGCACACGCGTAGACCATTCCAGACTCTTCGCCAGTCGTGTAGTGTCCAGGTAATACACGAAACTGAGTCACATAACACAAATATGGCTTTATTCATAAGCTTCTGAACAATAATGGAAATGAGCTTCTTTCTGGCGTGAGGTCAGTCGTTTGACGGCGCGTCTCGGCGCGGGCCCGCCCGTTGCCGGCACGCCGTAAGGCACGGAAGCTCGCACTGGGGCGTATCGCTTCCAGTCGAGCGTGCCGCGGCAGTCCTCACTTGGGGATGTGAAGCGTTTCTCATAGCCTCTCCTTCCCAAGAGGCTCTTTCCGCCTTCTCGTGGTGTCAGATGTTAAGCTCGGCATTTCGCCTTGCGACAAAAGGGAGAGCTGCGACCCAACCCGATGCGAAAGCGAAGGGTGCGTGGCACAGGGGGAGCTGTGTCGAGGGACCGAACATCAGTCCCTTCTGTTCGCAGGGTACAGACCAGCACGTGCTCTGCATGCCGGCGATCTCGTTTGTCGGCGTGGGATCGCGGCGCTAGTCGGCAAGGGCGCTTCGCCGAGCCCCTGGGTAACCGGGACGTGCTGTGCCAAACCCAGGAGGTGGTGACATCACCTGGGCTAGGTTAGATGGGTCCAGACCGCCGAACGTCTGGGGGACCGGCCCGCCACCTGAGTAGGAGCGGGTCCTTGGCCAGGAGGTGGAAACTCGGGCAAGTAGGCGGCCTATCCGGAGTGCGGGGTGCAGTTGCCGAGGAGCGTCGCGTGAAATCGTTGATGACGGGGACACCGAGGAGGACCAGTGCACACTGGCGACGGAGCGCTGAACCTGGCAGCTCGGAAGTGCCCTTGACCTAGGGGCGAGGTCGGAGGGCGAGCTGCAGAAGTCCCCCTCCCCCCCCCCCCATGCCAGAGGAGCCGGTCCGGGGCCAGAGACGGGCTCCCACCCCTTTTTTCATCACTCGTTGAATCATGGCTACAAACGAAACGAGTGATTCGTGTGCGCCTCAACGAGCTTCCGCTGCGCCTGATCCCTCTCCCCAGGACGAGCAGGGACTGGCAGAGAATGAGACAGTCATGCAAAGATATGCTAGAATCACGTCGGTCATGGAGAAACAAATTAAAAATGGCAAGATAAGCCAAGCTGGACTTGCCATCATTAAGAATGAGCTGGCAGCATGGGCTATTGCCCACGCAAAACTAGAAGGTAGGGTGGAAGAACTTGAAAAGGAGAATGACAGACTAAGGAGGCCACCGGCAAAGACGTGGGCGGCCGTGGCCGCGCAAGCGCCCACTAAGCGCCCACAAAACACGACCAGAGACAGAATCGACAAAATGACAAAAAGAACAGATACAGCAGTTTTCCTCAGGATACTGCCTTAGCAGGATACAAGTGTTAAGAATATTCAAGAACTATTCACAAAAAGTATAGACCCCATAAAAGATAAAATCAGAATTAAAAAGGTAAAACCGAGCAGAAATTCCGTTATAGTTGAAGTTGTCTCCGAGGAAGATAAAGATAAACTGCTGAATAACCAAAAACTGAACTCGTTGGTCAAATGCGAACCACCGAGGAAAAGAAATCCTCTCGTCATACTATATGACGTTCCCACAATAATGACTGACGGAAGAACTCCTAGAAACAATTAGACAGCAAAACTTTGAGGAAATAAATGAAGAAGAATTCAAAAACTGCTTTAAATTAAAATTTAAGACTGGGCCACGGGGTCGTGATGTTGTTCATCACGTCGCCGAGGTCTCAGCGCAAATGTGGAAGAACATAACAACAATGGGCAGAATATATGTTGGCTTTCACGCCATAAATACAAGAGATTATGTCGTGGTACCTCGTTGCCACAACTGTGGTGACTTGGATCACGTCTTAAGGCTGTGCACCAGGGAGCCGGCGTGCACTAAGTGTGGGGAACATGGTCACAGCCGCAAAGACTGCAAGGCGGCGGCAGTCTGCATACCATGCAAGAATCGAGGGAAGTAGTCTTGCGGAGCCACAGGCAGGAATTGCCCGACATACAGATTGTTGGAGCAGAGACTAATCTCCAGAACTGACTATGGTTGAGCTCGGCATACCGAACAGGATGCCAAAGCGAAAGTCCCCGAGCAAAAGGAGGAGGGATGCCATGAGGGCAAACAGATTCAAGGATTTTTTGAGGTCGCTTTCGGACGCCACTAAAACTGAAACAAAAGATAAAGCTATACAGACTGAATTTCCAAAAATGGACATTGGCATACTAACCAATCTCCCCCTCATTGCCGAAACTCCCTCCTCTGGAAGCTGGGGAACAAAGCCGGAACTACACCAACAACGGCAAGGGCTTCCTGTGGCTGTGGCAACGCCTAAAGACAATTATACCAATCATACAAATCAACAACCCATTCAAGAAAATACAGTGACATGCTCATGTACGAGCCCCACTGTACAGAGCTCACCAATAGTCAGACTGCCACCGGTCGATCCGGTTAGGGTGTACCCCAACTTGGAGTACACTATGCAACTATCCAGACTAGAGCAGCCGGCTACCCTGACCACTGCCTTACGACATGTGGTCCGTGTAGGACATGAAGACGGCAGAAAGATAACCTTCTCGGTTATGGAGGCTGTTGGCAGAATCCAGCTAAAATCAGTGAATCTCCCCACTGACTTCTGAGCCTTGCGAGATCTGCTCAAGAAAGTTTTCGAAAGACGAGGTGAGAAATTTGATCTTAACGACATTTACGAACAATCAGTAATAGCACATGGACGAATTGCCTTCGACTGGAGTAAGACCTGGCCACATGACCGAATACATACGTACTTCCCCTAATGACAAAAATAACTATTGGAAAGCTTAACACTCACAACAGCAGACTCGTTATGCAGGAGCTCCGAAGGGAGGTGGAGGAGAGGAGACTAGATGTACTCTGTCTACAGGAGCTATACTCCCTGGCTGGAAAAATAGCTTTTGCTGCCGCGAGCTGGCAAATAGTCAGCAGAGGGGATGACCCGAAGGTGGCGATTATAATCATAAATAAACTCTTGAGAGTCACCACACTCTCACAGTTCACAACTAGCCACTGTAACGTCGTGGAGCTTCAAACCCCTATGGGAACCACAACTCTCATAAACATGTATTTTCAGTATGGGGACAACAGAGAACACTACATAGACTACCTAGCGAGAGTTACCACGGTGTTGCAGGGAAGAAAAGTTGTAATAACAGCTGACATTAATGCCAAATCCCCGCTGTGGTACAGTGGCACAAGAGATGCTAACGGTGAAAAAGTCGAGGAACTTATAATGGCATCACAACTTGTGGTGGCAAACAGGCCCGGCAATACTCCTACCTACGCTGCAGGGGAAGGACAGGGCACATATATTGATGTCACCCGTGTAACTCCAAATATGGCTAACATTATTCAAAATTGGAGAGTCATAGAGAACGCCACCACAAGCGACCACAATTTGATATCTTTCACCTTGGGAGAAAGAGAGTGCCGCTGGTCACGGGGTGGGAGGTACAACTAAATTACAGAAGAGCCGACTGGGAACGCCTAGCGAGGGAGTGTGACATTCCTCCATCACCGGAAGGTGACATGCATCTGGACATAGACGTAGACCAGAGAGTAGAGGAACTGGTGAATGCAGTGAGAAGAGCGGTGAAGGCAGCCGTACCTACAAAGAGGAGGGCCATGGCGGCCTCTCCGTCACCATGGTCTGCTAAACTAGGAGAACTGCGTCAATCTGTCAGAAGGCTGAGGAGGCACTACCAGCGCAGTGTCGTCTGGCAGGAACGACAAAGGTGGCTGATGCTATATGGGGAGGAAAAGTGGAAGTTCCATAAGGAACTGCGCGAAGTTAGGATGAGTAGCTGGGAAAATTTTGTGCTCAACCAGCTAGTCACGGACCCATGGGGGCTTCCATATAAGTTGGTGAGGGAAAAAATCCGCTCTCCTCTGGAGCTATCAACAGTCAGGTAAGGGGACAGGATGACGGAGTCCTGGCAGGAGACTGCGGGGGTCCTCCTCCGGTCCCTGTTGCCTGACGATAATGCGGATGGGGAGACAGAGGGGCAGAAGCAACTCAGAGACGAAGACCAAGAAGTATACGTTAATGAGACGGCTGTCTACCCCTTCTCAGAGGAGGAGGTGGCAACCCATATAAGATCATTGAAAAAAGGAAAAGCACCTGGGCCGGACGGCATTGTGGCGGAGGTAGTGCAGTTTCTGGCGCTTCAGTTGACTGCGCCACTAACACATCTATACAACGAATGTCTCAGACAGAGAAAATTCCCAAAGAGATGGAAAATGGCAAATATAGTTATTATAAAGAAAGGACCAGAGAAGGACCCTTCAGAAGTGAAATCTTACAGGCCGATTTGCTTGTGGGATGTATTTGGCAAAATACTGGAGAAATTGTTGGCTGACAGATTGACAGCACACCGAGTGTTGTGCGGGGTGAGCGACAGGTGGTTCGGGATCAGGCCGGGGCGGTCGGCATCTGATGCTATCGCCCTGGTGGCCGAGGTCTGTGGCTCGACCCCGCACAAATACGTGGTTGGCATCATGGTTGACATCAGTGGCGCCTTCGACAACCTGTGGTGGCCTTCGCTCTTCTCCTGCTTGCGGGAGAAAGAGTGTCCAGGGCCGCTATATGGTTGCCTGAGGAGCAATTGCTAGGATCGGGAGGTCTGGTTATCATCATCTAGCGAAAGAGTGGGAAAGATAATTACCAAAGGATGTCCCCAAGGTTCCGTCTTAGGACCCCTCTTCTGGGACATCCATATGGAGCCTTTATTAGATA
Source organism: Schistocerca cancellata (assembly GCF_023864275.1). NCBI lineage: Eukaryota > Metazoa > Arthropoda > Insecta > Orthoptera > Acrididae > Schistocerca > Schistocerca cancellata. The sequence continues at coordinate 457,063,325 of NC_064629.1, forward strand.
GATTACAACAAAGTGATGAGGTGCTAGAGGTGATAGCCTATGCGGATGATCTCCTTCTGTTGGTTGGTGGCCGTAGCCGCGAAGACATTGAACCGAAAATAGAGACAGCATTAGACAAACTCCAACAGTGGTGCCACATGACTAAAATGACGATATCACCCAGTAAATCCTCCTACCTATTACTAAAAGGACAACTTATTAGAAACCCGACTGTCAGAATAGATGGTTCACCAGTTCTCCGACGACGAGAGACACGCTACCTGGGAGTTATCATTGATGAGAGGTGGAGCTTCGGAAAACACATTGATACTGTCACCCAGAGAGCCCTTCAGATATTAAATAACCTCATTTCAATAGGCCATTAAAAGATTCCATCTTCCTCCACACCTAATTAGACTCTATCATAATAGTATCCTAACCCCAGTTGTGGGCTATGGCTCGGGAGTCTGGGCGCACAGGCTCACGAGGGTTGTGCCCGCCATGGCAGTGAGAAGGGTCCAGAGAAGCATGGTGTTAAGAGCCGTGGGTGCCTATAGAACATCTCCAGGGGGGGCCCTATTAGTCATAATGGGGCTCTGCCCTCTGGACATAAAGATAAGAGAACAGGCGGCTTGGTATTGGGCCAAGAAGGGAAATTATGAGAAGATTGCCGATATTATGGGTATTAGAGTGGGGGATAAAAGAGAGATAAGGAAAAGAGGGGAGGAGCTCTGGCAGGAGACTTGGAAGGTAGAAGAGACTGGACGAAGAACCTTCCAGTTCCTACCTGATGTGAGGGAACGACTTGGACTAAAGTACTTTGAGCCCACACGAGGTTTGATCCACTTTCTCACTGGCCATGGATCCTACCCGACTTATTTATGTCGATTTGGGAAGAGGGCAACTCTTCAATGATATCGCTAACACACTACGAGACAGACAACCCAACCGTGACACATACCAACTATTCAGACGAGAGGAAACTTTTCAGACCTTAATCACCTTGGCAAACGGTGTATCTCGAAAAGTTCTAATTGACTATTTAGGAGAGATACACTAAATAATGACAATAACCGCCAATTGCGTCCAAGAGCCCTAGTCCCATGCCGCCTGTGCGTGGACTGGTCGACTACATCTAAGCTGGAATCCGCCACGTGCAGGACTAGCGGGAGTAGGGAACAACCACCGATTGTGACACACACCAGATATGACGTAGGATAAGTTAGTTTGTAGGACTTAGTTATAGGAAATTAAGATAGGGACTGCAGCGAATTTAACATCAAGGCCTGCCCAGTGCCAGGGGCATGCTCTTCGGGATCAGCTCGAAGAGCAAGGCATGTGAAAGTAGGTTTATATCTTCACTGGCACACATGTGACGCTGCAGAATACATATACAAATTAAATTAGTTGTAGGAATTAGGCATAAACAGTATATGTAGATATTAGATGCCCTTTGTTTACTAATAACTGTAGCTCACCTACTAAAACTAAACTAGCTGCAAAATTTAATATAAATGTATTACTGTTAGGACCCACTAATGAATTAAGGTAGTGGGTTAATTTGTATAACTATAATGGTTTTCATAATAAAGAATATTTTTTTGGAAAAAATATGAGCTTCTTATGAATCCACACGTATTCAGACAAGAGAATCATAAAGGTGGTGCAACAGAAGCGATACACAGTACAACTTATGTGAGCGGTACTAACTAAAACAACATAGCGAGGCTGTATGACATAGCAGTACCTGTGTTACTCTGATTACGATGCAAAGTTCCTTTGCACATGCATACATGTCCAGAGTAACAGGCACTGCGGCGACTGCTGCCGTTTTTTTTTCTGTATTGTATTTCCAGTTCCCCATCTAAGAGGGCTGGCAGCAGCACAGGCGCTGCTCTTCAGCCGAAAGACATTACAAGTAGACAGGAGGACATTTAAAACAATATAAAGAAGAAAACATGGCGGAACATAGAAACAAAAAAGGCCGAACATAGGAGAAGAAAGCATAAAAAACGGCGACTGTAAACCGGAGGTAAAAATCTAAAACAGTATTGTACACACACACACCAGGCAAAGTATGGCCGGAGCATACAAAGTTGCGAAACGATTAAAACAGGGACGTGTCGGATGGCGTAGCTGGAACAATCATGAACTATAGATAGGCCAAGCACACAATTAAAACCACATCACTGATGACACTGTAGAATGGCACCGGACACAACGCTAACGCAGCACACTTGGTGATGAATATAAACATGGGAGGATCTACCAATGGTTGGGGATGAGGGGATAAGGGAAAAGGAGGCGAAAAGGAGGGGAGAGAAAGGGGGATGAAGTGGGCCACCTGAAGGGGGTCCAGGGAGGGAAGGGATGGGAGAGCAAAACAGCTGAGGAGGGGGTGCAGGGAGACGGGGAGGGGGAAGAGGGAGAATCCTCTTTGGGAGAAGGAGGGGAGAGAAAATGGAGGGACCTGGGTAGGGGGAGGGAACAAGGCCAGGCTACAGTTGGTAGGAAGGCTAGATGTCACTTTTTTTTTGGTCATCAGTCTACTGACTGGTTTGATGTGGCCCGCCACGAATTCCTTTCCAGTGCATGTCCTATCATCCTGTCCCTTCTCCTTATCAGTGTTTTCCACATATTCCTTTCCTCTCCGATTCTGCGTAGAACCTCGTCATTCCTTACCTTATCAGTCCACCTAATTTTCAACATTCGTATATAGCACCACATCTCAAATGCTTCGATTCTCTTCTGTTCCGCTTTTCCCACAGTCCATGTTTCACTACCATACAATGCTGTACCCCAGACGTACATCCTCAGAAATTTCTTCCTCAAATTAAGGCCGGTATTTGATATTAGTAGACTTCTCTTGGCCAGAAATGCCTTTTTTGCCATAGCGAGTCTGCTTTTGATGTCCTCCTTGCTCCGTCCGTCATTGGTTATTTTACTGCCTAACTAGCAAAATTCCTTAACTTCATTGACTTCGTGACCATCAATCCTGATGTTAAGTTTCTCGCTGTTCTCATTTCTACTACTTCTCATTACCTTCGTCTTTCTCCGATTTACTCTCAAACAATACTGTGTGCTCATTAGACTGTTCATTCTGTTCAGCAGATCATTTAATTCTTCTTCACTTTCACTCAGGATAGCAATGTCATCAGCGAATCGTATCATTGATATCCTTTCACCTTGTATTTTAATTCCACTCCTGAACCTTTCTTTTATTTCCATCATTGCTTCCTCGATGTACAGATTGAAAAGTAGGGGCGAAAGGCTACAGCCTTGTCTTACACCCTTCTTAACACGAGCACTTCGTTCTTGATCGTCCACTCTTATTATTCCCTCTTGGTTGTTGTTCATATTGTATATGACCCGTCTCTCCCTATAGCTTACCCCTACTTTTTTCAGAATCTCGAACAGCTTGCACCATTTTATATTGTCGAATGCTTTTTCCAGGTCGACAAATCCTATGAAAGTGTCTTGATTTTTCTTTAGCCTTGCTTCCATTATTAGCTGTAACGTCAGAATTGCCTCTCTCGTCCCTTTACTTTTCCTACAGCCAAACTGATCGTCACCTAGCGCATTCTCAATTTTCTTTTCCATTCTTCTGTATATTATTCTTGTAAGCAGCTTCGATGCATGAGCTGTTAACCTGATTGTGCGATAATTCTCGCACTTGTCAGCTCTTGCCGTCTTCGGAATTGTGTGGATGATGCTTTTCCGAAAGTCAGATGATATATCGCCAGACTCATATATTCTACACACCAACGTGAATAGTCGTTTTGTTGCCACTTTCCCCAATGATTTTAGAAATTCTGATGGAATGTTATCTATCCCTTCTGCCTTATTTGAGCGTAAGTCCTCCAAAGCTCTTTTAAATTCCGATTCTAATACTGGATGCCCTATCTCTTCTAAATCGACTCCTGTTTCTTCTATCACATCAGACAAATCTTCACCCCTCATAGAGGCTTTCAATGTATTCTTTCCACCTGTCTGTTCTCTCCTCTGCGTTTAACAATGGAATTCCCGTTGCACTCTTAATGTTACCACCGTTGCTTTTAATGTCACCAAAGGTTATTTTGACTTTCCTGTATGCTGAGTCTGTCCTTCCGACAATCATATCTTTTACGATGTCTTCACATTTTTCCTGCAGCCATTTCGTCTTAGCTTCCCTGCACTTCCTATTTATTTCATTCCTCAGCGACTTGTATTTCTGTATTCCAGATTTTCCCGGAACATGTTTGTACTTCCTCCTTTCATCAATCAACTGAAGTATTTCTTCTGTTACCCATGGTTTCTTCGCAGCTACCTTATTTGTACCTATGTTTTCCGTCCCAACTTCTGTGATGGCCCTTTTTAGAGATGTCCATTCCTCTTCAACTGTACTGCCTACTGCGCTAATCCTTATTGCTGCATCTATAGCGTTAGAGAACTTCAAACGTATCTCGTCAGTCCTTAGTCCTTCCGTATCCCACTTCTTTGCGTATTGATTCTTCCTGACTAATGTCTTGAACTTCAGCCTACTCTTCATCACAACTATATTGTGATCTGAGTCTATATCTGCTCCTGGGTACGCCTTACAATCCAGTATCTGATTTCGGAATCTCTGTCTGAACATCATGTAATCTAATTGAAATCTTCCCGTATCTCCCGGCCTTTTCCAAGTATACCTCCTCCTCTTCTGATTCTTGAATAGGGTATTCGCTATTACTAGCTGAAACTTGTTACAGAACTCAATTAGTCTTTCTCCTCTTTCATTCCTTGTCCCAAGCCCATATTTTCCTGTAACCTTTTTCTTCTACTCCTTCCCCTACAACTGCATTCCAGTCGCCCATGACTATTAGATTTTCGTCCCCCTTTACATACTGCATTACCCTTTCAATATCCTCATATACTTTCTCTATCTGTTCATCTCCAGCTTGCGACGTCGGCATGTATACCTGAACTATCGTTGTCGGTGTTGGTCTGCTGTCGATCCTGATTAGAGCAACCCAGTCACTGAACTGTTCACAGTAACACACCCTCTGCCCTACCTTCATATTCATAACGAATCCTACACCTGTTATACCATTTTCTGCTGCTGTTGATATTACCCGATACTCATTTGACCAGAAATCCTTGTCTTCCTTCCACTTCACTTCACTGACCCCTACTATATCTAGATTGAGCCTTTGCATTTCCCTTTTCAGATCTTCTAGTTTCCCTACCACGTTCAAGCTTCTGACATTCCATGCCCGGGCTCGTAGAACGTTATCCTTTCGTAGATTATTCAATCATTTTCTCATGGTAACCTCCCCCTTGGCAGTCCCCTCCCGGAGATCCGAATGGGGGACTATTCCGGAATCTTTTGCCAATAGAGAGATCATCATGACACTTCTTCAATTACATGCCACATGTCCTGTGGATACACGTTACGTGTCTTTAATGCAGTGGTTTCCATTGCCTTCTGCATCCTCATGTCGTTGATCATTGCTGATTCTTCCGCCTTTAGGGGCAATTTCCCACCACTAGGACAAGAGAGTGCCCTGAACCTCTATCCGCTCCTCCGCCCTCTTTGACAAGGCTATTGGCAGAATGAGGCTGACTTCTTATGCCGGAAGTCTTCGGCCGCCAATGCTGATTATTTATCAAAATTTAGGCAGTGGCGGGGATCGAACCCGGGACCGAAAACGTTTTGATTATGATTCAAAGACGCTACCCCTTTTTTTTTTTTTTTTTTTTTTTTAATTGTATTTTACTAAAACATACATTTCAAGTATTCAACAGTACAATTAATGATTAAACCATTTGCAACATTAAAAAAAGAACCAGTTTTAAACTATTTATATGCTAAATATGTCTAATACAGTAATAATGGTAAAACAAACTTTAAAAGTGGTTACAGTATAACTTTGCTCAAGATAACTGAGATTATTCTAGGTGCAAACTATTGTCACCCAATCAGTGGGTTTGTCTTCAAAGTTGAATTCACTGTTTAATTTGTAAACTGTCCATTGAATAAAAAATAATAGCATATTTAATACCAGTTTTCTTGACTATGAACCAGTTTAAATACAATCCAATTAAACACATACAATAACACAAAATAAACAAAAAATACAAAAAAAAAGAAAAAGTTCCGGAAGCAAGGTTAAAGTAAATTTAACCAACACCCATTCTTTCAAAAATGATCTTCAGCATGTTGCCATAGTGCTTCTTGTGGTTGCGATACGTGCTGATTTTTGCATATTCACACTTCATGTAAACGCGGAATTCTATCTCGTTGTCCGACCCAAGTGTGTGGATGACATAACTAACATATTTTCCCATTAACCAGCTAATGGCGTTGGTTTTTAATTTCGGAAAGTATGTCATGTCCGGTCTCAGGAGGAGCGACGGCGTTATATATTGCGTAGAGGATCTGGTGAGAAAGGCGATTTGTTGCCTGATCCAATTCCAGTTATGCACATTGCCACCACAGGTGAATCTGTGGCTGAGTGTATCCACCAGATTGCATTTTCCACAAAGGTGTGTCTGGTTTAAACCGATCCCATATAGTCTCTCGTTGGTGCTGATGACATTATTAACTGTTTTGTACCATGCGGAAATAGCGTCTGTAGATAGCCCGGCATAGTTGATGTTCCGCCATACAGCTTTCCAGTCACAATTTGGGAATTTCGTTTCAATTTTGTTTCTACCCTCATTTAACTTCCTTTCAAGTATGATGTCGCGCGCTGTAATACGTGTGTTGTTTCTGATTTCGTCACTAAGATAACTTGCTTCGAGGAAAAAGTTCCTCACATACTGCAGACGGGCATTAATCCTTCGCACATCAATCGGTGCTTGCAGGCTATGGGGTGTCACAGCCTCAAAGAGCTTTGCGGTTATACATTGTGGAAGTTCTCTGAGTATATGGAAAGTCCGTTTGAGGAACAGAGCAGACGCTTTATTGCGAATATCCACCAAACCGAGGCCCCCGTTTCTGACATCCAGTATAACCGTAGTCGCACCAACCCTGAATATGTCTCCTCTCCATAAATAATTGGTAACAGTGGACATGATCCCTGTCGCTACTAGTTTAGGGATTGGAAATACCTGCGCAGTGAAATACGCTTTAGACAAAACGCAGGAGTTGATGAATCTGACTTTTTGCACCAGGTCCATAGTTCGATGGATGTTCTCCATTACAGCACCATGAACTTTCCTCCTAGTTTCCGTCCAGTTAAAAGCAGCCATCCGCATCGGACATGCCATTAAGGTGATTCCCAAAGTTTTATGTTTGTTGTCTTGTTTTGCCCATGCCAGTCGAAGGTGATCTAGGCCCCGTAGATTCAATATTTGACTTTTGTTTTCATTTGCTGTCGCTCCCGACGCTAGACAATATCTTTGGATTTCTCTTTCCAGTGTAACTGTCTCCTCCTTATTCCTTATTACAACGCCCACGTCATCAGCATAAGCTCGTATGACAGTTTTATCACCACTCAATGTTATGCCTGTTAATCTTGCGTGGACAGTGCGGAGGAAGGGCTCTAAAGATACTGAAAATAAAAACATTGATAAGGGACTGCCCTGTGGAACCCCTCGCCTTATCTGTATGGGTTTAGATGTTTGGCCATTGATTGCTATTTTCGCATTTACACCTGTTGCAATATTCCTTAGCATGTTCACAATCTGGGGGTGGAAATCCATTCTTGACAGCGTCGCAAAGAGGTATCTATGACTAACGCGGTCAAAAGCTTTGTTGAAATCTATAAAGATTAAAGCACATTTTATACTTGTCACTGAGGTAATTGCAATGACGTCTCTGTATGCAGATAGACTTTCGAATATCGTTCTGGTCGGAGAGCAAGATTGGTGATGACTCAATATTTTGTTGGAAAAGGCAGAGAGTCTTTTGTTGATAATACGCGAAATTATTTTGTAATCAGAATTTAGTAGCGAAAGAGGCCGAAAATTGTTTAAGTTGGTTTTGCCTTTAGTCTTAGGAATCAGTACTATTTTACTTTCCTTAAACTCTGCAGGGACCGTTTTTCCGTTCAGGACCTCATTTGCCATGGAAGTGATCTTATCCCCAATTATAGACCAGTAGCGGGCATAAAACTCCACAGGGAGGCCATCAAGTCCCGGAGATTTTTTGAGAGGTGAGTTACGTACTGCCTCATGCACTTCATCTTTAGTAATAGGTGACAGGATGTCAGCGTTGTCTGTTCCCGACAATTGTGGACCTAAAATAGTGAGAAAATCCGCGAGAGCTGCATCTTCCACTGTGGTAGGGGCATATAAGGTTTCATAGTACCTGTGGACTTCGTCCAGTATTTCTTTCTGGCATGTGAGCTTTGTACCAGTATGCGTCTGGACTTCATCAATAAAAGTTTGACGTCTATTTTTAGCATGCCGCACCAAGTGATACAGGGAAGCTGTTTCATCTGCTATGACTGATGTGGCTTTCGATTTAATTTTTAGTCCCTCCATCTGTTGCCGTTTAATGCTTAATAACTTGGCTTTTATTTTTTTGATATCATTCAGACGAATTACGTCATCATGTGCCTGTTTATATAAGTCTCTTAAAACCTTATAATAAAACTCCATTGTATTCCTCAACTCCCTGTGCCTCGCTGCACTATACTGCATGACAACTTTCCGCAGCCTTGGTTTAGCCCTCCTTGTCCACCAGTCAATGACTGTTGGGTGCTTGTCTACTGTGCGGAGGCACATAGTCCACGCAAACCTTACTTCCTGTTCCAGTTCTTCGTCAGTTAAAACAGAGATATTTAAGTTCCATTGGCCTCTGAATCGACGGGTTGGCTGTACACTTAGATTAAAGCAAGTTAAAAGTGTACTGTGATCGCTAAAATACACTGGAATAGTCTCAACGTTTAATAAATAATTTTGCAAATTTGATGACACGTAAATTCTATCTAGTCTGCTGCGAGAGTGGCTGGTTATATACGTGAACCCGACTGACGTCGGGTGCTGAAGTTCCCACACATCCTTAAGGTGTAGATCACTTACTAACTTTTTTAACTGTGGCGAGTAGTTGAAGTTGGGTTGTTGATCTTTCTGGTTTAAAACACAGTTAAAGTCTCCACCTAGTATAAGAGAAGACGGATTTTTCCTCAATAAATAAATCAGTTCATCTTGAAAAAACTTCGCACGATCCAATTTGTGGGAAGTTCCTGATGGGGCGTAAAGGTTAATCACTGTCACATCGAAAATTTTTATGCCTATTGCTCTTCCTGATTCTAGTCGTTCGATTTCAGTCACCGGAATGCCTTCCCTTATAAGAATGGCTGTACCGATATTGGCTTCCGTAGAAACATTAACAATTTCAAAAAAGTCTGGGATCCGAAATTCCGCTATCGCAACTTCTTGTAGCAACGCGATATCTGTTCCGGACTGGTACAAGAATTCTTTTAGTGCTGCCAATTTCAAGGGTGACTGTATTTTATTAATGTTAATAGTAGTAATGCTATAAGCTTGCAGCACAGACATACCGGAAGAAGCTATTTGAGATGAGGTTAGGTATGATTATAGCAGCAAACGTGCTTCCCTACAAGGCACGATCTTTACAAGCTGTGTGCCCATTACATGTACTAACTGCCTACAAAAATTTGCATTGCTTTTAAACAAATAGCTTGAGAAGAAATGTATCCTGAAATCCTGACAACGCATTGCTATAAGTCACTGTGGCCATTCTCTTTCTCCTCGTCAGTGTTGGCCCTGATGACTTCATATTTAATATTCTTTTTCTTTATGTCTTTCTTCTCTGGTGTGACTTTCGCTTGATGACGCGTGACAGCAAGACCCGGTGTCTGTCGCAGCCGCCGGCGGTGGCTAAATGGGGCAACGGCCGTGGCTTGCGAGTCGTCAATGTTTGGCTCCGGCGTGGTGTCTGTTGTGTTGTTTTGCTGGCGAGGCGGTGATGCTTGTGTATTTCCTCCTTCGGCGCGGCGTTGCGCTTCGGAGTCAGCAGGTTCTTTACCTGGTACTTCCTCGTACGGTTTGCACTGTATGGGTTGTGCACTTGATGCGGTTATTTCAGCCGTGACCTCAGGCTCTGGGTCACATTTCCGTGAAAAATCACTATCCGCTGCGTCACTATCTGTTCGTGGCGGTGTAAGTCCTTGTGCGGAAGTGGGAGCCACATCGACCGTCATTCCATCTCCTTTTTCCACTTCTAACAGATCTTCAGGACTGGGCTTCGGCCTCCTGGCAACGGGTGTTTCACAGGAAGAGTCCTCATCAACATTTCTTTCAGTGTCCTCTAGAGGACGCTTTTTTGTGGGAATCTCGCTGTCACGGGACGGAATTTCAGCAGTTAATGCAGGTTTTAAAGACGGAAAGTCATTAACATTAAGTGCAACATTTTCAGAGGTAGTAACAGGATCCACGACCGCCGCCGGCTCTGTTGTTTTACTGGCTGGCAACAAATCGTTGAGTGTCAATTTCCGGCGTTGCGTAAGGTTATTTGTTAGCACAAATACACGGCGAGGGCAGTCCTGACGGAGGTGACCAGACTCGTTACATACATGACATGTAGGGGTTTGCCCTGAGTACATAACATGCGCCTTGTGCCCGTCAACAAAGATGTGGGAGGGTATGTTTGCTTTCACTTCCATCTCCACGGAGCGAATGCCGTTAAAGCACTGCAGCTTGAAATGCGAAGCCCACCTTTCGTTGACTATTTGCCTGACAACCCCATACTTTGATAGGACATCTTTAATTTTCGAATTGTCTACTTCTATGGGAATATTCAAAACCCTAACATTCCTAATTACAGACTCGGAATTCCGGAGTTTGACAGTACTTTTAGTACCATCACGGTGTATAAATTCCGTTTCATAACCAAATTTTGCCAGAAAGCGGTCTACACTCGCGGAATCGTTAAACTTTACAAAAATGCAGTATTCATCAGAGTCCAGCTGCATGGTATGAACAGATTCAGAATGAAGGCCAATTACCTCGGTAATCCAGTCGTGTATTTCAAGTGCAGAGGGCTGTACTCGACGGGTGTACTTGTCGAAGGTGAAAATCACGGTGTTTTTTCTCACGGAGTTTGCCATGGTGTTCTGCAGCGAAGAAATCTCGGACAACGCCGAAATCCCAACGGCACTTCGTAGAAAGATGACACGAAAGAAGACCAAATTCGCAATTGATAACGCTTAATTCACGTGCAAAACGTCACAAAACACGAAAACACTGGCGTAAACACTGTACGTTCACGGGGCAAACTTGAGGAGCGTGCGACCGCTGCGGCAGCTAAAGCCAGGTAGACCACAGGTCACAGCGAAGTTCAACCTCCGGGAGGGGGAAGTGCTGGAAATTGCTCTGTTGAAGGAGATAGAGGGTGTGGAGGTGGAGAGGGAGAGGGGGAAGGATATAGCGATAGAGGCGCGGCAATGGGTGGGGGGTGGAGAGGAAGGAGGAAACCAGAGGATGGAGGGCGGATCAAGCCTGCGGACAGTGTAAAGGATGCAGAGATATTGGAGGAGGAGATGGTGGAAGAGGATCAGGTGTGGGGGAAGAAAGACGGATACGGAAGGCAAGGCGGAGCGCATGGCATTCTAGGATTTGGAGGACCTTATAAAAGTGGGGGGGGGGGGGGGGCGTCGGAGATCCAGGCAACGCTGGCACAACAGAGGATATGATGTATGAGGGATTTGTAGGTGTGGAGGGTGATGAAAGGATGCCATCCCTATGTCTGGCCAGGTAGGAGTTTCATGAGGTATAGGTGGGAATGGGCTTTCTGCTGGATAGTAGCGACTGCAGCCGTTATGAAATAAATGAAATGAATTCACAATTGCAAATAAGGATAACCATCAGCTGTAGAAGGGAATGATGTAAATGAAAATTTAACATGGAGAGCCAAATCATAGGGCGATCGCTCGCGATAAGCGGGAGATCCCGGATCGAGTCCTGGTCTGGGAAAAATTTTCGCTGTCGTCATTCCAGTCTACAGCTGATGGTTGTCCTTTCTTTCTTTTCTTTTTTTTAAAATTCTTTATTTCATAACAATTATAATTATACAAAATGACCCACCACCTTAATGATTAGTGGGTCCTATGTTTCTAGTTTTATAATAGCGGCTTCTACATTCTACTTGACTACAGACAGTACTATATTTATTACTAGGCAGACTACTTCTAATTTTACTAGTGTTAGCATAATTTCTAGTATCTACGAAAGGTTAGTATTAACTGCCTACAGCGTTACAGTTGTGCCAGTGTTAATAATATAAACCTACTTGGATGCCTCGCTCATAGAGCTAATCCCTATGAGCATGCCCCTGGCACAGGGCAGGCAAGAAGTTATTTATCGCTGCAGGTTCCTAACTTACTATCGTATTCTATTTAACAAAATCTACTACCTATTCTACGTCATAATCGGTGCGTTGTCTCAGTTCGTGATGAGGATCACCCCAGTCCCCCTAGTCCTGCACGTGGCGGATTCCAACTGTAAAGTCGACCTACCCACGAACAGGCGGCACGGGATTGGGGCAGTGGTCGCAATCGGTGATTTCTATTTATCTAGTCACGAAGGTCTCTCAGAAAAGTTGTTAATACTTTTTGTGATACCTCGTTGGCTAGTGTGTTCAGTCTCTGAAAGGTCTACTCTTGTCTTAGAAGGTCATAAGTGTTTGTACTTGGTAGTGGTCGTCGTAGTGTGTCGGCTACATCATCGAAAAGGGGGCACTCGTAAACCACATGGTCAGGAGTACCCTCCGATGGGCCACAGTCGCACGCGGGCGTCGCCCTTTTCCCAAACCTACATAAATAAGTCGGATAGGAGCCATGACCAGTGAGAAAGTGGAACAATCCCCGAGTTGGCTCGAAGTATTTCATTTTCATTCTTTCCTTAACATCTGGTAGGAGTTGGAAGGTTTTTCTACCAGTTTCATCTGACTCCCATATCTCCTGCCATAGATCTTCACCCCTTCCCCGTATCTCCCCTTTTTCCCTAACTGGTGCCCCCATAATTTCCTCTACTTTGGTGATATCTTTCTTGGCCCAGTACCATGCGGCCTGTTCCCTTATCTTTATATCGAGGGGACAGAGCCCCATTATGATTAACAGGGCTCCTCCCGGAGATGTTCTGTATGCTCCCACGGACCGTAGTAACATGTTCCTTTGTACTCTTCTCACCGTCACGGCGGGCACCACCCTCGTGACACTGTGAGCCCAGACTCCCGAGCCGTAACCCAGTATTGACGTCAGTATACTATTGTGATAAAGCTTAATTAGATGACGCGGAAAGTGAAATCTCTTATGTTCGATAGAAATCAGGTTATTTAGTAGTTGTAGTGCTTTCTGGGTTACTGTTTCAATGTGCCTTGCGAAGTTCCACCTTGCATCGATGATGATTCCCAAGAAGCGCGTTTCTCGTCTCCGAAGAACCGGCGTACCGTCAATTCTCGCGGTCGGATTTCTCATTAGCTGTCCTTTGAGTAATAGATAAGTCGACTTGCTTGGTGAGATAGTCATCTTGGTGTTGCGGCACCATTGTTGTAGTTTGTCTATTGCTCTCTCTATTTTCGGTTCTATGTCCTCGCGACTTCGGCCGCCGACCAGCAGGAGGAGGTCATCAGCGTAGGCTATCACCTCTAGCACCTCTTCGCTCTGTTGCAGGCTGTCCAGAAGAGGGTCCATGTGGATGTCCCAGAAAAGGGGACCCAACACGGAGCCCTGGGGGCAACCCTTAGTGATAGTTTTCCGGACTTTCCCGCTAGGGGATGATAGCCATACCTCCCGATCTTCATAATAGCTCCTCAAACAGCCATGTAGTAGCCCTGGGCACTCTTTCTCCCGAAGGCAGGAGAAGAGCGAAGGCCACCACAGGCAGTCAAAGGCGCCATTGATATCCACCATGATGCCAACAACATACTTACACAGAGCTGAGCCGCAGACCTCGGCCGCCAAGGCGATTGCATCAGAAGCCGATCGCCCCGGCCTGAAACCGAATTGCCTGTAGCTCATCCCATGCAGCATGCGGTGAGCAGTCAGTCTGTCAGCTAATAATTTTTTGAGAAGTCTGCCAAAGCCATCCAGCAGACAGATGGGCCTGTAGGATTTGGCCTCAGCGGGGTCCTTCTCAGAGCCTTTCTTAATGATTACCACATTTGCGATTTTCCATATTTTTGGAAATCTGCCCTGCCTGAGGCATTCGTTGAAGAGATGTGTGAGTGGCGCAACTAGCTGTGGGGCTAAGAACTGCACCACCTCCGCCACAATGCCGTCTAGCCCAGGGGCTTTTCCTTTCTTAAGGGACTTGATGAGAGCGGCAACCTCCTCCTCAGACAAGGGGAGGACCGCATTGTCATTTTCATACCTAACAAGGTCTTCATTCCGTAATTGACGCTGCTCTTCAGTGTCGTCATTCCTGTCATCGTCAGGCAACAGGGACCGGAGGAGGACCTCGGTAGTTTCCTGCCAGGATTCCGTCATCCCGTCCCCGTGCCTGATCGTTGATATCATCGTTGGGGAGCGGATCTTCTCCCTCACCAATCTGTATGGCACACCCCAAGGGTCGAGGGCCAACTGGTTGGTTACAAAAGTATCCCAAGTTTTTGTTCTGGTCTTCTGTAGCTCTTTTTGGAAGTTATCTTTTGCCTCCCGGTATAACTGCATCCATCTTTGCTTTTACCACCAGACGACACTGCGCTGGTAGTGCTTTCTCAGTCTCCTGACAGACTGACGCAGTTCTTGTAGCTCGGCTGACCATGGTGACGGTGTGGCCGCCATGGCCCTCCTCCTGGTTGGTACGGCCGCCTTAATCGCCCTTGTTGTTGCGCGTACCAGCCCCTCGGCTCTGTCGTCCACGTTAAAGTCCTGTCGTGCGTCCCCTTCTGGTAATGGAGGAATGTCGCACTCTCTGGCTATGCGTTCCCAGTCTGTTTTCCTAAAATTTCTTTGCACCTCCCACCCCATGGCCCAGTGGCACACTCTATCTCCTACAATGAAGGTAATTAAATTGTGATCACTAGTGGTGGCGTTGTCTACCACTCTCCACTCTAGGAGCATATTTACTGCATTTGGCGTGACCAACGTCACATCAGTGTTTGTGCCCTGACCCCCTCCGGCCACATAGGTGGGGGTATTGCCTGGTCTGTTTGCCACCACTAGTTGAAGAGCCATAATCATTTCTTCTGCTTTAGCACCATTTTCATCCCCTGTGCCACTGTACCATAGGAGGGATTTGGCGTTTATGTCAGCAGTTATGATGATATTGCGTCCCCGCAACGCCGTGGCCACACTCACTAGATGGTCTATGTGCTGTTCGATTCTGTCTCCGTACTGGAAGTACATGTTAATGATAATACAATTCCAGCAGGAGATTGTATCTCCACGACGTTGCAGTGACTATTGGAGTACTGTGACAGAGGTGTTGCACGCAGTGCGGTATTTGTTACCAGGATGGCCGCTCTGGGGGTGTCCCCACTGCTGACGGTTTGCCATGTTGCGGCAGTGAACGCTACTTTTCCAGCCAGAGAGTACGGCTCCTGTAAACAGAGTATGTCCAGTCTCTTTTCCACCACATCCTTACGGAGATGCTGCATTACTAGTCGACTGTTATGAGTATTAAGTTGTCCTATTTTTATTTTGGTCGTCATGGAAATTAAGTGTGTATGTGGTTATGTGGCCAAGTTTTGTTCCAGTCATATGCTAGTCGTCCGTTTGCCATCACTGATTGATGGTAGATTTCATCCAGGTCAAATTTTTCTCTTCGTCTTTCATAAACCTTTTTGAGTAGGTCACGCAGTGCTCCGAAGTCAGTGGGGAGGTTCACTGACTTTAATTGTATTCTGTCCACAGCCTCCATCACCGAGAAGGTTACCCTCCGTCCGTTCTCATGTCCTACTCGGACCACATGTCGTAAGGCAGTGGTCAGGGTAGTCGGCTGCTCCAGCCTGGCTAGTTGCATGGTGTACTCGAGACTCGGGTACACCTTCACGGGATATACGGGTGGCAACCTGACCACTGGGATGTCTTTTGTGACAGAGTTGGCGGTGGAGCTTGTTATCGTGTATTCTTGAACAGGCTTTGCAGCTTTATCTGTCGCTACCACAGGATGCTCTTGTCGTTGTGGGTCTTTAGTCGGCAGCGTGTCCCGGCATTGGGAGGAGGGTGCTCTGACCACCGAAGGGAGCTCAGTTTGAATGCCAATGTCCCTAGTGGGGGACTCTGTTTGTATTGATTTGTCGACTGTTGGTACGTCAGCGCTGGTAAGCGACTTCAGGAATTTCCTGAATCTACTTGCTCTCATAGCATCCCTCCTCCTTTTGCTCGGGGTTTTATGCTTTGGCATCCTGCTTGGTATGCCGTTTTCAACCATAATCAATTCGCGATATTAATCTTTGTTCGAGCATCCTGTAGGTAGGGCAGTTCCGTCCTGTGGCTCCACAAGACTTTTTGCCACGACTCTTGCAGGGGATGCAGACGCCTGTGGCCTTGCAATCTTTTCGGGTGTGACCACTATCACCGCATTTGGAGCAGGCCAACCCCCTGGTGCAGTGCCTCAGAATGTGGTCCAAGTCGCCGCAATTGTGACAACGAGGTACCACAATGTAGTCTTTAGTGTTTATTGCGTTGAATCCCACGTATAGTCGGCCCATTGCTGTTATTTGCCTCCACATTGTTGCGGAGACCTCGGCAACGTGATGTACGACATCAGGGTCCCGAGGACCCGTCTTAAATCTCAATTTGAAGCTGTTTTTGAAATAATTTTCGTTCATGCCCTCAAAGTTTTGCTTCCTAATTGCCTCACATAGTTCCTCGTTTGTCATTACTGTTGGAACATCGTACAGTATGACTAAGGGGTTCCTCTTTTTTGGCGGTACACACTTCACAACTGCGTTTAATTTCGGGTTTTCAAGCAGCTTGTTTTTGTCCTCCTCAGTCGCAACTTCTACTATCACCGGGTTGCGGCTTGGTTTAACTCGCTTAATCTTCATTTTGTCTTTCGCAGGGTCAATTGTGGTTCCTGGATTCTTTTGACGCTTGTATCTTGTCCAGGCAAGGTCTTGAGAAAGACCGCCGTCTCTTGTTTCTTAGTCACCCTGTCTATGGCCTCTTTCGTGTTGTTTTGTCTGGTGGGGGCTTGTGCAGCCACCGCCGCCCAGGTCTTACTCGGTTGTTGTTGCTGTTGTCCCAATCGGGTATTCTCATTCTCTAGCTCCTCTACACGTCCTTCCAGTTTTGCGTTAGCAATTTCCCATGCAGCCAATTCATTTTTTATTTGCGAGATTGCTGCCTGGCTTATTTTCCCTTTTTTATGCTTTGCTCCAGGAGCAGCGTAATTTTTGCGTGCCTCTTCATCACTGAGTAATTCTCCTCATCCTGTCCCACCTCGTCCTGTGGAGAGGGATCAGGCGCAAGAGAAGCTCTCGAAAGGGCACTCGTATCACTCGTTTCTGGTGTCGCCATTTTGTACGAGTGATAAAAAGGAGGTGGGAGCCCGTCTCTTACCCCAGACCGGCTCCTCTGGCACTCTGCAGCTTGCCCACCGACCTCGCCCCTAGGTCAAGGGCACTTCCGAACTGCCGGGTTCAGTGCACCGTCGCCAGTGCACTGGTCCCCCTCGGTGACTCCGTCATCGACGATTTCACGCGACGCTCCTCGGCAACTGCACCCCACACTCCGGAGAGGCGGATGCACCTCTCGCCCTTCGCCGCCTACTTGCCCGGGTTTCCACCTCTCGGCCAAGGACCCACTCCTACTCAGGTGGCGGGCCGGTCCCCCAGACGTTCGGCGGTCTGGACCCATCTAACCTGGCCCAGGCGATGTCACCACCTCCTGGGTTTGGCACAACACGCCCCGGTTACCCAGGGGCGCGGCGAAGCGCCCTTGCCGACTCGCGCCGCGATCCCACGCCGACAAAAGATATCGCCGGCATGCAGAGCACCTGCTGATCTGTGGCCAGCGAACGGAAAGGGACTGGTGTTCGGTCCCTCGACACAGATCCCCCTGTGCCACGCACCCTTCGCTTTCGCATCGGGTTGGGTCGCAGCTCTCCCTTTTGTCGCAAGGCAGAATGTCGAGCTTAACATCTGGCACCACGGGAAGGCGGAAAGAGCCACTTGGGAAGGAGAGGCTATGAGAGACGCATCAATTCCCCTGTGAGGACTGCCGCGGCACGCTCGACTAGAAGTGATACGCCCTAGTGCGAGCCTCCGTGCCTTACGGCGCGCCGGCAACGGGCAGGGCCGCTGCGAACGCGCCGTCAAGCGACCGACCTCACGCCAGACTGATACTCGAAATTGTGAATACATTTATTGTATTGTGAGGATGAGCCTGCGCTGCTCCGAGCATATATAGAAGCGACTCCCCAGTGGCGCGGTGGGGTCTGTGCTGTGTGGACACTTCCTGCAGGCTGATATAATTTGGCGGTTGATTTAAACACACACGCGATGCGACACTAAAATCGGCGCATTCACACTCATACACACTTGAAGCAGGATACATCTGCGGTGCTTAGATCTTTTATGCTTTGACCTTTTTTATGGTGTATGTCATCCTGTGAAATATACTGGTCCTCTGGAAGTACAAAAGTAAATATTACGTAAATTTATGTGTGGAGGGGGGAAAAAGGGAAGGAACCTTCGATGTCAACTGCATCTCGACTCTATAAGGAATAAACGGCGACGAGTGAAAAAGTGTTCCATGCCAGAATTCGAAACTGGGATCTACCGCTGGTTAGGCAGTTGGGTTAACCATTGCACCACCCAGACGCAATCCTTATCGCAACTATGCGGGCCATCTCAGAAGGCCTCTCGGCCGACCGACACTCCCACCTAGCGCCCATATCCTCCATGCTCGCTACTTTGAGGTTCCCGTAGGACGTAGAACGAAATCGTGCATCCGCACTGAAGGTGGTCTATTCATTGCCCATGGAGGTATTTGCATTTATGATTTGAAACTTTCTGTTATTCAAAACATATTAAATTTGATTATCAAATTCAAACATTCCCAATGAGTGTATGTAGTCTTTTATTTGTGTTATAACAAATTATACGTGGTTCCATTGCATTCATTCATAAGTAAATCTGTTTTCATGTACATAATATCAAAATAAATGTTATCTATTCATAGCGTTAATATCGTATGCTGATGCTAACAGAAACGTATTTCTTCCATTGAAGGAGTTTCTTAGTCCTCAGTTCGCTACAGAAGAGAAGAACCGCCGAAACAATTTTCTCTGCTCTTTATTTAAAGAGGTTCGATTTGTGGTGCATCTTGATATTATACGTAACTACGCTTTACACTCAAATAATAGTTCCAGAAATGTGAATAAAACTCATTGTCCTCCACTAGGTATTTCAGCTCCCAGTCAATGTGGCGGTAGTTGGCTACACCGCGTCTTCGAATGGCGAGATGCCTCACTACCAGCCAGCTTAAGATTCACATCGGCTGCGATATTGTATTCTGCCTGTCACCAGTTAATGGAAAACTAGCAATATTGTAGAATAAATTTCATGACTATGTGACCATTAATGTACTTCCGGGTTTGGTTCAGAATTTCCTTGGTAAATTCACTCAATAATTTCTTGTAATTTAGAGTAAAGATTCTGAATGAATCTCTCTTGAGGGGTAACATAGAGATAGTAAATTTATGGTTATGATTCCAGGATGCTCCTTCTAATGGGGACTGCAGCTTTCTTCGCCATGTACGTTGCGAAGTCTGTGTCCTGGCAATCACTGGAACGACAACAGAACGCCGTTTGATGCAGTTTTGTTCTAGCTTAGCGCCAAAGCGTTCACACTTCATGTGGAAGGCTTCCTTGGTTTTCGTTTCTGATCTCGCTGAAGACAAGATTTTCACCTCCTCTGTGAAAGAGCCTCTAGCAGGAAGATCGAGAGTCAGTGAATAAATCATAAAAAAACTACGCTACCATGACAGTTGACTGAAAGTAAACACAGACCGTTTCGAAGCAGAAAGTTCGTATTATCCTGTGACAATCTGAGTTATTTTGTTTTATTAAAAAAACACTTTTTTGTTACGTTATTATTATAGTTCGTACCGAAAGCGATTTTTCGTTAGTTTGTGGAACACTACAGATAAACATAAGACATCAAAAAGTCAGTGAAATATGTTGGGATAGTTTTAGACTTCGTTCATGTAGACCATATGTTGGCAGTTCTTCGACTCTTCGTATGTTATGCGGTGTTACTAGACCATAAAGCTGTGCATTTCAGCATAACGAGGATGCTATATGTCTCGTGAGTTCTGTAACCGACCGCAAACACTATCGGCCATTAATAAACGATTGTAGTTGCATTCTTTGTGACTGGTAGAAAGGCTACCAGAATACCTTACTATTCATGTTCAGTGTCATCGTCAGAATTGGTAGGGTATACAGGGTGTTACAAAAAGGTACGGCCAAACTTTCAGCAAACATTCCTCACACACGAATAAAGAAAAGATGTTATGGGGACATGTGTCCGGAAATGCTTAATTTCCATGTTAGAGCTCATTTTAGTTTCGTCATTCCAACGTGATCAAATTGTAAATTTTCACAATCAACATGTGTGGGCTGACGAGAATCCGCACGCATTTGTGCAATCACATCATCAACACAGATTTTCTGTGAACGTTTGGGCAGGTATTGTCGGTGATGTCTTGATTGGCCCCCATGTTCTTCCACCTAAGCTCAATGGAGCACGTTATCATGATTTCATACGGGATACTCTACCTGTGCTGCTAGAACATGTGCCTTTACACGTACGACACAACATGTGGTTCATGCACGATGGAGCTCCTGCACATTTCAGTCGAAGTGTTCGTACGCTTCTCAACAACAGATTCGGTGACCGATGGATTGGTAGAGGCGGACCAATTCCATGGCCTCCACGCTCTCCTGACCTCAACCCTCTTGACCTTCATTTATGGGGGTATTTGAAAGCTCTTTTCTACGCAACCCCGGTACCAAATGTAGAGACTCTTCGTGCTCGTATTGTGGACGGCTGTGATACAATACGCCATTCTCCAGGGATGCATCAACGCATCAGGGATTCCATGCGACGGAGGGTGGATGCATGTATCCTCACTAACGGAGGACATTTTGAACATTTCCTGTAACAAAGTGTTTGAAGTCACGCTGGTACGTTATGTTGCTGTGTGTTTCCATTCCATGATTAATATGATTTGAAGAGAAGTAATGAAATGAACTCTAACATGGAAAGTAAGCGTTTACGGACACATGTCCACATAACATATTTTCTTTCTTTGTGTGTGAGGAATGTTTCCTGAAAGTTTGGCCGTACCTTTTTGTAACACCCTGTATAACGTACGTCAACAGCGTCAGATGTTGAGTGATCACTGTGAAGGATACGGAGACATGTGTCAGACAGCGTTATTAGCACCTGACAGTGTTAGATGTGGCGTCATTGTGATTTAGCCCGCTGGCCGAGTCGTGCAGTATCATGATTTTTTGGGCTTTCGGATGAGACAGAGACCTGATGTTGGACCATATGGGAACGTGAGAGCAGACGTACTCGTCGTGAAGGTTCCTGTCGACAACATCTGACCACCACGTGGGAGGACCGCTGTATTGCTCACCAGCCACAAGTTAACTTCATCACATCTGTGCCTGCCATCCAAGAACAAGCAACGGAATACTTGCAACATTCTGTGTCATGCCGCACCACTGGATGGAGATCAACAGCTGCCGGTCCAGGGAATTTTCGTCCCATGTGTAGGTTGCCGATTATCCTACAACAAAACTGCTGATTGTGTATGGTACCATGATCGGGAGGCACATGCCGCTGATAAATAGTATAACATTGTTTTCAGTGATGTATCATGGTTCTGCGCTACGCCAGATGATTATCGTCGGCGACTATGGCAGAAGCGTGAGGAGAGGTCACGTTATTCCGAAGTTTTGGACCGAGCGAGGTGGCGCAGTGGTTAGCACACTGGACTCGCATTCGGGAGGACAACGGTTCAATCCCGTCTCCGGCCATCCTGATTTAGGTTTTCCGTGATTTTCCTAAATCGTTTCAGGCAAATGCCGGGATGGTTCCTTTGAAAGGGCACGGCCGATTTCCTTCCCAATCCTTCCCTCACCCGAGCTCGCGCTCCGTCTCTAATAACCTCGTTGTCGACGGGACGTTCAACACTAACCACCACCACCACCACCACCACCACCACCACCACCGAAGTTTTGGAGACACACAGCGGTGTACTCCTGACGCCATGGTGTAGCGATCCCTCGAATACAACGCCAGGCCGTTTCTGGTGGTGACTGAGGGAAACTGGACGACACAACGGTATGTTACGTCCTGCGTTCCTGTGTGTTACCGCGGATGCGATAGTATCGTGGTGCCATTTTTAACAGGACACACGGCACATAACTCTACGAACTGTCTGCATGATGTTGAGACATTCCCGTGACCAGAAAGATCCCCAGATCTGTTACAGATAGAACAAGGGTGGGACCATCTCAGGTTCACAGTATTGACATTCCTCAAAGAACATTTATTTTAGTTTATTTGTGAACCTGCTTTCGGTTTTCGAGGACATCATGAAACGTCTTAACTTGTCATATAACGACCTAGAAAGCCGATAGTCAGTTGGCAGGAATACAAATTAAATATAATTGGCAGATAGTAATACTACGTATTACAGTTTCAAGCGAGAGAAAATTTCTTTCGAATACAGTAACACTTCTTAGGGTTTTGTACCGAAATGTAGATCTAAAATTCTCTCTACATTTCTATAGGCTAGATCTCGTGACAGCAGAAGTAGACCAAATTTCAAAAACGTAGAAGAAAATGATGACTAAAGTGCTAGTACGTATTATCTATTTCTGATAATTTTAATATCGCTTTGTTCATTTTTTTCAATTGCTATTTCCCCATTGAATGACCTAGACACAGCGCTTTATTATCATATGTTCGTGACAATGTGTAAAGAAAGATAAATGTATGTCTCACAGTTTTGTATTAAGAACAAAGTCACTTCAATAAAGCGGAAAAACAGATCTATAAAATTATAGAGCTTTTTGTGTTGAACGTAGAAGTTAACTTTTCAATGTTCCTGAAGTAATATTTCAAGAATATTATTTTCCAGCTTTGGACGAAAAGAACATTTACAATTTACTGGGTATCTAATTCGATCAGCATTATAAATCACACAGCCAATACGGCTAAGATATTATTAGCATCCACACATTCACGGTAACGTTCGAAATACACGTGAAGTTATAAAAACCAATACGATTCACAATTTACGGAATAGTTTTGAATCTCGTATCAGAAAGCCATACTAAAATCGCAAAAGGTCTGAAAGTTCAATTTAAGGAGTATCTTAGAAGAATGATCGACTGTAGCTGCACTGATACTCATATTATCAGGGAAAAACGTTTTTTCTGATATTAAATTTGTGTGAAGATAACATTAAAATTTTTCCCTTAAGCCAACGATTACATACTACACATCAAAATTATGATTCTTTACTTTTATTCTTTGCTGAATCGCATTTCGCGCATGACATTTGGGCGATTATCACGGGTTTTCTGTATTTGTTGTAAAGTGGGCTGTGCTTTTATTCTTTATACAGCACGAAAGGTATAAACATTAGACAATACGATTTACCGTCTGAATGTTACATAACTACAGGATTCAGCAATATTTGTTGAAATGTTTCAGTATGGAAACAGAAAGGGGTTTCGCAGCACACTGAACGAGACTGTTTAACAGTGTAATAGCCGCGTGTGGTTGAGCGTAACTATCGACCTCAAATATTTACTGTGGGGAGTGTGTAAACGTAATTATTGAGCGGTACAACAATGAAGATACGTCACATCTATAACATTAGTTCTCTGCTCCACCGGTTGACCGATAGCTTCCCACTGTGTGATTGACTGCTTTATATTTGCAACCTGATTTTTGCGGAGGAGAGGGTGGGGGCTTAAATGCGTACAGTGCAGTACATCCTACTGCAAACATGGAAACGCATTTCACGGTACACCGTACTGTAATCATGAGAAACAAAGCTGGTAAAAGGTACCATCTGAACGAGGGAATGTGGCTTGCCTGATAATATGCTGCGTAGTGGCTCAAGTGAGTGGGAGTAATAAGGTTTTAGTAATCACCTCAAAAAATGAATATCAAGTTATGACCATGACCCTTGGTGATGGTCTTAGTATTGTCTGCATATCTTTCCTTCAGTGAGACACATTTTTTCCATTGATATGCACAGTGTGTCACAATTCTGTTAGGAATGTGGCTACGAAAAATAGAGGTCGTGGATTATACTCACAAAATCACTGTATTTATTCAAAATAGTCTCTCCCTCCCTGAATCAATATACTGCTGAAATCGTTTAGAAAATGCTTAAAAACAGTCAGTGTAGTCCTTTTCTGGAATTGTATTTAGTACTGTAGCACCAGTTTCTTGGATGTCCTGAGTGCTAACGGTGTCCTATCACTGCCATCTTCAATTTGGGGAACAACCAGAAGTCGGCTGAGGCCAAATCCGGTGAATAAAGAGGGTAACTCAGGACTGTGAACCGTTGGCTGTCGAAAAATTTTTGTGCACGATTTAGGCTTCGTGGGCTGGAGTGAGCGACCAGGAACCTGCCTCTCGGTATTCGGGTCGAATTTGACCAATTCTTGACCGCAAACACAAAACTTCACACAAAACTTGATGTAGCTTCGCTGCTCCACCGCCATTCTCAGAGGAGTATCATACACATACTGTAACATTCACGGCCAGGATCCTTTGACCTTCTACACAGCTGTTGTTGAAACTTCAAGGATCTTAACGCCGCAACTCGGCACGAGATAACATTCCAGGTTGGAATTCCTAACCAAACTGGAACACATTGTGTATGAATTGGCGGAGACCTTGATTACAGAAATTTCCATTGGGCTGTTCGCTAAACGTTACAACTCGCAAATCCCTTTTTCGTCACTCAGCAGATGTCAGCCATGCCGTGATTTCATTATACGTAGAGAGAGGAAGAAGTCACTTGGTGCTATCTCAGCAAAATAGTGGGTGAAAAAATTGAGTAGCTCAAAGAACTGAGACTGACTGCTGTGTGGAATGAGCTGGGTAGTTGTCCTGGAACAAACACACCACCGCGGGCAGCTTTCAGCGACGCTTCTATCTGAAATCTTCCCGTAACCTCGTCTGGAGATTTTAATACTGTACTCCAGTGATTGTTTGTCCCTTTACGAGTATAATCCGTTCGTATCAAACGCTGTAAGTCCCAACAGACACTCAGTATCACCTTGTCTGATATTAGTTAGGTTTCCATCTTTAAGGTAATGGTGGAAACAAATATTTCCACAGCTTAATTTGTTCCTTTATTTAGTGGCAATAGTGGTACATCCAATACTTTTTCGTGGTGGTTAGACCAAAAAATAAAGAAGTCATCCTGACTGATCTGAAACAGCTGCATTTCCGCTGCAGGCTCGGTTAGGCTGTATTTTTGAATGGGTATAAACAGTCACAGAACACTGTGCGGCGACAATTGTCATGTTCAGAATGGCGTGCAAGAGGTTGAAAATTGATTCTTGACAGGTTTTATCTTGTTATGCTTTCCCCCTATTCTGATGCTCCTGCATTCGAATACGAGATCCTTCACTTCTCTTACAATTCCCAGTTATTTACAGAGAGAGGGTTTGCTACTTTCAAAAATGGTTCAATGGTTCTGAGCACCATGGGACTTAATTGCTGAGGTCATCAGTCCCCTAGAACTTAGAACTATTTAAACCTAACTAACCTAAGGACATCACACACATCCATGCCCGAGGCAGGATTCGAAACTGCGACCGTGGCATCAACGCGGTTCCGTACTGAAGCGCCTAGAACCGCTCGACCACACCGGCCGGCGTTTGCTACTTTGTTCTTCATTATTCAGACTTGTTTGCAACAACTGATCACTGTGACACGTAATGGCCCAGCGTTGCCAATTACTTCCGGCAACTCAACATGGTCTGATTCAGCATTATTTTGCTTGACACGCAGAAAAATAATTGTAGCATGCTACTCCATTTCATTAATCGACCGCTCTTCTAGCGGGGTACTACAGTACGTCACCGCGTGCACTTCAATGTGTACCAGCACTTCAGACATACACCTGCAAACAAATAAAAATTGATAACGTAACTTCAGTTTTTTGTAGCTGATAATAAAAACTGTGACTATTTTTCATTTTTGTTGTGCTGTAGCAAATAATATGTATTCTGTGATGTATCGCGAAATGACAGGATAAAACAAGGTTATTGGCATTGGACTGGCACGTGCTTTCTTATTCACAACAATGTCTTGGAGAGAGTGAGGCTTCCTGGCACCCAGTGAGGTCAACCATATACGGAGAAAGGTGGATGCCGATAACATGAGCGGCCTGTGCGTGATGATGAGGCTAAGAGCAAAAGGGACGTCATGATTTACTTTATGGATAAAAATACGTTATAGGGAAGAGGCACTGAAGCTCCCGCGTATTGACTTGGATTTTATTGCAAGTGCCCTAATTTAATCGCGGAAATCGTAATAATTAAGTAAATGCAGACGAAACTCTTAAGATGCCTTAGTGGGGGAAATTGAACCTTTTTTTAGTGGCCGCTTTGTACAGACTTCCTAAAGAGACATTGAAGGACATTTTTGAGGCAGAGGAATCACCACGTAGTAGCTGATATGTGAGGTGATGGATGTGTATCATATTGAGAACGAAAATGTCAGGAATTGAATCAGACTTCGTACTCCTAATTTTGTCAATAAGACCTGATCTGTTTGCAAACTGCTCAATGATTTTAACAGTTAATAGGATTGTATATAAGTATATCAATCACTCAGTTTAAGAGCATGTTCTGCTCCACACAGGATGGTTTATTTCAATGTGGCTTGTTGTGTCCTTCAGCTTCTGGTTTCAAATGTATAAAATACACGTAAATTTGCTTTCAGCAGAAGTACAGTACATATTCCTGTATGTATCTCTGTGGCGACCTCGCAAAGAACCTAAAATGAATATCTGAACTGTTCCAACAGCATTTCGCACAATCAAACGCTACAATCTTTTTCCTTATTATTCCTTACAGGGGATCTGGTCGTCTACGAGACTCAAAGTACCTATTCGGTTTCAGTACTCGCATCTCGTCTTTCTTGCACGCATTTCGTGTCTATCTCGGGCCGGTTCAGTAGTTTTATTGTTACATCAAAACGATAGTTTGAATTGGGCGAATCGGTAGCTTCACAGCTTAAACAATTTTGGCACGACTTCGGCCGCTGCAATAAGGGCACTGAGTAACGAATACTCTCGTGGCATTTGTTTACTCTCGTGAATTGGTTGGCACCTAGTGTGTACTTGGAGTGCAGAGGCAGTCATATAGTTTATTATGGCATTTATTGTACTGAAGAAGCGTTCGAAAACTGAATCTCATTTCTTATCTCCATCCCATAAATAACGTCAGTGGTGATATAATAACCTGAAAGCAGCTCTACACACATCAAAAAAAGTTTTCCATCACCTCGGTTCCGAGAATTTCGGAACCTGTACAGAAAACAGAAGAATGCTGAAGATTAGATGGGTAGATCACATAACTAATGAGGAGGTCTTGAACAGAATTGGGGAGAAGAGGAGTTTGTGGCACAACTTGACAAGAAGAAGGGATCGGTTGGTAGGCCATGTTCTGAGGCATCAAGGGATCACAAATTTAGCATTGGAGGGCAGCGTGGAGGGTAAATATCGTAGAGGGAGACCAAGAGATTAATACACTATGCAGATTCAGAAGGATGTAGGTCGCAGGAAGTGCTGGGAGATCAAGAAGCTAGCACAGGATAGAGTAGCATGGAGAGCTGCATCAAACCAGTCTCAGGACCGAAGACCACAACAACAAACAACAGAAAATTGGAATAGAGATCAACATAAACATCATTTCCGCCTTTTTTATTGCTCATGAAAACTACACATTGCATGTTGTACCACCATACACCGAGACCTTCAGAGATAGTGGTCCAGATTGCTGCACACACCGGTACCTCTAATACCCAGTAGCACGTCCTCTTACATTGATGCATGCCTGTATTCGTTGTGGCATACTATCCACAAGTTCATCACGGCACTGTTGGTCCAGATTGTCCCACTCCTCAACGGCGATTCGGCGTAGATCCCTCAGAGTGATTGGTAGGACACGTCGTCCATGAACAGCTCTTCCGAATCTATCGCAGGCATGTTCGATAGGATACATGTCTGGAGAACATGCTGGCCACTCTAGTCGAGCAATGTCGTTATTCTGAAGGAAGTCATTCTCAAAATGTGCACGATGGGGGCGTCAATTGTCGTCCATGAAGCTGAATGCCTCGCCAATATGCTGCCGATATGTTTGCACTATCGGTCGGAGGATAGCATTCACGTATCGTACAGACGTTACGGCGCCTTTCATGACAACCAGCGGCGTACGTCGGCCCCACATAATACCACCCCAAAACATCAGGGAGCCTCCACCTTGCTCCACTCGCTGGACGGTCTGTCTAAGGCGTTCAGCCTAACCGGGTTGCCTCCAAACACGTCTCTGACGATTGTCTGATTGAAGGTATAAGAGACACTCAGCGGTGATGACAACGTGATGTTAATCGCGAGCGGTCCATTCGGCATTTTCTTGGGCCCATCAGTACCGCGCTGCATGGTCTCGTGGCTGCAAAGAAGGACATCGTCATGGACGTCTGGAGTGAAGCTGCGCATCATGCAGCCAATTGCGCATAGGTTGAGTCGTAACACGACACAGGAGTGGCTGCACGAAAAGCATTATTCAACTTGGCGGCGTTGCTGTCAGGGTTCCCCGAGCCATAATCCGTAGGTAGCGGTCATACACTGCAGTAGTAGCCCTTGGGCGGCCTGAGCGAGGCATGTCTTCAACAGTTTATGTCTCTCTGTATCTCCTCCATGTCCGAACAACATCGCTTTGGTTCATTCCGAGACGCCTGGACACTTCCCTTTTTCAGAGCCCTTCCTGGCACAAAGTAAGAATGCGGACGCGATAGAACTGCGGTATTGACGGTTGACCGTCTAGGCATTGTTGAACTACAGACAACACGAGCCGTGTACTACTTTCCTGGTGGGATGACTGGAAGTGATCGGCTGTCGGCCCCCTCGGTCTAATAGGAACTGCTCATGCATGGTTTATTACATCTTTGGGTGGGTTCAGTAACATTTCTGAACAGCCAAAGGGTGTGTCTATGATACAATATTCACAATCAATGTCTGTCTTCAGGAGTTCTGGGAATCGGGGTGATGCAAAACTTTTTTGATATGTGTAGCTAGAGCTCCTTATTTGTCGGTTTCCACACATAATATACGTATCCCATAAAAACTAGTACAGACAGTTAAATTAAATGTGGTGGATATTTATGGAACTAGTATGGACCTTAAATGTTTGATATGAAGCGGTATGAAGCAGTATTACGGCGGAACTTTTGCTTCTGTCGAAAAGGGATAAAACGACCAGTAGAGTAGAATAAGTGAACTTAGGTAAAGAAAACAGATAAAGTAGCCAGTCATACACCGGACCCGTAATCCTAAGTTTTCTTCAAGTATGAGGAATTAATCCTACGCCATCATTTGACTGCCTTGAAAATATCCATGTATGCATAAATACTAACTCAAACACTATAAACTTCAACTTTCAGCCTATAACCGAATGTTTACAGAAACTGAGGAGCTCAGTTGAGGGAATGCAACCAACTTGTCTGCGTGCTAGACACACTGGACCTACACTTGTATGTAGGGTCTCGGGTATGATTTCGTTTGAAATCAGGAGCAGTTTCGTGCTTATACAACGCACCCTAACTGCAATATTGTCCGTCGGTCTGGTTTTGAAACCCCATTAAAAAAATTATTACGACATTAAATGTTTTTCACATGACACACTAATAATCTCTGAATCATCAGTAACTCAAAGACACTATAAATTAGTTATATTGACTCATTCTACTGGTCAGCATACACATCTATCAGTTACTGATAACCGCAGTAGCAAACTATACTTATACTTTGCACCTCGACTGATAATAGACAGCGGGCTTCAGCCGTGTCCATGGTGGAGTCCATGTGCTATGAGAATGGAACGCTTCAGGTACAACTATGCGATTTTATACCATTTTATTTCAACAAATGGGTCAAAAACCAAATGTTTTTTATAGATCTTTAATATACTGGCAGCTGCGACCAGCTTTCGAACGCACTCAGCTTATGTTAAAGAAGCGCGGAATTTGCCACTACCTTCAATAGGTTGAAGTCAAATATTACGTGTATACGTTATGTTCTCCTTCAGCCAGTCAAAGCGCAGAGGTACCGTATTGGTATGTCTTCCATCTGACGCGATGATAAGTAAGGTAACGAGTGATGGATACTTTGTAATGTATAGAGAGCTTGACAGTGCAGATATAAGTGGTTTAAAACTTAATCGTCTGATATCTCTCATCCTTCCATGAGTAACTGAGCTTGTCGTGGTGGTGTGGTTTGCATCCCTCAATAGCACAAACACCTATACCATGGGTGTAACCACAGCGGAGGGTTATCTGTGACGAGACCAGACTAACCAGTGGTTCATGAAGTGTGGCATCCGTTTTTGCGGCAGTTGCAGGAGCAATAGTCTGGATGATTGACTGATTTGGCCTTTTAACGTTAACCAGCCCGGTCTTGCTATTTTGTACTGCAAATCACTGAACTGAAAGGGAAAATGAAGCACTTATTGGTAGCTGTAGACTTTCCCGCCATATACTACTGAGTAAAAGCCAGTCGAGTGTCAGACGGCGACGTTGCGATGAGTGTTATACTCATCACCTTCTGGTTTTGGTGAGAATGACACTCGTCGAAACGTCACGGTATGTTAACGCTACCACCAGGCTGGAAAACCAAGAGCTTTTCATCTACAGCCTTTCTGTTTCACAAGGACATGCAGCTCTACTGTATGAATTAATAATGATGACACCGTACTGGGTAAATTATTCTTGAGGTAAGAGCTTCGTATCAGGATCT
Source organism: Schistocerca cancellata (assembly GCF_023864275.1). Taxonomy (NCBI): domain Eukaryota; kingdom Metazoa; phylum Arthropoda; class Insecta; order Orthoptera; family Acrididae; genus Schistocerca; species Schistocerca cancellata. The sequence continues at coordinate 457,094,255 of NC_064629.1, forward strand.
GCTGATGAGAACTACTCAGGAGAAACGGAGCTGGTATTCTATAGGTCCTTAGTCAGGAAGTAGGTTAGAGAATTTAAGAAGGGAAGTGGATAGGTTGAAGTTAACTATAATGGAAATTGGTGAAGTCCACTGCCAGGAAGAAAAGGAGCTCTCATCAGGTCGGTACAGGTTCACCAACACAAAATCAGACACAGGTAGTGCAGGAGTATACCTAATACAGAATAATAAAATTGGAATGACGGTAAGCTACCACGATCAACATAGTGAACACACTATGGTGGCCAAGATACAGACGAAACCAACACCTACCACTTTTCTCCAAGTTTATGTGACAACTAGCCCCACGGATGATGAAGTGATTGAAAGAATGTGCGATAAGGTAAAGGAAATTATTTCCATAGAAAGACTAAAATTTAATTGTGATAAGTGACTGGAATTCGACAGAAAGAAGAGGCAGAGAAGTAAAATATACACTTACCGAAAACAAAGTCGCAGCAACAAGAAGGAGTGGTGCGACATAAACTAAAGTTGGAAGGCGTGTTTCTACGTCTGAAAGATGTTATCTATTAAAATTTCTCGCCAGCGGCATGAGAGTGGCGCTAGCAGCGCAACTATGAGAATGCAAATCAAATTTGCTTTACAATGACGCTGCAACGGTGTCAGCTACGTTTGAGATATGACAGGCTGTGTTGACGTTAATCAAGAATGCCTTTAAGGCAACAAAGACACCACTATCAACACCTCACTGAGTGAGCGAGGTTGTGTAATAGGGCTAGCAGCTGCTGGTTGTTCCTTCTTCGATACTGCAGAAAGACTAGGTAGCAATGTAGCCACTGTACATGATTGCTGACCGCATTAGTCACGAGAAAGTACGGTCGCAAAAGACAGGGCTCCAGACGGCCATATAGCGTAACCGGAAGGGAAGACCATCGTGTTCGTCGTGTGGCGCTGGCACAACGTACTGCACTGCAGCAGCAATTTGAGCAGCAGTTGGCACCACAGTGACAGTGAACTGTTAGACACCGGTTACTTCACGGACAGCTCTGAACCTAACGCCCTGTAGCGTGCATTCCACTGCCTCCAAACCACCACCACTTGCGTATTCAGTGTTGACAGGCGAGAGCTCACTGGAGGGCAGTGTGGAGATCTGTTGTGTTTTCTGATGAAAGCTGGTCCTGCCTCGTTATCGGATATATTGAGGGAATGCAACCAACTTGTCTGCGTGCAAGACACACTGGACCTACACTTGTATGTAGGGTCTCGGGTATGATTTCGTTTGAAATCAGGAGCAGTTTCGTGCTTATACAACGCACCATAACTGCAATATTGTCCGTCGGTCTGGTGTTTCGACCTGTTGTCTGGCCATATATGAACAGTATTCCATGGGTATTTTCCAACAGGATAACTTGCACCCAAATACTGCTGTTTTAACCCAACATGCTCTACAGACTAGACATGTTGCCTCGTCCTGCTTGATCATCAGATCTGTCTCCAGTCGGGCTCATGTGGGATGTTACCGGACGACAACTGCAGCGTCATCCACAAAGAGCATTAACGCTCCCTGTAGCCGGCCAATGTGGCCGAGCGGTTCTAGGCGCTTCAGTCTGGAACCGCGCGACCGCTACGGTCGCAGGTTCGAATCCTGCCTCGAGCTTGGATGTGTATGATGTCCTTAGGTTAGTTAGGTTTAAGTAGTTCTAAGTTCTAGGGGACTGATGACCTCAGATGCGAAGTCCCATAGTGCTCAGAGTCATTTGAATCATTTTTGAACCGTCCCTGTACTGATCGACCGAGTGGAACAACATCCCACATACTGACATTCAGCGCCTGCACAACGCAATGCATTCACGTTTGCATGCTTACATTCAACTTTACATTGGTTACACCGGTTATTAATGTAACAGCATTTCACATTAGCAGTGACGTATCTCACATTTAACAAAGCCTGTGATCTTCCAGTGTTAATGACTTAAATATGTTACCGACAGAAATGAATTACGGAAATTTCATTACTCCACATTAATTATGTTTTGGTGTTGCCTTTCTTCCGATGAGTATAGTAGGAGAACAATTGATAGGGTGAAAGGGATGCATGTGGAAGCTGCCTGGAAGTATTTTGCACTGAGCCTAGTATAATCATCACTAAAACTTGTTTCAAGAATCGTCAAAAATGATTGTGTAGAAGAGACGCGGTAACACTGGAAGGCTTTCTACTCATTGTATAACTGTAAGACAGAAATTGTGAAACCAAATATGAACTGTACTATGTTTCCACGGGCTGTTATGGTAAACAACCATAATTTATTAGCTATAAACCACAGGCTAAAACTGAAGAAATCGTATAAAATAGCAATCTGAGGAGATGGGATCTGGATAAACTGAAAGACCCAGAGGTTGAGAGTTTCAAAGAGAGCTTTAGGCAACGTTAAACTTAAACTGGGGAAGGGAATACAACAGAAGCCGAATAGGTAGCTTTGAGGTATGAGGAGGAGGAGGAGATTAGTGTTTAACGTCCCGTCGACAACGAGGTCATTAGGGACGGAGCGCAAGCTCGGGTGAGGGAAGGATGGGGAAGGAAATCGGCCGTGCCCTTTCAAAGGAACCATCCCGGCATTTGCCTGATGAGGTATGAAGTAGTGAATGTAGCAGAGGATCAAATAAATCAAAATATAAGGTGTAGTAGAAATAATTGCATAACACTGTGTCGGCGACCGCACTTTTTGTGTCTGTACAATGAGTGTAGTAGTATGTGCAAACTTAGTTTACCACTTATCACGCAAATGGACAATGCATCTGAACTGTCTTCTCAAGCCCAGGGTGTTAAACAGACGTTCTAAATGTATATGAACCTGGCCCTGTAAGGCAGCAAATAATAGGTGCAGATCATAACAAAAATCATTGGAAATGCTGCTGGAATGTAACTAGAAAGCATGAATTAATAAAAGTGAAAGTCTGGGATCTATCATAGAAAGACAAAACAGCTATTCGATTTTTTATTCTACGTACAATTTATCAACTGTGGTTTCAGGGATCAAGTGATACACAACAATCAGTTTCAATTACTTCTGACACTTAATAACGAAATATTTAACTCTTGGAAATATTAAACTGACGATTATTAAAATCATTATCTGCACATATGAAAAAAATTTTCACAGTTAATACTGATTAAAAATCTATATCAGCTCGTTTACATCCACGTTATCATAGCTGGTCAATGCACTGAGTTAGTGGAGAATAAATTTAGTTTTTGAACCATGTACACGTATAACGTTAATCTTTCCCTAGTTCAAATAATGGCTTTTGCACAATCCATTGGCTTGGAGCGAAATGTAAAATTTCTTTAACGGCAAAAATTCCTGCAGGAATAATTAACTACACTACTGGCCATTAAAATTGATACACTACGAAGATGAGGCGCTACAGACGCGAACTTTAAGCGACAGGAAGAACATCATGTGATACGCAAATGATTAGCTTCTCTGAGCATTCACACAAGGTTGGCGCCGGTGGCGACACCTACAACGTGCTGACATGAGAAAAGTTTCCAACAAATTTCTCATACACAAATAGCAGTTAATCGGCGTTGCCTGGTGAAACGTTGTTGTGATGCCTCGTGTGAGGAGGAGAAATGCGTACCATCACGTTTCCGACTTTGTTAAAGGTTGGATTGTAGCCTATCGCAATTGCGGTTTATCGTATCGCGACATTGCTGCTCGCGTAGGTCAAGATCCAATGACTTTTAGCAGAATATGGAATCTGTGGGTTCAGGAGGGTAATACGAAACGGCCTCGTATCACTAGCAGCCGAGATGACAGGCATCTCAGCCGGCCGTGGTGGCCAAGCGGTTAAAGGCGCTACAGTCTGGAACCGCGCGGCCGCTACGGTCGCAGGTTCGAATCCTGCCTCGGGCATGGATGTGTGTGATGTCCTTAGGTTAGTTAGGTTTAAGTAGTTCTAAGTTCTAGGGGACTGATGACCTTAGAAGTTAAGTCCCATAGTGCTCAGAGCCATTTGAACCATTTGACAGGCATCTTATCCGCATTTCTGTAACAAATTGTGCAGCCACGTCTCGATCCCTGAGTCAACAGATGGGGACGTTTGCAAGACAACAACCATCTACACGAACAGCTCGACGAAGTTTGCAGCAGCATTGACTATCAGCTGCGGTTACCCTTGACGCTGCATCACAGACAGGAGCGCCTGCGATGGTGTACTCAACGACGAACCTGGGTGCCCGAATGGCAAAACGTCATTTTTTCGGATGAATCCACGTTCTGTTAACAGCATCATGATGGTCGCATCGTGTTCGGGGACATCGCGGTGAACGCACATCGGAAGCGTGTATTCGTCATCGCCATACTGGCGTATCACCCGACGTGATGGTATGGGGTGCCATTGGTTACACGTCTGGGTCACCTTTTGTTCGCATTGACGGCACTTTGAACAGTGGACGTTACATTTCAGATATGTTACGACCCGCAGCTCCACCCTTGATCCCTGCGAAACCCTACATTTCAGCATGATAATGCACGACCGCATGTTGCTGGTCTTGTACGGTCCTTTCTGGATACAGAAAAGGTTCGGCTGCTGCCCTGGCCAGCACATTCTCCAGATATCTCACCAAATGAAAACGTCTGGTCAATGGTGGCCGAGCAACTGGCTCGTCACAATACGCCAGTCACTACTCTTGATGGGCTGTGGTATCGTGTTTAAGGTGTATGGGCAGCTGTACCTTTACACGCCATCCAAGCTCTGTTTGATTCAATGCCCAGTCTTACCAGGGCCGTTATTACGGCCAGACGTCGTTGTTCTGGGGACTGATTTCTCGGGATCTATGCACCCAAATTGCGTGAATACGTAATCACATGTCAGTTCTAGTATAATATATTTGTCCAATGAATACCCGTTTATCATCTGCATTTCTTCTGGGTGTAGCACTTTTAATGGCCAGTAGTGTACCTCTATTCTATCTATCACCACGATACATGAAGAATATCGTCCAGACTTCGCAGAAAGCAAAGCTCTCAACGCCCTCTCCATTTTTCACACACTTGTGAGGTCTGCCACGAGAGGAGAGAGATATCTAGCCATTTTATTACTCAAATTGCTTTTATATAATGGGGATCTCCACACCATGTCGCATCTGCATCGCCCAGTATGGGTTCAGCCAATCGCCTTCTCTCTAGGTGTGCGTTTCATATCTGGCCGTATTTACGTTAAAAGGAATAATGTATTGTTCTCGCCTTATCACTTTCTGGACTGAAGCTCGCTGTTCTCTTCTTGTTAAGTGGGATTTTCCGATGTCATTAACCACGTGCTCAGTTTGTCTCCAAAATGCGTTTCACGTTAACTTGTTTATTCATGCCCCTGTCCACATATAGGTAAGTGTTGTTTTGTTAGTTTTTGGTACATGAGATAACTGTAGTTACCTTTTGTTGATTTAATATAATTATTTTTTTCTGAGGATCTCATAGTGTATCGCACTGTCGTTATGGATCAAGCTCAATTAAGTCCACAAAGTCCAAACACCTTACAACACATGGTATTGAATGTAACTGATGATAGGAAAAGAGACAAAAATATAGAAAATGAAATACGTGAAAGGACATAGAGACGTCCCAAATTGAGGGTGACAAAGTGCAAAGTGGCTAAGTAGGAATGGCTAGAGGACAAATGCAAGGCCATTACAACATGCGTGGCTAGATGAAAGATAGATGCCACCCAAAGGAAAATTAAGCAATCCTTTGGAAAAAAGTTGCAGCTGTACAAATATCAAGAGCTAGGATGACAAATCATTACTAATCAAATAAGTTCAAAAATGGTTCAAATGGCTCTGAGCACTATGGGACTCAACTGCTGTGGTCATAAGTCCCCTAGAACTTAGAACTACTTAAACCTAACTAACCTAAGGACAGCACACAACACCCAGCCATCACGAGGGAGAGAAAATCCCTGACCCCGCCGGGAATCGAACCCGGGAACCCGGGCGTGGGAAGCGAGAACGCTACCGCACGACCACGAGATGCGGGCAATCAAATAAGTGAAAGCTGCAAGTCATATATAGAGAATCAACACACAGTAAATAGACTTGAGGACCACATCATCGAAAGAGAAGAGGAGTAAGTGAAAATGCGCTAGGAGATATGATACTACGAGAGGAATTTGGTAAAGCACTGAAAAACCGAAGTGGAAACAAGGCCCCTCAAATAAGTGATATTCCCTCAGACTTCTTGAGATTCTTGGGACAGTCAGCCATGACATAACTATTCTACATGGTGTGTGGAATATTGTATGTAAGACCGGCGATGTACCACCAGACTACAAGAAGTATGTAATAATTCCAATTCCAACGATGACAGGCACAAACAGTGTGACACTACGGAACCATCAGTTTTAACAACTCATGGTTGCAAAACGTTTACATATATTACTTACGGACGAATGTAAAAACTGGGAGAGAGCACGGATATCCGGCTGGTTCTAGGCGCTTCAGTCCGGAACCGCGCTGTTGCTACGGTCGCAGGTTGCAATCCTGTCTCGGTATGGATGTGTGTGATGTCCTTAGGTTAGTTAGGTTTAAGTAGTTCTAAGTCTAGGGGACTGATGACCTCAGATGTTGAGTCCCCTAGTGCTTGGAGCCATTTCATTTGAGCACGGAGAGATGTAGTACGTGAGCCAATAATGACCCAATGTCACATTTTAGAAGATATCTTAAAGGAGGGCAAACTTACATTTGTAGGATTTGTAGATTTAGAAAAAGCTTTTGACTATGCTGGCGGCACTATACTATTCGACATTTTGAAGGTATCAGGATATAAAATATCAGGAGCAAAATATTATTTACGACCCGTACACAAACCATACTGCAGTTACAAGAGCCAAAGGACTTGAAAGTGAAGCAGTCGTGGAGAGAGTAGTGAGGCAGGGTTGTGGTCAGTATCCGGTGTTATTCAGTCTATACGTTGTCAAGCTGTAAATGAATCCACGTAGACATTTATGAAGGGAATGAAAGCTCCAGTAGAAGAAATAAAAGCTTTGAAGTTGAATAATGACATTGCCATTCCATAAAAGACGGCAAGAGACTTGGAGGAGCAGATGAATAGAATGGATATCGTCTTGAAAAGATATTAAGTGATGAACATGAACAAAAGTAAAACGACAGAATGGACTGTAGTCTAACTAAGTCGGGCGATGATGAGGGACTTAGATTATAAAATGAGACGCTGAAGATAGTAGCTGAGTTTTGGTATTTGTACGGCCAACTTAATGACTGACAACAGTGAGAAAAACATTCCTGAAAATAACAAATTTGTTAAAATTTAATGTAAATATAAATGTTTGGAAGTATTTTCTGAATATATTTGTCTGGAATGTAGGCTTGTACATAAATCAAAAGTGGACGATAAACAGTTCACACGTGGTGAGAATGGAAGCTTCTGAAATGTGGTGATATAGATGAAAGATGTAGATTACGTAGGTAGCTCGAATAAATAGTGCTGAGAGAAACTGAATCGAACTGAGGAAAAAGAAAATTTTCGTGCAGCTTGACGAGAAGAAAGATTTGTTTAATAGGACACACCCTGAGACATCATTTTGGTAATGGAGGGAAGCTCGTGGAGGCTGAAAATTGTGGAGGGAAGCCTAGGCATGGATACAATAAGCAGGTACAAATGGATTTATACTGCACTTATTACACAGAGAGCAAGACGTTTGCACTGATCAGAAGAAGGTGGAGAGCTACATCGAACCAATCTTGGAATTATAGGCCACAAAATAAAGAATGTGTCTTAGCTCAAAATGAAGTTAAACCTCTATTTGGTGTCGATAAATAAAGTACAAATAGGGCAACTTACAGTGATAAATAAAGCTTCGAAAATCGGTGGCCGTGCATTCGCCTCGTGCACGTATGTCGGCTACACCTCCAGTTGGCTGCTGACGCAGGAGTGTTGTCATGGCGACAGAATTATCACTTTTATTCCACAAGGAAAAATCATCTGCAAACAATAAAACGCGACGTAATTGGCTGTCACAGAGAGGTTGCAGCAAAGCAGCTAGTAGTCCACCGGGAAACACCAGTGATTGGGAGGGGAGGTGAATTGACAACGTCAGCGTTTCCAGTTATACCCCGGCCTGCGGTACGAGTCACTAACGAGCTTAACGCAACTGATTGCTGCTGCCTCTCGGGAACGGAAAGCTGGGCCAGTAAACATAGTCCGCACATTGCGATAGAAATTCACTCCACTAATTCGGTTACCCGCAACTTTAGCTGCCGCCAACGCACTTTTGTGTGCTGTATGAGTAGGCTAAACTGTTAACTGCGGGTAATAGCTTACAGCGTTCCATTTAAAACCAGGAAATAGATTCCAGAATGGTATTAATTATTTAATAAGCTACACACAGGGGGGAGGGGTGTTGAAGTACGCTGAAACCATTGAAACATTTCGTATTTATATAGCAGCATTTTCTAATTGTTTCAAGTGGATGAGGAAATCATTTAGACTTATATTTGTTCAGGAAATCATTTGCTACAATCAAGCTCTTTACAAAACTGACACAACCTTAGTTTCTAACGGCAGAACTGTAACTGTTGAAGAGTCATTTCCAGAATGCCGTATAACATGCGCTGTTTAAATTTCTGAGGAGCATGTCGTAGACTCATGTTGGTGATGTAGCTTTCGTTCTTTGTCTATGAACTAATGATTTTATTGTTTATTGTCTTCACTGCAGATGTTTGTTCAAGCTGCAAGCATTCGTTTTTAGTATAACACTTGACCAAAAACATCGCATAACGTAGTTTTGTTGCTTTCATCTCTTACTGATGTATGTCCCTACAGTTAACTCGATACTTGTCTTTTTCACTATTGACAACCACACACAAACACAAAAATAAATGTTAAATTACTATACCTCATTTTTCTATAGTATGTGACGTTAGCATATTAGGTAAGTGCAGAACTGCTTACAAGAGCGCAAAATACTCTCGGGACTGAACACACGTCGGCTTGTCGAGATAACGGTGACCTGATGCGCAGTGAAAGCTCTCGTCACTCGCGGTGCCTGGTCCCTGTTGTTACCGAAAAATTTAACACACTGTAGCAGCCAGTATCTGAATCCACGGATCTACTTTTCTGTAATAGGTAGGTAGACGTAATTTTCAGGATATGTATTTCAATGACAAAGCAGTAATCGTAAAAATTCACGCTTCCTTGATAATTCACGTTGTGTTCTATCAACCAATCTTTCCTTTCAGTCCAGTTGCACCAAACATTCCTCTCTCCCCAATTTTATTCTATACTTCTCTATAAGGACGTGGAAGGTGGATTATAAGCAGTTTAAAGCGGAAGAAAATAGAAGTTTTTGAAATGTGATGCTATTGAAGATTAGATGTGTAAATTGTATAACTGAACAGGAGCTACTGAATAAAAGGTTGGATAGGCTGATAGGACACATTTTGAGGCATTAAGGAATCACTAACTTTGTGAAGGGGGAAAGTACTATGGCGGGCTGGATTACAAATTGTAGATGGTGACCAACAAACGAATACAGTAAACAGATTGAAGTGGATGTAGGTTGCGGTAGTTTTACGGAGATGAAGAGGTTTGCACAGAATAGAGTAGCGTCTATAGTGGCATTATAAGCAGTCTTTTGAGTGAAGACATCGACGACAACAACAACCACCACTTCGGTATTAGTTACCCCATATGATCCACTTATGTAATCATCAGCTTCCATCTACAGCACCACATTTTAATAGCTACTCTTCCATTCTTCTTTGAAATGTTTATCGTGCACGTTTCACTTCCGTACAAATGTATACTCCAGACAAATACATCCAGAAAAGACTTCCACACGCTTGCATTTATATTCAACAAGCGCCGCACGGTGCAGTCTTGCTACGACATTCTATTCTTAAATATTGTTTAGTTGTAATGGATAAGTC